>NC_052147.1:219434005-220063309 GCF_902713615.1 Scyliorhinus canicula
GGGAGAGGAGCAGCAGCGGGGAGAGAGTTGCAGCAGCGGGGAGAGAGGAGCAGTAGCGGGGAGAGAGGAGCAGCAGCGGGGGAGAGAGGAGCAGTAGCGGGGTAGAGGAGCAGCAGCGGGGGGAGAGGAGCAGCAGCGGGGAGAGAGGAGCAGCAGCGGGGAGAGAGGAGCAGCAGCGGGGTAGGAGGAGCAGCAGCGGGGGGAGAGGAGCAGCAGCGGGGAGAGAGGAGCAGCAGCGGGGGGAGAGGAGCATCAGCGGGGGGAGGGGCGCAGCAGCGGGGGGAGAGGAGCAGTAGCGGCGAGAGAGGAGCAGCAGCGGGGAGAAAGGAGCAGCAGCGGGGGGAGAGGAGCAGCAGCGGGATGAGAGCAGCAGCAGCGGGGGAAGAGGAGCAGCAGCGGGGGGAGGGGAGCAGCTGCGGGGAGAGAGGAGCAGCAGCAGGGAGAGAGGAGTAGCAGCGGGGGAAGAGGAGCAGCAGCGGGGAGAGAGGAGCAGCAGCGGGGAGAGAGGAGCAGCAGCGGGGAGAGAGGAGCAGCAGCGGGGAGAGAGGAGCAGCAGCGGGGAGAGAGGAGCAGCGGGGGGAGAGGAGCAGCAGCGGGGAGAGAGCAGCAGCAGCAGGGGAGAGAGGAGTCAGCAGCGGGGGGAGAGGACCAGCAGCGGGGAGAGAGGAGCAGCAGCGGGGGAGAGAGGAGCAGCAGCGGGGAGAGAGGAGCAGCAGCGGGGAGAGAGGAGCAGCAGCGGGGGTAGAGGAGCAGCAGCGGGGAGAGAGGAGCAGTAGCGGGGTAGAGGAGCAGCAGCGGGGGGAGAGGAGCAGCAGTGGGGGAGAGGAGTAGCAGCGGGAGAGAGGAGCAGCAGCGGCGGGGTTAGAGGAGCAGCAGCGGGGAGAGAGGAGCAGCAGGGGGGGGAGAGGAGCAGCAGCGGGGGGAGAGGAGCAGCAGCCGGGGGGAGAGGAGCAGCAGCGGGGGGGAGAGGAGCAGCAGCGGGGGAAGAGGAGCAGCAGCGGGGGTAGAGGAGCAGCAGCGGGGGGAGAGGAGCAGTAGCGGGGGGAGAGGAGCAGTAGCGGGGGGAGAGGAGCAGCAGCGGGGGTAGAGGAGCAGCAGCGGGGAGAGAGGAGCAGCAGCGGGGAGAGAGGAGCAGCAGCGGGGGTAGAGGAGCAGCAGCGGGGGTAGAGGAGCAACAGCGGGGAGAGAGGAGCAGCAGCGGGGGTAGAGGAGCAGCAGCGGGGGTAGAGGAGCAGCAGCGGGGGTAGAGGAGCAGCAGCGGGGGTAGAGGAGCAGCAGCGGGGGTAGAGGAGCAGCAGCGGGGGTAGAGGAGCAGCAGCGGGGGTAGAGGAGCAGCAGCGGGGTAGAGGAGCAGCAGCGGGGAGAGAGGAGCAGTAGCTGTTAAAAAACCCTCTGTTAAAAAGGAATCCAGCGGGGATGGTGGAAAACTATTTACATGTGATTGAGCATTTTTAAGGTGTACAGTTCTGGAAAAGTTGACAAATTCAGCCAGTCGGGTGCCTTGATCCTCCGTTGTGAGGTCCGCAGTCCCGGTAGAAATTCAGGCAGCGGCGTAGTCGCCGGATACTCCGGGAGCGTGCAGTCCTCATCTTCATCCCCGGATGGAGCCAATGGGAGGACGGATCGTCCTGGAGCGGGGGCTGTGGTGAGGTGCGCTGGGGGGAGGATGGGTGGCACCAGGGTGGTTAGGGGGGTTGTGGGGACCCAGCTGGTGCCATGTCCCTGAGGGAGACTGTGTCTTGGTGGCCGTCGGGGTACGCCACGTGGGTTTGCATGGAGTAGCTGTGCCCTCTCGACCAACGGGTCCGCCTTGTGGAGCCGCACGTGTTTGTGGAGGAGAACGGGTCCCAGAGCTGCCAGCCGCGTTGGGAGCAAAACCCTGGAGATGGACTTCCTAGGGAAGGCAAGGAGACGTTCATAGGGGGTTGCATTAATCGCAGTGCAAAGTAGCGATCGGATGGAGTGAAGGGCGTCAGGGAGGACCTCCTGCCAGCGGGAGACCGGGAGATTTTTGGACCATAGGGCCAGCTGGACGGCCTTCCAGAGCATCCCGTTCCCCCTCTCCAGCTGCCCGTTTCCCCGGGGGTTGTAGCTGGTCGTCCTGCTCGAGGCAATGCCCTTGCTGAACGGGAATTGACGCAGCTCATCACTCATAAAGGAGAATCCCCGGTCGCTGTGGACGTAAGCAGGGAAGCCGAACAGAGTGAAGTTGCTATTGAGGGCATGGATGACTGTGGCAGACGTCATATTGGGGCGTGGAATGGTGAAGGGGAATCTGGAGTATTCGTCGACCACGTTAAGGAAATACGCGTTTTGGTCGGAGGAAGGGAGGGGCCCTCTGAGGTCCATGCTGAGGGGTTCAAAGGGACGGGTAGCCTTCAACAAGTGGGCCCGGTCTGGCCGGTAGAAGTGCGGTTGGCACTCCGCGCAGACCTGGCAGTCTTTGGTGACCGCCCTGACATCCGCAAAGGAGTAGGGTAGGTTGCGGGACTTTATGAAGTGAAAGAACCGGGTAACCCCTGGGTGACAGAGACCATCATGTAGGGCCCGGAGTCAGTCCACTTGTGCTCTGGCACATGTACCTCAGGATAAGGCATCGGGGGGCTCATTGAGCTTACTGGGGCGATACAAAATCTTGTAATTGTAGGTGGAGAGCTCGATCCTCCATCTCAAGATTTTATCATTTTTGATCTTGCCGCACTGTGTGTTATTGAACATGAAGGCAACCAACCATCCGGGGGAAAACTGTGGAGTGAGTGAGTGGGCGAGCCTTGTCCGCATAGTTAGGGACCCACTGGGCGTAGTATGAGAAGAACCCCAGGCATCGTTTGAGGGCCTTGGGGCAGTGGGGGAGGGAGAGTTCCATGAGGGGGCGCATGCGATCGGGTTCGGGCCCTAGAACTCCATTTTGCACCACATAGCCAAGGCTGGCTAAGCGGTTGGTGCTGAACACGCACTTCTCCTTCTTATACGTCAGGTTCAGGAGTTTGGGGGTGTGGAGAAATTTGGAAAGGTTAACGTCGTGGTCCTGCTGGTCGTGGCCACAGATGGTGACATTATCCAGGTACGGGAAGGTGGCCCACAGTCCGTACCGGGCAAGCATTCGGTCCATCTCCCGTTGGAAGACCGAGACCCCATTAGTGACGCCAAAGGGAACCCTAAGGAAGTGGTAAAGGCGATCGTCTGCTTCAAACGCCGTATATTGACGGTCCGCCTTGCGGATGGGGAGCTGGTGGTAGGCAGATTTCAGGTCGACTGTAGAGAAGACCCGGTACTGTGCAATCTGCTTGACCATATCAGATATGCGTGGGAGGGGGTACGTGTCGACTGCGTGTACCGATTGATGGTCTGACTGTAGTCAATGACCATCCTGTATTTCTCCCCAGTCTTTACCACTACCACTTGGGCTCTCCAAGGGCTGTTGCTGGCCTCGATGATGCCTTCCCTCAGTAGCCGCTGGACCTCCGACCTGAAGAAGGTCCTGTCCTGGGCACTGTACCATCTGCTCCTGGTGGCGACGGGTTTACAATCCGGGGTGAAGTTCGCAAACAGGGGAGGTGGGTCGACCTTAAGGGTCGTGAGGCCGCATACAGTAAGGGGTGGTAGGGGCCCGCCAAATTTCGGAGTTAGACTTTGGAGGTTGCACTGGAAGTCCAGGCCGAGTAGCAAGGCAGCGCAGAGGTTGGGGAGGACGTAGAGCCGGAAGTCGCTGAACTCTACGCCCTGGACGGTGAGGGGGGCATGCAGTACCCCCGGATTTCCATTGAGTGGGATCCGGAGGCCAGGGAGGTTCGTTGGGTAATGGGGTGTACCGCGAGGGAGCAGCACCTTACCGTATCGGGGTGGATGAAGCTCTCAGTGCTCCCGGAGTCGAGAAGGCAAGGTGTCTTGTGGCCCTCGACTTTCACCGCCGTTGTCGCAGTTGCGAGTTTGTATGACCGGGACTGGTCGAGCGTGATGGAGGCGAGCTGCGGCTGGTGTTGGTGGGCCCCGGGCTGGTCGGCGGCGGTTGCGGGTGATGAGTGGCCCAATGAGGTGCCCGATGGGCAGGGGTCCTGAGGCACCATCCAAAATGGCGCCGAAGATGGTGGCGTTAAAGATGGCGCCGCCCACGGGCCGCACGAGGTCTGATCGTGGGAAGATAGCGGTGCCCACGGGCTGCACGAGGTCTATTGCGGGGAGGATGGCGGCGCCCATGGTTCGCACGCGGGAGGTGCAGGAACAATGGGGCTGGTTACAGCGGCAATCGACCGGGCCTGGCACACCACAACAAAATGTCCTTTCTTCCCGCAGGTCTTGCAGAGTGGGCTCCGTGCTGGGCTGCGCTGCCGAGAGTGTTTTGTCTGCCCGCAGAAGTAGCACTTGGGCCCCCCGGGGTTGGCTGGCTGCCGTGCGGCGCAGGCTTGGAGTTGGCTGGGGACGGTCGCTGGTGGGATTCCACGATGTCCAGGAGGGGGTCGCTGTGCGGTCGGGGACGTACGCTTGAAAATTACAGGAGGCTACCGTTAGTGAGGTCGCGAGTTTCTTGATCACCGTCAGGTCGAGCGTATCCCTTTCTAAGAGGTGCTGGAGGATGTACACCGACCCTATACCTGTAACGAAAGCGTCCCTGATTTGGAGTTCGGAATGTTCAACAGCCGAAAGTGTCTGGCAATCGCAGTTCCTCTCCAGGGCGTGCAGGGCACGCCAGAAATTTTCCAATGCCTCAGCGGTGAGTTGTTGCCGCGTGGATAGGAGGTGCCTGGCGTGGAGTATGTTGATCGGACGTTTGTAGATCTCTTTCAGAAGCGCCATGGCCTCAGTGTAGTTGAGCGCGTCCCGGATAAGAGGAAAGATATCGGAGCTCAACCATGAGTACAGGGTCTGTAGTTTCTATGCCTCTGAGGGTGGTTCTGTCGCTGATCCAATGTAGGCTTCAAAGCAAGCTAGCCAGTGGTCGAAGGCCGACGTGGCTATGTCTGCTTGAGGGTGCAGCTGCAGGCGATCTGACTTGATGCGAAGGTCCATCGCTGTAAAAACTCTGCGTAATAGATTGATGCACTATCAATTACGACGAAACAAGAGTAGAGAGTAATTGAGGCTTTATTACGCAGAGATGTGTTGCCTCCTGCAGCTGCTGCCGAAATGGCTGCAGCTCGATGAGCACACACATTTATACTCCGCCTATTGGGCGGAGCCAGCAGGCAGGGATCTACCCCCATACCTGTAGTAAAGGAGCCTTACCGTATTACATCTCATACGTGCACTATATACAACAGTTCTGACTACCACATCGACCAACAAGCCGCTGAAGCCAAAGGGATTTTTTCGCACTGGCTCCGCTGTTTTGAGGCCTAACTCACCGCCTCCTCCTCGCCCTCCGTCACCGACAAACAGAAACTGAGCCTCCTCCACGCCCGGGTGAGCCACAGATTCTCCGTGGCAAATCGAGGAAACGACCACGTGCGCAGACACAGTCGCGATCCTGAAAAGGCAGTACGTGAGGCCGGTGAACAAAGTGTTCACATGGCATCTCCTCACCACTCGCCGCCAACACCTCGGGGAATCGCTGGAGGAGTACCTACGTGACCTGAAAGTACTCGCGCGAAGCTGCAACTACATGGCCTTCACGGCCTCACAACACATGGAACTCGCCATCCGGGACGCCTACGTGGCTGGGGTCCAACTACGTCAAACAGCGCCTGCTCGAGAAGGGCGCCTTCGACCTAGAAGAGATGGTAAAACTAGCCACCTCCCTAGAAGTAGCGTTTCAGAGCCTCAATGTTTTCCCCTCCGACCACGCGACCCCCTCGTGGATACCCGACCAGAGGGTGCCCCAGGCCTGTGTCACGCGGCTGCCGGCCCAACCCGGGGAGCTATCCTGCTATTTCTGCGGCCAGCACCAACACCCCAGGCAGCGTTACCCAGCTTGGAACGCGACCTGTAGCGATTGCGGCAAGAAAGAACACTTTGCCAATGTTTGTCTGGCCAGGCTCAAAACCTCCAAATCACAGGCCCGACTTTCGGACTCACAGGCCCGCAGAGTCCGCAGCATGGCTGCATGCCTGCCAGCTCCACCCCCTCCAGACGCGTCATCTGCCTCGTGTTGTCCGTGGGGGCAGCCATCTCCGACTCTACTCTACATGTGCGACTCATGGGGGCCACCATCTTGGCCACCATCTTCATCGCCGCCCGACACATGCGACCGACGGGGGAAGCCATCTTGGGACCACCCCATCACCTCCGACCACGCCGGCTACCCGCAACTCGGAGCGGTTACCCTCGACCAGTCACGCCCGAAGCACCTCAGGAACTCGATGATGACCGTTTGGGTCAATGGGCACGAAGCGCCCTGCTTGTTTTGACTCCGGGTGCATGGAGAGCTTCGTACACCCAGACACGGTAAGGCGCTGTTCTCTCCCAATTTCCCCCGCATTCCAAACAATCTCCCTCGCTTCCAGATCGCATTCAGTGCAGATCCGGGGGTACTGTGTCGCAAACCTCGCGATACAGGGCGCCGAGTGCGCCAATTTTAAACTATTTGTACTCCCCGATCTCTGCGCTCCTCTCCTGTTGGGACTGGACTTCCAGTGCAACCTCAGAACCCTGACACTGAAGTTCGGCGGGGCCCTACCCCCTCTCACCTTATGTAGCCTCGCGAACCTAAAGGTCAACCCTCCCCCCGCTCTTCGCGAACCTCACCGCCAACTGTAGACCCGTCGCCACCAGGAGCAGGTGGTTCAGTGCCCAGGACAGGACTTTTATCAAGTCCGAGGTCCAGCGACTCTTGAGGGAGAGGATCATCGAGGCCAGTAATAGCCCCTGGAGAGCTCACAGGGTGGTCGTCCGGACTGGGGAGAAGAACCGGATGGTTGTAGACTACAGCCAAACCATAAACTGGTACACGCACCTTGATGTGTACTCCCTTCCCCGGATAGCGGACATGGTGAATCAGATTGCACACTACCCGGTGTTCTCCACGGTAGATCTGGAGTCCGCATACCATCAGCTCCCAATCCGCCCGGGGGGACTGCCACTACACAGCCTTTGAGGCACTCGGCCACCTCTTCCACTTCCTCTGGGTCCCCTTCGGCGTCACCAACGGGGTCTCGGTCGTCCAAAGAACGATGGACCGAATGGTGGACCAGTACCGGCTGCGGGCCACATTTCTGTACTTGGACAACATCACCATCTGCAGCCAAGACCAGCAGGACCACGACGCCAACCTTCAGAAGTTTCTCCAAACCGCTCAAGCCCTCAACCTCACTTATACCAAGGAGAAATGTGTTTTCCGCACAACCCGACTGGCCATACTCGGCTATGTCGTGGAAAACGGAGTCCTGGAGCCCGACCCCGACCGCATGCAGCCCCTCCTGCAACTCCCCCTCCCCCACTGCCCCAAGGCCCTGAAAAGATGCCCCTGGGTTCTTTTCCTATTATGCCCAGTGGGTCCCCAGTGGACACAGCCCGCCCACTGATTAAAGCCACCATCTTCCCACTGGCGGCTGAGGCCAGCCAGCCATTCAGCTGCATCAAGGCAGATATTGCCAAAGCCGCGATGCGCGCGGTGGACGAGTCCATCCCCTTCCAGGTGGAGAATGACACGTCAGAGGTCGCCTTCTCCGCTACCCTTAACCAGGCAGGCAGGCCCGTCGCCTTTTTCTCCCGTACCCTCAACACCTCTGAGATTCGACACTCGTCAGTCGAAAAAGAAGCTCAAGCCATCGTGGAAGCTGTACGGCACTGGAGGCACTACCTCACTGGTAGGAGGTTTACCCTCGTCACCGACCAACGGTCGGTAGCCTTCATGTTCGACAATGCACAGCGGGGCAAGATCAGGAATGATAAAATCTTGAGGTGGAGGATCGAACTCTCCACCTATAATTACGATATCGTGTATCGTCCTGGGAAGTTCAATGAGCCCCCAGATGCCCAGTCCCGCGGTACATGCACCAGCGCGCAAGATGACTGACTCCGGGCCATCCACAACGACCCCTGCCACCCGGGAGTCACCCGGCTTCTCCACTTCATCAAGGCCCGCAACCTGCCCTACTCCACCAAGGAGGTCAGGGCCATGACCAGGGACTGCCAAATCTGCGAGGAGTGTAAGCCGCACTTCTATCGACCAGATAAGGCCAACTGGTGAAGGCATCCCGGCCCTTCGAGTGCCTCAGCATCGATTTCAAAGGGCCCCTCCCCTCTACCAACCGCAATGCGTATTTCTCAACGTCCTTGACGAGTACTCCCGCTTCCCCTTTGCAATCCCTTGCCCCGACATGACCGCAGCCACTGTCATTAAGGCCCTGCATAGTATCTTCACCTTGTTCGGTTTCCTCACTTATGTCCACAGCGACCGGGGCTCGACGTTCATGAGCGACAAACTGCGTCAGTACCTGCTCGGTAAGGGCATCGCCTCGAGCACGACTACCAGTTACAACCCCTGGGGAAATGGGCAGGTGGAGAGGGAGAACGCGACGGTATGGAAGGCCGTCCTCCTGCCCCTCCAGTCTAGGAATCTCCCAGTTTCCCACAGGCAGGAGGTCTTCCCCGACATGCTCCACTCCATTAGGTCACTCCTTTGCACAGCCACGAACGAGACCCCTCATGACCGCCTATTTGTTTTCCCTAGGAAATACACCTCCGGGGTCTCGCTTCTGTCCTGGCTGACGACACTGGGGCCCGTACTCCTCTGAAAATACTTGAGGAGCTATAAGTTTGACCCCCTGGTCGAGAGGATCCAGCTCCTTCACGCCAACCCCCAGTATGGCAGCAGGGTAGCATGGTGGTTAGCATAAATGCTTCACAGCTCCAGGGTCCCAGGTTCGATTCCCGGCTGGGTCACTGTCTGTGTGGAGTCTGCACGTCCTCCCAGTGTGCGTGGGTTTCCTCCGGGTGCTCCGGTTTCCTCCCACAGTCCAAAGATGTGCAGGTTAGGTGGATTGGCCATGCTAAATTGCCCGTAGTGTCCTAATAAAAGTAAGGTTAAGGGGGGGTTGTTGGGTTACGGGTATAGGGTGGATATGTTGGTTTGAGTAGGGTGATCGTGGCTCGGCACAACATTGAGGGCCGAAGGGCCTGTTCTGTGCTGTACTGTTCTATGTTCTATGCCTACGTGGCACACCCCGACGGCCGACAGGATACGGTCTCCCTCCGGGACCTGGCACCTGCAGGATCCCCTACAACCATCACCTACCCCCCCAACCCATACCGAACAGCACCACCCGCCCCTGCATGGCCTATACCCCCTTCCTACACCCCCTTCCCCCATCGCCAACCTACAGGGATGAAGCTCCAGAAAACACGCTCCCGCAGTCAACACCCATGCCCGCATCGACGAGTTCAACAACTGTGCCCGCAGCAACGAGTTCAACACCCGTGCCCGCAGCGAGACCACAGCTCAGGCAATCACAGCGCACGATCAAGGCGCCGGACAGACTCAACCTGTGAGCCACTTCACCCCCGCTGGACTTCAATATTTTAACAGGGGGCGAATGTGGTGAATGTATCACGGCAACCATTCACCATTGCATTGCATTGTACTATGTTGTTGCCCCTGTGGGCTCTAGCTATGGACCATTGTATCACATTACATCGCACTGTATCATTTTGGTGCCCTTGTGGGCTCCGCCCCTGGCTCCGCCCCCCCCCCCTCGGGGGAGGTATATAGATCTGCTGCCCTGCAGGCGGCTCTCAGTGCAGAGCAGTCGCAGGCAGGCACAGTACTTGCTGATTAAAACCACTGTTCACTTCCGTCTCGTGTGAATTGATGGTCGCATAGTTGACGGCCTTCGCAGGCGAGCATCGGGAAGCTCACGAGGGATGAAATTAAATGAAAAATGAAAATCACTTATTGTCACGAGCAGGCTTCAAATGAAGTTAGTGTGAAAAGCCCCTAGTCGCCACATTCGCCCTGTTCGGGGAGGCTGGTACGGGACTTACGGGACGATGACTTACTGAGAGCACCAAGAGGAGTCAATGCGGCATTTGAGACTTTCTATAGAGATCTGTACAGGTTGGAGCCATCGGAGGGGGTGTCAGATATGGCAGAGTTTCTGGACAGGTTTTCCTTCCCGAGAATAGAGGAGGAGAATAGGGAAGAGTTGGAGGCCCCGCTAAGTTCGGATGAGGTGCTGAGGGCCATTCGTTTAATGCAGATGAACAAGATTCCGGGTTCTCATGGATATTCATAAGACCAGAAGCCATTGGAGCAGAATTAGGTCATTGGGCCCATTGAGTCTGCTCGGCCATTCAATCATGCCTGATATCTCCTGCCTTCTCCCAATAACCCCTGATCCCCTTATTAATCAAGAACCTATCTGTCTTTGTTTAAAGACATTCAGTTATTTGGCCTCGACAGGCTTCCGCGGCAATGAGTTCCACAGATTCACCACCCTCTGGCTGAAGAAATTCCTCCCCAGACTGAGGTTGTGCCCTCGGGTTCTAATTTTTTCGACTAGTGAAAACGCCCTCTCCACGTCCACTCTTTCCAGTCCTCGCAGTATCCTGTAAGTTTCAATAAGATCCCCCCTCATCCTTCTAATCTCCAACGAGTGCAGACACAGAGTCCTCAACTGTTCCTCATACGACAAGCTCTTCATTCCAGGGATCATTCTTGTGAACCTCCTCTGGACCCTTTCCAAGGCCAGCATGTCCTTCCTTAGATACGGGACCCAAAAATGCTCACATTACTCCAAATGGGGTTTGACTAGAGCCTTTTCTTTTCACTTCACCAAAGGCCAGGACAAGACAATGTTTCAGACCATCCTGGACAAGTTTGACAGTCACTGTGAAATGGAAACCAATGAAATCTTCGAGCACTACATATTCAAACAGCATCTGCAAGGTAAAGATGAATCTTTAAACTCCTTAACTAACCTCTGCCTACTAGCGCTAGCCTGCAACTTTGGTGATATTGCTGACTCCATGATCAGAGACCAAATCGTTTTTGGAGTTCACTCTGATCCTTTGAGAGAGCAGCTACTGAAAATCAAGCATATGACCCTGTCAGTTGCGACTGAAACATGCACAGTGCATGAGCACGCCAAAAATCGCTATGCCCAGTACAAATCAGCTGAAAATGAGAAACTCCCATGAGGCAGAGAATGTGCAGGCCATCTCCCGAAAGCGGCCATTTCCCGGGGCCCCACGCATGCGCGATGTGAAAGGGATAACGAAGTGGCCGACACCCGCACTGCGCATGTGCGACGACGCGCGGAGCATCAGGACACCGACATCATGATGTGCTCGAACTGCGGCAATGCCCACTTAAAGAAACACTGTACTGAAATGAAAAATCAAAATCACTTAAGTTACTGTGAAAAGCCCCTAGTCACCACATTCCGGCACCTGTTCGGGGAGGCTGGTACGGGAATTGAACCGTGCTGCTGGCCTGCCTTGGTCTGCTTTCAAAGCCAGCAATTTAGCCCTGTGCTAAACCAGCCCCTTGCAAGAGGCAGGCTATGTTTAAACTGCGGGAAGCCTGGACACTATGCAGCCTTGTGCAGGTCTGCACCACCTGTCAGGGGCCAGCGCTCCCAATTCCGACGACGGCGCGTTCAGAGTGTGCAACAACGATTACAGGATTCTGATCCTGGCAGCACAACGGATCCAGAGAAAGAAAGCCTGGACTCTGTCCACTGTGTGGGCATCATTAGCAAATGTGAATATGCCACATCCATCTCATCACAAATTTAATCCATCCTCGCTGTGGATTCTGCAGACGAATGGCGTGCGGTGATGCAGGTCAACCACTGCTCCATCCAATTTAAGCTGGACACAGGTGCTTCTGCCAACCTCCTCTCACAGGCAGATTTCAAACGCATCAAGAAACCCCCCCATGGTTCTTCCAGCAGCCTGCAGGCTCCTGGACTACAACGGAAATGCCATCACGGCACTGGGATCCTGCCATCTACTCGTCTCCAACCGGAGCACCCATGCATGGTTACGTTTTGAAATTGTCAAGCCAGACAGGGTATCCCTACTTGGCGCGCATGCCTGCAAGCAGCTGAACTTCGTGCAGCGGGTTTACACAACAACATCCTCCAATGTGGATCTTCAGGCCGGCATTGACAACATTCTTGCTCATTATCCTTATGTGTTCGACGGGATGGGCACGCTGCCATATCGATACAAGATTCTGCTACGACCGGATGCCAAGCCAGTGGTCCATGCACCACACCGGGTCCCGGCTCTGCTGAGGGAGCGCCTGAAGGCACAGCTCAAGCATCTTCAGCAACAGGGCCTCATTTCCAAGGTAACCGAACCGACTGACTGGGTCAGCTTGATGGTATGTGTTAGAAAGTCTTCGGGAGACCTGCGCATCTGCATTGATCCCAAGGATCTCAATAAGAATATCGAGTTCAGAATTTAAAGTGATCTGCAGATTGTTACTCCAAATTATTGTCTTCCACGGAGTTAACATGGCCTTAATCGGATTGTCGAATGTCTTTACAGGGTTGTCAGATATTACCCCCAGTGTAGTCGGACAAAGCAGCGCATATTGCACTCCAATAGCCTTGAGACATTTTCTAACTTAATTGAAACCCCTGGGCTTTGGTTGTATCACTGCCAGAAAATCTTGGAAGAAAGAGACCTCCTCTCCTTCATGGAGCAAGGCCCCTTTACGTCTTGCTGCTTTGCCAATCTCCGAAGTTATGAAAATACACCATTACTGGCCAGGATCACCGATTGTCCCTTGGTCTCAAAGACAGGATACAATGTGTCCTTTCTACCTCAATACATCTAGCTTTCATGTTCAGATTAAGAAAATGTGGTGGCCAGCTGGGATGTTATCCTTAGCTCCTTCTGGCAAACCAACAATAAAACTATGCCAAGGGGTATAATTTATCCTCCGGCCTCAGTTTTCCACATTGGCCAGGAATTCTGACATACCATGTAGTTGCTTTTCTTACGGTTGCAAGCGGGCCTCGTCTGAGGAAGTTGCATTTTCAACAGCAATGATTCTCTCCTCCACTTCCTCAATTTCCTTGTATTGTGCTGTTCAGTACCATGAGCACTGATCTTCTGCGCCAACAAGCCGAGTTTCTCATCAATGACTTCAATAATATTGGCAACCATCAGCTGTAATGCCTTGGAGAGTGCCATGTCGAGTGTCCGTTTGAGGATTCATTTGCAATGTTGAGGAGCCGACTCCACTCCAGTTGCTTCTCACTGCTCTCTTTTCTCCACTATTTTCTCAGGATTTCTTGGCATTTTATCACCAACATTTAGTCAGAAATCTTCCATGGGAATATGGAATTCTTGATCCCGGATTAGGTAAATATGGGCTGCGTGAGCATGATAAATAAGAGGATAAAAGAATGAGGAGCACCAGAGCCACGGAAACACTCCTAATCCCACAGGTGAAGCCCCTATTCAGAAAGTTTAAACATCCATTGGGAGGTACCCTCTCTCTGGGAGCTATTGTGAATGTCTCGGAGTCTGAGCAAGAATCGGAGACGGGGCTGATCCACAGGACTTCCCTTGATAGTTAGCCAAGGAATGTTAGACAGTTTAAAGCTTGGTCTATCACCTAGATATATCCAAAACTGACTCAGTCAAATTCCACAACTACCCAGCTCTACTCCCCCAACCCGATTACTCTCCCCAATTCAGAAGCAACTTACCCCTGACTTGACATTCTGAATTCTCCCTCAGTGTACTGTAATATGCGACATGGGGATTTTCACAGTAACTTCATTGCAGTGTTAATGTAAGCCCACTTGTGACACTAATAAAGATCATTATTGGACCTGACTAACCCCCGGACACTCAACGAAACTACTACCCCCCCCCCCCCCGCCCCCCTCCTCCCAAACTGGACAAAACTACAGTCCTTGGATCAATTCAGCCTGATTATCCCCGATCCACCTGACTACCCACTGACCCTCCCCCCGACACCCCGGACTGGGCCCAACCTCTACCTGACTACCCCACATACACAACCAACACCCAACCACCTGTCACCCCCTGTAACCACATTACCCTTCCCCCGATCTGACTACCCCCTGACCTGATTAACATGCCGATTTGACTCCTGTGCGACCTGACGACCTCCCAAATCTGATAACGCCCTCCGACCTGACTACCCCCCACCTGACCACTCCCCAACCAGACTACCCCCCTGACCTGACTATGTCACTGACCTGACTACCTCCCCAGCCTGACTACCTCCAAACCCTGACTACTTCCCCCCCCCCCCACCCACCACCGAAGTCTCCCCACTGACCTGACTTCTCCCCTGACTACCCCCACTGGCCTGACTCACCTACAACCTGACTACCCCCAGAGCCCTACTTCCCCCCAACCTCATTACTCCCACAATCCGATTAACATTGGAACCTGACTTCTCCCTGACCTGCTACTCATGCCCCCCCCCCCCCCGCAAACCAGGCCTGGGTATCCCCCTGCCCACCTGTGGTGGTATGATTAGCGTAGCTGCCTGCCATTGGTGCAGAACACCGGCTTACCATTGGCCCTGGTCGGTCATGTGCCTCTCGACCAGTTGGTTGAGACCAGTCATGTGATGACTCCCCGATTGGTCAAGAGGCTGAGTTAACCCCGCCTCTAGGGCGGGGTATAAATACCCAGTACTCCCGGCGGTTGTCTTTCTACTGTAATCGACCACAGGGCTAACATCTAGCAGATTAAAGCCATACGTTTGTTCAGCAACTCGTCTCGCGTTCAATTGATGGTACATCACCACCCTACTACTTACCAGCCTGACTAAACATTCCCCATGACCAACATGTCCACCCTCTGACCTGATTATGCTTGCCCGATCAGATCCGACAACCCCTGACCCGATTATGACACCCGCCAAGCAGACCTGGACAAGTGACCAACCAACCACCAGTCACCCACCTATCTATCCACATACCCACTCACCGACCCACTCATTCACTTACCCAAACCTGAATATGGCAGATATTGCTGTAAATAAGGGGCGTGCCATCTCTTTTCTTAACTCCCTTCTAATTGAGTTCCCCAGGGGCACTGCCTTTCTTTGCTAGCGGGGATCGAAAGATCCCGAAAGAAATACATAGTAGTGTCGGATCAGGAGAATCTTCGCATGCAGGGGCAACACACACAGCATTGCTTCTGCCAGAAGATTCGGCTACATCTTTGCGACTAGTTGGTGGAAAAAAATGGCAGAATAAGTGAGGAAGAATTAAAATATCAATTGAAAGCTGCATTTTAGTTATCTTGTGTTGATATTACAGAGCTACAATGATCTAATAGTCTTTTGATGCAATTTCACTATCACAGTCTATAAGATGAAACTCTGTCATGAATCAGGGGGAACTGGGCTGCAGGAATGCGGAGTTGTGGTTCGTGCATACTTGGGGAAGGGGGGGGGAAGATGTTTCCTCAAAGAAAAACTCAGAAGGCTGACACAGTGAGCAAAAGAATATCAAATTCCCTATCTTGCTGTGTTTACTGAGGTAATTACAGAGCAGCTGATGTTGGGGAAATTATTATTATTATTCATGTGGGTCTGTTAACAAACTATTAAAGTCATCAAGAGGGTGAATTTAAACTTTGCGTACATCCCTCCTTGGTTTAACATCAAGCATCATCATAGAATTTACAGTGCAGAAGGAGGCCACTCGGCCCATCGAGTCTGCACCGGCTCTTGGAAAGAGCACCCTACCCGAGGTCAACACCTCCACCCTATCCCCATAACCCAGTAACCCCACCCAACACTAAGGGCAATTTTGGACACTAAGGGCAATTTATCATGGCCAATCCACCTAACCTGCACATCTTTGGACTGTGGAAGGAAACCGGAGCACCCGGGGGAAACCCACGCACACACGGGGAGAATGTGCAGACTCCGCACAGACAGTGACCCAAGCCGGGAATCGAACCTGGGACCCTGGAGCTGTGAAGCAATTGGGCTACCCACAATGCTACCGTGCTGCCCAAAAAAACAGAGTCTCCGATGGTTTCAGAAAAAATGCACGAATTATTATGCCTATTCCAATATATCCAATATAATTACATAATCGTAATTAAATAAATGTAATCAAACCTAGTTGATTTTATGAAGATTGTTATCCAGTAAAGTCCTGGAATAGCAATTATAACCCTCATTTCAACCAGTTGCTTCATTTGGAAACAAAATGATTTTACCTTGTGTGCCAATTATTTCCATATGGAGATGTGTTAGTCCGCTTGCAATAGAGATGACAATTTGTATCATACCATCTACTGTCACAGTATATCTGTCTAAGTAGTCAAACAGTGAACCATTCTCATGGTAATCAGAAACAAGCCAAAGTTGTGTCCGGATGCCATCATCTGACAAAAAAAGAAAAGTTAAACAATAAATTAAAATTATTTATAATTGTTAATATAGAATTTTTCATTTAAGAACACTATTTTATATCTTAAAATCTGGAATTAGCACATACTGTTCGTTAAATGCTCATTTCAGTTACAGTAGTAACTATTCATTACGTAAGTCACTTACACAAATGTCATTTTGAACAATTTCACTCGAGTCTCTGATTTGACGAGTAATATCACTTTCAGGGCCATTAAATACATTTAGAATACTCTGTACCTGAAGAGAATAACTCTTATTCCAAAAGCGGTAAATAATAATTTATGGCAGTGTTTGTAGAAATACTTCATATGTTTTTGAAGAAATTATCTGGCAGGGAACTAAAATGAATCATATCCCCGAGTAACAATAGCAGCAAAGTTCAGCTTACCATTGTGGCCGAGATGTTGCAATTGAAGTTATTTTAACACCGAGGTTAATCACTGTAATTTACTTGGTTAAATGCCACTGTTAAGATATCGTAATCGGCAATCGGGCGGAGAATCGACTCTGATGCCCAAATTGGGGCCGGTGCTGGTTTGACGCTGGTCTCCATGCTCCGCCCCCTCAGAAATGGCGTAATCGCATTGCGCACCATGCGCCGTTGCAATAGTTGGCGCATCATAGGCAGGCCCTCCCGCAATGCTCCACCCATGATGGGCCAAGTTCCCGACGGCGTGGGACACGTGTGGTCTCAGCGGTTGGGAACCCGGCGTGGCGGCTGCGGACTGTATCCAGCATCGCCACACTCTGCAGGGAACCGTGCTGCTGGCCGCGTGGGGCTCCCGCGAGGGCTGGAGGGGCTGGTGGGGGGTGGCCAGAGGGTGGCCTGTGGGATGGCAGATGGCAGGTCAGGTCTGCACACGGCTGGTGCCATGTTGTATGGCTCGATCGCTGCAGGTCGTCAGCCATGCGCATGCGCACCGAGGGACCCGTCCATTCTCCGTCCATTTTTGGCACGGGAGCCGGGTGTTTTACCTGGCACCGCTGCTAGCCCCTCACCGGTCCCAGGTCTGTAAAAACCAGTCGTAAAACTCCCGCAAATTCTCTGTTTGAGGCAGCACTTAGCCGCTGAAACGGAAATTCCAGCCCAATGTTCTCCCACTGGAGCTGAATTGCACCAGTTTTCCAATCCCATGTGGTCATTAAGTGGGATGCAATTCAGTGTTCCACACCATGCAAATTTATGCATGGGGTACGAGGGATTCCCAGGGAATCCCACTATCGGGCAGCCAATAGAGAGGTCACGAGGTGACCACCCTCCCACGCCCTCCACCTCAAATTGCGCCTGAACCCAGCCCCCCACCGCATCCCCCAGATTGCCTGGGTGCCTCCCCCATACTCCCAACTATGGATGTGACCCTACCCTCCACACCACCCCCCCCCCCCCCCCCCCCACACACCCTGCCCAGGGCCATGACACTTAGAGTTGCTGCACAAAGCAGAGTTAGGCACATAAACATGATGGGCTGGATTTTCTGCTTTGTGATTCCAGAAGCGAGAAACGCGATAAGGCCTGTGGTATTCTTTGTGTTGCTAAATTCAGGATGATTGGCGTAGTGTTCACAAAGACCACAAATAACTTTTAAATTGAACAAAGCTATAAATTTATTAACACTACTTAATTGGATTTGACACTTACTCCCATATAATACAGTTGATAATAAACATATAAGCTACACTCATCTACTACTAATCTTTACACCATTACATTAATTATGATCTGCTCTTACTCACACTATCTTTCCTTCAGTCTGTACTCTAGATTTCTCCTCAACCTCTCACCCACAAGGCTTAGCATCAATGCCTTATATAGTTGTACATCTAGCTCCCTCTAGTTGTTGATTTAGGCATTATATTAACCCTTGTAGTTCTTCACATTTATGATAATGTCACAGGGCAGAGAATCACTCAAAATAGAAAAATCCCGTTTTGCGCCTGCCGCTGATTCGGACACCATTCTCCAGCCCCTCACTGGCGGCAATATCGATGTTTGCACTGCAAGCCGGCGGTTTCATGCAAAACCGCTATTGCATGCATTTCCACCCCTCTATGATGCCCCACTCTTCCAAGTGGAAATCTCACAGGCACGAACTCGTGCAAGTATTTAGAAGTGGGTCCTGGGTGACCCGGCTGTGGAGGGGGAGCTGGAAGTTTAAAAAAACTCAGAAAAACCTTCAAATATTGTCCGGTAGCTGCCCCGGTCGGGTGCAGTACCGGGCAACATCATGCTCCCCTCGTGATAAGTGTGGGCTGGCTCAGACTGCCTTTGCTGCAGTATGTATTTAAAACACACTCCTTTGGCGCTATTCACAGGCTCTTGGCTACGCACTCTGCTAAGAGCTGCCGATGTCCTTTAAATGCACAGAGAGCCTCGGGTCATCTATGGGCCCACTCAGACCACCCCTCTGAACACTTTCACACCCCAGCTGTTTTATCAAGGGGATGGGCGTGGCCAAACTCAATCAGGGGCCCACCAGGTGTTGGCCCTCCTCAGAAGCACTGCCCCATTGCAGAGGAAGCAGGGGATCAGCAGATCACATCCCAACCAAAGGACACCTGCACCATGTCCCTCTCTGACCCTTCTCTGACCCTCTCAGGGCAGAGGCTTCACCAGTGGCCCCATGCCTCAGGACTATCAGCTGTCTCCTCCTGGTGAGGCTGGCAGCCTTGGCTGCTTCTCTCATCACCTTCCAGGTGCTGTTCAGGAGGTTAGGCCTGAGCCTACAGCCCACCCTGGGAAGAGGGTGTCCCTCCTCTCCTCACTGACATGGAGCTATGGGTATGGGTTTACCTCAGACTCCTGAACTGTGTGTATGGGGGGGGGGGGGGGGGGGGGGGGGGGGGGTGGTGATGCTGGTCGTCTGTGAGCCATCTTCGTGGTTGCAGTGAGTGTGTGGTAAGTGGAGCAGTTAAAACAACTCCAGCTGTCAGGCTCTTTGGCGCCAACTCCAGCCCCAGCGGTTACAATGCCCGCTGGGCCAGGAATTGCTCTCAATTTGCGGCAGCAAAGCGCTGACCCATTTGCATGCCCTGACTCACTTACCGAAGAACGCCCCCAAAGGAAGTGTGAACCACACGCAATTCAGGGAACACTTCTCAAATGGAGAATTACGGTCAATGAGTCATGCCATCTTGTCTGATTGCTTGCACATTTTTTACAATTGCAATGAGAGTTTCTTCAATATGAGCAGATTATTTATTTAAGTGTGTGTTTCATTTTCAAATTTCTTTCTATTACACTTATGAAAGTGTTACCTTTATTGTCAGCAGCAATGAAACCCAGGACATTTTCATGTCGTAACATGCTAGTTTGGTAGATTTCTGCTTCACGCAGCCAGGACCTCTCTTCGTGCGAGGGGAAAATCTTTACAGCTACGTCATCGCCATGCCACTTTCCATGCCACACTTCTCCGTAACGTCCTTTCCCCACAATTTTATGGAGAACAACTGTTCTGGCTATAGTTCTTTGGACAAAAAGTGGCAAGCCTGATAAAAAGTGTATTAGACTCAGTATACAATGGAACTATTTTCAGTTTTGTCAATCTTGAAAGGCTGCACAAAAGCATTGGGCGGGATTCTCCGTCCCGCTGTATCCGTTTTCTGGTGCCCTCGTCAGCAACCCCAGCAGCCGGCCAATGGGGTTTCCTGATGTGGGCACCCGCATGCCGTCGGGAAATCTGCAGGCATGAGTGCGCTGCCGGCGAGATGGAGGATTCCGGCAATGGAGAATCCAGCCCAATGTATTTACCGAAGAGTGAATTCCTTAGCAGATATTTAATGCACTTGGTATTTTTATACAAGCAGAAAGTACTGCATAATTACAACAGAGCCATCTGAAATAAATCCGGTTAAGTTTCATGTTGAAATCCTTCCATCAGAAAATAACATTTAAAAACACGGTCAGACAAATCAAAACAGAAACAGCAGGTAAGTGCCAAGACTTAGACATGCAAACTATGACTAGTAGTACCACTATGAAATGGCACAAGTTGCATAGGTTTTTAATTTTAAAAATTGGTTAAGTGTAAAGTGCTGGGACGGTCTGGAGGGCCGTTCAGCTGGCCCTACGGTCCAGAAATCTCCCGGCCTCCCGCTGGCAGGAAGTCCTCCCCGACGCACTGCACTCCATTCGATCGCTCCTATGCACTATGACTAATGACACACCCCATAATCATCGCTTTGCCTTCCCCAGGAAGTCCACCACTGGGGTGTCGCTCCAGACTTGGCTTGCAGCTCCAGGACCCGGACTCCTCCGTAAGCACGTACGACACCACAAGGTGGACCCGTTGGTTGAAAGGGTACACCACACCAACCCACAGTATGCCTATGTAGCATACCCCAACAGTCACCAAGATACTGTCTCCCTCAGGGACCTGGCACCAGCAGGGTCCACACACACACACCCCTCTGGCCCGGGCCTTCCCTTCCCCGGCGCACCCAGCCACAACTCCCGCCCCAGGACAATCCGTCCTCCCCCTGCCCACGCCCGAGGATGATGAGGATATCGGCACGCTCCCGGAGTCACTGAGGACCAGACCGACACTGGAATCGCCGCCACTGCTCTAGACCGACTGAATCTGTAACTTGATCGGGACTCTTGAAACATCATCCTTCTGTAGAACATAGAACATAGAACAGTACAGCACAGAACAGGCCCTTCGGCCCTCGATGTTGTGCCGAGCAATGATCACCCTACTCAAACCCACATATCCACCCTATACCCGTAACCCAACAACCCCCCTCCCCTTAACCTTTAGGACACTACGGGCAATTTAGCATGGCCAATCCACCTAACCCGCACATCTTTGGACTGTGGGAGGAAACCGGAGCACCCGGAGCAAACCCACGCACACACGGGGAGGACGTGCAGACTCCGCACAGACAGTGACCCAGCCGGGAATCGAACCTGGGACCCTGGAGCTGTGAAGCATTTATGCTAACCACCGTGCTACCGTGCTGTATAATTCTCCTCCACCCCGCTGGACTCAATTTTTTTCTATCTGTATTTTAAAACATGTACTTGTATATAGTTCTCCTCCACCCCCACCGGACTCAATTTTAACAGGGGGTGAATGTGGTAGTCACCACTGATGTGTATATTTGGTGATTTATGGTAAGGCCCTTTACTACAGGTAAGGGGGTAGTTCCCTGCTTGCTGGCTTCGCCCAGTAGCCAGAGTATAAATATGTGTGCTCCCCGTACAGCAGCCATTTCACCAGCTGCTGGAGGAGGCCACACATCGTAGTGTATTAAAGCCTCGATTGCATCCAACTCTCGCCTTTGTGTAATTGATCGTGCATCACTACGCTCCACCCTATCCCCGTAACCCAGTAACCCCACCTAGCCTTTTGTTCACGAAGGGGCAATTTAGCATTGCCAATCCACCTATCCTGAACAACTTTGGACTGTGGGAGGAAACTGGAGCACCAGGAGGAAAGCCATGAAGACACGGGGAGAACGTGCAAGCTCCACACAGTCACCTGAGGCCAGAATTGTACCCAGAACCCTGGACTGTGAGACAATGTGCTAACCACAGTGCCGCCATGACGCCCTCAGGGAGATCAGGGAGACAATTTACGTCCAGGTTATTCAAAGAAGTTAAGGATAACTTAGGAATGAGGCAATTTAACTCAACTGCGTATCATCTGGAATCACAAGGGGCGTTAGAAAGATGGCATCAAACTTTAAAGACCATGGGCGGGATTCTCCAACCCCCCGCCGGGTCAGAAAATCGCCAGGGGCCGGCGTCAATCCCGCCCCCGCCGTGTCCCGAAGTCGCCTGCACCGGTGATTCGGCGGGGACGGGCATTGCTCCACGCCGGTTGCCCCCCCCCCGGGCGTGAGCGGGCTCCAGGGTCCTGTGGGGGGCGCGGAGCAATCTTGCCCCAGGGTGTGCCCCCACGGTGGCCTGGCCCACGATCGGGGCCCACCGATTCGCGGGCGGACCTGTGCTGTGGGGGCACTCTTTTTCTTCCACCTTCGCCATGGTCTTCACGATGGCGAAGGCGGAAGAGACCCTCTCCCCTGCGCATGCGCGGGGATGATGTCAGCAGCCGTTGTCACTCCGGCGCATGCGCGGACTTCCGCCGGCCGGCGAAGTCCCTTCGGCCCCGGCTGGCATAGCGCCAAAGGCCGTTCCCGCCAGTCGGCGGAGCGCCAACCAGTCCGGCGCAGGCCTAGCCCCTCAATGTTAGGGCTTGGCCCTTAAACGTGCGGAGACGTCCGCACCTTTGGGGCGGCCTGACGCTGGAGTGGTTCACGCCATTCCATCACACCAGGACCCCCGACCCATGTTGCTGGCATATAGTCAGGATTATCCAATGGATTGGGATAAAGGAATTCCATTTGTTTTATTTGCAATTAGGGATGCACCTAATCAATCAACTAAATTCAGTCCATTTGACTCGACTTTGGTCATGATATGAGAGGATCACTTAAAGGGAGCAAAGAGAAGTTGGTAAATCAGCATTCACAGATTACATTGTTGGACGATGTGTCATACATTCGGGAGAGATTAACGAGGGCTAGTGAGTTGGCTGGCAAACATTTTAAATTGTCACAAAATATGATGACAAAAGAGGCGGATAAGAAATCAAAAATTTGTAATTTTGTCAGTAGGGAGTATTATTGCCAATGGTAGTTGAGTCATCAGAAGCAAGATTTCATGGATCTTATCAAATTGAAAAGAAATTGAGTGAGGTGAAATATTTGAGAAGAATGCCAGATAGAAGGAAATCTCACACAGTGCGTCTGGTAGCACAGTAGTTAGCACTGTTGCTTCTCAGCACCAGGGTCCCAGGTTCAATTTCTGGTTTGGGTCACTGCCTGTGCAGAGGCTGCACATTCTGCCTGTGTCTGCCTGGGTTTTCTCCGGCTGCTCCGGTTTCCTCCCACAAGTCACGAAAGACGTGCTTGTTCGGTGATTTGGATATTCAGAATTCTCCCTCTGTGTAACCGAACAGGTGCCGGAGTGTGGCGACTGGGGGATTTTCACAGGAACATCATTGCAGTGTTAATGTAATGCTTATTTATGACAATAAATAATATTATTATTCTGTTAATATGCTCAAAAGGTATTTTGATAGAGAAGGAAAGAAGGAAGAGGTGTTAGACATTGTAACTCAAGGAGAAGAGAAAAACCCAGATAATTCTGAATTTGGCATTCCTCAAATTAGATTGGATAATGAGGAAGTAATGAGAAATTGGAATAAACTATTACCTCCCGGAGGAAAATCAAAATGACCGACAAGAGTTATTATAGTATGTGGGGATAAATTGGGAGGTACAAAAGTAATTAAGCATGATGTAAATGTAGGAAATGCTATTCCAATTAAACAGCATCCATACAGGCTCAATCCACTAAAGTTATCACAGGTAAAAAGGAGACGGACAGCATGCTTAAGAATATCATAGAAGTGAGTTGCAGCAATTGTTCAGCTATCGTGATGATACCAATACCAGATGGTTGTGTGTGGACGATTGAAAAATCAATGCAGTTACGAAGTCAGATGCGTGCCTTATTCCTCGTTTGGAAGACTGTGTTGAAAAGGTGGGATAAGTCACTAAACTTGACTTGCATAAAGGATGTTGGCAAGTACCATTATCAGACAGGGCAAAGGAGGTTTCAGCTTTTGTGACGCCAAATGGTCTGTATCAATTTAAAGTAATGCCATTGGGAATGAAGAATGTGCCAGCAACATTCCAAAGATTAACCAACAAGGTCATTTCTGGACTAACAATTGTGCAGTGTACATTAATGACTTGGTGTTGCTCAGTCAAATGTGAAAAGAGCATTTGGAATATTTAAAGGAATTGTTCAATCATCTACAGAAGGTTGGATTGGTGGAAAAATGAGCTAAAAGTGAATTTGCGAAAGCTCAAGTCACTTTATTTGGCAACAATTGGACATGGTCAGATGGCACATGAAATTTGTTATGGGCCAGGGTTTAGAGAATCCCAAAGTGTATCATGGAGTTCAACTGAACCACAACTTTTAATAGATTGTGGTAAGATGGGCACATGGCCCACTCTACAGGTGTGGTACAGCAGAAATGAAAAAGTATTTTTTAAAGCAAAATAATGTTTATTCTATGAACTCAAATTAACCTTTTTAAAACATACAGTGAACATCTTAGCATCCATTAATTCAAATACAACCCACAAAGACACTAAGTAAACCTTTAAGCTTTCCTCTTTAACATCCATACGACTTAAAAACAAAACCTTTATCAGAAGCACATCAGGTTAAACTCACTGCTGAAAACATTTAGAATTCTGAATTCACCAAATGATCAAGAGATAGTCTTTTGATGGCAGAGAGAACAGCAGTACACCTGCTTGGTCAGGCTTCAGCTACAACACTGAAAACGAAACTAAAACACACCCTGCAGCCTGCTCAAAAATGAAAGTAAAAAGCTGAGAGACTGCCCAGCTCCACCCACTCTCTGACATCACTGCAGTAGTAAACACCCATCTCTTAAAGATACACTCACTGCAAATATTTATATACATATCCATTTATAAACACCCATTTCTTAAAAGGTACTCTCACATGGCAAATGTGAAAACGAAAGCTATTGGGGAGTTCCCAATACCACCAAAGAGGAGTGAAATTCATCGATTTCTGGGCATGAATGGTTTCTGCTGGAAATTCATGCCAAATTTTAGGAGCGTCGTTGCTCCACTGACTGAACTTCTGAAAAAGCCCTGATGTCAGACTGTCAGACGGCATTCGATTGTCTGAAAATTGTGTTAATCACCGCACCAGTGTTGCTGACACCTAATTATGCCAAGCAATTGAGGTGGCAATTGATGAGAGTGATGTGGGTGTTGATGTTGTACTGTTACAGGAAGATGACAAAAGAATCAAAAGGCCTTTGGTCATTTTTGCGGAAAGGCAAATAAATATTCAACCATCGAAATGGAGACATTAGGTTTGGTATTGGTGTTGCAACATTTTGACATTTACTGTGCTCACAATTCATCAGAGACAATTGTATTTACAACTCATAATCCATTAAGGTTTTTGGAAAATTTAAGGATCGAAATGTAAGACTGTTCAGATGGAGTTTATTGTTACAGCCATTTAACTTAAAAATTATATATGTCGCAGGAAGAGAAAACATGATGGCCGATGCTTTATCATGACTTTGAAGTGTGAGACGACTGAAACATTCGAAGGTGGGAAAGAAAGACGGAAATGGACTATACTCATGTTTACATTTGAATGTTTAAACTGTAATATAATTATCTTATAGAGTATAATTTCTGTTTAATGCTGAGAAATGTGTTGAGTTAAAAGGCTTTGGAAAAATGATGCCACCTTTTTATATTATTGTTTCATTCTTTTAAGGGGGGAGGTGTGATAAATGTAAGATTTTAGATATATTGGATTATAGGTATTTGGTGAAGTAAGGTTTAAAAGCCTGAATTAGAGGTGTGTTTGACTGCTGCAGTTATGTTTTTAAAAGAATCTTGGTTTGAAAGACAACAAAGCTCTTTGGAGCCTGGGGTGCAATTAACCATCGTAAAAGCTTGGGCTCATGCAATTTTGTTTTGATTAAGGTGATTGCCTTAATTAGCTTTCAGCTTGGTGAGATGATATAATTGTTAGTTGGAGCTAAGGCATCAGGCATTTTAAGAGAGCATTTTTCAGTATCAGTTCTGATTCTGTCTGAAGCTGAGCCCACGTAAGGCAGTGTGTTCTCATTGTAAGTTAGTTAAAAGAGATTACCTGTATTTAAACAGTGCAGACTTCACTGAGGACAAGGGGGAGCTGAAACAAAGAATAACTGTAAAACATGTACTACTCTGTGCATTGGTATTTAAGGTGGATTGAGAGCGTGTTTATTTTCTTGTTTAAGTGGGAATAAAGATAGCAATTATGGGTATTCACTGCATTGAGGAGTACTGTTTAAGGGGCAAGTTATTTTCGGGTGTGATGCTAAAGATTAAAAAACTGTGTTAGTAATGAAATTTTGTTTTAAAATACCTTATCCATATTTCTTTGCGCAATCTCTCCTGGAGAGAAATATCCTTTCCTCACTGTCTTTCAAAAGTAAACTAAAGTATTGGGGTTTCAGTCCAGTATCCTAGCCATTGTTGGGGCAGGTCTGGGATCATAATAGTTGGAATACACTGCTGTGCACTGATGGTGGAGGAAGTGAATATCGAAGGTGATGGTGAGGTGCCAACTTTGTAATAGATGGTGTCAGGTTTCTTAAGGGCTGAAATATTAAAGCTTGCTTGTGAATATGTAAGTGAATTTTTAAATCTTTACATGTTAAATCTTTATCATTAAACAACCTTTGAAAATTTCAAGTTGGGAGAGGAGTTCTGGTACATACTTCCTGCAGTTTTAATTACACAACATGCATGATTTTACATATATTTAGAGACAACCATTTGGGAAAATAACCTGATTAACATAAATGACGCTCTGTCAGGTAGGGGAAAAAAACAGAAAAACTGCAGCAACCCAGTAACAGGATTAGTCCCAATACCCCAATCTTTACCCTGACCTCTCTGTAACTCCCTCAGATTATCCCACACCCTCCCAAGTGCACTGTCTTAACCCTCAAAATAGAAATGGAACCTCAAATGCCTTTTTAGTTTGGAATTGGTGGGAGTTGCTTGGATGATGGAAATGAAGACTCGCCGAAGTTCAGACTCAAATTATATTCAATTTCTACACTTCTGGAATCTAAAATAACGTGGGCAGTTTGCCTCAGAACCTCCCACTCTGATTACTTAGTTTGCTAGTGGATGTCCCAGCTCAATCACGAGGCCTTAATCCACTGAGCCTTCCAGGAAACATGCTGGATTTAAATGCAACCAAGGTCTCAAAAATTTCCCATCCCCATTGGAAAGGAAGTACCATCTCCAAAGGTTGCCAATCAATCATTTGGCAATCTGGGAAATTAAATAATCTAGAAATGTTGAATAACCAAACATGTAAAACAGTTGTAATGCTCAAGTGATCGATCTAATGGTCAGAAAATGAGCACGGCCCAGTAAAATTTAATGTTCTTCCTATTGGACATGTATCACTATTGCTAGGAAAACGCAGGTAGTTTTAAGGGATATATATTTGTATCGGTAAACATTAGAAGTAAGCTGTAGTTTCAAGTGGCCTTAATTTAATGTGTCTGTTCCTGGAGAGCTATAGTTAGATTCATCCTGGACAAAGGTGTGTGTTTGTGCGGGGGTTGGTAAAGTTCCAACTGTGAATCTATTGTGCTTAGAGGGTTGCAGCATGAAGAGTAAATAAAAGTCAAGAGAAGGACAATTCTTTGTTTAGCAACAGGGGCATTTTAAGGTAAAGAAGATTTTAAGTGTTAGTTTAGCAAATTTGATTACAGTTGAAGATAGGTGTGAGAGAGAGAAGGTAGATCTTGCAGCTCTGCTAGAGACAGCTGGTTTAGCAGGCTAGAAAGGGTCCATCTCTCTCAGCGTTTCTAGAAGAAAAAACATACCATGGAGTTATAATTAAGAAATCAAGTGCAGATATCTGAAGAGCAGCAAGTTAAGGAAATGAGAGAAATGAAGAGAAGGGTCCAAGAACTCTGGAGTTAAGTGAACAGAGACCAAATGTATTGTTCAGAAGATTTCAAGGAAGAGTAAACAAAGTGTTCTGAGTTAAAGAGACAATTGCAGTAACCAGATTTAAAGTGGGACATCAGCCTTCAAAAGTAAAACAAACATGTGATGTCATTTTAACAAAGTCTGGGATCAAGAGGTAAAGTAATTGTGAGCAATTTGCACAGCAGTCAAGACAAAGAAATCCTAAAGGGATTGGTATAACATCCTGGACTAGATTTGCTGGCAAAAGTGGAGTGGACGCATTATTTGAAAGTGTCAATTGGAAAACCTGGCCTAAATTTCAGAATGCAAACCACCAAGGGAAAGCATTGTAATTATGAAAGGAGATTTTAAAGCATGTTTTTGGGAGTGGAGTTTGGAAACTCTCGTGTGACAATCATCGGGGGGGGTGAGGGGGTGGATTTTGAGGAGACATCCACAAACTTTCACTTGGCATTCAGAGCGCAGAGTGTATTTTTCCCATGTCATCTAGTACGCTCAAAAGGGACTTTGTGTTAATGAGACCATTATACATTAAGATCTAAAAAAAAGGTGTTAATTCTAAAACCGGTGTGCAATTGTTGAACTAAGGGGTGAGTAAAGAAGTATTGAATTATAATCCAATATTTTCATGTTTAATAAGGAAATTCTTGTTGTTAAAACTAAATAGGGGTCCCGTGATACTCTTCCTCCATGTTTACTTCCCATCTGGTTAGAACATCAACTGGCATCATAACACTATGTGGACAGAAAACAGAGGATTATAAGAATTATTAGGGGATATATCATTTTAAAAATAAGCGGTGATGAAATAGCTGAGACAGACCAATGCCAAGAGTAGGGTGCGGTACGTTTCAGCGCAGCTGTTTCAGCGCTGCCGTTTCAGCGCCAGGACTTTTCAGCGCCAGGACTTTTCAGCGCCAGGACATTTCAGCGCCAGAAAAAAAAAATTCTCCAATGTTGTCATATAGTTATGACAGAACTTTACAAATCTGTAAGTTCATAAAATGAAATAAAACTCAAGTGTTAACAAAATGTTTTTATTGTAAAAGATCCACTTATAAAGATCCAAAAACAGTACTTTAAAACAATTTACAAATCTGTAAGTTCATAAAATCATTCATTAAAAAGAAAGTTCATTGGACATTCATTGGATATTCATTAGAAAAAACGCATTTAGTTTGTTAAATTGTGCCCTACTGAACGAAGGTAGTCTATTTCATTCCTGCTGCCATATTCGGAAACAATTTTCAACATCCTCTCATCAGCTTTTCTATATTTAAGTAATTTTAATTGAGGTTCATTGCCAGCTAAAAGTTTCTCGAAGTGCTCGTCTCTTCCCTTTTGAACATGCTTAAGGACATCAATGAACTTCCAGATAGTTGGGTGTGACATTAACAGTTCACTTTTCAATCTCCTGTTGGCTGCCTCAGCATAGTTATTTGTTCTGTCATCCCCATCTAATGTTCCTTGATACATATTCCACATCTCGGTAGGAAATAAAGGACTTCGTCTGCCTGCTCCTCGGCGATTAGGACGGCCGATATAATTGTCTTCGAAATAGTTTAAAACCGGAATTAACTCCTCCGGTAAATTACCTGCTAAAGAATCCACGTGACTGTCAAGGTCGTCAACTGGCACAAAACATAGGGCAGTTATCATTTTCGAATGTAATGCAAAATCGGGATTGCTCTTATATAAACGCATGAGACCAAAACCACTTATCTGCCTAAGTATATTTTGAGACAGATGAAAAAGGCAGCCTCTTACTTCTATATTGGGGAAGGAGTCTTTCATGGCGGTAAAAGCAGCACGTTCAAAATCACAATTGATAATGGCAGGTCCTGCGTTTGTAATCATCTCTTTTACCATCGCAAACAACATCATATAGGTTGCATACTGTTTGTTTTGTAAAAGCGCGTACAATACAGGGTGAACTCCGTTATTTTTCCTAACCATGATGATATAAACTTGATAAAATAGGTGTGGTGCTACCGCAAATGTTCCGTCAGCATACCAAGTCGTGGAAGTTGCCATGTGTTCTAACCAACTCTCTCTCCCAAATATAATAATCCGTTCGTTGTTCGTACCACTATCCTTTAAACAGAAATTTTCCTCGGTTTCTGGGGTGGGTTTATACATCATGTATTCATGAGGTAACTGAAGCTCTTGAATCGATCTTGGATTATCGGGGACCTGATTAACTTCGTCTCGTTTTCTACGAATAATTTTTCGCATTGCCTGCCTGTTTGGTAACTGTGCCATACCTGCCACGGACATTTTTTCAATGCACTTGTTGATAATCGTACTTGGAGGCTCACAAGTCTTTTCAGCCCGGTCTCTCGCATCAGTTATGACCTTTTCCACTTCAATAGCAACTGCAGATGGGGGATGAGTATGTTCGTTGATCTTTTCGATCACCTCTCTTTCTAACGTGTGAATGCGGGCCTTGCACCTACCATCCTCATGGCATTGCCAAAACTTAACTTGCTTTTGTTTCTTGCTTTCTTTGTCAAAACGATATATAAAACCTTCATGACAGAACTTCTCTCTGCCTCGCTTGCTTTTCACTGATTCAGCCATGGGTTTAAAGATATGGAACTTACCAAATTTATCAAAAGAAATTTACCAAATAACTACGTAAGTATAAAAACTTGTTAACAAAACTCTAACATTATCTAAACAGTAATCATAATAAAACTCCAACAAAATCTAAAGACAGTTAGAACGATGAAACGACCAAATAACTAAGTGTAAAAGCTGGTATACCTGTGACCATACTCAAGAATGATTTCTGAATGAATGAGCGCTGAAACGTCCTGGCGCTGAAATATTTGGCGCTGAAATATTTGGCGCTTAAACGGCAGCGCTGAAACGTCGGCGCTGAACTGTCCCATTCCCCCAAGAGTATAAGAAATGAAGTACGGAAACATAGCTCATTAAGGATTAAAGGTTTTTCCACCGATAAAGTTATTTTGAAAGGCAAACTGAAGATAATTGTTAAATTATCAGTTCATTTGATCTTGTTGAGAAAATCCAAAAGGAAATGGAGGATAGAGAGGATACTAATGGACATTCTAACCACTTCCTCAGCAGTTGGATAATCGGTTGTTGACCTACCAGAGCCTGATCCTGTAGTCGTATCAGTCATACGATCCTTCAGTGATTTTCTTTCTGCAACATAGCTACACACAAAGTCCTCATCATGACGCCGTTTTGCTTTCACATAGGCCCACAGTGCATGCCTGTTGTAGACAACAGCTACCAACAGAGCCAAACATAAGAAACACACAGATGCACTTATTATAGCTGCCAATATCTTGGGTCCCCAGCTTGATTCACCAAAGTGGTTTCCTATCGAAAGAGAAAATTGAAAACGTATTTTAGTGCACTTTTTCTAACGTATCAGCTTTTCATTTTCCACAAAGAAAACATATCCACATTTTATACAGTACAAAATAAACAAATCGGTGCAGACCAGATACGATTTTCAAAAAACCCACATTGGAAATAACCCCCCAAAACCACAACTTCCTACCCCCCTGTTCTCCCCCCCCCCCCCCCCCCCAACCCTATTGGTTATTTTGAAATATTTGTATTGACAGTTTTACATATTGTAAACTATACAAGCGGTCAGGGTGACTGTGTCGATTACACTGTACATATTAATTTCCAATTTGTCAGTAAACCGTAGCCCCCCCCCCCCCCCCCCCCCTCAGCCCCCCCAGCCCCTTCCTTCTTGTTTCACAGCCTTTTCCTGGGCCCTTCATTGTGCAGTGGGGAATCACTTTTGATTTACAAGTGGGTGGTGCTCTCCTTTGCCCCTCCCCCTTTTGTTTTTGGGCCCGCCCCCTTTTCCCCGCCCTGTTTCTGGCCTTCCCTTGAGGGTTCCTTTTCCTGTGTTCTTGTTCTCAGCTCTCTAGCCTCTGTGTCAGTTGTTTTCTGCCCTCCCCCTCCTTCTCCCAGTAGCCTCCCCCCCTTACACCCTTACCCCCTTCTTCATTTCCCATCTGCTCCCTGTGGTCCCATCTCTGTAGGTGCTTTCTGACTTCCTCTGCCAGACTGGTCAGGTTTTACTTGTGGATCCGTGTCTCGTCATGGGCAATTTGGATCCCCAGGTAGCAGAATTTGTTTTGGGCTATTTTAAATGATGGGCACTCCAGTTCTGCCCCTCTCCCTCTTGGGTTCATCGGGAAGACTTCGCTTTTGCCCAGTTTGAGTCTGTAGCCAGAGAAGGCTCTGAACTTCGCAGCAGCTTCATGATTTCTTTCATGTCGCTTTGTGGGTCCGAGATATAGAGGAGCAGGCCATCTGCACAGAGCAAACTCTGTGCTCTCTTCCCCACCCCCTCCCCTTCAGATTCCCCTCCAGCCTCTTGCCTCTCTCAGAACGATTGCCAGCAGCTTGATGGCCAGGGCGAACAGGGGCAGGAACAGCGGGCATCCCTGAATTGTGCCTCTGTATAGCTGGAAGTATTCAACACTGGTGGTATTGATCTGAACGATCGCCTTGGGGCGCTGTACAGGAGTTTCGCCCATGAGGTGAACTCTGCTCTCTGGTATCTCAATAAGGTTCTTCCACTCGACTTTGTCGAAGGCCTTCTCTGCGTCCAGGGAGATGATCACCTCTGGTGTTCTTTCCCTGGATGGGGTCATTATCATATTCAGCAGGCGCCTGATATTCAGAGTTAGCTGTTAATTCTGAAAAACGCCTGTCTGGTTTTCTGCGACTACCTCTGGTACACAGCTCTCCAGTCACTTGGCCAGGACTTTTATGAGTATTTTCGTGTCCACATTGAGCAGCGAAGTGGGTCTGTATGATCTACACTCCGTTGGGTCTTTGTTCTTTTTGGGTATAAGTGACATGGTGGCCTGTGTTGGCATTGGAGGCTGGGTGCCCCTACGCGTCTGCGAACATTTCCCACAGGCACGAGGCCAGTGCTGTCAGAAATATTTTGTAGAAGTGCGCCGGGAACTCGTTGGATCCTGGAGCCTTCCCCACCTGGCATGTCCAGTTCATCGAGGAACCGTTTCACCCCCGAGTTCCGGTCAGGGTTTCAGAGATGTAGAGTCCCTGGTAGAAGGCCTCAAATGCTTTGTTGACCTTTCCTGGTGCAGCTACCAGTTTGCCTCTGCTATCCTTCACGTGCTTCCCTCGGGGCTGCCTGGTTTCTCATCTTTCTTAGTCAACAGCGGGCTAAGCCTTTTCTCTGTGTTCATAGAAGGTCTCCCGCGTCTGGAAAAGTTGGTGCACTGCTTTCCTGGTGTGCATTTGTAGCTTTTTCCTCTCCGCCAAAAGCTCTACGGTTGGGCCTCGGAGCCTCCCTCTCCTCCCTGTCTTTGCGAGCCTCATAGGCAATTATTTCTCCCCTAATCACCGTGTTCAGTGCCTCCCAGAAAGTGGAAGGTGAGACTTTCCCTTTCTGGTTGTAGGTGACGTACTCGCCTATGGCCTGTGATGTTTTCTGGCAGAAGACCTTGTTGGCCAAGAGGGTTGTGAGGTAACCTCCATGTGAGGCACTGGGCACGGCCCGTCTCCAGCCTCACATCCATGTAATGTGAAGCATGATCAGAGATTACAATCACAAAGTATCTCGCTGTTCCTATTTCTGGAGGCAAGAAGAACGAGAATTCCTTCTCACCCGCCTGTATGAGCCGCCATAATAATAATATTATTAATAATAATAATCTTTATTACTGTCACAAGAAGGCTTACATTAACACTGCAACAAAGTTACTGTGAAAATCCCTAGTCACCACACTATGGCACTTGTGCGGGTACACTGAGGGAGAATTCAGAATGTCAAATTCACCTAACAGCACGACTTTTGGGACTATTGGGAGGAAACCGGAGCACCCTCCATGAACGTTTGCATTTCCTGAGCCATGCCTGCTGTTTTTCTCGTTCTGGGGTTTGATCTGTCAGTCAGTGGGTCCTGTACACCGTTGTGGTTCCCGCCATGATCTGTCGGTGCGTATCTGTGACGGGGATTTCAGCCATGGTCTTTTTAATTAATTCTGTGTTGGGTGCATAACCATTTACCAGGTCTATCGGTGCCCTGTCCAGGATACCACCGACCATGACGTACCATCCCGCTTGGTCTTCATAATTGACCTCGTTGCGGTGAACACCATCCATAACGAGTAGTGTGGTAACTCCCCTGGCTCTCATCCCATAACGGGAATGGTAGGTCTGTCCCACCCAACCCTTCCTTTGCACAGTCAGTCCTTCTCTCGCAGGAAAACTATGTCAGCTTTCATGCCTTTGAGTTGGGGAAAGGTGCTGGATCTTTTCAGTGAGCTGTTGAGTCCCTTACGTTCCAGGTGACTACCCTGATAGGGTTTTCTCTGTCGCCCCCACCCTCCCCCTCCTGTGGGATCAACCATACTTATCTTGTGGATGCGCCGCTGCACTCCAGGGTTTCCCTTTATTAGGGGGTCATCCAAAATGGCCGTGGTCACCAGTTTCCCCATAAGGCCGGGCTCTCCGGGATTTCCCTTTGTCCAGGGACCACCCAACATGACCACCAATTGTGTGTATGCCGTGTGGGTGAGCCCCTGCACACTGTGGTTTGTTCAGGGACCCTCTGAAGTGGCTGCCCACGGTGCCAGCTTGTTCCGTGCTTCTGATATCAATCTGCTGAAGCCATTCCAAAGCCCTTTTCCCCCTTATTGTTTCTCCCCCCCCCCCCCCTTGGTTTCAGTTCCCCCTGGATCTGGGGCCCGGGCATCCCGCTGGGCCTGCTGCCCGAGCATCCCGATGGGCCTGGTACAGGTGGAAGGTAATGTAGTCCGAAGCCTGGGAGCAGAGTGCATCCGTTACAGCATGGATGCATCTGTATGTAAACGTTTGCGACATCCCACACAGGACCCCACTCGAGCCCTGGAATGAGCCAGAGGCATAAAAGTGATGAGGGCGGGTGACCATCACCTTGACAGCCATCACAGTGGGTATCCTCCTCCATACTTCCGTGGTGCCAGGAGCGCCACCAACTGGCACAGGTAGCACATGGTCCTCCTGGTGAGCCAGAGTCAACGTCAGCATACGCCCGCTCCCAATGGCATCATGCCCTTCCACTAATGGCATCAAGTCCCACACTAAATGACGTCAATGCCCTCCTGCCCACCCTCAGTTCACACAATGCAAGACATAGACACCCAAAATCACTGCTTCACAGATTGATGTAGAACTCTTTAACTTGTGATAATAACAAGCCTGTACTAATTGATAAATTGAAATCCAAGCCTACCTGTTGTCAACATGACAGTAGATGATCAGTATTGCGATATCTGTGGCTTGAGGCGAACTAGCTGATGAACGAGAGAATGGAGAAATCAGCCAAGGTACGACTGCAGCTCAGCACAGGCCAGTGCAGGGCAGAATGAGCCAGAAAAAATCCAGTGCAGGAGAAAATATTCCAATGATGTGGAATGTCCAGTCCAAGTATAATGGCGCGATTCTCCGCAAATGCGGAGAGTCGTGAAGGCTGCCGTGAAACCGGCCGTGTTTCACGGCAGCCTCCGCGCCCCCTCCCGGGACCCGATTCTGCTCTCCGGTCGGGGCTAGCAGTGGGGCCCCGTGAACTCCGGCATCGCGGGCTTAACGAATTTCGCTAAGCCCGCCCGCCAAAGTTAGCGACGGCTGACGCATATGATGACGTCAGCCGCGCATGCGCGGATTGGACGACTCCAACCCGCGCATGCACGGATGACGTCATCATGCATATGCGTGAAACCCGCGCATGCGCGGGCCGTTATGCCCCTCAGCTGCCCCGCGGACTGATCCAGCGGGGCGGCAGAGTAACAAAGAGTGCGCGGGGTACGTACCCGCTGCCCGCGATCGGTGGGCACCGATCGCGGGCCCATGGCACCCTTGGCACGGCCGTGGTGCAGCCGTGCCAATCGGTGCCGTGGTTCCCCAGAACGGCACTTTGCGGCCGTTTTCACGAACTGTGAGAGCAGGTGTGTTGCAGTTCGTGAAAACGGCCGTAAAGGCCTTGGAAATCGGCCCATCGGCCAGGGGAGAATTGCTGCTCGCCGTAAAAAAACGGCGAGCAGCGATTCGTGTCGTGGGGCGGCCGTGGTGGGGGGAGAATAGCGGGAGGTCGGGAAAAATGTCGGGAAAGCCCTCCCGCTATTCTCCGACCCGTCGTGGGGGGCAGAGAATCGCGCCCAATATCTGTGTCTTTGCTGGAATATCTGTGTCTCTGTCTGACAGAATTCCATTCTTTAATTGTCCAGAAGAGTAAGAAGAGACCTTTCTGAAGGCCAGTAAAGAGCGATGGGGGATAGCAGTTACTCACCGGTTATAACTGTCCACATGTGACCAGCATATGTTCTCTCTTGAAGAACAGAATTGAGACTGGAGAACATGATAGAGGAACAGACCTTTTGAATTTTCTTGCTTCATCAGTTACTTGCAATCAATGGCAACTTTAGTGTGTTTTCCTCTGCACTTTATCTTCATAAAATCACCAATCACAGCATCGTAGATAAAATCTTGTAAGGATGCATTTTCATTTGTCAATATTGCTGAATTTATCAAATATTCCCAGCTCATCGTACTTTGCAGATAATTTTTCATTCTTTTCAACACAGAGATAAAATGTTCACCGGAAGAATTTGAGACAAGTATTGTTAAAAAGATCTTCAGAATGGTTTCGGCATTTAGAAAGGTTGCCTGCAAACCATCATGCATATGTCTGTACGAATCAGCTGGTGATCTTGAAGCACAGAGCCCATCATTATTGATGAAATTAATGAATTGTTTGACTTCATCTTCAAAAAGACTTGTGTCTATGTCGTCCTAATAGAATTCAATTAGCGCCCTACTGCAGCAGCTTTTAGCATTCACATCCAAACTTTTGTCAAAAAGCATGCAAAATAATTAAACAGTCCTCTTCAGAGATTGGATTTGTTTATTGTCACGTGTACCGAGGTACGGTGAAAAGTATTTTTCTGCGACCAGTACAAACAGATCATTAAGTACATGAAAAGAAAAGAAAAGAAAAAAAAAATACATAATAGGGCAACACAAGGTACACAATGTAAATACATAGACACCGGCATAGGGTGAAGCATATAGGGGTGTAGTGTCAATGATGTCAGTCCATAAGAGGGTCATTTAGGAGTCTGGTAACAGCGGGGAAGAAGAGTAAGATGGGAGGTGTCTTTGATTATGCTGCCCGCTTTTCCCAGGCAGCGGGAATTGTAGGTGGAGTCAATGGATGGGAGGCAGGTTCGTGTGATGGACTGTGCTGTGTTCACGACTCTCTGAAAATACTTGTGGTCTTGGGCCGAGCATTTGCCATACCAGGCTATGATGCAGCCAGAAATGATGCATTCAATGGTGCATCTATAAAAATTGATAAGAGTTAATGTGGACATGCCGAATTTCCTTAGTTTCCTGAGGAAGTATCGACGCTGTTGTGCTTGTTGGTGGCAGCAAGGATTCACTTCTATTCTGCAGTTCCACAGTTATTGTGTACAAATAACATTTACCGTCTCAATAATGATCCCTTTCCATTTCAAAGTGATTTTGTCATCTCCAGCTTCTTCAAAAAATAATTTCCTATGTCTTGTACACTTCTCATCATCAGAGGAACCTGTATTCTTTGATAATGTTAGTGCCTCTGCATCCACTGAGATTTAGTAATTTTGAACTTCCATGATAAAACCTCCAACTGAGGCTAACAATTGTGAAGCATTCAAGAACGCTGGATGAACATTGTGCAGCAATTTGCTGGCAGCATTAATTCTTTGAAATAAACGATTCAACAAAACAGTAAAAACTACAATTTAGTACAATTAAAACTTCTTAGCTGAGGATGTTGCTTTAGCTTTCACACGTGGTTTCTCTGAATTTGATGTGGCTATGTCTGACGAGTATTCCTTTATATCAACAAAGTTCAGTCTAAAAGCAAGAACAACATCTGCACAAGTGCACCACCTGGTATCACATATTTGTTTTGACTGTCAAATGTTTCCCAAATGCCTCTTCCAATAAAGAGTGCAGAGAGAGAGAGGCGAGACTTCAATAATGGGCGCGGAGAGAGAGAGAGGCGGGACTTCAATAAAGAGCGTAGAGAGAGGCGGGACTCAAATATAAAGCAGGGAGAGAGAGAGGCGAAACTTCAATAAAGAGAGCGGAAAGAGGGGCGAGACATCAATGAAGAGCGCAGAGAGAGGGGCGGGACTTCAATACAGAGCACCGAGAGAGAGAGAGGCGGGTGTTCAACAAAGAGCGCGGAGAGGGGCGGGAGTTCAATAAAGAGCACGGAGAGAGGGATGAGACTTCAACAAAGAGCATGGAGAGGGGCGGGTGTTCAATAAAGAGCGCGGAGAGAGAGAGGCGGGACTTAAATACAGAGCGCCGAGAGAGAGAGGCGGGTGTTCAACAAAGAGCTTGGAGAGGGGCGGGTTTTCAATAAAGAGCACGGAGAGAGTGATGAGACTTCAACAAAGAGCATGGAGAGAGAGAGGCGGGACTTCAGGAAAGAGCACGGAGAGAGAGAGGCGAGACTTCAATAAAGAGCGCGGACAAAGTGCGAGACTTCAATAAAGAGTACGCAGAGGGGGCGGCACGTCAATAAAGAGCGGAAAGAGAACGGCGAGACTTCGATAAAGAGTGCGGAGAGGCAAAACTTCAATAAAGAGCGGAGAGAGGGGCGGGACTTTAATAAAGAGTGCAGAGAGAGAGAGGCGAGACTTCAATAAATAGCACGGACAGAGAGAGACGAGACTTCAACAAAGGGTAGAGAGAGGGGCAGGACTTCAATAAAAAGTGCGGAGAGAGAGAGCCGGAACTTCAATAAAGAGCGCAGAGAGAGAGAGACGGGCCTTCAATAAAGAGCGCGGAGCGAGAGAGCTGGAACTTCAATAAAGAGCGCGGGGAGAAGGGGGCGAGACTTCAATAAAGAGCGCGAAGCGCGAGGCAAGACTTCAATAAAGAGTGGAGAGAGGTGCGGGACTTCAATAAAGAGCACGGAGAGAGAGAGCCGGAACTTCAATAAAGAGCGCAGAGAGAGAGAGACGGGCCTTCAATAAAGAGCGCGGAGAGAGGGGCAGTACTTCAATAAAGAGTGCGGAGAGAGAGAGCCGGAACTTCAATAAAGAGCGCAGAGAGAGAGAGACGGGCCTTCAATAAAGAGCGCGGAGAGAGAGAGGGGCAGGACTTCAATAAAGAGCGCGGGGAGAAAGGGGTGAGACATCAATAAAGAGCGTGAAGCGCGAGGCAAGACTTCAATAAAGAGTGGAGAGAGGTGCGGGACTTCAATAAAGAGCGCGGAGAGAGAGAGGCGAGGTTTCAATAAATAGCACGGAGAGAGAGAGAGACGAGACTTCAACAAAGGGTAGAGAGATGGGGCAGGACTTCAATAAAGAGTGCGGAGAGAGAGAAACGGGCCTTCAATAAAGAGCGCGGAGAGAGAGACGGACCTTCAATAAAGAGCGCGGAGAGAGGCGAGGTTTCAATAAATAGCATGGAGAGAGAGAGAGACGAGACTTCAACAAAGGGTAGACAGAGGGGCAGGACTTCAATAAAGAGTGCGGAGAGAGAGAGCCGGAACTTCAATAAAGAGCGTGGAGAGAGAGAGACGGACCTTCAATAAAGAGCGCGGAGAGAGGGGCAGGACTTCAATAAAGAGTGTGGAGAGAGAGAGCCGGAACTTCAATAAAGAGCGTGGGGAGAATGGGGCGAGACTTCAATAAAGAGCGCGAAGCGAGAGGCAAGACTTCAATAAAGAGTAGAGAGAGGTGCGGGACTTCAATAAAGAGCGCGGAGCGAGAGAGGCAAGACTTCAATAAAGAGCGCGGAGAGAGAGGCGAGACTTCAATAAAGAGCGTGGAGAGAGAGAGGCGGGACTTCAGGAAAGAGCACGGAGAGAGAGAGGGGAGACTTCAATAAAGAGCGCGGACAAAGTGCGAGACTTCAATAAAGAGTACGCAGAGGGGGCGGCACTTCAATAAAGAGCGGAAAGAGAGCGGCGAGACTTCGATAAAGAGTGCGGAGAGGCAAAACTTCAATAAAGAGCGGAGAGAGGGGCTGGACTTTAATAAAGAGTGCAGAGAGAGAGAGGCGAGACTTCAATAAATAGCACGGACAGAGAGAGACGAGACTTCAACAATGGGTAGAGAGAGGGGTAGGACTTCAATAAAGAGTGCGGAGAGAGAGAGCCGGAACTTCAATAAAGAGCGCAGAGAGAGAGAGACGGGCCTTCAATAAAGAGCGCGGAGCGAGAGAGCTGGAACTTCAATAAAGAGCGCGGGGAGAAGGGGGCGAGACTTCAATAAAGAGCGCGAAGCAAGACTTCAATAAAGAGTGGAGAGAGGTGCGGGACTTCAATAAAGAGCACGGAGAGAGAGAGCCGGAACTTCAATAAAGAGCGCAGAGAGAGAGAGACGGGCCTTCAATAAAGAGCGCGGAGAGCGGGGCAGGACTTCAATAAAGAGCGCGGGGAGAGAGAGACGGACCTTCAATAAAGAGCGCGGAGAGAGGGGCAGGACTTCAATAAAGAGTGCGGAGAGAGAAAGCCGGAACTTCAATAAAGAGCGTGGGGAGAATGGGGCGAGACTTCAATAAAGAGCGTGAAGCGAGAGGCAAGTCTTCAATAAAGAGTAGAGAGAGGTGCGGGACTTCAATAAAGAGCGCGGAGAGAGTGAGGCGAGACTTCAATAAAGAGTGCAGAGAGAGAGAGGCGAAGCGCAGAGAGGGAGGCGAGACTTCAATAAAGAGCGCGGAGAGAGAGAGGCGAGACTTCAATAAAGAGCGCAGAGAGAGAGGCGAGACTTCAATAAAGAGCGCGGAGAGAGGCGCAAGACTTCAATAAAGAGTGTGGAGAGAAAGGCGAGACATCAATAAAGAGCGCGGAGAGAGAGGCGAGACATCAATAAAGAGTGCAGAGAGAGAGAGGCGAAGCGCAGAGAGGGAGGCGAGACTTCAATAAAGAGCGCAGAGAGAGAGAAGCAAGACTTCAATAAAGAGTGCGGAGAGAGAGGCGAGACTACAATAAATAGCGGAAAGAGAGAGGCGAGACTTCAATAAAGAGCACAGAGAGAGAGGCAACACTTCAATCGAGAGCACAGAGAGAGAGAGGCGAGACCTCAATAAATAGTGGAGAGAGAGAGAGGCGAGACTTCAATAAAGAGCGCGGAGAGAGTGGCAGCACTTCAACAAAGAGCGTGGAGAGAGGGGTGGGACTTCAATAAAGAGCGGAGAAAGGGGAAGACTTCAAATAAAAAGCGCAGAGAGAGAGAGCGGCAGGACTTCAATAAAGAGCGGAGAAAGGGGAAAACTTCAATAAAGAGTGCAGAGAGAGAGGGGCAGGTCTTCAATAAAGAGCAGAGAGAGGGGCGGGACTTCAATAAAGACCGGAGAAAGGGGAAGACTTCAAATAAAAAGCGCAGAGAGAGAGAGGGCCAAGACTTCAATAAAGAGCGCGGAGAGAGAGAGGCGGAAATTCAATAAAGAGCAGAGAGAGGGGCGAGACTTTAATAAAGAGCGCGGAGAGAGGGGCGGGACTTCAATAAATGGCCTGGAGAGAGATTGGCGGGATTTCAATAAAGAGCGCAGAGAGAGAGAGGTGACACTTCAATAAAGAGCGCGGAGAGAGATTGGCGGGACTTCAATAAAGCGCGAAGAGAGAGAGAGGTGAGACTTCAATAAAGAGCGCGGAGAGAGAGGGGCGAGACCTCAACAAAGAGCGTGGAGAGAGAGAGAGAGAGAGCCGAGGAGCAGCTTGGCAACAGGTAAGTGATATAAACTTGCCCCCAGTTTCCAGGGGCCTTCATTTCCGGAGGGGGTTGAGCGAGAGAGAGTGCCGGGTAACAGCTGGTAAGTGATGGATATTCGGCTATTCTGAGTGTTGGGGTGGTAAAAAACTGAAAAGTGACGCCATAGGAAAGCTGTGACCTGATTGGCTGGTAGGGAATCTACACAAAATTTAAAAATTAAACATTGTTGAATCAATTAAATATAATTAATTCATTACTTAATCATAATTTAGAGGGGTGTCTAAGCCAGAGACCGGAGAGTACTGTATTTAGCATTTACATTTATAGTAGAAATCTAGTGCTCGGAAACATATAGTTAACAGTAACTTTTAGTTTTTTTAAAATTTAATGTATTAATTAGTTAACGCAATGTCAATTAGAGGGGTGCAGTGCTCTGACTGTGCGATGTGGCAGGTTGGGGAGGCTTCCAACATCCCGGTTGGCTACATCTGCAGCAAGTGCCCCCAACTGTGGCTCCTCACAGACCGCATGGTTCGGTTGGAGCAGCAGTTGGATGCACTTAGGAGCATGTAGGTGGCGGAAAGCGTCATAGACAGGAGTTATAGAGATGTGGTCACACCCAAGGTGCAGGCAGAGAGATGGGTGACCAGCAATAGGGATAGGCAGTCAGTGCAGGAATCCCCTGTGGTTGATCCTCCTCTCGAATCATTTTGGATACTGTTGGGGGGAATAGCTGATCAGGGGAAAACAGCAGCAGCCAGAGCAGTGGCACTATGGCTGGCTCTGATGTTCAGCAGGAGGGTCAAAGTGCAGAAGAGCAATAGTCATAGGGGACTCTATAGTCAGGGGCACAGATAGGCGCTTCTGTAATGTGAAAGAGACTCCAGGATGGTATGTTGCCTCCCTGGTGCCAGGGTCCAGGATGTCTTCGACCGGGTAGTGGGCATCCTGAAGGGGGAGGGCAAACAGGCAGAGGTCATGGTACATATTGGTACTAACGACATAGGCAGGAAGGGGGATGAGGTCCTGCAGCAGGAGCTCAGGGAGCTGGGTAGAAAGTTAAAAGACAGGACATCTAGGGTTGTCATCACGGGATTACTCCCTGTGCCACGTGCCAGTGAGGCTAGAAATAGGAAGATAGAGCAGCTAAATATGTGGCTAAACAACTGGTGCAGGAGGGAGGGTTTCAGTTATCTGGACCACTGGGAACTCTTCCGGCGCAGGTCTGACCTGTATAAGAAGGACGGGTTGCATCTTTAAACTGGAGAAGCATTAATATCCTGGCCGTGCGATGTGCTAGTGTCACACGGGAGGTTTTAAATTAGTATGGCAGGGGGGTGGGTATCGGAGAAATGGGTCAGAAGGTCAAAGAATTGAATGGGAACTAGGGAATAGGGCCAGTATGACTCTCAAGGAAGAGAAACGGAGATGTTGCTGAAAACAGCGAGATCAGTGCCCTGAAGTGCATATGTTTTAATGTAAGAAGTATAACAGGTAAGCCAGATGAACTTAAAGCTTGGATTAGTGCTTGGAACAATGATATTGTTGCCATTACAGAAACCTGGTTGAGGGAAGGACAGGATTAGCAGTTAAACGTTCCAGGATTTAGATGTTTCAGGCGAGATAGAGGGGGATGTAAAAGGGGTAGAGGAGTTGCGCTACTGGTTTGGGAGAATATCACAGCTGTACTGCGGGAGGACACCTCAGAGGGCAGCGAGGCTATATGGGCAGACATCAGGAATAAGAAGGGTGCAGTCACAATGTTAGGGGTTTACTACACACCTCCTAACAGTCAGTGGGAGATAGAAGAACAGATAGGTAGACAGATTTTGGTAGACATATTTTGAAAAGGAGTAAAAGAAACTGGGTTGTTATGATGGGAGACTTTAACATCCCCAATATTGACTGGGACTCACTTAGTGCTAGGGGCTTGGACGGGGCAGAGTTTGTAAGGAGCATCCAGAAGGGCTTCTTAAAACAAAATGTAGATAGTTCAACTGGGGAAGGGGCTGTACTGCACCTGGTAATGGGGAATGAGCCCAGCCAGGTGGTAGAAGTTTCAGATGGGAGCATTTCGGGAACAGTGACCACATAGAACATAGAACATTGAACAGTACAGCACAGAAGAGGCCCTTCAGCCCTCGATGTTGTGCCGAGCAATGATCACCCTACTCAAACTCACGTATCCACCCTATACCCGTAACCCAACAACCCCCCCTTAACCTTACTTATTTAGGACACTACGGGCAATTTAGCATGGCCAATCCACCTAACCCGCACATCTTTGGACTGTGGGAGGAAACCGGAGCACCCAGAGGAAACCCACGCACACACGGGGAGGACGTGCAGACTCCGCACAGACAGTGACCCAGCCGGGAATTGAACCTGGGACCCTGGAGCTGTGAAGCATTTATGCTAACCACCATGCTACCGTGCTGCCCCCAAATTCCACAATTCAGTAAGTTTTAAAGTGCTGGTGGACAAGGATCAGAGTGGTCCTCAAGTGAATGTGCTAAATTGGGGGAAGGCTAATTATAACAATATTAGGCTGGAACTGAAGATCCTAGATTGGGGGCAGATGTTTGAGGGTAAATCAACATCTGACATGTGGGAGGCTTTCAAATGTCAGTTGAAAGGGATTCAGGACCGGCATGTTCCTGGGAGGAACAAGGATAAATATGGCAAATTTAGGGAACCTTGGATAATGAGAGATATTGTAGACCTCGTCAAAAAGAAAAAGGCGGCATTTGTCAGGGTGAGAAGGCTGGGAAGAGCCGAAGCCTGTGTGGAATATAAGGAACGTAGGAAAGAACTTAAGCAAGGAGTCAGGAGAGCTAAAAGGGTTCATGAAAGTGATTGGCAAATAGGGTTAAGGAAAATCCCAAGGCTTTTTACACGTACATAAAAAGCAAGAGGGTAGCCAGGGAAAGGGTTGGCCCACTGAAGGATAGGCGAGGGAATCTATGTGTGGAGTCAGAGGAAATGGGCGAGGTACTAAATGAATACTTTGCATCAGTATTCACCAAAGAGAAGGAATTGGTGGATGTTGAGTCTGGAGAAGGGTGCGTAGATAGCCTGGGTCACATTGAGATCCAAAAAGAGATGTTGGGCGTCTTGAAAAATGTTAAGGTGGATAAGTCCCCAGGGCTTGACGGGATCTACCCCAGAATACTGCAGGAGGCAAAAGAGGAAATTGCTGAGGCCTTGGCAGAAATCTTTGGAACCTCACTGTCTTCAGATGATGTCCCGGAGGACTGAAGAATAGCCAATGTTGTTCCTTTGTTTAAGAAGGGCAGCAAGGATAATCCAGGGAACTACAGACCGGTGAGCCTTCCATCAGTAGTAGGGGAATTACTAGAGAGAATTCTTCGAGACAGGATTTACACCCATTTGGAAGCAAATGGACGTATTAGCGAGAGGCAGCACGGTTTTGTGAAGGGGAGGTCGTGTCTCACTAACTTGATAGACTTTTTTGCAGTGGTCCCAAAGATGATTGATGCAGGTAGGGCAGTGGATGTTGTCTAAATGGACTTCAGTGAGGCCTTTGACAAGGTCCCTCATGGCAGGCTGGTACAAAGGTGAAGTCACATGGGATCAGAGGTGAGCTGGCAAGTTGGATACAGAACTGGCTAGGTCATAGAAGGCAGAGAGTAGCAATGGAAGGGGGCTTTCCTGATTCGAAGGCTGTGACTAGTGGTGTTCCGTAGGAATAAGCTTTGCACCTTTGCTGGTCGTAGTATATACAAATGATTTGGAGGAAAATGTAACTGGTCTGATTCTAAGTTTGCGAATGACACAAAAGTTGGTGGAATTGCAGATAGCGATGAAGACAGTCAGAGGATACAGCAGGATTTAGATCGTTTGGAGACTTGGGCGGAGAGATGCCAGATGGAGTTTATTCCAAACAAATGTGAGATAATGCATTTTGGAAGGTCTAATACAGGGAGGGAATATACAGTGGATGGTAGAACCCTCAAGAGTATTGACAGTCAGCGAGATCTAGGTGTACAGGTCCACAGGTCACTGAAAGGGACAACACAGGTGGAGAAGGTCGTCAAGAAGGCATACGGCATGCTTGCCTTCATTGGCCGGGGCATTGAGTATAAGAATTGGCAAGTCATGGTGCAGCTGTATAGAACATTAGGCCACACTTGGAGTATAGTGTTCAATTCTGGTCGCCACACTACCAGAAAGATGTGGAGGCTTTAGAGAGGGTGCAGAAGAGATTTACCAGGATGTTGCCAGGTATGAAGGGCATTAGCTATGATGAGAGGTTGAATAAACTTGGTTTGTTCTCCCTGGAACGACAGAGGTTGAGGGGTGACCGAACAAAATTATGAAGGACATAGACAGAGTGGATAGTCAGAGACTTTTTCCCAAGGTAGAGGGGTCAATTACTAGGGGGCATAAGTTTTAAGGTATGAGGGGCAAGGTTTAGAGGAGATGTACTTGCCAAGATTTTTACACAGAGGGCAGTGGATGCCTGGAATTCGCTGCCGGAGGAGGTGGTGGAAGCAGGGATGATAGTGACACTTAAGGGGCATCTTGACAAATATATGGTTAGGCTGGGAATAGAGGGATACAGACCCAGGAAGTGTAGAAGATTTTAGTTTAGATGAGCAGCATGGTCGGCGCAGGTTTAGAGGGCTGAAGGGCCTGTTCCTAAGCTGTACTTTTCATTCTTCTTTGTCCAATGAAGTTATGTTACTGGAAAGAATGCTAGAAGTCGTCAAGTAGTTGAAGGAAGGTTTATTGTGCTACACAACTTAAATGATTGCGTGAGCTCTTACTTACAGAACTGCACTTGTAAAGGTTACACTTCTCTATGCTCTGCAACTAGGCCTGACCACACTAGCAGCCGTGAGCTCACTTCCGTCCCTGTTCTCCTCACCGTCTGTTCAGCCAAAGTGAGGGGGAGGGGAACCCTTTGGTGTCACTCTTATACGTACCCGTGCTGCCCCCAGTGGTATTTCCATTTCCCATCAGCCCCTTCTGTACACACTCAAGTGAGGATCACTACAGAAGTGTGGAAACCGAAAAGAAGGCATACGTTTTTTGACAAAAGTCAAAATAATGTGAGGCTTTCTCACACGATTCAGCTGTTGCATTGCAGAGTAAATTTAAGGAGTGACGGGAGCACAGGGTGTTGCATTGTTCAGTCTTCTTTGTAGCCATATTTGTGGCATTATCGAAGCTCTGCCCATGACAATCATTTTTGATGTCCAAACCTAAATTTGAAATGATATCCAAAACCATTGTTTCCAGGCACACAGAAGTGTGGGATTGTAGCTAGACAGAACAAAGAAATCACTCTGCAACTTCACCATTGCTGGTCATATATCTTAAAACTAATGTTAACTCAGGTCCACATGACTCACATCTGATGATGAATCAACTATTATGGAATAGTATTTGACATCTTTGACTTCATTTAATCCAATGATGTGCGGGTTAAGTGGATTGACTGTGCTAAATTGCCCAAGGATGGACAGGGCAGCCTATGGGGTATAGGGATAGGGCAAGGTGGAAGGGGAAGTGGACATGGGTAGAGTGCCCTTTTGAAGGGACGGTGCAGACTCGATGTGTTGAATGGTCCCCTCCTGCACTTTAGGAATTCTATGATTCTATGATTAGTGAATCAGTTTCTGAGACATTCTGCCATTATAGTGATTAAGTTATCGTAGGTTCTGTGCATTAAAACATGGGGCGGTACCCAGCGGGGCGGGGGGTCCCAGCGGGACGGAGTGTCGTGAACCACTCCGACGTCGGCCCGCCCTAAAGGTGCGGAATCCTCCGCACCTTCAGGGGCTAGGCCGGCGCCGGAGTGGTTTGCGCCCCGCCGGCTGGCGTGGACCTAGTCTAATCTGTGCCGGCGGGACTGACAAAGAACCAGCGGGACTTCGGCCCATCACGGGCCAGAGAATCACCGGGGGGGGAGGCGCTGCGAGCGGCCGCCGACCGACGCGGCGCGATTCCCGCCCCTGCCGAATCTCTGGTGCCGGAGAATTCGGCGGACGGCGGGGGCGGGTTTCACACCGCACCCCACCGATACTCCGACCCGGCCCGTGGGGGGGGGGGGGGGGGGGTGGGGGGGGGGGGGGGGGGGGGTGGGGGGGAGAATCCCGCCCATGGTCTTCCCTGAGCCACAATATTGATAACTTTTCAAATGCTGTTTGAGAAGTTCGTCAAACTCACTGAGATAATCAAGGCAGGCTACAAATTTACCTCTTCGACTTGACACCAATGATTTATCATATCCTCTTCGAGATAATCCCAAGGAAGACAGTGGTTTGACTGTGGTAACAATACAACTCAGCACTTCCTTCTAATATGAACCCTCCTTTTAAAACTGAGCTCATAACTCAGAATCATTTTTTCCAGATAATTTTTTTTATCTTTGGAAAAATGCACACAGCTTTAATATGACTTTTGGAAGTTCCATTTTTTAAATATATTTAGAGTACCCAATTCATTTTTTTTTCCCCAATTATGGGGCAATTTAGCGCGGCCAATCCACCTAGCCTGCACATCTTTGGGTTGTGGGGGCAAAGCCAACGCAAACACGGGGAGAATGTGCAAACTCCACACAGTGACCCAGAGCCAGGATCGAACCTGGGAGGCAACAGGGCTAACACACTGCCCCACCTTGCTGCCTCTTTTGGAAGTTTCACGATCAGCAATGTCGCTACCAACAATTCTCCAGTTAGAGTACCCATCGACAAATTCTTATTTTCCTTTGCTTGAGTCAGGGGATAATTAGCAAACATACAGTAGACTGACTTCGAGGTTTCCAAAAAGATCAACCAATTTCTTCTTTCCAATATGCATTTCTCTTCACCCTCAGAAAATGGGACACATGAAGACTTCTAAACTGCTTTTGGGCTCAAACCTCAACCTCTTTTCCCAAATTTTCCATGTTGCCTATGTTCTCTGGTCTATTTATTATCAAGTATTCAAGCATACCCATTGGACAGATTTTGGCCATAAAGCAATGTCTTCAGGGTAGGTTTCTTCCCTCACTTCAGAATCAGAAGTAAAATGAGCTTGAGCAGTACCTTGTCATAGAATCATAGAATCCCTACATTGCAGAAGGAGGCTATTCGGCCCATCGAGTCTGCACCACGCTTGTGAGTGGCGTGGGTGCCGGGGGGTGGGGGGGCAGTCTTTGGAAATTGTGCAAAGATTTGGTGTGAGGGTCAGCTGGAGTTCTCTGCAAAAATCTTACCAGAGTAACTGGCTGCTAGCAATCATTTTGGGGAAAGCTGTGGTGTGAACGGATGGTCAGAGCAAGCCTGACACTGCAATCGATCAAAGGGAGAAACGGCGGACACCAAAAAAGGCAGTAAATTCAAAATGCTAAAGCAACAAGAAGAAAGAAGATGTTGGTTGCTGCCCAGCCCTCTCACTCAGCCTTGCTGACCTGTAACTCTGGTGATGTCGCCCCGCTCCAGCTGGCCTCTGCTCCCGAGACACAACGTCGGCTCTTGCATGGCCTTCTTTGCACCTCCCAACTGTTGCTCTACGCACCTCTTGGCTCTCACTCGGGTGGCTGAGTCAGAGCCTCAACCCTCAATGACCGGGTGTTCTTCTGGCTGGCTGCTGCTGCCAGCTAGCTGGTCTGGTAGCCTCCGTTCTTTTTGGTTAGTTGGTTGCCTGCCCTTCCTCCCTCCCTCCCGCTCAGCTCTGGCCTGCAGGTCAAGAGTCACCCTACTGCTCCCCTTCAGCAGCCATTTGCCAGCACCTCCTCCTTGTCTCGCTGAAGGCTTCACAGGCTCACACCCTGATGTTCGGTCAGTGAGCTCACTTTTGCTTCAGGCCGCCCACCAGACTGAGTGCCAGGAAACTGGTTGCTGCTTTGCACGTTCACTCAATGAAAGTTCAGAAACTTCACACCAATTTAGGAGCTCCGTGTCTGAACTGCTCTCGGTCTCCACACCTCTCAACGACTGGCAAACTGTTTTCCCATTCTAAAAGCGAGTCCCCCAATCAAACCCCAGAGTTATTCAGTATTGCCTGCTGATAGGCGCAAAATCTCATGGGCTCCCACCTTGCAGCACTGTGCGTTTCATCGAAAGTCCACCTCTGGGTTTACGTTTAGTGGGGTGGTAGGCGGAGTCTCATGGATGATCAGGGGGTGGAGCAATATCCGTGGTGGGATTGTGGGAGGTCAGTACAATAGTTGCCTTGAAGCCAGAAGTGGTTTTAATTCTTGTACGTTTTCCTGGATAACTATTCATTCATGGGACATGGGTATCACAGGCTGTGCCGGCATTTATTGCCCATCCCTAATTGCCAAAGTTTGAGGTCAGGAACCAACCGACTCAAGAACAGCTTCTTCCCTACTGCCATCAGACTTTTGAAAGGACCTACCTCATCTTAAGTTGATCTTTTCTGTCCACCTTGCTATAACTTTTCCAACTTCTTCCATTGGGCAGGAGATTCAGAAGTCTGAGAACACGCACGAACAGACTCAAAAACAGCTTCTTCCCCACTGTCACCAGACTCCTAAATGACCCTCTTATTGACTGACCTCATTAACACTACACCCTGTATGCTTCAACCGATGCCAATGCTTATGTAGTTACACTGTATATCTTGTGTTGCCCTATTATGAATTCTCATGTATTTTCTTGAATTTTGTTTAATTCCCTTTTCTTCCATGTACTGAATGATCTGTTCAGCGGCTTGCAGAAAAATACTTTTCACTGTACCTCGGTACACGTGACAATAAACAAATCCAATCCAATCCAATAACTGTAACATTATGGGCGGGATTCTCTGATCCCCCGCTGGGTCAGAGAATCGCCAGGGGACGGCATGAATCCCGGCCCCACCGGCTGCCGAATGCTCCGGCGCCGGGGATTTGGCGGGGGCAGGAATCGCGGCGCACCGGTCGGCGGCTGCTGGCAGCGGGCCCCCCCAGCGATTCTCCGGCCCGTAATAGGCCAAGTGGCCACCCGTTTTCGGCGGGTCCCACCGGCGTATGTTACGACAGGTGCCTACCGGCGGGTCCTGGCTCCGCAGTCTGCCTCCGGGGTCCTTGGGGGGGGGGGGGGGGGGGGGGGGGAGACCTGGCCTCGGGGGGTGCCCCCATGGTGGCCTCGACAGCAATCGGAGCCCATGAATCCACAGGCGGGCCTGTGCTGTGGGGGCAATCTATTCCGCCGCGCGGGCTGTGTACCGGTCCGCGATGGCCGGCGCGGAGATGAACCCCCTGCGCATGCGCTGGGATGACGCTAGTACACGCTGGTGCTCCCGCGCATGCGCCAACTCGCGCTGGCCGGTGGAGGCCCTTCGGCGCCAGTTGGAGTGGCACTAAGCCGCTTCCGCGCCAGCCGCCAGCCTAGCTGCTGAAGGTGCGGAGGATTCCACACCTTCGGGGCGGCCAGACGCCGAGTGGTTCACGCCATTCCTTCGCGCCGGAATTGCCCGCCCCGCCGGTTTCCGAATAATCCCGCCCTACATTCTGCAGTCTCTCATTCCTTCCCTATGTAAGGTATGCATTGTTTGTATAGCATGCAAGAAATAATACTTTTCACTGTATACTAATACATGTGAATAATAAATCAAATCAAATCAAATCAATTGCTCTTGGGGGTGGAGACGTTAAGAGTCAAACACATTGCTGCGGGTCTGGAGTCACATATAGGGCAGACCAAATAAGGATGGAAGATTTTCTTCCCTCAAGGACATTAGTGAATTGGACATTAATGTAAGACAGTCAGAACCATTCAACATTTGCAATTTAAATTGTATTTTCATAGTTTCCAGTGCCCAAAGGAAGTTCGAGCTTCCTGGTCGAGTGCAGCAACAAATACAAAAGAAAAGAGAGCCTACAACTCCTACGATGAACAAAAAGGGCCCAAGATGGAGGCCAAAGAACAAAGGGGGGTTAGTGGAAGGCCAATGAAAGGGGAACATGTAAATTGTACATTCAAACTGTCTTGTCCATCTATTGTACAGTGTACAGATGTAAAAATTCAATAAAAATATATATTTTTAAAACTAGCAGGAAGGAAACAAGCAAATACTTACACATGTCATACTGAATAAGAGGCATATTTTACTTTTTTTTTAAAATCTTTTTATTGGCATTTCCCATATTTATAAACAGTTGTGTATATATATGCATCACATTTTTCTCATCCACGCTAATTTCCTTTATTATACAGAGAGGTTTAATTTGTCCTTCATTTAACTGATCCTATGTGCCTTTCATTGCCCTCTGGGTCGGTCTATGGTTCCTCCCCCTTCCCCGTTATCCCCCCCTCCCTGACCCCCAACCCCCGGGTTACGCTGTCTTTTGGTACCTCATCTATCTTGGGTGTTTTTAAAAACTTCTTATTAGGTTCCTCCTTGTTGCTGGCCTCGAACAGGTTTTGGAACAGACCAACAAACTGCCCCCAAGTATCCAGGAAGCCTTCCTTTGACCCTCGGGTGGCGTACTTAATCTTCTCCAGGTGGAGAAATTCCGAGAGGTCAGCGAGCCAGTCTGCAGCTTTGGGCGGTGTAGCTGATCGCCAGCCGAGCAGGATTCTCCGGCGTGCGATTAGGGAAGCGAAAGCGAAGGCGTTGGCCCCCTTCTCCATGTGTAACTCTGGCTGCTCCGATACACCGAAGATTGCCACTATTGGGCATGGCTTCACCCTCACCCCCACAACCTTGGACATTGCCTCGGAGAAGGCTGTCCAGAACCCAGCAAGCTCGGGGCAAGCCCAAAACATGTGGGTATGGTTGGCCGGGCCCCTCTGACACCGCTCACATTTGTCCTCCACTTCCAGGAACAACCTGCTGATTCGGGTTCTGGTCAGGCGCGCACTGTGCATCACTTTGAGCTGCATTGGGCTTGGCCTTGCGCAGGAGGAGGTGGAGTTCACCCTGCTCAGTGCTTCGCTTCAGAGTCCCCATCCTACCTCCGTCCCCAGTTTGTCCTCCCATCTCGCCCAGTGGTGTTGGGGCTCTGTCCAGTAGCTATCCATATATTTTCCCACATAGCCCCCCTTCTCGTTGTTTGTACCTATCAGGTCTTCTAGTAGTGTGGTTTCTGGGGCCCTGGGGTACCCCACTGTCTCTTTGCGGAGGAAGTGTTTTATTTGGCATATTTTATTTATGCCGGAATCAGGCATTCGTCTCTTTGCATATGCAAATAAAGCCTTAAAGCCTACTTCAGATCCTTAGCCTGACATTGGTTTGCAAGCACGAGCTACCTCAGGGAAAACCACCCCTAAATATTACATAAATATTTTGAAAAATTAAGTATTGCCACAAGCACTAACACATCAAGATCTGAGACTTCTGACCTCTAGGCCAGGGTCTTGATCCCTGTCCCCAGTGGATCTCCCCTGTTAAGGAGCAGAAGGATTACCTGCAAGCAAGCAGCAAGTAGCCAGGAAAGGTGTTCATGACAAATTAAGGAAAATTATCAGAGGCCGACTGGCATGCGGACAGGCCAACTTCCTGGGTAGCCTCCCAACAGCAAAATGAGGTGGAGAGGCTGTACTCTAAAAAAGGCTTTGAGCTCCTCCCATTCGCCTGGTCACAGCTGCAGCTGGGGACTGTTATGGAGGAGTAGCCCTTCCATGAAGATGGCCTGACAGATGTGTCCATTTTTTAAATTGAAAAATGTTAAGGGAGTGCCTTAAGATGGATGCACCCTCATTATAGAATCCTGATAATGCAGAAAGAGGCCAATCAGCCCATTGAGTCTGCACCAACCCTCTGAAAGGGCACCTTATGTAGAGTCAGGCCCCCATCCTACCCCCGTAACCCCACCTAACATTTTGTACTCAATGGGGCAATTTAGCATGGCCAATCCACCAAACCTGCACATTGTTGCATTGTGGGAAGAAACCAGAGCACCTGGAGGAAAACCACGCAGGCTGTGGCGCTAACAATTGCACACAAAAGACTCGATGAGGTACAAGAGAGGCTTTATTACAGTGAGTTGCTATTCCTCTGGCTGCAGCTGTAGAATGGTATCTCAGGGAAACTTATGCATATTTATACTGCTCTCTGGGGGCGGAGCTAGCCGGCAGGGGCTTACCAGCAAACCTGTAATACAGGTACTGTCATACATCCCCTAATGCAAGCATACATATATATACAGTGGTAGAGATCACCACACAGGCACAGGGAGAAAGTGCAAACTCCCCACAGACAGTCACCCAAGGCTGGAATTGAACCTGGGTCCCTGGTGCTGTGAGACAGCAGTGCTAACCACTGAGCCAGCATGCCGCCCTCCCTCTCTCTCACTTACCCCTTACCCGAAAAGACAGCTGCAGTTTGTTTCAGCTGGAGAGCCGCTTTGGTAAATACAGGGAACAGTGCTGCAGGGTGAATGTTCCCCACACATGATCCCCATTTGACTCTGGTGTCCTATTCTTGACTCATTGCAGCTTGCGTTGTCATCCTTGGAGATCCTTGGAGGCCTACCGACTGAACTGGCTTGGGACAATTCACACCTCTTTAACCTGGAGTTACCTCTCTCTCTGCATCTTTGATGATTTGATTGCCTGCAGGTGCTCGCATTCCGGGGCATCTCTGACTGTGTCTATATAAACATTTCTGGAACAAGCCTTTCCATTCACCTGAAGAAGGAGCCGTGCTCCGAAAGCTCGTGTTTGAAACAAACCTGTTGGACTTTAACCTGGTGTTGTAAGACTTCTTACTATCCTTGGAGATGACAGTGGAATCTTATGGTACAGGCAATGAATCTCGTTCTGCAGAGATTTCTTTCAAATCCTTTGCTCCTGAATAAATCCACCTTACTCTATCCAGGCTAATTGGCTTTCATCTCACCTACCTGTTGACTGTAAAATCTATTAAAGTCTGCCTGTAACTGGCAGGTGCAACTATACAATCTGACGTACATAACATCTCCTTATTTCTCTGTTACAGGCACTTCCTTACCTTTTATAGACCCACCTGATACATCCTTAGGCAAAGACAACTTTAAAAAATGAAAAGGAAAGCATATCCATAAAAACCCTTGATTTTCAAAGACACTTGCTTCCAGCAAATAGACTAATCTGAATGACATGCTGAATATCAGAAGATTTTACCTCTTTCGTGTAGATCACCTCAATCAATTAACCATGGTGATCTCAGGGTGCTGGTGGTGATTCACTTCACTTAACTTCTCAGATTTAGTATGAAAATCTGGCATGGTATTTTCTAGTTTTAAAGGAGCTATCTCACGATCTGTGGCCTTAAAGTTATATTTCTCCAATTTCTGGGAAAATTCTTTTCTTTTGCAGGCTCTCACTTTTAGCTCTTTGGTGTCCCACAGTTCCATCTGGCAACTGATTCCGTTTTGAGGACACCCCCAAAGGCAATTTTCAGGGCATTGTGTTTACCTTCTGATGCACTATGAATTGTACACGAGACGAGGATGAGATCCAAACGATAGGCTTTAACGCACCAGATATGTGCCCGGCAGCAGACGGACAGAAGAAAGGCCGACTGCCGGACAGTACGGGTTCTTATACCCCACCTCGTAGGCGGAGCTACCTACCTGTCAGCCAATCGGCTGAGAGGCATATGACTTACCCAGCCAAAAGGCAGAGAGGCACATGACTTACCCGGGCCAATGGGCAGCGAGTCTTCTGCACCAATAGCAGCTCGCTTCCAAGGTACCGTAATATCCCTAGTCATACTACCACATTCACCCCTTGTTGAAAAAGAAGCGGGGGGAGGAACATGGGGGGGCGTGTCCCGTGGGTACGTGATACAGGTAGTATGACTAGAGATGTTTAGGTCGTACCGTTGCATCTATGGCTGCCCACTGACCTGCAACTAGTGTGTAATAGAAAACAGTAACTATGTACAGTGTATAAAGGGGGGGGGGAAATGGGGGAACAGGCAAGGAACACACAAGAAAACACAAGAGTCCATCTGTAGGCAGAAGTCCACCAGTACATCACATCGATTCAATCAGTCGGGTGAGCGCCTTCGATGTCCTGCTTGACCAGCGCAGCGGTGCCGGCGATGTCAGAGCGGTGGTCGTCCGTGACTCCGGGAGCAATGGTATTGTTCCTTTGTCCGTACCCCTGGTCGGAGCTAGCGGGGGCCAGGCCGGGGGAGGGGATTCTTGTCCGCTGGGCCGTGGGGGCGCCGGTGGGGCCGGGGGGAGGGGTGCTGGGGGCAGTTGGGATTGGAGGAGGGGTGCTGCTGCTGGGGGGTGTGGCCGAGATCCTGCGGGTGCCAGGTCCTGAAGGGAGACCGTGTCCTGTCAGCCGTCGGGATACTCCACGTACACGTATTGCGGGTTCGCGTGGAGTAGCTGGACTCTTTCGACCAACAGACCCGTGACTTATGCACCCGCACGTGCTTCCGGAGCAGAATGGGCCCGGGGTAGCCAGCCAGGTCGGGAGCGGGGTCCCTGAGGAAGACTCCCTGGGAAAAACAAGAAGACGTTCGTGGCGGTACATGTGTAGGGCTTTGATAACGGTGGTCGTGGTCATGTAGAGGGAAATCGGAGTAGTCGTCAATCACGTTGAGGAAATATGTGTTGCGGTTGTTGGAGGGGAGGGGACCTTTGAAGTCCATGGTGAGACGTTCAAAGGGACGGGAAGCCTTTATAAGATGCGCTTGTTCAGGGCGGTAGAAGTGCAGCTTGCACTCCGTGCAGATGTGACATTCCCTGGTCATTGTCCTGACCTCCCTGATGGAGTAGGGCAGGTTGCGGGTCTTTATGAAATGGAAAAAACGGGTCACCCCCGGGTGGCAGAAGTTCGCGTGGCGGGTTCGGAGGCGGTCCACTTGCGCGTTGGCACAGGTGCCGTGGGACAGGGCATCGGGAGGCTCGTTCAGCTTCCCAGGACGATACAAGATATCGTAGTTGTACGCGGACAACTCAATCTTCCACCGCAAGATCTCATCGTTCTTTATCTTGCCCTTCTGTGCATTATCGAACATGAAGGCCACTGATCTTTGGTCTATGAGGAGGGTGAACCTGCCGGCCAGATAGTGCCTCCAATGTCGCACAGCTTCAACTATGGCCTGTGCTTCCTTTTCGACCGAGGAGTGGCGGATTTCAGAAGCGTGGAGGGTACGGGAGAAGAAAGCCACGGGTCTGCCCACCAGAGCTACATCGGACGCGTCGCTCTCGACTTGGAAAGGGAGGGACTCACCGATAGCGCGCATCGTGGCCTTTGCAATGTCTGCTTTGATGCTGCTAAAGACCTGGCGGGCCTCCATCGAAAGGGGAAAGGTGGTGGACTGGATAAGTGGGTGGGCTTTGTCAGCGTAATTCGGGACCCTCTGGGCGTAATAGGAAAAGAAACCCAAACAGCACTTGAGGGCTTTGAGGGAGTTGGGGAGGGGAAGCTCCATTAGGGGGCGCATGCGCTCGGGGTCGGTGCCTATCACTCCGTTACGCACTACGTAGCCGAGGATGGCTAGACGGTCGGTGCTAAACACGCACTTATCTTTATTGTAGGTTAGATTAAGGAATTTTGCGGAACGGAGGAATTTGCGGAGGTAGGTGTCATGGTCCTGCTGGTCGTGGCCGCAGATGGTGACATTGTCGAGATACGGGAAGGTTGCCCGTAAACCGGATTGGTCGACCATTCGGTCCATCTCCCTTTCGAAGGCCAAGACCCCATTTGTGACACCGAAAGGAACCCTTAAAAAGTGGTAGAGCTGCCCGTCCGCCTCGGACGCAGTGTACGTTCAGTCACACGCGCGGATGGGAAGCTGGTGGTGGGCGGACTTGAGGTCCACCGTGGAGAAGACCTTGTACTGCGCGATCCTGTTGACCAGGTCGGAGATACGTGGGAGAGGGTACACGTCCAGCTGCGTAAATCTGTTGATGGTCTGGCTATAGTCTATGACCATCCGATTTTTCTCCCTGGTCTTAACCACCGGCACTTGTACTCGCCTCGAGAACCCCCTCCTTTAGAAGCCTTTGGACTTCGGACCTGATGAAGGTCTGGTCCTGGGTACTGTACCATCTGCTCCTGGTGGCGACAGGTTTCCAATCCAGGTGAGGTTTGCAAACAAGGATGGGGGGTCGACCTTGAGGGAGGCAAGGCTGCAGACAGTAAGGGGGGGGCATAGGGCCGCCAAATTTGAATGTTAAACTCTGGAGGTTGCACTGGAAATCTAACCCCAGGAGTGCTGCCGCGCAGAGGCGGGGGAGGACGAAGAGCTTATAATTTTTAAGTACCCTCCCCTGGACCGTGAGGTCCGCTACGCAGCACCCTGTGATCTAGACAGAGTGCGAATCGGAGCCCAGAGCAATTCTTTGTTTTACCGGGTAAACGGGAAGTGCGCAGCGTCTTACTGTGGCGGGGTGGACGAAACTCTCTGTGCTCCCGGAGTCCAGCAGGCAGCTCGTCTCATGGCCGTTGAGGAGGATCTTCGTGGTCGCCGTGGACAGCGTGTGGGGCTGTGACTGATCCAACGTTACTGAGGCGAGTCGCGGCAGGAACTCCGAGTCGTCATCCGGCAGCGAGTGGTCACTTGCGGGGTCCTCGGTGCCGATCCAAGATGGCAGCCCCCGTCGGCCGCACATGGTGGGGGGTGAACAAGATGGCGGCGCCCGGGGGTCGCACGTGGAGTCAGGGGCCCAAAGCGGCGGCGCCCGGGGATCGCAAGTGGCATCGGGGGCCCAAAATGGCGGTGTCCGGGGATCACTCGTGGCGGTGATGGGTGGGGGCAACGAGGTCCACGGGCCGCATGGGGTCCTTGAAGAGCACGGGGGGGGGGGGGGACCCGCGTCACTGCTCGGGACTGCAGCAACCGCCTTTGACTGGCAAACAGCCACATAATGGCCCTTTTTGCCGCAGCCTTTACAGGTTGCAATGCGGGCCGGGCAGCGCTGGTGGGGATGCTTGGCCTGGCCGCAAAAGTAGCAGCGGGGCCCTGTGGGTTTATCAGGGCGCCCTGCGGCGCAGGCCTGGGGGGGGGTCGGAGTCTGCAGGAGTGAGAGGGGTCACGTTCCATGCTGCCCAGGGGGCCGCCGCGCGGTCGGGAGCGTACGCGCGGGCGTTGCGGTTAGCGACATCTAAAGAGGATGCGAGGGCCTGTGCCTTGGCGAGGCTTAAGGTGTCGACTGCCGGACAGTACGGGTTCCTATACTCCACCTCGTAAGCGGAGCTACCTACCTCTCAGCCAATCGGCTGAGAGGCACATGACTTCCGCAGCCAATCAGCAGAGAGGCACATGACTTACCCCTGCCAATGGGCAGCGAGTCTTCTGCACCAATAGCAGCTCGCTTCCAAGGTACCATAATATCCCTAGTCATACTACCTCACCTTCATCCTCCAGTCCTCTTCCCAGTTTACACCCTTCATCAGCATCTCTTTGGAAGAGATACCGTTAACTCCCAATATTGAAAGATGTTCTGGTCAAGCCAATATGGAAAATAAATTGTGGCACAACAACATCGACACGCAGCACAGTTTGAAAGAGATGCATCATTAATACAAACTCACATACAAAATCAAACGCTGCATTGTGACAACCCTCACCAGGACCATAGGGGAAAATAACTGATGGATCTTTCCGCGGGCTTCGGAGAATACGAGTTCCTGTGCTGAGTGGGCAGAGACCCGCACAGCTGGGGCTCAATAGCGGGATCTTTAATTGTAGCTCCCAGACCGGCAGTTCCGATAATCTTGGGCTGGGATGTTTGTTTTGTATTGTGTGCCATGGTAGCGGCTTTATTTTCAGTTTAAAATGAACCAGTTAGGCACGTCCTGGAATTATTACATGTACGACTACATGGACGTTTATTAGTAGCTACTGGGATCTTTATAGAATCCAATGAATAACAAACTGCCAACTCCTTCAGCAAAATAAATGGGAGGAAAATCAGACCCAAATCATTGATGACAATAATATTTCCCAAAACCATCAGGTTACAAACTGAAATCAATAATGTTAATCAACATCTTCAGTCTATAATTGCAACCAAAAACATTCAGATTTGTTTTATGATCTTGGAACACAAAATATTTTTTGCAATTCAAGTCAATTAACATCCATTCAAGACTATTTTTAAATTCTGGATTAAAATGTAATAACATTTTCAAAAGCCTAAACTCTTACCTTTGGGTAATGATAGATGTATGTCAGCACTGTTACAATAGTCTGTGTCACAGCACAATGTCTTGCTCACATGTTTTGAATTGGCACAGACGAAGGGGTTCCCTGCCGGAATCATTTCCAAGCGATGCACGCAGGTCTTCCACTGTTGTACCTTTTCACCACTAAGAGTGGCAGAAACCAGGCAAATACCATCTGTTTCACAAGTGTAATTTGTATTCACACACGTGATGCAGAAACATTTCAGACCTAAAATGATTAAAATTAACCAGGGTTAGAATATGAACATATAAAGAAATGGGCAGAAAAAAGGGGAAAGGACAGAAGAGAAGAGAAAGTGGGAGAGAGAGCTCTGCTGTGACACAATTCAAGCTACTTGTAATTAAAGCGTGAGTGTCTTCAATTCTAAATTGCTGATAACAGCACACAGCAACAAAGAACAATTCATATCAAACATATCAAATCAGTTAGTTTCCCCCGGTTGGCATCCACCACCGCACTCATCAATTTGTACAATGCTGTCCGTACATTTTGGAGGCCACAATACGGGAGGCAGGTTCTGCCCCAGCAGGTAACAACTCTCACCACCTCCCTACTAGACTGGACTGTCCAATGTCCTGTTTTACCACTGCAACTTCAAGTCTGCCCACCAGGGACGCTATACCCTCCAGTTGTACAGCTGAGGAGGTCGTCTCCTTTATCAGTGCAGGCTCGCCCATTGTGCATCCAAAAGACATTCCTGCTCATACTTTATAATCCTTCGAAAGATAAGGGGCACGATTCTCCTGAAAGATTTCTAAGTATGTTCGCAAGTGGGAATTGCTGTGAGCTTCCCAGTGCTCGGCTCAGCGAGGCCAGCAACGCTACTCAATTCTTGAGTACAACGCTACATCCACTTAACGAGGCCTCACGGGCTTCTTGCTGCAAATGAAGGCTCGCCAGCTGATTGGCCGGGCACCACGAGTGAGTAGACACCAATGTGAGAGCATTGTTAGCCATACACGTGGTTCACAATGGTGCAAAGGGGGTGTGAAGGAAAGTTTGGGGGGGTGGTTAAAGGGGGAGGGGGTGGATGGAGGGTTGGGGTCACATGGACAGTTGGGGGGGGAATTCTCCCTTGGAGGTGAGGGGGTTATGTCTACTCACACGTGCTGCCCGATGTACGTTGTTATTCGGCACTGAAGGTCAGTCCTGCTGGTGACACTCCCCGAGCTCACAGCTGCCGCCACCTTGTCTCAAGCAGCACTGCCTGCTCTATTGTTCACCTTTCAGGACCCTCGGGGAGACATGACATCCCTCCTGGCCTCCGCTGCGGCTCGGAGCCACCCCAGGTCAGCGTCCCCAAATCTTAGGGCTGGTCTCCTTGACGCGATTGTTGCGAGCTGGCTGGGGTTGACGCAGCAAGTGCAGCTTATTTGCTGCTTGACCTTGTCAGCAGGGGGCGGTGCTGCCAAATCAGATGGCAAAAGTCTTCATTTGAGGCGAGAAGCCCATGAGGCCTCGTTAAGTGGACGAATTAACATCGAATAGCTTTGCCGTCCACACTGGGCTGAGAGCCGGTAAGTTCGCAGCAATTCCCGCTTGCTGCCGCACTTAGAAATCTTTCAGGAGAATCACGCCCCTAATCTTTTTTTTGGCAAGTTAAATAAGTTGATTTCAGATTTTATGTGAGAGAGTAAGATACCTCACGGTAGGAGGGTGTTTCTGGAGAGGGACAGGTGGAGGAAAGGATTGGCTTTGTTGAATTATTACTGGGCGGCGAACATGGAGAGGGTTCAGAGGTCGGTTGTGGAGGAAGTGTAGGGGCAGATGGAGGAGGCTTCATGTAGGGGGCCAAGTTTGAGGGTACCAATGATGGCGCCTCTTCCATTCTCGTCAGCTAAATACCTCATGAGCCCGGGTGTGGTCGTATCGCTCAGAGGCCAGAATCAATGCAGCCAAAATTTAAAGATTGAGGGCATGTCGCTGCGGGCATCGATTTGTGGATGATCATAGATTTATTCCAGCAGGGTTTGACTCAACGTTCAAAGTGTGATAGAGATGTTCAGGGATTTGTTCGTGGAGGGCTGCTTTGCAGAATTGGGAGAGTTGGTGGAGAAGTTTCAGTTTAATGGGTTTCAATATTTGCAAATCATGGACTTTGTGAGGAAGGAGCTGGCCACCTTTCCAAGGTTGCCACCCCTGTCGTTGGAACAGTTTGTGCCTGAATACAAGAGAGGGGAGGCTAGGGCCTCCGACATCTATGCGGAGTTAATGGAGAGGGTGAAGGCCTCGGTGGAGGAGGTAAAATGGAAGTGGGACGAGGAGCGAGGGGTTTTCGGAACTGGGGTATGGACTGAGGCCCCGAGGAGGATAAATTCGAGCTCCTCTTGTGCAGGATATAGCCTAATTCAATTCAAAGCTGTGCATAGAGAGCACATGACAGTGTCATGGATGAATTGTTTTTTCCGGAGGTGGAGGATAAATATGGGCGGCATTCAAGGGGGCTAGCAAACCACACTCACATGTTCTGGTCTTGCCTGATGTAGGTGGAGTTTTGGGAGGCTTTTTCAGAGCTTATAGAATCCTGACAGAAGGAGGCCATTCAGCCCATCAAGTCTGCACCAGCTCTTGGAAAGAACACCTTACTTAAACCCACGCCTTCACCCTTTCCCCATTACCCAGTAAACCCACCTAACCTTTTGGACACTAAGGGACAATTTAGCATGGCCAATCCACCTGTGGTAGTATGACTAGGGGTATTACGGTACCTGGGAGTGTGAGCTGCCATTGGTGCAGAGGGCTCGCTGCCCATTGGCCCAAGTATCGTGTTCTCCGTATTCCTAGTGGCTAAGAGGAAGGTAGCTCCACCTTTGAGGCGGGGTATAAGAACCCGTGTCCCCCTGCAGCCAGGCCATTTCTGTACGTCTGATGCCGAGCTCACTTCATCCTGATTAAAGCATTTCGTTCGGACTTCACCTACGTTTCGTGTCCATTGATTGTGCATCAATTTAATCAGCAAGATTTTAAAGGATGGAGCTTCGCATCAAGCCGGAGTGTCTTCGACTCAGCCCCCACGCAGCGAATGCATCAGCCGCATTTAAGCACTGGCTGGCTTGCTTCAACAGTTACCTGAGCACAGCGGAAAACGACAGATTACGACGCGGCTATGGACTTGCTCAAAAGACATTTCATACGGCCGGTGAACCAAGTCTACGCTCGGCACTTACAAGCCACAAGGCAGCAGATACCTGGTGAGACACTGGATGATTTTTACCATGCCCACCTCGTGCTGGGGAGAAACTGCGGCTTCCCACAGGTGTCTGCTGCTGAGCATACTGAACTCCTGATTCGAGACGCCTTTGTTGCAGGCATGCAGTCCTCGCAAATCCGCCAAAGACTGTTGGAGAGAGAAACTTTAAGCCTCACGGAGGCACGGGCCCGTTCCGCAACCTGCAAGGGCTGCGGGAAGAAGGGCCACTTTGTGGCCGTGTGCCAAGCAAAGACGGTCGCTGCAGTCCCAAGCAGCGACCGCGGGACTCTCCCCCCCCACCCCCGCCCCCGCCCCCGCTCTTCTCAGGGGCCCCGTGAGGTCCGCTGACCTCACTGCCCCCATCCCCCAATGCCACGTGCGATCCCCGGGTGCCGCCATTTTACGCCCCCGACGCCATATGCGACCCCCGGGCGCCGCCATTTTTGACCCCGACTCCACGTGCAGGGAACAGGCGCTGCCATTTTGTCCACCCCTCCACCACCATGTGCGGCCGACGGGCGCCGCCATCTTGGATCAGCTCAAGAACCCCACGGGTGACTACTCCCTGCCTGATGAAGACTCCGACTATCTGCCACGACTTGCTTCAGTCACGCTGGATCAGTCTCGGCCCCGTACCCTCGCCACAGCGACCACGAAGATTTTACTCAATGGCCACGAGACAAACTGCCTGCTGGACACCGGGAGCACTGATAGTTTTGTCCACCCTGCCACGGTAAGATGCTGCGCACTCTCTGTCTACCCGGTTAAGCAAAAAAATCACCCTTGCCTCCGGCTCTCACTCAGTACAGATCACGGGGTGCTGCATAGCGGACCTCATGGTTCAGGGGAGAGAGTTTAAAAACTACAGGCTATTCGTCCTCCCTCACCTCTGCGCAGCAGCACTCCTGGGGTTAGACTTCCAGAGTAACCTCCAGAGCCTAACATTCAAATTCGGCGCCCCTATGCACCCCCCCCCCCCCCCCTCACTGTCTGCAGCCTCGCGGCCCTCAAGGTCGACCCCCCCATCCTTGTTTGCAAACCTCACCCCAGATTGCAAACCTGTCGCCACCAGGAGTCAATGGTACAGTGCCCAGGACCGGACCTTCATCAATTCCGAGGTCCAACGGCTTCTCAAGGAATAGGTCATCGAGGCTAGCAACAGCCCCTGGCGAGCACAAGTTCTGGTGGTAAAGACCGGGGAGAAGAATAGGATGGTCACAGACTATAGTCAGACCATCAACAGGTTTACGCAGCTGGGCGCATACCCTCTCTCCCGTATATCCGACCTGGTCAACAGGATCGCGCAGTACAAGGTCTTCTCCACGGTGGACCTCAAGTCCGCCCACCACCAGCTTCCCATCCGCGCGGGTGATCGCAAGTACACTGCGTTCGAAGCAGACGGACGGCTCCACTATGTTGTAAGGGTTCCCTTCAGTTTCCGGCCCGTACTCAATTTTGGACAAAATCAGCCCCTCGGTATATAGGATAAAGTACCCCAACGGTAAGACTGCGTGGTTCCATATTAACCAGCTAAAGGCTTATGGAACACAGTCAAACCACTCACACCACGTCCTGCTAGATGCAGCAGAACACCTCGCCCCGCCCACAAGAGACACATTTCCACCCTCCCCCTCACAGACCAGTTCCTCATCGGACTCGACATCGACTCCGTCCACTGAACCAGACCACGCCCCGGAACGCCCACAAGCTGCCACAGCAGAGACAGTGACAGTGACTGTGAGACTGAAGACAGCCACAGCACTCCACCCTACAGCCCCCACTTCAGCGACTTCGACCCCGACTCCAGTGACCCCATGGAGATCACTTACATTAAAAATCCAGACCCACACCCAAACCCACCACCCAACATTGACGACCCCGACAACGCTCCTTCACATTTAGACCCCCACGATTTGGCACAGGGACAATTCTTGGAGACTTGTCCGCAATGATGAGAGTGACCCTTGGTCACACAATGCAAAAATTGCAGGCCTGCTCCATACAAGGGTATGGGATTCAGGAGAAGAGGATGACTTGATGTCTGACTCCCAACACGGCAACCCCTTTGCGACCCTGTTCGCAGAGAATGATGAGAAGTGAGGTGTCCAGATGATGTAAAAAGAGGAACTGCTTGAGAGAAGCGCTGTCCTTTCTGATGGAATCTGCACGCATGTTTGTATGTTTGTTTGTTAAATGTTTGATATGGAGATTGGCCACTCGGTTTTCAGCTGAAAAGTTTGTGACCATCTCACATCCCCCCGCCATATCACTGGAAATGTCTTCTGCTGAATCGAACAATGTTTACGACTTGTCTTCTGTTTACAGATGTTGTTCCCGACAACATTTAATCTGAAATGTCTGGAGCCCAGCTCAAGGCTTCACCCTTCAACTCACTAGGAGCATCTTGGCTTCCCCCTTTTTTTTTTAGGTGCCCCTCTATTCTGGGAATAGAGGCTGCAATTCAACAATGACTACATTCTTGCCCGTTCGTTTCAGGTTGCTCAGGCAGTGGAGAAACGGCATTGAGGACCCGCCCTGTCTGAGGACCACCCCTCTGGTCAGCTAAGCTCGGGTACAGCACAGCACGCCCTACCCAGGGATCCCATTCAACTCTTACCCGTCGCGGCCCATACGCAACTCATTTGACCTTTCATTTCTAAAGCTTGGTTTCATTTTTGTTTAAGGTAGCCCTTCGGCCGCCACTCCATATGCTATTTACATCCAGGAACATTTTGGGATGGTAAATTGCAATACTCTGCGAGACGGCTCGCACTGGTTTAGTAGATAAGTATACGTCTGGTCCTAAATCCGTTTTTGAAAAAAAAATGAGGGAGTCACATGGAGGTGACCATCATAAAGGGAAATTTGGAACAAGAGGACAGATATACTTAAAGTCAAGATATTAAGCTGAACACTAACAGATAATATGCTTGATTCCATAGCTTTCTGACGTTCGCGAGAGGAACCGAAGCAACAGCACAGCAAGATCCCAGGAAGGAAAGAGAAGAGAAGAGAAGAGAAGAGACAGAGAAGATGAAGAGCACTACAATTGCTATGTTTTTAGTTTATGTGGCATCTGTGTGGTTGCGCGTGGACGCAGACCCCCTTTCCCACAGTACAATGTTTGCTAACTTCTCCCAAACCCAGACCACCCCCAGCCCAGTCAATAGTAACAGTACCCCGACCTGGTGTACCAGATTTCTGACATGGTACTCCTTGTCATACGTCATTGAATCACTTTTGGTGATTGCAGTTCTCTCTATTGTAGTCCAAACCCTCAGGATGAGGAAATGGAGAAGGAGAGTCTATCGCTCTCGTGCCTCAACAGTGTACAGAGTACAATCCCCTATTTTTGGATTCCACCAATCCCCCCAACCCCTTGATGTGTAATAAAGGATTTAATTTTGATGTGATCTGTAAATAAAGACTTTTGCGGATGTATTATAATGTTCTGAGCTCGACTGCCGAGTCAGAAAATGAAATGTAATGATGCTGCTGTGTGAATGATTAAGGATTTAGAATGTTGTAGAATGTTTATATATGAGATGAGAGTAGTTTATTGAGGATAGTTAGAGGTTCCCGATTCCAATCGGTAATGCATGTCCCCTTTGACATAGCGCCAATCAGAAATTGTTAGTTAAAATTTTTTTGCCATAATTGAGGAAAGGATAGAAGCCATGGAACTCGCTGAGGTCAGGAAACCCAAAGACACCGTACTTGGGTGATCCTTCATGATTTCTCATGAGGATCACAAGGAGGGAGTGTAGCCACCGAAGTTGGCCATTCCCTCAATACAAAATGGAGGAACGCAAAGCTTGCAGGGTAAAATGGACAAAGTTTGCAGCACAAGCAGGCTGCAACAAGCCACTGTGTATTCTGTCTGCTAAGAGAGCAGACAGCACCGAAACAAACATTCCGCATACTAATGAGGCAATCTCCGGGATAGTTAACATAGTAATGGAACGATCCCAGGGGCAATTGACACAAATAGGGAAGTGATTGCAACAGTGTATGGGAAACCAGACACCCCGGCACCAAAGGTGTTCGAAAACAAAGCACCTGAAGGCCCGCCCAGCAACTGAAGGGCAGCCTCAGTATTGGGGGGATTCAAACAAATCAATTGGGAAGAGACCCAATAGATTCCCAGCAGGTAAAGGGTCCGCCCAAAAGGGCACGAAGCCCTAGGACCTATAAAAGACAGGTCCAAAACTTAGTTCATTCTTCTTGACCAGCCCTCCTCTCTGGACCAGCCCCTCGACCAGCTTTTGCCAAAGAAAACCTTGACCGAGAGAGAGGAGAGGTTTGGGACAGCAGCTGCCAGCAAGTAAGTGTCTCACAACGATCGCTACCAGAGATAGACACTCCTGACCCCTTTTTAACCCGTACCAACCTGAAGTCTGCGGACCAGTGCAGAGCAAGAGGCCTTGTCCCCTGATCCGGCAGTTCCCTTTACAATAAGTATTGTTTTTTTAGTGGTAGGAATAGTTTAATCATCTTAGCGGTGCATGGGTAGTATTATAATTGTATTATAATAAACTCAGTTGTTTGAACTTACTAATTGGTGCATGGTTTTATTGCTTTGAACTTCACCTTGAAACTTGTGGCGGTATCTTAACGATACCTGGCGACTCCAGAGCTAAGTAACGAAACAGAGCCAAATTGAGTGTTAGGCACACTCACCCAGAACGAGCAACATTGTCCTGAACCTTTATGCCACAGGGTCATTCCAGACACCGAGGGGCGACCTATCCGGGATCTCACAGCGCTCGGCGCGCAGAAGTGTATGCACCGTCACGGAGGCCCTACAAGCTTAGTCGGCATAGTACATTCACTTCAATATGGACTGAGCCCACCAGGATGGCTGGGCACAGGGGTTTGCGGTCATTTCCAATGTGCCTGGGGCCAGGGGTTGATCGACGGGTTGCATGTCCACTACGAACATCTGCAGGTGACAGTCTGTTCTATACAAACCGAAAGGGGTTCCACTCGATGATATGTGACCTCAGATGTGCGCCCAAAATCAGTAAACGACAGTGTTAGACAGTCCAATGCATGCAGCCCAGGGGATGGATATTTGGTGGACTTAGTGGCCAGGTCACCCGGCCATTGCGGCCGGTATAGGTGCTGGTATGTGGAGCAGGGTGGGGGTTTGAACAAGTAAAATAATTCAATCCAAGTGGTTCTCATCTCCATAACATTCCCTAAACATTATGCTGTTAATTGAGTTTTACGGTTCCATAAACCGAATGTCCTTCAACATTCAAACCACTTGTATCTTTTCACTTAATTAAAGTGGCACCAATTAAACCATCCGCATTTAAAATTAAATCACCACAGTACACTGGCTACGTGTTTAGCACAGGACTAAAGAGCTGGCTTTTAAAGCAGACTAGCAGCACGATTCAATTCCCGTAACAGCCTCCCCGAACAGGCGCCAGAATGTGGCGACTAGGGGCTTTTCACAGTAACTTCATTTGAAGCCTACTTGTGACAATAAGCGATTTTCATTTCATTTTCATTTCAAACAGGCAGGTAGGATCAAGGATAACACTAAAGCTTTCTATAGATATGACAGGAATTAAAGAATGACTAGGGTAAGAGTAAGGCCAGTCAAGGACAGTAGTGGGAAGTTGTGCGTGGAGTCCAAGGAGATAGGAGGTGCTAAATGAATATTTTTCGTCAGTGTTCACGCGGGAAAAAGACAATGTTGTCGAGGAGAATACTGAGATATAGGCTACTAGAATAGAAGGGCTTGAGGTTCATAAGGAGGAGATGTTAGCAATTCTGGAAAGAGTGAAAATAGATAAGTCCCCTGGGCCGGATGCGATTCCTCCTAGGATTCTCTGGGAAGCTAGGGAGGAGATTGCTGAGCCATTGTCTTTGATCTTTAAGTCATCTTTGTCTACAGGAATAGTGCCAGAAGACTGGAGGATAGCAAATGTTGTCCCCTTGTTCAAGAAGGGGAGTAGAGACAACCCCTGTAACTATAGACCAGTGAGCCTTACTTCTGTTGTGGGCAAAGTCTTGGAAAGGTTTATAAGAAATAGGATGTATAATCATCTGGAAAGGAATCATTTGATTAGAGCCAGTCAACACGGTTTTGTGAAGGGTAAATCGTGCCTCACAAACCTTATTGAGTTCTTTGAGAAGGTGACCAAACAGGTGGATGAGGGTAAAGCAGTTGATGTGGTGTATATGGATTTCAGTAAAGCATCTGATAAGGTTCCCCATGGTAGGCTATTGCAGAAAATACGGAGGCATAGGATTCAGGGTGATTTAGCAGTTTGGATCAGAAATTGGCTAGCTGGAAGAAGACAAAGGGTGGTGGTTGATGGGAAATATTCAGACTGGAGTCCAGTTACTAGTGGTGTACCACAATGATCTGTTTTGGGGCCACTGCTGTTTGTCATTTTTATAAATGACTTGGAGGAGGGCGCAGAAGGATGGGTGAGTAAAGTTGCAGATGACACTAAAGTCGGTGGAGTCGTGGACACTGCAGAAGGATGTTACAAGTTACAGAGGGACATAGATAAGCTGCAGAGCTGGGCTGAGAGGTGGCAAATGGAGTTTAATGCAGAAAAGTGTGAGGTGATTCATTTTGGAAGGAATAACAGGAAGACAGAGTACTGGGCTAATGGTAAGATGCTTGGTAGTGTGGATGAACAGAGTGATCTCTGTGTCCATGTACATAGATCCCTGAAAGTAGCCACCCAGGTTGAGAGGGTTGTTAAGAAGGCGTGCGGTGTGTTAGCTTTCATTGGTAGAGGGATTGAGCTTCGGAGCCATGAGGTCATGTTGCAGCTGTACAAAATTCTGGTGCGGCCGCATTAGGAGTATTGCGTGCAATTCTGGTCGCCGCATTATAGGAAGGAAGTGGAAGCATTGGAAAGGGTGCAGAGGAGATTTACCAGAATGTTGCCTGGTATGGAGGGAAGATCTTATGAGGGAAGGGCAGCACGGTGGCATGGTGGTTAGCATAAATGCTTCACAGCTCCAGGGTCCCAGGTTCAATTCCCGGCTGGGTCACTGTCTGTGCGGAGTCTGCACGTCCTCCCCGTGTGTGTGTGGGTTGCCTCCGGGTGTTCCGGTTTCCTCCCACAGTCCAAAGATGTGCTGGTTAGGTGGATTGCCATGCTAAAATTGCCCGTAGTGTCCTAAAAAGTAAGGTTAAGGGGAGGGGAGGGGGGGGGGGGGGTTGTTGGGTTACGGGTATAGGGTGGATACGTGGGTTTGAGTAGGGTGATCATTGCTCGGCACAACATCGAGGGCCGAAGGGCCTGTTCTGTGCTGTACTGTTCTATGTTCTAAGGCTGAGGGACTTGAAGCTGTTTTTGTTAGTGAGAAGAAGGTTAAGAGGTGACTTAAGTGAGGCATACAAGATGATCAGAGGATTAGATAGGGTGGACAGTGAGAGCCTCTTTCCTCGGATGGTGATGTCTGGCACGAGGGGATGTAGCTTTAAATTGAGGGGAGATAGATACAGCACAGATGTCAGAGGTAGGGGGTGGAATTCTCCTACAGTGCTGTTAGGGAGGAGGTTCCAGGATTTTGACACAGCGACAGTGAAGGAAAAGCAATATATTTCAAAGGTAGGGGTGGTGAGTGACTTGGAGGGGAACCTCCAGGTGGTGGGGTTCCCAGGTATCTGCTGCTCTTGTCCTAGATGGTAGTGGTTGTGATTTTGAAGATGCTGTCTAAGAACCTTGGCGAGTTCCTGCAGTGCATAATGTAGATTATACACATGGCTGCCACTGTTCGTCGGTGTTGAAGGGTTTGAATGTTTGTTCAAGGGGTAGAAATCAAGCGGGCTGCTTTGTCCAGGATGGGTGTCAAGCTTCTTGAGTTTTGTAGGAGCTGCACTCATCCAGGTAAGTATAGAGTATTCCATTACACTCCTAGCTTGTGCTTTGTAGATGGTGGACAGGCTTTGGGGGTCAGGAGGTGAGTTACCCGCTGTAAGATTCCGAGCCTTTGACTTGCTCTGGTAGCCACAGTATTAATGTAGCTATTCTGGGGGATTCAGCGATAGTAATGCCATTGAATGTCAAGGGGCGATGGTTGGATTGGATTGGATTTGTTTATTGTCACATGTACCAAGGTACAGTGAAAAGAATTTTTCTGCAAGCAGCTCAACCGATCGTTAAGTACATGGGAAGAAAAGGGAATAAAAGAAAATACATAATAGGGCAACACAAGGTATACAATGTAACTAGATAAGCACTGGCATCGGATGAACCATACAGGGGTGTAGTGTTCATGAGGTCAGTCCATAAGAGGGTCACTTAGGAGTCTGGTAACTGCGGGGAAGAAGCTGTTTTTGAGTCTGTTCGTGCATGTTCTCAGACTTCTGTATCTCCTCCCCGATGGAAGAAGTTGGAAGAGTGAGTAAACCGGGTGGGAGGGGTCTTTCATTATGCTGCCCACTTTCCCCAGGCAGTGGGAGGTGTAACTGGAGTCAATGGATGGGGGGTAGGTTTGTGTGATGCACTGGGTGGTGTTCACGACTCTCTGAAATTTCTTGTGGTCCTGGGCCGAGCAGTTGCCATACCAGGCTGTGATGCAGCCGATAGGATGCTTTCTATGGTACAGCTGTAAAAATTTGTCAGGGTTAATGTGGACATGCCGAATTTCCTTAGTTTCCTGAGGAAGTATAGGCACTGTTGTGCTTTCTTGGTGGTAGCGTCGACATGGTTGGACCAGGACAGATTTTTGGAGATGTGCATCCCTAGGAATTCGAAAATGCTAACCATCTCCACCTCGGCCCCATTGATGCTGACAGGGGTATGTACAGTACTTTGCTTCTTGAAGTCAATGACCAGGTCTTTAGTTTTGCTGGCATTGAGGGAGATATTGTTGTCGCTGCACCACCCCACTAGGTTCTCTATCTCCCTCCTGTATTCTGACTCGTCGTTATTCGAGATCTGGCCCTCTATGGCCATATCGGTAAGATCCTCTCTTGGAGGATATGGTCATTGCCTCGTACTTGCATGGTGCGAATATTGCTTACCCCTTCTCAGCCCAAGCCTGGATATTGTCCAGGTCTTGCTGCATTTGGATATGGACTGCTTCATTATCTGAGGAGTCGCGAATGATGCTGAACATTGTGCAGTCATCTGCTAAAATCCCCACTTCTGACCTTAGCTCTGTCTATTACTTGCTGCTTATGCTATTTGGATCACAAGTAGTCCAGTCTTATAGCTTCACCAGGTTGATACCTCATTTTTCGGTATGCCTGGTGTTGCTCCTGGCATACTCTCCTGCACTCTTCATTGAACCGGGGTTGATTCCCTGGCTTGCTGGAAATGGTAGAGTGGGGGGATATGGCCATGAGGTTGTAGATTGTGGCTGAGTACAATTCTGCTGCTGTTGATGGCCCACAGTGCTTCATGGATGTCTCGAGTTGCTAGATCTGTTCGGTTGTCCATCCCATTTAGCAGTAGTAGTGCCACTTTTTTAAAAATAATCTTTATTGTCTCAAGTAGGCTCACATTAACACTACAATGAAGTTACTGTGAAAATCCCCTCGTCGCTACATTCCAGCGCCTGTTCGGGTACATAGAGGGAGAGTTCAGAATATCCAAATTACCTAACAGCACGTGTTTTGGGATTTGTGGGAGGAAACTGGAGAATCCGGAGGAAACCCACGCAGGCACAGGGAGAATGTGCAGACTCCACACGGACAGTGACCCAAGCTGGGAATCAAACCTGGGACACTGGCGCTGTGAAGCCATCATGCTAACTATTGTTATACCATACCGCATCAATCGAAGACGGGACTTTGTCTCCACAAGGACAGTGCGGTGGTCACTTCTAAAGGTATTGTCATGGACAGTGATGTACCATCAATTCGACTCAAGACACATTTAGGATCCGAACTGTGGCTTTAATCAGCTAGTTGTTAGCCCGGTGGTCGACTACAGAGAATGACCGACTGCCAGGAACTCTGGGTACTTATACCCCACCTCAGAGGCGGGGCCTACTTGCCTCTCGACCAATTGGAAAGCAGTCACATGACTAGTCCCAACCAATCGGACGAGAGGCACATGACCAGCCAGAGCCAATGGGAAGCCAGTGCTCTGCACCAATGGCAGTGCTCATATCCATACCACCACATTCACCCCTTGTGGAGAAAGAAGGGTGGGTAAGTGGGAGACTGATGGAGGGGGGTCCGAGGACTGGTGGTATGAGCAGCGAAAATCGATAGGGGTGAGCTGCCCACTGGCTCGTGGCAAAACAATACTACTACTACTAATAACAACAGAATAATACAAAAATGTCCCCAAAAAATGGCAAAACAATACTACTACTACTAACAACAGAATAACACGAAATGTCCAAAAAAAAGTCCCATGGCAGCATTCGATGGAAATGATCAGCCTGTCGGGTGCCCGTGTTGTTCTGGATGACCTTCGCAGTGGAGTCGGTGATGTTGGGCCGATGGTCGTCCTTGCCTCCGGGAACGTCGGTCGTAGATGTGTCTCCGTACCCCGGGCCGGTGGTGGAGACGCTGTAATCGGGGGAGAGGGGGCATGTGCGCTGGGTCGTGGGGGAGGTGTTGGTGTAGGGGAAGAAGGCCGCACGCCGGCGGGTGCCAGGTCCCGGAGCGAGACCGTATCCTGCCGACCGTCGGGATACTCCACGTACGCATATTGCGGGTTGGCGTGGAGTAACTGGACTCGCTCAACCAACGGGTCGGACTTGTGCACCCGCACATGCTTCCGGAGCAAGGTGGGCCCGGGGGTGGCCAGCCAGGTCGGAAGAGGGGATCCTGAGGACGACTTCCGTGTAGGGCTGGACGAAACTTTCCGTGCTCCCGGAGTCCAGCAGGCACCTTGTTTTGTGTCCGTTGAGCTGCACCGTCGTAGTAGTCTTCGGATGTCTAAGGATGTGAGCGAGCGTGGTTGCGACTGGTCGAGCCAGTCGTGGTGAGAGTTCCAGATTCTCTTCAGTGGCCGAGTAGTCGTTTGCAGGGCCTTCCGAGTTGATCCAAGATGGCGGCGCCCAGGACCCGCACGTGGAGTCGGGGTCCCAGGATGGCGGCGCCCAGGACTCGCACGTGGAGCCGGGGCCCCAAGATGGCGGCGCCCATGGCCCGCACATGGCATCCGGGTCCCAAGATGGCGGCGCCCGTGGGAGCCTCGTGGCAGCTGGGGTCAGTGTCAGCAGCATCCGCGAGCCGGTCGGGGCAACTGGGGGCGCGGGTCGGGAAGGCCGTGGGGCCGTTGCGGGAGCCAGGAGGTGGGCCGGAGAGGTTGGTGCGTGGCGTGGGGCCCTGGGGGTGCCCGGGGGGGGCGATCCGCAGTCGCTGCGCAGGACAGCAGCGACCGACTTGGTATGGCAAACCACCGCGTAGTGGCCCTTCTTCCCGCAGCCCTTACACAGAGCGGAGGGGACCGGGCAGCGCAGGCGGGGGTGATTTGAGAGACCACAGAAATAGCAACGGAGCCCCGCTAGTTTATCGGAGTTTATCAGGCTTGGGGGGGAGGGGGGGGGGGGGGGGGTCGAGGTCCACGGAGGATGGGGGTGGCGCGTGCCATGAAGTCCAGGGGGTTGCTGCGCGGCCGGGGGCGTATGCGCGGGCGTTCAGGTCAGCAACCTCCAGGGAGGTTGCAAGAGTCCGTGCCTCAGCTAGGCTGAGGGTGTTCTTCTCTAGCAATCGTTGGCGGATAGAAGGGGACTGCATGCCAGCAACGTAAGCGTCTCTAATTAAAAGTTCCATGTGCTCAGTCGCCGAAAATTGGAGACATGCGCACGTTCTCCCTAGAGCTGCGAGGGCCTGGTAAAACACATTGAGGGACTCACCAGGGAACTGTTGTCTGGTCGGCAGGAGATGCCATGCATAAACTTCGTTGACTGGCCGGAGAAAGTGTCCTTTGAGAATCTCCATGGCCGCATCAAAATCGCCTTCGTCTTCGATCATTGAGTATATCGCTGTGCCCACGCATGAGTGGAGGATGTGGAGTTTCTGCCCCTTGGTGGGCTTGCCGGCTGCAGTCGTCAGGTAGCTATTAAAACACGCCTGCCAGTGTTTAAAAATTGCAGATGCATTTGCAGCATGCGGGCTGGTGCGGAGGCAGTCAGGCTTGGTGCGAAGCTCCATTCCAAAATTCTAGCTGATTAAATTGATGTACCATCAATTCGACTCAAGACACATTTAGGATCCGAACGGTGGCTTTAATCAGTTAGTTGTTAGCCCGGTGGTCGACTACAGAGAATGACCGACCGCCGGGAACTCTGGGTACTTATACTCCGCCTCGGAGGCAGGGCCTACTTGCCTCTCGACCAATTGGAGAGCAGTCACATGACTAGTCCCAACCAATCGGACGAGAGGCACATGACCAGCCAGAGCCAATGGGAAGCCAGTGCTCTGTACCAATGCCAGTGCTCATATCCATACCACCACAGACAGATGCAACTGCAGCAGGCAGATTGGTGAGGATGAGGTCACGTAAGGAATGTATTGAGGAGAACTATTGCTTCAAGTCAGTTTATATATAATGCAGGCTTTTTCTTTGTAAATGTAATTTTTTTGCTGTAGTTTAATATTTGCACATTATTGCACATAAAACCATCTAAATTGGAATTAAAGTAATCAGTAGATCTGCTATTAAACAGATGGTAACTAAACAAAGTGGCATTCCCATGCATCTGCTGTCCTTTGTCTTTCTAAGTGGCAGAAGTCATCAAATTGGGAGATGCTGTTGGAGGAACCTTAGCAAATGCTGCAGTGCATCTTGTATGTCTGCCGCTGGTGAAAGCCGGTGAATAGGGTGCCAATCAAGTGGGCTATTTTACCTTGGTGTAATTACTTTGTACATCAAAAATCCTACAAATTGATAGGTATTTATTTAAGCCCCTTCGCTGGCTTTGAAATATTAAAGTGAATTTGCAAGTACATTGAAATCTTATTCCATTGAATAGCTTAGGCAAACAAATATGTTGCGTGTAACTAAATTAATCATGTCCAACTCACACAGCAAGTAAATTGTGTTTGCACAAATGCACCTTTTGTGTGTGGTGGGAACAGGATTTATGTTACCCAATCACAAATGCTGCATATGGCAAACAATTTTAAATATCCATATATAGTGTAACAAACAGCAAGCAGATGGCAGTGAGCTCAAATGACAGTGAACCTTGGATAATATCAAGCTTCTAGTGTGTCATTGGAGCTGCTCTCATCTGGAAAAATGACAGGGAAGAAAATTATCTACTTTCTGTGAACAGTACAGCAGCAGCACAAAACAAGCTCACCTTCAACACAGAAATGCACACTATATTGCAAGAAATTTAAAACAGGGTTACAGGGTTGTGTCAACTGATAAATGGTAACCAGCTCAAAGCCAGCATTTAACTGCAACCGTAACTTAGGTCATAACATATTACATGATACAATATTACAAGAAACATGTTCAGCATTTTATATGTGCTACTGAAGAGTACATCCCATTTCAGAAGTGCAATGGTGCTTGGAACTCAGCTCTTATTCATCCACATCTCGCTAAAATCTGCCTTCTCTGTTAACCACTATAAACCATTTCAGGTTTGAGTGAACAGCACTTTTAGAATATTTCCAAATGCAAGCCATTCTGTAGGTCTTTCCACTATTTGCATGAAATATATTTGCCTTCTGTTAGATGAAACAGAATTGCATATTGCATTTGCTGAGTTGAATAATGTCAAGCAGCTGAATGGCCTGTTCCCATCCAAATAGAGGCATTTATTTACTTAACTGAAAAGTGGAATTTCACTGTGCAAAAAATTCCATGAGGAAATGAAGAGAAAAACAAAGTTAATGTTTCAGGTCTGTGGCCTTTCATTAGAACTGAGTAAAGTTAGAAATGTAATACCTTTGAGCAAGTGAAATGGGGAGGGGGTTGAAGAACAAAAGGGAAAGTCTGTGTTCAGGTAGGGGAAGAGGAGAAATTAAATGATAGAAGGTATCACGGTTCAAAAGGTAAAGTGAGTGTTAATGGGAAACTAAACAAAAGATGCGTCTAGATGAGGTTTGCATGCTTGGATAGCAGTTGTCCAATTGCAAATTAAAGGGATTAAGAAAGAAATGAAATCGAAACTAGCAAACAAAAAATACCAGGAACAAGATGGGGGCAATTCTATAATCTAATATTGTTGAACTAATTGATCAGTCCTGAAAGCTGTAGATTGCTGAGTCGAAAACAAGTTGCTGTTCCTCGAGCTGGGTTGAGTTTCATTGTGTTCCAAAGAAAGAAGAAATAAAAGTACAGCACAGGAACAGGCCCTTCAGCCCTCCAAGCCTGTGCCGACCATACTGCCCGTCTAAACTAAAATCTTCTACACTTCCGGGGTCCGTATCCCTCCATTCCCATCCTATTCATGTATTTGTCAAGATGCTTCTTAAACGTTACTATCGTCCCTGCTTCCACCACTTCCTCTGGCAGAGTTCCAAGCACCCATTACCATCTGTGTAAAAAACATGCCTCGCTCATCTCCTCTAAACTTTTCCCCTCGAACCTTAAACCTATGACCGCTAGTAATTGACCCCTCTACCCTGGGAAAAAGCCTCTGACTATGTCCATGCCCCTCATAATTTTGTAGACCTCTATCAGGCCACCACTCAACATCTGTCGTTCCAGTGAGAACAAACCGAGTTTATTCAACCTCTCCTCATAGCTAATGCCCTCCATACCAGGCAATATCCTGGTAAATCTCTTCTGCACCCTCTCTAAAGCCTCCACATCCTAGTGTGGCGACCAGAATTGAACACTATACTCCAAGTGTGGCCTAACTAAGGTTCTATACAGCTGCAACATGACTTGCCAATTTCCCTACCACTGATGTAAGGCTCACCGGCCTGTAGTTCCCTGTATTATCCTTGCTACCCTTCTTAAGCAAAGGAACAACATTGGCTATTCTCCAGTCCTCCAGGACATCACCTGAAAACAGTGAGGATCAAAAGATTTCTGTCAGGGCCTCACAATTTCCTCTTTCGCCTCCTTTAGTATTCTGATGTAGATCCCATCAGGCCCTGGGGACTTATCTACCTTAATATTTTTCAAGACGCCCAACACCTCGTCTTTTTGGATCTAAATGTGACCGAGGCTATCTCCAGACTCAACATCCACCAGTTCCTTCTCTTTGGTGAATACTTATGCAAAGTATTCATTTAGTACCTTGCCCATTTCCTCTGGTTCCACACATAGATTCCCTCGCCTGTCCTTCAGTGGGCCAATCCTTTCCCTGGCTACCCTCTTGCTTTTAGAATGCTAAGCTATACCAGTACAGCACCAGCACTGGTATGTACTTACTGGAATATTGCCCAAGTATGTTCCAAATGCAGGATGACATTAACCCAGTGAATTGCAGTCCCATCAGCCTAGAATTCATCATCAGCAAAGGTGTGGAAGGAATCATCAACAATGCCATTCAAAGCACCAGTGAATTTCACCAGAGTGGTGAAGAGAGTGGTCCCACTATTCCCTAAATTCCTCTAAACCAGTGTTTTGAAGCTTTTTTTCCTGGGACCCACTTTTGCCAAACAGCCAACCTTTACAATCCACACCGACCGATCTTTGCAACATATGCAACGTTCGGCTACCTTTACTGCAAAAGCAGAGCCTGCTTGACCCTCATGACCTCATTTGAATTGGGTTCAAAAGGAGGAGAAGGCAATGTACAAATCAGCCACACACTTCAGCCAGTCCCTATGTGCTATCTTCATCTTTATGTTAACGGAAAATCCAACCTTGTACATGGAAGTTATCGTGAGGGAAATAGAACTGGGTACTCCTGGGAGATGCTACTCCAGAAGGCTGGCATTCTCATGGCATGTTTTTTATTGTAGTATCACAGGTCAGGTACAGCAGAGTAGTTTTTTAATTTGGAATCAGCTGTAAGGTAACAACTGACTCTGGGGTCTCAGTCTCAAAAGGAATTTTTCACCCACCAATTTGCTTTCAAAATCTGAAACGTCGCCTCAGTTGCCAGTACTTCCTTGCTTAAAAAACACATGGGCTTTGCATCTTTACTTGCATTAGTACAATTGACAAAACCATACCTCAAGAAATCATCTTTATACTACTTAGTTCCCAAGTTAAGTCTCTTCTGTGTAGGATGTTAACCTGAGGCTAACACGAACACTGCTTTGTCCAGCCATGGACACTCCTTGCAGGTCTATCCAGCAGATTCTGTTGTGAGATCCTGTCCAGTACACTGCCTATCTGAGTCGCCATCTATCTCTTGCTTTTCAGAAAATGATCCACCGTCACAGTCCTCTTGTCATCAGCTGGAAAATGGAAGCAGTTCCCCCTGCTCTGTGATTTGGCGGCAAAAGCAAGTACATGGAGGGTGGTTGACGTCAAGTGTACATGCAGGACATGTGACCTGCTCACTGCTGCTGCTTCTGGCTAGAAGACGGCACACAGCGTCATTGATTTTCATTTAAAAGATGGCAGTTGTCACAATATACACATCAGTATATCATGATGCAGACACACACTGATTGACACACAGCAAGACCAATCAACACACACAACACCGCAGCCAATCACCAGTTAGAGCACACGCGCTATAAAGACAGAGGGCACTAGTTTTCCCGCTCGTTCAGGATGCAGCCTCTAAGAAGGACAGAGCTCACAGTTTGTAGTACAGATCTTCACCATGTGCTGATAGTATAGACTGGTTAGGATAGGCATAGGTCTTCAGTTTAATCTAACATAGTGTCGACCCACAGTGAAAGTATGTTCAACAGTTTCTAGCTTAATAAAACAGTGTTGTATTATTTCAAGTGTTGGTAGCCTGTATGTGATACTGCTGAGATAAACGCAGTCTGCACAGATCCAGAGTACCCAACACATCGGCAGTGGCCACCATTATCGATTTAAAAGCCAGTAGCGACTGTTGTGAGCCCCTCTCACGATTGGGACCATGACGGGAACAAGACAATCAATTGCTCCAGGACCCTCCCAGTGACCCATCTGCAAGTCCTGACCCATACTTTGGTAAATCCTGCTTCAGATATTTGTTTGTATCTGTCTCTGTTTTACTTCTCAAAGTGAACTATTCCCCTGGCCAATTGAGGTCAGCTCAAACCTGTTGTGCAACAGACCTAAAAGTAGGCTCTCTTACAAAATGAATGAGCTTCCCTCCTACATAAGGTCAGAAGTGGAGATGTTTATTGATGATCATAGTGTTCAGCTCTGCTTTCACTTAATAAGCCAATCGATACCCACATGTAACAAGACCTGGAGAGCAACTAGGCGTGGGTTGATATGCGGCAAGTGACATTTGTACCACTTTGAGGACAAATTCTCAATGGTCAGGACACCAGAACGTAACACCTGCTGCAAGAAGACCACCATCATACCGGTACCAAAGAAGAACCAGGCAACGTGCCTCAATGACTACCTTCCAGTGGCCCTGACTTCAGTCATAATTAAGTGCTTTGAGGGGTTGATCATGAAGCGCATCACCGCCATACTCCCAGAACGCCTTGATCCACTGCAATTCGCATACCGTTGCAACCGGTCCACATCAGATGCCATTTCCCTGGGCCTACACTCATCCCTAGAGCATCTCAAAAACAAAGACTCCTACATCAGACTCCTATTTATTGACTACAGCTCCGCCTTCAACACCATAATCCCAGCCAAGCTCATAGCAAAGCTCCAAAACCTAGGACTTGGCTCCTCACTCTGCAACTGAATTCTTGATTTTCTGACCAACAGACGACAATCAGTACGAATGAACAACAACACCTCCTCCACAATAGTGCTCAATACCGGGGCCCCGCAAGGCTGTGTACTTAGCCCCCTACTCTACTCCCTGTACACACACGACTGCATGGCAAAACTTGGTTCCAACTCCATCTACAAGTTTGCTGAGGATACGACCATAGTGGGCCGGATCTCGAATAATGACAAGTCAGAACACAGGAGGGAGATAGGGAACCTAGTGGAGTGGTGTAGCAACAACAATCTCACCCTCAATGCCAGCAAAACTAAAGAGCTGGTCATTGATTTCAGGAAGCAAAGTACTGTACACATCCCTGTCAGCACCAACGGAGCCGAGGTGGAGATGGTTAGCAGTTTCAAAATCCCAGGGGTGCACATCTCCAAAAATCTGTCCTGGTCCACTCACGTCGATGCTACCATCAAGAAAGCACAACAGTGCCTATACTTCCTCAGGAAACTAAGGAAATTCAGCATGTCCACATTAACCCTTACCAACTTTTACAGATGCACCATAGAAAGCATCCTATCAGGCTGCATCACAGCCTGGTATGGCAACTGCTCGGCCCAGGACCGCATGAAACTTCAGAGAGTCGTGAATACCGCCCAGTCCATCACACGAACCTGCCTCCCATCTATTGACTCCATCTACATCTCCCGCTGCCTGGGGAAAGCGGGCAGTATAATCAAAGATCCCTCCCACCCGGCTTACTCACTCTTCCAACTTCTTCCATCGGGCAGGAGATACAGAAGTCTGAGAACACGTACGAACAGACTCAAAAACAGCTTATTCCCCACTGTCACCAGACTCCTAAATGACCCTCTTATGGACTGACCTCATAAACACTACACCCTGTATGTTTCATGGATAGTCAGAGGCTTTTCCCCAGGGTAGAGGAGTCAATTACGAGAGGGCATAGGTTTAAGGTGCAAGGGGCAAGGTTTAGAGTAGATGTACGAGGCAAGTTTTTTTACAGAGAAGATAGTGGGTGCCTGGAACTCGCTGCCGGAGGAGGTGGTGGAAGCAGGGACGATAGTAACATTTAAGGGGCATCTTGATAAATACATGAATAGGATGGGAATAGAGGGATATGGACCCAGGAAGTGTAAAAGATTGTAGTTTAGTCGGGCAGCATGGTCGTGACGGGCTTGGAGGGCCGAAGGGACTGTTCCTGTGCTGTACTTTTCTTTGTTCTTTGTTTTTGTTCTATGAGGAGAATGTTTTTCTCTCAGAGGGTTGTGAGTCTCAAGAACCTTCTTCCCTGAAGGTGCTGGAGGCAGGGTCATTGAATATTTTTAAGACAGCGTTGTGAACCCTACTGATGTTCAATGTGAAGGCATCCCAAATTCCAGAAGGGAAACTTGGAATGCTGGTTCTTAACAGTTGATTTTTGCAATTTGGAAAGATGTGAGAAAAGAGATGAAACCCGATGAGGAAAGGGGCCAGTCTTGTTGTAAATTAAATGCTTATTAAACTTTAAAACACACAGCAAAAAAGCCAAAGTACACTTGAATGATCCCCCAATCAAATCTAGGGGCTGGTTTAGCACAGGGCTAAATCACTGGCTTTGAAAGCAGACCAAAGCAGGCCAGCAGCATGGTTCAATTCCCGTACCAGCCTCCCCGAACAGGTGCTGGAATGTGGAGAATAAGGGCTGTCTTGTTATGCTCTAGGCATAGCATAAGCAGCTTCCTTGATGTGCACTCTGACAAAGGAAGGTTCAGATGTGGAGATAACTTCAACACGTTTATTGAACTATTTACAGTTCTCCTAACCGGGTTTGCCACCACTGTTAATCCTTCTATAGCTACTCAGACTGACAAACCAGTCTGCTACAATCCACGTGGTGGATGTGATCAACCCTGTGTCTGTACTCACTAAGTGTCTCCACTGGAAAGAGGAAGATCATGTGTGCTGTGTCCTTTATATATGGGTTGGTGTAATGCCCCCCTGTGGTATTGTCACCTCTGTGTGTATCATGAATGCCCATTGGTCGTGTCCTATCTTACTGACCTATTGGTTGAGTGCCTGTGTGTCATGTCTCTGGTGCTCCCTCTAGTGTCTAGCTAGTTTAAGTGTACTTACATTAACTCTTTGTGTATCTACAGTGATGCATATCACCACAGGGGCTTTTCACAGTAACTTCATTTGAAGCCTACTTGTGACAATAAGTGATTTTCAGTTCATTTCATATAATTTCTATCTACTCTCCTAAACTCCGACAATACCTCTTCCCCAAAATAGCATCCCATAGGCTTTAACGCCATGAGCTAAATCCAGAAAGTAACTGTTACACAATACTTGGAGTTTTCTTTTGGGAGCACTTCTTGTAGTTTTGAGTAGAATATCTGGGCTCAAACACAGACAGCTTCATCTACTTTTGGCAAAGCAGCTTGACTCTCTCAGAGGGTCAAAAATACTAGTTGGGCATGGATATTCTCTAGGCCAATGAGATTGCTAGACTCCACTTTGCTTAACAAATTATTTTTTCCACTCTGCTACTAGTCTAACAAGCCCTCAGTACAGCTACAAGAGTGGTTGATAGATTCTTTATAATAAACAATTTTTATTGAAGTATTTTTGGCATATAAAACAATGACATTGTATAGTCCGTACAAAAGGAAAAGCAAATAACACATAGTGCAAACGACGACTCCATTTGCGCAAGGACCTGCCTAAACCACCGCCTACTCTACACTACCCTAAACCGTCATGTGGGCCCGGTGCACAACCTTAAACTGGATCAGGCTGAGCCTGGCGCATGGTGTGGTCGTGTTTACTCTGCTCAGAGCTTCTGCCAAAATACTGTCCTCCATCCCCCCCCCCCCCCCCCCCCCCCCACCCCGAGCTCCTCCTCCCACTTAAGCTTCAGGTCCTCAGTCTGTGTATCCTCTGCTCCCATTAGTTCTTTGTAAATATCTGAGACTCTACCCTCACCTACCTCTCCCATAGAAACTACCCTGTCCTGCCTCCCCTTTGGCAGGAGGCGTGGGAAGGACGGCACCAGCCTGCGCACGATATCCCGCCCCTGTAAGTATCTAAAGTCATTCCCTCCTGCCAGCCCAAACTTCTCCTCCAGCGCCCTCATGCTCGGAAAGCTCCTTTCCAGGAACAGATCACCCACCCTCGCAATCCCCGCCCTCCGCCACAGTCGATACCCACCGTCCATGTTCCTCGGGGCAAATCGGTGATTGCCGCAGATTGGGGTCCACACCGATGCTCTCAATTCCCCTATATGCCTCCTCCACGGGCCCCAGATCCGCAGAGCCGCCACCACTAGAGGGCTGGTGGAGTACCGCGCCGACGGAGCTGCAGAGGCGCCGTAACCAGGGTGGCCAAACTGGTGCCCCTGCACGAAGCAGCCTCCATCTGCTCCCAAACTGACCCCATGCCCACCATCCATTTCCTTATCATCGCTATGTTGGCCGCCCAGTAGTAGTTGCTAAAGTTCGGCAACGCCAGCCCCCCTCCCCCTCCCCTCTGCTCCTTTCGAGCATCACCTTCCGCGGGGACTTCCCCGCCCAGACAAATCCCAGGATAATTTTATTCAGCCTCTTAAAGAAGGACCTCGGGATGAAAACGTGGAGACACTGAAATATGAACAAGGAGCCTCGGGAGAATCGTCATCTTAACAGTCTGCACCCTCCCCGCTAGTGACAGTGGGAACGCATCCCAATTCCGAACCTCCTCCCTCACTCATTCCACCATTCGGGACAGGTTGAGCTGATGCAACCTGCCCCAGTCCCGTGCCACCTGTATCCCCAAGTATCTAAAGCTTTCTCCTACCAGCCTGAACGGCAACCCCTTCAGCCTACTCTCCTGTCCCCTCGCCTGAATTACAAGCAACTCGCTCTTTGCCATCTTCAATTTATATCCTGAAAACCAGCCAAATTCCCTCAGGATTTCCATGATACTGTCCATCCCCGCCATTGGGTCCGCTACGTATAACAACAGGTCATCCGCGTATAACGAGACTTTATGTTCCACTCCCCCCGGACCAGCCCTTTCCAGTCCTTTGAAGCTCTCAGAGCAATTGCCAGCGGCTCTATGGCCAGTGTGAACAGCAGTGGGGAGAGAGGGCAACCTTGTCTTGTCCCGCGATGCAGTCTGAAGTAATTTGATGTCATCCTGTTCGTCCTTACACTAGCCTCTGGGGCCTGATATAACAGCCCATCCCAGTCAACGAACCCTTCCCTGAATCCAAACCATCCCAGCACCTCCCACAGATAGTCCCACTCAACCCAGTCGAAAGCCTTTTCCGCATCCATAGCGACCACTATCTCTGCCTCCCTGCTCTCCGGGGGCATCATGATCACATTAAGCAGCCTTCTTAGATTGGCTGCCAGTTGCCTACCCTTGACGAACCCATTTTGGTCCTCCACAATTGCATCCAGTACAGTCCTCATTTCTAGTCGCCAAGATCTTGGCCGGTAACTTAGCGTCTGCGTTGATCAAAGAGATAGGCCTATAAGACCCACAGACCTCCGGGTCTTTATCCCGTTTCAGAATAAGCGAAATAGTGGCCTGCGACATCGCTGGGGTAGAACCCCTCTGTCTCTTGCCTCGTTAAAAGCCCTGACCAGCACCGGCCCCACTATCTCAGCAAACTTTTAGTAAAACTCCACCGGATACCCATCCGGCCCCAGGGCTTTACCCGACTGCATGACCTTCAGGCCCCACAGTACCTCTTCATCCCAACCAGTGGCCCCAGTCCATCTGCCAACCCCCTGCACACTCTTGAGAAGGTCAGTCAGTCCAGGAATCGGTTCATCCCCTCCGGTCCCCTGGAGAGTTCCGAAGTGTATAGCTTACTATACAGGTCCCTAAACACCTTGTTCAGCTCTGCCGGGTCCCCCAGCAGATTTCCCTCCCCATCGAATATCCTTCCTATCTCCCTCGCCGCTCTCTCTTCCTTAGTTGTTGCACGAGCATTCTGCTGGCTTTCTCTCCTTGCTCACATATTGCGCCTTTTGCCTTTCTAAGCTGCTCTACAGCCTTGCCTGTAGTCAACACCCCAAACTCAACCTGCAGCCTCTGTCGTTTCCTGAGTAACTCTGGTCTCGGGGACTCCGCGTAGCTCCTTTCTGTCCGTAAAATTTCCTGAACCAGTTGATCTGTTTCTGCCCTGTCTGTCCTGTCCCTTTGAGCCCGGATTGAGATCAGCTCCCCTCTCACCACTGCCTTCAGTGCCTCCCAGAGCACCGCTGCTGAGACTTCTCCGGTATCATTTACCTGCAGGTAATTCTGCATGCATTTCCTGAGTCTCTCACACACCACCTCGTCCGCGAGTAATCCAACTTCCAGCCTACATGGTGGGCGCTGGCAGCTGTCCTTACAAATCAGTAGGTCTATCCAGTGTGGAGCATGGTCCGATATGGTAATTGCCGAATATTCTGCCCCCACCATCCCATACAGCAAGTCCCTACTCATGACAAAGAAATCAATTCGAGAATACACCTTATGGATTTGGGAGTAGTACGAAAACTCCCTCGCCGACGGCCGGCTAAATCTCCACGGATCTGCTCCCCCCGTTTGCTCCATGAACCCTCTCAGTTCCTTTGCCATTGCTGGCAACCTGCCCGTTTTTGAAGACGACCGATCCAGGTTCGGGTCCAGGACTGTGTTAAAGTCCCCACCCATGATCAGCTTACGTGAGTCCAAGTCGGGGATCTTCCCCAGCATCCTCCTAATGAAATCCACATCGTCCCAATTAGGGGCATACACACTGACCAGGACTATCCTCACCCCTTCGAGCTTACCCCTAATCATAACAAGTCTGCCGCCCCCATCTGCAATTCACTCTCCACCTCAAATTGAACACTTTTATTAATCAGGATCGCAACCCCCCCCCCCCCCCCCCCCCCCCCCCCCCCCGCCTAGTCTTAGTGTCGAATGAAAGACTTGACTGACCCAGCCCTTCCTTAACCTAACCTGGTCTGCCACTTTCAGGTGCGTCTCCTGCTGCAATACTACGTCCGCCTTCAGAACCCGCAAATGCGCAAACACACGTGCCCTCTTCACTGGCCCATTTATCCCTCTAACATTCCAGGTGATCAGCCTGGTTGGGGGGCATTTCGCCCCCCCCCCCCCACTTTGCCGACCAGCTATCCCCTTTCCTTGGCCAGCCCCTCAGCCATGTGTCGCGCTTCCTCTGACCCGCCTCCTGGCCGGCTCCACCCATGACCATGTTGCCATGTTCAGTTTCCATCCTCGTATGCAGATCAACTTCCCCCCCCCCCCCCCAAGTAACACCATCCTACCACCTAACCCCTGCTCTCATCTAACTGTATGAATCCCCCCCACATGGCTTCCATTGACTAGCCCATCCAGCTAGCCTGGTGGCTCCCCGTTTCGGCGCCAGTGCGTCTCTCACCCATTGTTCCCTGGCTCCACTCCCCCCCCCGGCCCATCCAGACCACTTCCCCAAACCAGCCCTACTTAAACACACTCGATACAAGTCAAAGACATCCCCTACAATTGTGCAATTTAGATCAAACAGATAGAGATAAGAAGTACCAGGCAATCTCAGCCCTTCCCCTCCACACGCAGAAAAAGATTGCAAATCATTCCCCCAAAGCCCCCATCATAACCACACCTGTTTAGCTATTTTCTTTTTTATGTTCCCCTGACCAAACCTCCAACCAATAGACCCCAAATAGTAAACATTTAGGGAAAGCACGAAAAAGAACAAGAAAAACACAGCACAACCAGAATACATCAACCTAAAAAGATCAAAAGATTTTTGGCGGGAGCAGTGTCCAGGGGCCTGTCGGGAAGGTAAGAATAACTTCAAATTTTTACCTTGCAGGAGAAGCAGCCTCCAGATTTTTCCACATCGTAAGAACCCGCTGCACAAGATTCAGGAGTTTGCAGGCCCGAGCACCGAGCAGGGAAGCTCTGTTGGTTCCTACAATTTCGAAGTGCAGCGTTGCTTTGGAAGAACGATGGGACACCGCGAGCTGGCATGAGCCACTGGCAGCAATGGCATTGCCATGGTAGTCGAGGAGCTGGCAGGCCAGTGGAAGAATGCTTGGCTTGACGCGGATGGTGTCAAGTTCAGACTTTGAAATGAAGTTTGCTGAAGCGCCGGTGTCCAGCTTGAAGCGTATGCGAGCCTTGTTGACCGTAAGGGTGACACACCACTTATCGTCTGGATCAATGCTCATTATTGGGAGTTGTTTCACCATCGTTGCTGAAGTCAGCGTATGCTTGGTGATGATACCCACTCGGAATGGGGATGTGAGGCCCTCGGTATTGGGATCTGGAAGAATATCGGAGTCGGAGTCTGCAACGGGTTGCTGTACTGACCGAACACTCCTGCTCTGTGGCTTGGATCGTTGTGTGTTGGGCAGTTGAGCAGATCTGCAAAGGGCTGCGTAGTGGCCAAGCTTGCCACACTGGAGACAGCGTCGAGATGTCGCGGGACATTACTGCTTTAAATGGGCGGAGCCACAGTTGGAGCACGTCATGGCACCGACGTCAGGACGTTCCGTGCGCCACTGCGCATGCGCAGTGCTGTCGAATGACGTTCGCACTTGCGCAGTTTGGTCGTCGGCCTCACCGTCCCATTGGTCGTGGCGCGCATGCGCATGAACCCGGAAAAAGCGCGCAAAATGGCCACTCCCATCCTGATTCAGGCCCTGTAGTTGTTTGATGGCCTGCACCCGTTCTGCATCATGGGGGTTTTGCCGTGCCGTTTCTGCCGCCTTGATGTGGGAGTACCGGTTGTTAGCATGCTCGTGGAGGACGCAGGTCTTCTTGGTGAGGGTGAGCTGCTTAACTTTTAGGAGCTGCTGACGAAGGGGATCGGAGTGAACCCCGAAAACGAACTGATCCCGGATTATGGAATCGGAAGTGGAGCCATAGTTGCAGGACTGCGCAAGGATGCGGAGATGGGTTCAAAAGGACTGAAAAGGTTCATCCTTACCCTGAAGCCTCTGCTAGAAAACATACCGTTCAAAGCTCTCATTGGCTTCAATGTCACAGTGGTTGTCGAACTTCAGTAGGACTGTTTTAAACTTTGTCTTGTCGTCGCCTTCAGCAAAGGTGAAGATGTGGATAGCGTGGTCCCCGGCTGTAGAGAGGAAGCGAGCAATCTTCCTGGCATCCGATGCGGCTTCAAGGTCGGTGGCTTCCAGATACAGCTGAAACTTCTGCTTGAAAATCTTCTAGTTTGCACCGAGGTTGCCGGCAATGTGGAGCTGCGGGGGAGGGCGGACGCTGTCCATGTTACCGGATGGCTGATCGCTGGTCAAAGGCAGTTTATCTCAAGGTAGGTCCATCAAACTCGAGCATGACTCACTAGTTCCATGATATGTTGGGTAAGCTGGGTCTGCGAGGACTGCGATTACTGCAGCGGTGAGAGAGACAGACTTCCAACACTAGAAGAAATGCAACTCGATTTTATTGATCTCTTAACTATCATACATACTTTAACTGTAGGTTGACGCTATGCTGACTTGACTGGAGACCTGAGGCTAACCTGACCAGACTATCTTACTACCACATGGTGTTTGTTCTAGCTGCTGCTCACGAGCTCTGACTGTCTCAGAGGCTGGATCCCGAGAGACCGGGAAAACTGGTGCCCTCTTGCTTTATAGTGGTCGTGTCCTGTCTGCTGATTGGCTGCTGTGTTCTGTGTGTTCACTGGTCATCCTGTGTGTCAATCACTGCCTGTCTGTGCACAGTAATATACCTGGATGTATATTATGACAATGGCATCCAGAATTCGGTCTTTCGGGCTCATGGGCGGGGAGGGGTTGGGGTGTAACGAGTGGGTTGGTGCGTTTTGGAGGTCAGACAGGAAGGAACAAATGGTGATATCTTGGGACATTGTCCAGATATGTAAAGGACACTCCCAAATTATATGCCCTCCCGTCCTGCCTTTACAATTTCCTTTTAAAAATTGGCCTGCCTGCCCACCCCTTCCCGCTTGCTGATGCCAATATGATAATAGTGGGCAGCATGCCATATCCAGTCAATTGGCTTGATAAGAAGTTCCATTTTACCCATAATTATTTATTTAAATATCATAGGAGGACTGTTGATTTCAGACAGCTCGGGGTTGGGCTGGATGGGGGTGGACTTGTTACCCGGTGGGTGGAGGGCAGTAAAGTCCATCCCAGTATATTGGGTTTCAAGCAACAAGTAGGAAAGCTTAAGATAAACAGAAGAGCAAAATCTAATCTTTGTTTTGCAGGTTTATTTCCAGCCAGCAGCTGGGAATTTTAAGATAAGCTGATTTCAAAACAAGAGAGAAAGAGAGAAAAATATGGAAGGGTAGAACATTAAGAAAAAGGAAAGCAAAAAAGGAAGACAGATGAATGAGGGGAAAAGATACAAATCAGTAACTATTCTAAAACACAGTCATTGGTTGTTGTATAGCAAAATACAAGAATCAGCTTGTACGTAGAAACTTGGAACTTCTTCACCCAAAGGGTTGTGAATCTATGGAATTCCTTGCCCAGTGAAACAGTTGAGGCTCCTTCATTACATGTTTTTAAGGTAAAGATAGATAGTTTTTTGAAGAATAAAGGGATTAAGGGTTATGGTGTTCGGGCCGTAAAGTGGAGCTGAGTCCACAAAAGATCAGCCATGATCTCATTGAATGGCGGAGCAGGCTCGAGGGGCCAGATGGCCTACTCCTGCTCCTAGTTCTTATGTTCTTATGTTCTTATGTAGCAAGGTCCCCTAAATATAAAATGAGATAAGTGACTAGTCAATTGGTCATGTTGGCTGAAGGATAAATGTTATCCAGGGTACTGGAAGAATTTCCCTACTGTCCTTCTTGAGGAGCATCTTTTAGGTCCCCGAGTTGTCAGACAAGACACCCGGTTTAACATCCCAGCTGGAAGCCAGCACCTCCAACACTACAATACTTACTATTCTATTTGCATATCAACTGATATTTCTGTCCTCAAAGGCCGTGTGAAGGCTGGAATCCAGAACTTCCTAACTCAATCATTGAACCAAGCACAAGTTGCTGTTAACATGTAGAATACTACAAAGACTTCCTTAACAAACACATTCTGTAACCAGCACTATTACAACATGGTGGCAGTTGAGGATCATCATAGAACCTACAGTGCAGAAAGAGGCTATTCGGCCCATCAAGTCTGCACCGGCCCTTGGAAAAGAACACCCCACTTAAGCCCACACCTCCACCCCATCCCGTAACCCAGTAACACCACCTAACATTTTTGGACACTAAGGGCAATTTTGCATGGCCAATCCATCTAACCTGCACATCTTTGGACTGTGGGAGGAACACAAAGCACCCGGACGAAACCCACGCAGGTATGGGGAGAACGTGCAGACTCCGCACAGGCAGTGACCCAAGCCGGAATCGAACCTGGGACCCTGGAGCTGTGAAGCAACTGTGCTAACTACTGCGTTACCGTGCTGCCTCATCATAAAAAGTTCACCCTCACAAGAATGTTGATAAAACTAAGAAAACAAAAATCTTCAATGGCTTCTGAATTTAAATAAGTTCTCAACAGAGGCTACAGATGCAGATAATTCACAATGCACAGCTCCAGGCAGAAGAGCCTGGAATCTAAAGACAGAGGTTTTACTGTAGCAGAAGACTCCATAGAATACCCCTTGGAAGTTCAGCTTCAGCACGCAGAGTCTATAACCTGCAAATTTGAGCAAAACCTTTTGAACTTCCAGGCTGCGCAAGTCCTGAGAAATCCCTTTACTAATTCAGTCAGAAGCACAGTTTGAACAAAACCCATCACTAATGCTGATACCAAACTCCTATGCCTCAACATTTTGACAAGATAAGAAAAAAATATTAATAATTAATTTTCTCAACTCTCAGGAACATTGGGACCATCCAAATCCTTAAACAGCAAACCTACACTTAATTTAAACAACTCACTGAATAAATCAAGTTGGCACACAGCCGACCCACACAGCCAATGTTAAACAGTCTTCTTCCTGAAGCATGCCACCACCATTTGCAAACACCGCCAAAACCAGTAAGTGCAGGAAGATCAGAAAAAATAAAGGGAGGGCAGCACGGTGTCGCAGTGGTTAGCACGGCTACCTCACAGCACCGAGGTCCCAGGTTCGATCCCGGCTCTGGGTCACTGTCCGTGTGGAGTTTGCACATTCTCCCTGTGTTAGCGTGGGTTTCACCCCCACAACCCAAACATGTGCAGGGTAGGTCGAATGGCCACGCTAAATTGCCCCTTAATTGGAACAAATGAATTGGGTACTCTCAAATTTATTTTAAAAAAATAAATGGCAGCTATGGAGCCATTTATTATTTTTAAAATAATAATGGCTGCACACCCATTATCAATGAGGTAATGACATGTAAAACTGTAACTGCCTAAAGTTTGGGGTGGGGTGGGGGGGGGGGGGGGGGGAATGGCTACCGCAACTTACCAGATCAGTTTAGAATCATCCCATGGCCAAATGTAACAAACATTGGATGCCCTGGAGAACAGAATTTTTAAACTGACAAATCTGTTAGAATTCTTTGAGGTACCAAGGATGTTAGACAAAGTGTGCATGAGCTATTTAGATTTCAGAAGGCCTTTGACAAGGTGCCGCCTAGGAGACTGTTAAATAAGTTAAGAGCTCATGGTGTTAAGGGTAAGATCCTGGCATGGATAGAGGATTGACTGACTGGCAGAAGGCAGAGAGTGGGGATAAAGGGGTCTTTTTCAGGATGGCAGCCAGTGACTAATGGTGTGCCTCAGGAGGCTGTGCTGAGACCACAACTTTTCACAATATACATTAATGATCTGGAAGAAAGAACTGAAGGCACTGTTGTTAAGTTTTCAGTTGGAAAGAAGTGGCAGATTGATACAGTGTGGAAAAGTGTGAGGATATGCACTTTGGTGGGAAGAATGGAGGCATTGACTATTTACTAATTGGGAAAAGGCTCAGGAAAGCAGACGCACAAAAGGATTTAGAAGACCTAGTTCAAGATGCTCTTACGGTTAATGTGCCGGAGTCCCCAAACTAGGCTGATCACCTAGAATGTTCGAGGGTTAAATGGGCCGGTCAAGAGGGCACGTGTGTTCGCGCATCTTAGGGGATGTAGTAATGTTGCAGGAAACGCACCTTAGAGTAACTGACCAGATTAGATTGAGGAAAGGCTGGGTCAGTCAGGTGTTTCACTCGGGACTGGATTCAAAGACTAGAGGGGTCGCGATCCTGATCAATAAGTGGGTGGTATTTGAGGCGGGTAGAATAGTTTCGGATGTGGGAGGTCGGTACATTATGGTCAGTGGGAAACTTGAGAGGGTGCAGGTGGTATTAGTAAATGTGAATGCGCCAAATTGGGATGATGTGGAGTTTATAAAGAGGATGCTGGGGAAGATACTGGACCTGGACTCGCACATGTTGGTCATGGGAGGGGACTTCAACACAGTTATGGACCCTGGCTTGGACCGGTCAAGTTCGTAAACGGGCAGGGTGCCAGCAATGGCAAAGGAACTAAAAGGGTTCATCAAGTAGATGGGAGGGTGGATCCATGGAGATTTGGGCAGCCGAGGGTGAAGGAGTTCTCCTTCTACTCACACGTGCATAAAGTACATTCCCGGATCGATTTCTTCATTTTGAGCTTGGCCTTACTGGCAGGGGTGGTGGACACAGGGTACTCGGTAATCACAATCTCAGACCATGCTCCACTGTGGGTTGACGTGCAGGTTAGTAAAGACAGTAACCAGGGTCTGTACTGGAGGTTTGATGTGGGACTTTTGGCTGACTAAGGGGTGTGCGAGCGGCTGTGGAAATGTATTCAGAGCTACCTGCAGGTCAACGACAGGACAAATTTCAGCAGCGATGGTCTGGGAAGCACTGAAGGCGGTGGTCAGAGGGAAGATGATCTCGGTACGGGCCCATAGGGAGAAGGTGGATAGGGCAGAGACGGACCGACTGGTAAAGGAGATACTACAGATCGATAGGAGGTATGCAGAGACCGAGAGGCAGGGCTTTTAAGGGAACGGCGGAGACTGCAGGCGGAGTTCAGCTTGTTAACCACAGGGAGGGAGGTGGAGCAGCTGAGAAAGGCAAGGGGGGTCGACCTATGAGAATGGAGAGGCCAGCAGAACACTTGCACAGCAGCTTAGAAAGAGGGAGGCAGCCACAGAAATAGGGAAAGTAAATGATAGAGATGGGAACCTGGTTGGAGATTCAGCAGGGGTGAATAAGGCATTTAGGGATTTCTACAGTAGGCTGTATAGATTGGAACCCCCTATGGGGCCGGAGAGGATGAGATACTTCTTAGAGGGGGCTGAATTTCCCAAAGATGGATGGGGAGCTGGAAGAAGGGTTGGGGGCCCCGATCGGGTTGGAAGAGATAGTGAAGTTTTATAAAAAGTTCTCTGGGATATTGGGGCCAGTGTTGATGAGGATGTTCGATGAGGCAAGGGAAAGAGGGGTGTGGCCTCCCACAATGTCACAGCCCACGATTTTGCAGATTCTGAAACGGGACAAGAACCCGGAGCTGTGTGGGTCCTACAGGCCGATGTTGAATGTGGACGCCAAACTGCTGGCCAAAAGTTTTTCCTCCAGGATTGAGGATTGTGTTCCAGACGTTATTGTGGAGGACCAGAAGGTGTTTGTGAAGGGTAGGCAGTTGGTGGCCAATGTAAGAGGGTTGTTTAATGTGATCATGATGCCCCCAGAAGGTAGGGAGGTGGAGGTAGTGATCACAATAGATGCAGAAAAGGCTTTTGGTCAGGTAGAATGGGATTATCTGTGAGAGGTACTGGGACGGTTCAGATTTGGAAGGGCTTTATTGACTGGGTCAGGTTGCTGTTTCAGGCTCCTGTGGCAAGTGTACAGACGAATAGGACAAGGACTATTTTAGACTGCACCGGGGGATGAGACAGTGATGCCTCCACTTCCCACTGTTGTTCGTGCTAGCTATCGAGCCGTTGGCAATTGCTCTGAGAGCCTCAAGAGGCTGGAAAGGGTTGGTTGGTTGGGGGGGGGGGGGGTGGGGGGGGGGGGTGGAGCACAGAGTTTTGCTCTATGCAGATGACCTGCTTCTGTCTGTATTGGACCAATTAGAGGGGACAGAAGAAATCATCAGGATTCATGGGTATTTGGCCGGTTTTCGGGGTATAAGCTAAATATGGGGAAAATGTGAGATGTTTGCGGTCCAGGCGAGGGGACAGGAGAGGCGATTGGGGGAGCTTCCGTTTTTATTAGTAGGGGAAGCTTTAGGTACCTAGGCGTTCAAGTGGCGTGGGAATGGGACCGGCTGCATAAATTAAATCGGGCCCGTCTTGTAGAACAAATGAAGGGCGATTTTCGGAGATGGGACGCGCTCCCGTTGTCATCAGTTGGGAGGGTGCAGACGGTGAAGATGATGGTCCTCCCAAGATTACTGTTCGTGTTTCAATGTCTCCCCATCTTTATTCCGCAGTCCTTTTTTAAACGAGTCAACAAAGTGATCTCTGGCTTTGTTTGGGCGGGCAAGACCCTGCGGGTAAGGAAGGTAATGCTTGGCGGAGTCGGGGAGAGATTGAGCTGGCGCTGCCAAATTTTAGTACCTATTACTGGGCGCGAATATAGCCATGATCAGGAAGTGGGTGGTGGGGGAGGGGTCGGCATTGGAACATATGGAGGCGGCACAGGAACAGGCCCTCCCAGCCTGCGCCGATCCAGATCCTTTATCTAAACCTGTCGCCTATTTTCCAAGGATCTACTTCCCTCTGTTCGGGTTTGGGTTTGTTCCTTGGGAACATTATGAAGCAACATAATGCCGGCGCCCAGGGGTTTCCCAACGGCGTGGGGCTGCCCCACAATGGACAACCCCATTGACCAGCTGGCATAACGGAGAATCCCGCCAGCCGGTTGAGGCAGAAATGTGGCACGGCGGTGCAGAGAATCCGCCTTCTGGGTCTGTACTCATTGGAGTTTAGAAGGATGAGGGGGGATCTTATTGAAACTTGCAGGATACTGAGAGGTCTGGATAGAGTGGACGCGGGAAGGATGTTTGTAGGAAGAACTAGAACCTGTGAGCACAGCCTCAGACTGAAGGGACGATCCTTTAAAACTGGGATGAGGAGACATTTCTGCAACCAGAGGGTGGTGAATCTGTGGAACTCTTTGCCGCAGAAGGCTGTGGAGGCCAAATTACTGAGTGTCTTTAAGACAGAGATAGATAGGTTCTTGATTAATAAAGGGGATGAGGGGTTATGGGGAGAAGGCAAGAGAATGGGGATGAGAAAAATATCAGTCATGATTGAATGGCGGAGCAGTCTCGATGGGCAGAGTTGCCTAATTCTGCTCCTATGTCTTATGGTCTTAAACTACTGAAGAACATCAAGTTTCAGGAAGAAATCAGAAGTCCAGATTAATACATTTTTATCCTTGTTTTGTAAATATGCTGATGATGTAATCCTAATGTAATATATTGACTATTCCTCAGCCAGTTTCAATGAAACATTAACAATCTTGATGAATATTTTAATCTTCAAGCTGAGGAGAATTCAGAGTTTAAACAGACACATCAAACCTACCCAACAAAATGATGAAAAGACAACACCTGAACAAATCACATGAGGGTGTCATAACTCTCCAGAAGCTCCAATAATATATATTTATGGAAAACCAGAGACAGAAGTCCTAAATGATTTCCTTTTCGAAGGCATGAACAGAACTATACCAGCAGCTGTTAGTGAACCACAAGGGAATAGCCTTTCAGTAGGTGATTTGAGAAAAAAACAGACTGTTTATCTCAAAGCTGAGCTGGAAGAATTCAACCTGATGTGCAACTGGGCAAGGCTGCAGACGAGAAATTTACTCAGAGTCATTGCACTGAAAGACTCTTTGAGCCCTTGAAAAATCACAACGGAGTTGGAAAAGACATTGAATACTACTTTAGCAAAAGCTGTGTTGGAGGGTTGAACAAGAAAATAAATAGTTTAAAGAGCAGCTAATTGTTCTTCAGGATCAGATTCAAAACCAGTCCATGATCCTTTAGCAACATAATCGAATAAAGAATATCCTGAACAACAGAACGGCAGAACACAAGGACAAACTCAGTGGAAAGGAAAATCTGTTGAAGGACCTACATATGCTGAAAGGATCCAAAGAACAAAGAGAAGAAAAAAGAAAAGAAAATTACAGCACAGGAACAGGCCTTCCCAGCCTGTGCCGATCCAGATCCTTTATCTAAACCTGTCGCCTATTTTCCAAGGATCTACTTCCCTCTGTTCGGGTTTGGGTTTGTTCCTTGGGAACATTATGAAGCAACATAAAATTAATTTAATGCCAGTCTGAAAGAACTGATGAACTTGTATTCAGAGAAGCCTTAAGATTGTTCACTATCCCAGGAGGAACCAGAAAGTGTTGTGCTGAAAGAAGTAGTTACACATTTCAAAGGAATCTTGAAAAAAACACTCCATTCCCAAAGCGATAAACGAAGAGATGAAAATCAAGAATATTGAATGGCAGATGAAGATGGAAGTTCCCACTAAAGAACACATTTTAGCAAATAGGTGGGTTGGGGATTTGATTGTTGATTGACAACTTCTAGCCTTGCAATGTAAAATGTCAATCAAAAATCCAGGGCCGGGACCCTCCGCTTCACCAGCAGTGCACTCATGCCCCCGGATTTCCTGACAACGTGGGGGTGGCTATAATGGGTAACCCCATTGGCCGGGACAGAGGGTTTAGCTGCAGGCGGGGGTGCGCCATACCAGAAAACTGGTCCGGCGGGACAGAGAATCCAACCCCAGACCTTTCACATGTCTTTAAGTCATCTTATTTCACTTAAACAAGAGGTTGACTAACCATCCTCTAATATTTCTAACTTCTATCGTGAAAGGCCTCCCCGTTTTCTCTTCAAAAAAAAAACCTGAGCACCCTCATAGTATTAGATTCAAGACGTCTTATTGCCGGTATCTCCCAGGCACAGCAGTAACATCAGTGGATCAAATGGCTTTTCAATGCAATGAGCACAAAGTGCCTTTCAAATACTCGGACAAGCTAATGATTTGTTTATTGTTTAGTGTCCACGAACTGATCTTCAATTAATTCATCAACCAACTTTCATCTGTGTGCCTTTCTTAAACTTACGCAGTGTACCAAGTTTTGTAAAAAAGCTTTTGAAAAAGTAAATCATTTTCAAATCCAGTGAAAAGTTGCCAAACAAATCCTAAAACATGACAGCCACAGAGAACAAATGAAAGATAATGGGTGCACTCTAGTGGCTGGGTTAGCCTCAGGCATTAATCACAAGCCGTTGCCCCGCGGCGATTCTCCGTGGTCCCCCAGCCGAGTTCCCACCGGTGTGGGTCACGTTTGGTTCTACCCGGTGGGAGCTCGGCGGCGTGACTGCGGTGGAAATCTTGGTGGGGGGGCCGTGGGGATCAGTCTCTGGGTTGGGAGGGGGGTGGGCGCACGCATTCCGGGGGTGAGCCTAGCTTCCTCCGTGGCCACCTTCTCACACATGCGTGGGCCCGCGCCAAGCAGTGCAGGGCCACGTACGGCAGGTGGAGCAGCGCGGAGCACTCCAGCGTCGTGCTGGCCCTCTGTGGGTACAGAATCGCTGGGCCAAGAGGCCTGTTGATGCCAGCGTCAACGCTTAGCCACATTTTCAAGAGAATGCCAGCCCATATATATAGTCATGGAACCATTCCTTTTCAATTTGCGCATGCCTGTGTTCCATATCTGACATTGACCTGGGTGCATATGCTACTAGAAGCAGTTTTCTTCCACATCCCAAAACATAGAACATAGAACATAGAACAGTACAGCACAGAACAGGCCCTTCGGCCCTCAATGTTGTGCCGAGCCATGATCACCCTACTCAAACTCACGTATCCACCCTATACCCGTAACCCAACAACCCCCCCCCTTAACCTTACTTTTATTAGGACACTACGGGCAATTTATCATGGCCAATCCACCTAACCCGCACATCTTTGGACTGTGGGAGGAAACCGGAGCACCCGGAGGAAACCCACGCACACAGGGGGAGGACGTGCAGACTCCACACAGACAGTGACCCAGCCGGGAATCGAGCCTGGGACCCTGGAGCTGTGAAGCATTAATGCTAACCACCATGCTACCCTGCTGCCCCTATTTTGATACTTTGATGCGTCCGGTGCAATTTTTGTCTTTTTCGCTGAGTCGAGAAACGTTATGACTGGCACTATTATCAATGATACTTGCAATGTTTGCCATTCCTATTCATGTCCAGTAGACCATTGGAATATTGCGTCTTTCTTGATTGTACAAACAATTTTTTTCTGCGAGATTGGGAATAAATTTATCATCACTAACATTCTTAATATATCCTTTTTGTCATTGGGATGTGGCATCTTCAATATTGCCTTTATTTTATCTGGATCAGTCTGAACGCCTAGAGAGTTTGGCCGGGATTCTCCGAGCCGAAATCGGGCAGAGAATGGGCATCGACGCCACCAATCGCGCTCTCAGTCGACATGGCACCAGTCGGGAGCTACTGAAAGAGTTCCCTGCAGTGATTCTCTGCCATCAACTGGCCGAGTTCCCGCCGGTGTGGTTCTAACATGGTTCCACCCAGCGGGAGCTCAGAGTAGTGGCTGCAGGCTGAGTCCGTGACCGTCCTGGTGGGGGCGGGGGGGATCCTTCACTGGGGGGGTGGAGGATGGCTAGGCTCGCGATCGGGGGCCACCGATCTCAGGGGAACCTATATTGTGGGGGCCGGCCTGCTGTCTGGGTCCGCCATGTTGCGCGGAGCCCGCCGCCGCAGGCATGCGTTGACCCGCGGCCGGAAGTGCTGGGCACCGTATCAGCAGCCGGAGCTGCGTGGAGCACTCCGGCGCCGTGCTAGCCTGTGTGGGGTACAGAATCGCAGGGCGAAGGGGCCCGTTGATGCCGACGTCAACACTTAGCCGCCGTTTCGGAGGATCCCGCCCTACATCTCCCAAGAATGTGATACTGTCCATACCAATTCAACATTTGATCTTGTTCAATTTTAAGCCATTCTTTTTAATGCTCTTCAGGACCCTTAGAAGCCTTTTGTCATGTTCTTCTCATGTTGATCCCCAGATGATTATGTCATTCACATAAACTCTGACTGCTGGAAAACCTTCAACTATGTGCTCCATGGCACGATGAAAAATCTCTGATGCAGAAATTATGCCAAATGGCATCCTTAAGAAACAATGGTCGGGATTCTCCGAGGCCGCGCCAGCCCGAAGAATCGGCGTTGACGCTGAGATGGCCCATAATGCCGGTCCGACGCCGGGATGCGATTTTCTGGCGACCGGAGAATCACCGGCGGCCGTGCGCATGCGGTCGACGCGGCGCCAGTTGGGGGCCGTTGAAAGAGGCCAGCTGAGTTCCGCCTGTGTGGTTCCCGTATGGTTCCACCTGGCGGCAGCTTGGACCCGCAACCGCGGTGGCCGTCCTGGTGGGGGGGGGCCTCCACAACGGCCAGGCCCACGCTCGGGGGCCACCACGGCCGACCGTCGCGCACATGCGCAGACCCGCGGCGAGCAGTGCATGGCCGGGTATGGCAGCTGGAGGAGCAGCACACAGCACTCCAGCGTTGTGCTGGCCCCCTGTGGGCAACAGAATCGCTGGGCCAAGTGTTCACGCCAGTGTCAACACTTAGCCATGTTTCCAGAGAATCCCGGCCAATATCTCCCGAAAGATGTATTGAACGTTCAGAGCTTTGTGCTTTCTTTGTCTAATTTAATTTGCCAGAAGCTTTGTGAAGAGTCTCACTGACTTAACCATGTTGCTCCTGCCAACTGGCATGTTGTTATTTCCCCCCTTTTCAGTGTCAAAGAACAAAGAACAATACAACACAGAAACAGGCCCTTCAGCCCTCCAAGCCTGTGCCGATCACGAGTCCTATCTAGACCAACCGCCTGTATCCTTCTATACTGAGGCTGAGGCATCGCTCTCCGCCTGAAAGGGGTCGGATTCATCCACCGCCCGCTTTGGCGATGTCCTCCTTGATGCAGTTGAAGGCCTGGCGGGCCTCAGCTGACAGTGGGTCTTAAATAGTGGGCGGGCTTTGTCCGCGTACTGGGGGACCCACTGGGCGTAATACGAGAAGAATCCCAGGCACCTTTTGAGGGCCCTGGGACAATGAGGGAGAGGGAGTTGTCCGGTCCGGGTCGGGGCCCAGGACTCAGTTTTCCACGACATAGCTGAGGATGGCTAGTCTGGTAGTGCGGAAAACGCATTTCTCCGTATTGTACGTGAGATTGAGTTTCTGGGCGGTTTGGAGAAATCGGAGGAGGTTGGCTTCGTGGTCCTGCAGATGGCGACATTGTCCAAGTACGGAAATGTGGCCCGCAGCCCGTACTGGTCCACCATTCGGTCCATTGTTCATTGGAACACCGAGACCCCATTCGTGACGCCAAAGGGGACCCAAGAGGCGGCCATCAGCCTCGAACGCCGTGTAGTGGCGGTCCTCCGGGCGGATTGGGAGCTGGTGGTAAGCAGACTTCAGATCCACCGTGGAGAATATGCGGTACTGGGCGATCTAATTAACCATGTCTGCAAGCCTAGGGAGGGGGTATGCATCGAGGAGCGTGAACCGGTTAATGGTTTAGCTATAGTCCACTACCATTCGGAATTTTTCCCCGGTCTTGACGACCACCACCTGAGTTCTCCAGGGGCTGTTACTGGCCTCTATGACTCCCTCACGTAGGAGCCGCTGGACTTCGGCTCTAATAAATACCCTGTCGTGCAGACTATACCGCCTGCTGCGGGTGGCTACGGGTTTGCAGTTAGAAGTTAGATTAGCAAAGAGTGGAGGGGGGGGTCGATTTTCAGAGTCGCTAGACTTCAGATAGTGAGTGGAGGTAGGGGTCCGCCGAAGCTGAGTGTTAGGCTCCTGAGATTACATTGGAAATCGAGCCCGAGTAAGAGTGGGGCGCAGAGTTCGGGGAGTACGTACAGCTGGAAATTAGAGTAGCTGGCGCCCTGAATCGTTAGGGTCGCAACGGTGTGCCCTTGTATGTGGACTGAGTGCGACCCCGAGGCGAGGGAGATAGTTTGCCATGGAGGGAAGATAGGGAGCGAACAGCGTCTTACCAGGTCAGGATGTACAAAGCTCTCGGTGCTCCCGGAGTCGAAGAGGCACGGTGTCCTGTACCCGTTGATTTTAACAGACATCATTGAGCTCTGGTGGTGCTTCGGACGCGACTGGTCCAGCGTGACCGCGTTGAGTTGCTGGTAGTCGGCGGCTCGATCAGCAGTGCTGGAGTGGCCCCGTGATGACTGTCCGCTGAGGTCGTAGTCATCGAGGTTCGGTTCGGTTGATGGCCAAGATGGCGGCCCCCGTTGATCGCACATGGCGGGTGATGAAGAAGATGCCGTTCAAGATGGCCGCCCCCGTGGATCGCACGTGGCGGACGGCGAGGAAGATGGCGTCCAAGATGGCGGCCCCCATGACTCGCACATGGCCGGCCGCCTGGGGGAGGATTGCCAAGATGGCGGCCCCCATGAGTCGCACGTGTCGGGCGGAGGTGGAGTCGGCAGACACGCTGCAGCATTACAGGGTCTGCGGGCCTGCGAGTTTGGGAGGCGAGTGTTCTGGACTGCGGGGGAGCTAGAAAGTTTCGATTTTGCCAGGCAGACTCGGGCATAGTGTCCTTTGCGACCGCTGCTGCTGCAGGTCGCGTTGCGGGCCGGGCAGTGCTGCCATGGGTGTTGGGGCTGGCCACAAAAATGGTACGCTGGCGCTTCATAGTGGGTGGGTGGCCGCGCGGCGCAGGTCTGGGGCAGTCGCTGGTCGGGGGCCCACGATGGGGTCACTTGGTCCGCGGGGAATGAGTTCAGACTGCAGAACGCGACCTCCATAGTCGTAGCTAACTCTACCGTATCCTCCAAGTTCTGGGCCCCTTTTTCAAGTAGTCACTGGTGCACATAGTTAGACCTGAGCCCTGCCACGTGTACATCACGGACAGCGAGTTCCATGTGTTGGGAGGCCGTTACAGCCTGAAAACTGCAGTCCCGAGCAAGGGCTTTTAAATCACGCAGGAAGTCTTCCAGCAACTCTGTGGGGTGCTGGCGGCGGGTCGTGAAAATGTGCTGCGCGTAGACCTCGTTAATCGGCCGTACATACAATCAGTCGAGCATAGCCATTGCCTCCGTATGTGAGGTGGTACAATTGAGTTCCGTAGAGATACGATGGCTCACCCGTGCATGGAGTAGGCTGAGTTTCTGCTCCTCTGTATTCTCGGATGTGCTTGATTCAGCCAGGTAGGCCTTGAAACACCGAAGCCAGTGTAGGAAGATTTCCTTCGCCTCTGCAGCCTGCGGGTCGAGTTCTAGTCGATCAAGTTTGAGGGCTGATTCCATAGCAGTTTTCTTCAAGTTTTCTAAGATTATTAAATTGATGTGACCATCAATTCACTAGCAACACGGTTGGAAGTAAACTGTGGTTTTAATAGTCTTACAACTGAGCCTGCCTGCGACCAGAGGAACTGGCTTACGGCTGCAGCACTTTATACTTCCGGTAGTGGGAGGGGCCATGGGCGGAGCCATGGGCGGAGCCAAGGGTGGAGCCCGTACAAGCTCCTCATCTCCCCCTATGGGCAGAGCCACGCAACGGCTCACATACAGAGCCCACAAGGACATACTACAATGCAATGCAATACAGTGTGAATTACAATGCAGTATGAATTCACCACAATAACCTCACACTTTTCCATCTGCCATTTCTTTGCCAACTCCCCTAGCCTGTCCAAGTCATTTTGAAGCCTCCCCGCAACCTCAACAAACCTTTGCATCTACATATATTTCTATCATCTGCAAACTGTTTTTTTCTTTTTTATAAATTTAGAGTACCCAATTGATTTTTTTTCCAATTAAGGGGTAATTTTATCGAGTCCAATCCACCTACCCTGCACATCTCGTGACAGGTCACCACCAATTCCTCCACAATCTCCTCAGCAACCTCCTTCAGAACCCTGGGGTGCAGTCCATCTGGTCAGAATGATTAATCCACATTCCGCCCTTTCAGCTTCCCCCGCACCTTCCACGAGTCCCAGCTGGCCAGTCAATGCAGGAGGGTGATGATGACTCGCAGTGAGGAAAGGTCTGTGATACTCCTCAGAGATACTGCTGATGTCTGACTCCTGTCTGTCTGGTGGCAGCTCACAAATTGCCGGGCTCACGTCTGAGCGAGGATCAACACATACATCCTTATGCTCCAGTGCGGGGTTGGGACGAGAGTTTAGGGCTCCTTGCATCATGACTGAATCATGTAATTGTGGATGAAACACTTGCCGCGAGAAGACCTGATCATTTGGAGGACCTGTGAGACCAAATGTGTCCCGAAGGTGATGGTGAGAGGCACCATTCTATTAAATCATTTGAGCTTATGAAGCCTAAAAATGGTGAGCATCAATTCTCCTTAATACAGTGATAGATCAAAATTAGACAGATGACAGTGTTCCAGAATTACAAGTGCATAACTTCACCCAAGCCCACGCTGAGCACTACAATTTCTTAACCTTACATATCCTCCCACTACATCCAGGTGTGTCCTCAGGATGTACATCTGAAGTGGAGGAGAACTGCTGTCAACCACGCCCTGCTGCCCGAGGTTCCCTTGGCAGGCATCCTCTGGAGGGCTGAAACCTCGAGGGCTCAGGCCTACCTTTGGGTGGCACTGGTGTTGAAATGCCACCCTGTTCTGCCCACTATGCCATGGTCTCAGGAAGTGGGGAGTCAGATTGGCTGGGCATTCCCAGGGTTTCCCGAGTGGAAGTGCCACAGCGGATATTCCGGCCCCCGGGTGCTCATGGGCCCCTGGCTCAATATATGGGATGGAGGGGCAGCTAGAGTGAGATCCGGAAGCCCTGCCATACTCTGTGCTGGACCTCAAGCATATCCACCAGTATCTATACTATGCAGTCAATACCCTGAACCATGGAGCTCATAAACTGAGCCATGCTTTGGACGTTTCCCGCTATGGACCTGACATCAAACCCAGGATCTCCACTACGGCCATCACCCTTCGCATTGCCGGAAACATTCCCTGCGACAAAAGGCTTTGGGACTTCCCCAATCAGCATTGAAGTCGCAAGAGTGTCAATGACAATCCCTCCAGTATTCCTGCCTTCTTCAGCAGCTGAGGGACAATCGACTCCAGGGGCACTGCACCTGTTTGAGGCACAGTGGGATTCTGTGCTCCAGCAGACCACCGACTATTCAATCCCGAGACCTCACTGCCTCCACCTGATGTGGAGCAGCAGCAGTGTGGTGCCCACCAGATAGTGACCGAGAAGTCTGCTTGTTAAGAATTGTCACCAATATGTGGGTTTCTGCAATGGCGTGGATGGTCTGGGTGACAGATCATCTGTGTCCTCCTCCAGCATCTCCTCTGAACTGGTGTGGATGGTTGGATGTGGGACCCTGGTGGTGAATGGACCAGGCTGCTCGGGCGGTTTTCCTGAAAGGAAAGGGCCATGTTATTAGTACATGGCCAAGGCAAAGATGTGGGACACAAAGAACTCATGTCAGTGCGGGCAGCTGGATGGAAGTGCAGAGGCTCCTCTCTCTCATGCTCACCTCCCCCTCCGCATAAGCATGATCCTACTCCACCCCTGCCAGGCTGCTCCTCCATCCCTGCCAGGCTCCTACTTTATCCCTGCCAGGATCCTACTCTATCCCTGCCAGCCTCCTCCTCCATCCCTGCCAGGCTCCTCCTCCATCCCTGCCAGGCTCCTCCTCCGTCCCTGCCAGGCTCCTCCTCCGTCCCTGCCAGGCTCCTCCTCCGTCCCTGCCAGGCTCCTCCTCCGTCCCTGCCAGGCTCCTCCTCCGTCCCTGCCAGGCTCCTCCTCCGTCCCTGCCAGGATCCTCCTCCGTCCCTGCCAGGCTCCTCCTCCGTCCCTGCCAGGCTCCTCCTCCGTCCCTGCCAGGCTCCTCCTCCGTCCCTGCCAGGCTCCTCCTCCGTCCCTGCCAGGCTCCCCCTCCGTCCCTGCCAGGCTCCTACTCCACCCCTGCCAGGATCCTACTCCGTCCCTGCCAGGCTCCTACTCCGTCCCTGCCAGGCTCCTACTCCGTCCCTGCCAGGCTCCTACTCCGTCCCTGCCAGGCTCCTACTCCGTCCCTGCCAGGCTCCTACTCCGTCCCTGCCAGGCTCCTACTCCGTCCCTGCCAGGATCCTACTCCGTCCCTGCCAGGCTCCGACTCCCCCCCTGCCAGGATCGTACTCCACCCCTGCCAGGCTCATCCTCCATCCCTGCCAGGCTCCTACTCCACCCCTGCCAGGCTCCTACTCCGTCCCTGCCAGGATCCTACTCCGTCCCTGCCAGGCTCCTACTCCGTCCCTGCCAGGCTCCTACTCCGTCCCTGCCAGGCTCCTACTCCGTCCCTGCCAGGCTCCTACTCCGTCCCTGCCAGGCTCCTACTCCGTCCCTGCCAGGCTCCTACTCCTTCCCTGCCAGGCTCCTACTCCGTCCCTGCCAGGCTCCTACTCCGTCCCTGCCAGGCTCCTACTCCGTCCCTGCCAGGCTCCTACTCCTTCCCTGCCAGGCTCCTACTCCATCCCTGCCAGGCTCCTACTCCATCCCTGCCAGGCTCCTACTCCATCCCTGCCAGGCTCCTACTCCATCCCTACGAGGCTCCTACTCCACCCCTTCCAGGCTCCTACTCCGTCCCTGCCAGGCTCCTACTCCGTCCCTGCCAGGCTCCTACTCCGTCCCTGCCAGGCTCCTACTCCGTCCCTGCCAGGCTCCTACTCCGTCCCTGCCAGGCTCCTACTCCGTCCCTGCCAGGCTCCACCCCTGCCAGGCTCCTACTCCTTCCCTGCCAGGATCCTACTCCATCCCTGCCAGGATCCTACTCCGCCCCTGCCAGGCTCCTACTCTGCCCCTGCCAGGCACCTACTCCACCACTGCCAGGCTCCTCCTCCACCCCTGCCAGGCTCCTCCTCCACCCCTGCCAGGCTCCTACTCCATCCCTGCCAGGCTCCTCCTCCACCCCTGCCAGGCTCCTCCTCCACCACTGCCAGGCTCCTCCTCCGTCCCTGCCAGGCTCCTCCTCCGTCCCTGCCAGGCTCCTCCTCCGTCCCTGCCAGGCTCCTCCTCCGTCCCTGCCAGGCTCCCCCTCCGTCCCTGCCAGGCTCCTACTCCACCCCTGCCAGGATCCTACTCCGTCCCTGCCAGGCTCCTACTCCGTCCCTGCCAGGCTCCTCCTCCGTCCCTGCCAGGCTCCTACTCCGTCCCTGCCAGGCTCCTACTCCGTCCCTGCCAGGCTCCTACTCCGTCCCTGCCAGGCTCCTACTCCGTCCCTGCCAGGCTCCTACTCCGTCCCTGCCAGGATCCTACTCCGTCCCTGCCAGGCTCCGACTCCCCCCCTGCCAGGATCGTACTCCACCCCTGCCAGGCTCATCCTCCATCCCTGCCAGGCTCCTACTCCACCCCTGCCAGGCTCCTACTCCGTCCCTGCCAGGATCCTACTCCGTCCCTGCCAGGCTCCTACTCCGTCCCTGCCAGGCTCCTACTCCGTCCCTGCCAGGCTCCTACTCCGTCCCTGCCAGGCTCCTACTCCGTCCCTGCCAGGCTCCTACTCCGTCCCTGCCAGGCTCCTACTCCGTCCCTGCCAGGCTCCTACTCCGTCCCTGCCAGGCTCCTACTCCGTCCCTGCCAGGCTCCTACTCCGTCCCTGCCAGGCTCCTACTCCTTCCCTGCCAGGCTCCTACTCCATCCCTGCCAGGCTCCTACTCCATCCCTGCCAGGCTCCTACTCCATCCCTGCCAGGCTCCTACTCCATCCCTACGAGGCTCCTACTCCACCCCTTCCAGGCTCCTACTCCGTCCCTGCCAGGCTCCTACTCCGTCCCTGCCAGGCTCCTACTCCGCCCCTGCCAGGCTCCTACTCCGTCCCTCCCAGGCTCCTACTCCGTCCCTGCCAGGCTCCTACTCCGTCCCTGCCAGGCTCCACCCCTGCCAGGCTCCTACTCCTTCCCTGCCAGGATCCTACTCCATCCCTGCCAGGATCCTACTCCGCCCCTGCCAGGCTCCTACTCTGCCCCTGCCAGGCACCTACTCCACCACTGCCAGGCTCCTCCTCCACCCCTGCCAGGCTCCTCCTCCACCCCTGCCAGGCTCCTACTCCATCCCTGCCAGGCTCCTCCTCCACCCCTGCCAGGCTCCTCCTCCACCACTGCCAGGCTCCTCCTCCACCACTGCCAGGCTCCTCCTCCACCCCTGCCAGGCTCCTACTCCGCCCCTGCCAGGCTCCTACTCCGCCCCTGCCAGGCTCCTACTCCATCCCTGCCAGGCTCCTACTCCATCCCTGCCAGGCTCCTACTCCATCCCTGCCAGGCTCCTACTCCATCCCTGCCAGGCTCCTACTCCATCCCTACGAGGCTCCTACTCCACCCCTTCCAGGCTCCTACTCCGTCCCTGCCAGGCTCCAACTCCGTCCCTGCCAGGCTCCTACTCCGTCCCTGCCAGGCTCCTCCTCCGTCCCTGCCAGGCTCCTCCTCCGTCCCTGCCAGGCTCCTCCTCCGTCCCTGCCAGGCTCCTCCTCCGTCCCTGCCAGGCTCCTCCTCCGTCCCTGCCAGGCTCCTCCTCCGTCCCTGCCAGGCTCCTCCTCCGTCCCTGCCAGGCTCCTCCTCCGTCCCTGCCAGGCTCCTCCTCCGTCCCTGCCAGGCTCCTCCTCCGTCCCTGCCAGGCTCCTCCTCCGTCCCTGCCAGGCTCCTACTCCGTCCCTGCCAGGATCCTACTCCATCCCTGCCAGGATCCTACTCCACCCCTGCCAGGCACCTACTGCACCACTGCCAGGCTCCTCCTCCACCCCTGCCAGGCTCCTCCTCCACCCCTGCCAGGCTCCTACTCCATCCCTGCCAGGCTCCTCCTCCACCCCTGCCAGGCTCCTCCTCCACCACTGCAAGGCTCCTCCTCCACCACTGCCAGGCTCCTCCTCCGCCCCTGCCAGGCTCCTACTCCGCCCCTGCCAGGCTCCTACTCCGCCCCTGCCAGGCTCCTACTCCTTCCCTGCCAGGCTCCTACTCCATCCCTGCCAGGCTCCTACTCCATCCCTGCCAGGCTCCTACTCCATCCCTGCCAGGCTCCTACTCCATCCCTACGAGGCTCCTACTCCACCCCTTCCAGGCTCCTACTCCGTCCCTGCCAGGCTCCAACTCCGTCCCTGCCAGGCTCCTACTCCGTCCCTGCCAGGCTCCTCCTCCGTCCCTGCCAGGCTCCTCCTCCGTCCCTGCCAGGCTCCTCCTCCGTCCCTGCCAGGCTCCTCCTCCGTCCCTGCCAGGCTCCTCCTCCGTCCCTGCCAGGCTCCTCCTCCGTCCCTGCCAGGCTCCTCCTCCGTCCCTGCCAGGCTCCTCCTCCGTCCCTGCCAGGCTCCTCCTACGTCCCTGCCAGGCTCCTCCTCCGTCCCTGCCAGGCTCCTCCTCCGTCCCTGCCAGGCTCCTACTCCGTCCCTGCCAGGCTCCTACTCCGTCCCTGCCAGGCTCCTACTCCGTCCCTGCCAGGCTCCTACTCCGTCCCTGCCAGGCTCCTACTCCGTCCCTGCCAGGCTCCTACTCCGTCCCTGCCAGGCTCCTACTCCGTCCCTGCCAGGCTCCTACTCCGTCCCTGCCAGGATCCTACTCCGTCCCTGCCAGGCTCCTACTCCGTCCCTGCCAGGCTCCTACTCCGTCCCTGCCAGGATCCTAATCCGTCCCTGCCAGGATCCTACTCCGTCCCTGCCAGGCTCCTCCTCCACCCCTGCCAGGCTCATCCTCCATCCCTGCCAGGCTCCTACTCCACCCCTGCCAGGCTCCTACTCCGTCCCTGCCAGGATCCTACTCCGTCCCTGCCAGGCTCCTACTCCGTCCCTGCCAGGCTCCTACTCCGTCCCTGCCAGGCTCCTACTCCGTCCCTGCCAGGCTCATACTCCGTCCCTGCCAGGCTCCTACTCCGTCCCTGCCAGGCTCCTACTCCGTCCCTGCCAGGCTCCTACTCCGTCCCTGCCAGGCTCCTACTCCGTCCCTGCCAGGCTCCTACTCCGTCCCTGCCAGGCTCCTACTCCGTCCCTGCCAGGCTCCTACTCCGTCCCTGCCAGGCTCCACCCCTGCCAGGCTCCTACTCCTTCCCTGCCAGGCTCCTACTCCATCCCTGCCAGGATCCTACTCCACCACTGCCAGGCTCCTCCTCCATCCCTGCCAGGCTCCTACTCCATCCCTGCCAGGCTCCTACTCCATCCCTACGAGGCTCCTACTCCACCCCTTCCAGGCTCCTACTCCGTCCCTGCCAGGCTCCTACTCCGTCCCTGCCAGGCTCCTACTCCGTCCCTGCCAGGCTCCTACTCCGTCCCTGCCAGGCTCCTACTCCGCCCCTGCCAGGCTCCTACTCCGCCCCTGCCAGGCTCCTACTCCGCCCCTGCCAGGCTCCTACTCCGCCCCTGCCAGGCTCCTACTCCGCCCCTGCCAGGCTCCTACTCCGCCCCTGCCAGGCTCCTACTCCGCCCCTGCCAGGCTCCTACTCCGCCCCTGCCAGGCTCCTACTCCGCCCCTGCCAGGCTCCTACTCCGTCCCTGCCAGGCTCCTACTCCGTCCCTGCCAGGCTCCTACTCCGTCCCTGCCAGGCTCCTACTCCGTCCCTGCCAGGCTCCTACTCCGTCCCTGCCAGGCTCCTACTCCGTCCCTGCCAGGCTCCTACTCCGTCCCTGCCAGGCTCCTACTCCGTCCCTGCCAGGCTCCTACTCCGTCCCTACCAGGCTCCTACTCCGTCCCTGCCAGGCTCCTCCTCCGTCCCTGCCAGGCTCCTCCTCCGTCCCTCCCAGGCTCCTCCTCCGTCCCTGCCAGGCTCCTCCTCCGTCCCTGCCAGGCTCCTCCTCCGTCCCTGCCAGGCTCCTCCTCCGTCCCTGCCAGGCTCCTCCTCCGTCCCTGCCAGGCTCCTACTCCGTCCCTGCCAGGCTCCTACTCCGTCCCTGCCAGGCTCCTACTCCGTCCCTGCCAGGCTCCCTACTCCGTCCCTGCCAGGCTCCTACTCCGTCCCTGCCAGGCTCCTACTCCGTCCCTGCCAGGCTCCTACTCCGTCCCTGCCAGGCTCCTACTCCGTCCCTGCCAGGCTCCTACTCCGTTCCTGCCAGGCACCTACTCCGTCCCTGCCAGGCTCCTACTCCGTCCCTGCCAGGATCCTACTCCGTCCCTGCCAGGATCCTACTCCGTCCCTGCCAGGCTCCTACTCCGTCCCTGCCAGGCTCCTACTCCGTCCCTGCCAGGATCCTACTCCGTCCCTGCCAGGATCCTACTCCGTCCCTGCCAGGCTCCTCCTCCACCCCTGCCAGGCTCATCCTCCACCCCTGCCAGGCTCCAACTCCACCCCTGCCAGGCTCCTACTCCGTCCCTGCCAGGATCCTACTCCGTCCCTGCCAGGCTCCTACTCCGTCCCTGCCAGGCTCCTACTCCGTCCCTGCCAGGCTCCTACTCCGTCCCTGCCAGGCTCCTACTCCGTCCCTGCCAGGCTCCTACTCCATCCCTGCCAGGCTCCTACTCCGTCCCTGCCAGGCTCCTACTCCGTCCCTGCCAGGATCCTACTCCGTCCCTGCCAGGCTCCGACTCCCCCCCTGCCAGGATCGTACTCCACCCCTGCCAGGCTCCTCCTCCATCCCTGCCAGGCTCCTACTCCACCCCTGCCAGGCTCCTACTCCGTCCCTGCCAGGATCCTACTCCGTCCCTGCCAGGCTCCTACTCCGTCCCTGCCAGGCTCCTACTCCGTCCCTGCCAGGCTCCTACTCCGTCCCTGCCAGGCTCCTACTCCGTCCCTGCCAGGCTCCTACTCCGTCCCTGCCAGGCTCCTACTCCGTCCCTGCCAGGCTCCTACTCCGTCCCTGCCAGGCTCCTACTCCGTCCCTGCCAGGCTCCTACTCCGTCCCTGCCAGGCTCCACCCCTGCCAGGCTCCTACTCCTTCCCTGCCAGGCTCCTACTCCATCCCTGCCAGGATCCTACTCCATCCCTGCCAGGATCCTACTCCACCCCTGCCAGGCTCCTACTCCATCCCTGCCAGGATCCTACTCCATCCCTGCCAGGATCCTACTCCATCCCTGCCAGGATCCTACTCCACCCCTGCCAGGATCCTACTCCACCCCTGCCAGGCACCTACTCCACCACTGCCAGGCTCCTCCTCCACCCCTGCCAGGCTCCTCCTCCACCCCTGCCAGGCTCCTACTCCATCCCTGCCAGGCTCCTCCTCCACCCCTGCCAGGCACCTACTCCACCACTGCCAGGCTCCTCCTCCGCCACTGCCAGGCTCCTCCTCCGCCCCTGCCAGGCTCCTACTCCGCCCCTGCCAGGCTCCTACTCCGCCCCTGCCAGGCTCCTACTCCGTCCCTGCCAGGCTCCTACTCCGTCCCTGCCAGGCTCCTACTCCGTCCCTGCCAGCTTCCTACTCCGTCCCTGCCAGGCTCCTACTCCGTCCCTACGAGGCTCCTACTCCACCCCTTCCAGGCTCCTACTCCGTCCCTGCCAGGCTCCAACTCCGTCCCTGCCAGGCTCCTACTCCGTCCCTGCCAGGCTCCTCCTCCGTCCCTGCCAGGCTCCTCCTCCGTCCCTGCCAGGCTCCTCCTCCGTCCCTGCCAGGCTCCTCCTCCGTCCCTGCCAGGCTCCTCCTCCGTCCCTGCCAGGCTCCTCCTCCGTCCCTGCCAGGCTCCTCCTCCCTCCCTGCCAGGCTCCTCCTCCGTCCCTGCCAGGCTCCTCCTCCGTCCCTGCCAGGCTCCTACTCCGTCCCTGCCAGGCTCCTACTCCGTCCCTGCCAGGCTCCTACTCCGTCCCTGCCAGGCTCCTACTCCGTCCCTGCCAGGCTCCTACTCCGTCCCTGCCAGGCTCCTACTCCGTCCCTGCCAGGCTCCTACTCCGTCCCTGCCAGGCTCCTACTCCGTCCCTGCCAGGCTCCTACTCCGTCCCTGCCAGGCTCCTACTCCGTCCCTGCCAGGCTCCTACTCCGTCCCTGCCAGGATCCTACTCCGTCCCTGCCAGGATCCTACTCCGTCCCTGCCAGGATCCTACTCCGTCCCTGCCAGGCCTCCGTCCCTGCCAGGCTCCTCCTCCATCCCTGCCAGGCTCCTACTCCATCCCTGCCAGGCTCCTACTCCGTCCCTGCCAGGATCCTACTCCGTCCCTGCCAGGCTCCTACTCCGTCCCTGCCAGGCTCCTACTCCGTCCCTGCCAGGCTCCTACTCCGTCCCTGCCAGGCTCCTACTCCGTCCCTGCCAGGCTCCTACTCCGTCCCTGCCAGGCTCCTACTCCGTCCCTGCCAGGCTCCTACTCCGTCCCTGCCAGGCTCCTACTCCGTCCCTGCCAGGCTCCTACTCCGTCCCTGCCAGGCTCCTACTCCGTCCCTGCCAGGCTCCACCCCTGCCAGGCTCCTACTCCTTCCCTGCCAGGCTCCTACTCCATCCCTGCCAGGATCCTACTCCATCCCTGCCAGGCTCCTCCTCCATCCCTGCCAGGCTCCTACTCCATCCCTGCCAGGCTCCTACTCCATCCCTACGAGGCTCCTACTCCACCCCTTCCAGGCTCCTACTCCGTCCCTGCCAGGCTCCTACTCCGTCCCTGCCAGGCTCCTACTCCGTCCCTGCCAGGCTCCTACTCCGCCCCTGCCAGGCTCCTACTCCGCCCCTGCCAGGCTCCTACTCCGCCCCTGCCAGGCTCCTACTCCGCCCCTGCCAGGCTCCTACTCCGCCCCTGCCAGGCTCCTACTCCGCCCCTGCCAGGCTCCTACTCCGCCCCTGCCAGGCTCCTACTCCGCCCCTGCCAGGCTCCCACTCCGCCCCTGCCAGGCTCCTACTCCGCCCCTGCCAGGCTCCTACTCCGCCCCTGCCAGGCTCCTACTCCGTCCCTGCCAGGCTCCTACTCCGTCCCTGCCAGGCTCCTACTCCGTCCCTGCCAGGCTCCTACTCCGTCCCTGCCAGGCTCCTACTCCGTCCCTGCCAGGCTCCTATCCGTCCCTGCCAGGCTCCTACTCCGTCCCTGCCAGGCTCCTACTCCGTCCCTGCCAGGCTCCTACTCCGTCCCTGCCAGGCTCCTCCTCCGTCCCTGCCAGGCTCCTCCTCCGTCCCTGCCAGGCTCCTCCTCCGTCCCTGCCAGGCTCCTCCTCCGTCCCTGCCAGGCTCCTCCTCCGTCCCGGCCAGGCTCCTCCTCCGTCCCTGCCAGGATCCTCCTCCGTCCCTGCCAGGCTCCTCCTCCGTCCCTGCCAGGCTCCTCCTCCGTCCCTGCCAGGCTCCTCCTCCGTCCCTGCCAGGCTCCTACTCCGTCCCTGCCAGGCTCCTACTCCGTCCCTGCCAGGCTCCTACTCCGTCCCTGCCAGGCTCCTACTCCGTCCCTGCCAGGATCCTACTCCGTCCCTGCCAGGATCCTACTCCGTCCCTGCCAGGCTCCTACTCCGTCCCTGCCAGGCTCCTACTCCGTCCCTGCCAGGCTCCTACTCCGTCCCTGCCAGGCTCCTACTCCGTCCCTGCCAGGCTCCTACTCCGTCCCTGCCAGGCTCCTACTCCGTCCCTGCCAGGCTCCACCCCTGCCAGGCTCCTACTCCTTCCCTGCCAGGCTCCTACTCCGTCCCTGCCAGGCTCCTTCTCCGTCCCTGCCAGGCTCCTACTCCGTCCCTGCCAGGCTCCTACTCCGTCCCTGCCAGGCTCCTACTCCGTCCCTGCCAGGCTCCTACTCCGTCCCTGCCAGGCTCCTACTCCGTCCCTGCCAGGCTCCTACTCCGTCCCTGCCAGGCTCCTACTCCGTCCCTGCCAGGCTCCTACTCCGTCCCTGCCAGGCTCCTACTCCGTCCCTGCCAGGCTCCACCCCTGCCAGGCTCCTACTCCTTCCCTGCCAGGCTCCTACTCCATCCCTGCCAGGATCCTACTCCACCACTGCCAGGCTCCTCCTCCACCCCTGCCAGGCACCTACTCCACCACTGCCAGGCTCCTCCTCCACCCCTGCCAGGCTCCTCCTCCACCCCTGCCAGGCTCCTACTCCATCCCTGCCAGGCTCCTCCTCCACCCCTGCCAGGCTCCTCCTCCACCACTGCCAGGCTCCTCCTCCACCCCTGCCAGTCTCCTCCTCCACCCCTGCCAGGCTCCTACTCCACCCCTGCCAGGCTCCTACTCCACCCCTGCCAGGCTCCTACTCCGTCCCTGCCAGGCTCCTACTCCGTCCCTGCCAGGCTCCTCCTCCGTCCCTGCCAGGCTCCTCCTCCGTCCCTGCCAGGCTCCTCCTCCGTCCCTGCCAGGCTCCTACTCCGTCCCTGCCAGGCTCCTACTCCGTCCCTGCCAGGCTCCACCCCTGCCAGGCTCCTACTCCTTCCCTGCCAGGCTCCTACTCCATCCCTGCCAGGATCCTACTCCACCACTGCCAGGCTCCTCCTCCACCCCTGCCAGGCACCTACTCCACCACTGCCAGGCTCCTACTCCACCCCTGCCAGGCTCCTCCTCCACCCCTGCCAGGCTCCTACTCCATCCCTGCCAGGCTCCTCCTCCACCCCTGCCAGGCACCTCCTCCACCCCTGCCAGGCTCCTCCTCCACCCCTGCCAGGCTCCTCCTCCACCCCTGCCAGGCTCCTACTCCGTCCCTGCCAGGCTCCTACTCCGTCCCTGCCAGGCTCCTACTCCGTCCCTGCCAGGCTCCTACTCCACCCCTGCCAGGCTCCTACTCCACCCCTGCCAGGCTCCTCCTCCATCCCTGCCAGGCTCCTACTCCACCACTGCCAGGCTCCTACTCCACCCCTGCCAGGCTCCTCCTCCACCCCTGCCAGGCTCCTCCTCCACCCCTGCCAGGCTCCTACTCCACCCCTGCCAGGCTCCTACTCCACCCCTGCCAGGCTCCTACTCCACCCCTGCCAGGCTCCTACTCCATCCCGGCCAGGCTCCTACTCCTTCCCGGCCAGGCTCCTACTCCGCCCCTGCCAGGCTCCTACTCCGCCCCTGCCAGGCTCCTACTCCGCCCCTGCCAGGCTCCTACTCCGTCCCTGCCAGGCTCCTACTCCGCCCCTGCCAGGCTCCTACTCCGCCCCTGCCAGGCTCCTACTCCGCCCCTGCCAGGCTCCTACTCCGCCCCTGCCAGGCTCCTACTCCGCCCCTGCCAGGCTCCTACTCCGCCCCTGCCAGGCTCCTACTCCGCCCCTGCCAGGCTCCTACTCCGCCCCTGCCAGGCTCCTACTCCGCCCCTGCCAGGCTCCTACTCCGCCCCTGCCAGGCTCCTACTCCGCCCCTGCCAGGCTCCTACTCCGCCCCTGCCAGGCTCCTACTCCGCCCCTGCCAGGCTCCTACTCCGCCCCTGCCAGGCTCCTACTCCGCCCCTGCCAGGCTCCTACTCCGCCCCTGCCAGGCTCCTACTCCGCCCCTGCCAGGCTCCTACTCCGCCCCTGCCAGGCTCCTACTCCGCCCCTGCCAGGCTCCTACTCCGCCCCTGCCAGGCTCCTACTCCGCCCCTGCCAGGCTCCTACTCCGCCCCTGCCAGGCTCCTACTCCGCCCCTGCCAGGCTCCTACTCCGCCCCTGCCAGGCTCCTACTCCGCCCCTGCCAGGCTCCTACTCCGCCCCTGCCAGGCTCCTACTCCGCCCCTGCCAGGCTCCTACTCTGCCCCTGCCAGGCTCCTACTCTGCCCCTGCCAGGCTCCTACTCTGCCCCTGCCAGGCTCCTACTCTGCCCCTGCCAGGCTCCTACTCTGCCCCTGCCAGGCTCCTACTCTGCCCCTGCCAGGCTCCTACTCTGCCCCTGCCAGGCTCCTACTCTGCCCCTGCCAGGCTCCTACTCTGCCCCTGCCAGGCTCCTACTCTGCCCCTGCCAGGCTCCTACTCTGCCCCTGCCAGGCTCCTACTCTGCCCCTGCCAGGCTCCTACTCTGCCCCTGCCAGGCTCCTACTCTGCCCCTGCCAGGCTCCTACTCTGCCCCTGCCAGGCTCCTACTCTGCCCCTGCCAGGCTCCTACTCTGCCCCTGCCAGGCTCCTACTCTGCCCCTGCCAGGCTCCTACTCTGCCCCTGCCAGGCTCCTACTCTGCCCCTGCCAGGCTCCTACTCTGCCCCTGCCAGGCTCCTACTCTGCCCCTGCCAGGCTCCTACTCTGCCCCTGCCAGGCTCCTACTCTGCCCCTGCCAGGCTCCTACTCTGCCCCTGCCAGGCTCCTACTCTGCCCCTGCCAGGCTCCTACTCTGCCCCTGCCAGGCTCCTACTCTGCCCCTGCCAGGCTCCTACTCTGCCCCTGCCAGGCTCCTACTCTGCCCCTGCCAGGCTCCTACTCTGCCCCTGCCAGGCTCCTACTCTGCCCCTGCCAGGCTCCTACTCTGCCCCTGCCAGGCTCCTACTCTGCCCCTGCCAGGCTCCTACTCTGCCCCTGCCAGGCTCCTACTCTGCCCCTGCCAGGCTCCTACTCTGCCCCTGCCAGGCTCCTACTCTGCCCCTGCCAGGCTCCTACTCTGCCCCTGCCAGGCTCCTACTCTGCCCCTGCCAGGCTCCTACTCTGCCCCTGCCAGGCTCCTACTCTGCCCCTGCCAGGCTCCTACTCTGCCCCTGCCAGGCTCCTACTCTGCCCCTGCCAGGCTCCTACTCTGCCCCTGCCAGGCTCCTACTCTGCCCCTGCCAGGCTCCTACTCTGCCCCTGCCAGGCTCCTACTCTGCCCCTGCCAGGCTCCTACTCTGCCCCTGCCAGGCTCCTACTCTGCCCCTGCCAGGCTCCTACTCTGCCCCTGCCAGGCTCCTACTCTGCCCCTGCCAGGCTCCTACTCTGCCCCTGCCAGGCTCCTACTCTGCCCCTGCCAGGCTCCTACTCTGCCCCTGCCAGGCTCCTACTCTGCCCCTGCCAGGCTCCTACTCTGCCCCTGCCAGGCTCCTACTCTGCCCCTGCCAGGCTCCTACTCTGCCCCTGCCAGGCTCCTACTCTGCCCCTGCCAGGCTCCTACTCTGCCCCTGCCAGGCTCCTACTCTGCCCCTGCCAGGCTCCTACTCTGCCCCTGCCAGGCTCCTACTCTGCCCCTGCCAGGCTCCTACTCTGCCCCTGCCAGGCTCCTACTCTGCCCCTGCCAGGCTCCTACTCTGCCCCTGCCAGGCTCCTACTCTGCCCCTGCCAGGCTCCTACTCTGCCCCTGCCAGGCTCCTACTCTGCCCCTGCCAGGCTCCTACTCTGCCCCTGCCAGGCTCCTACTCTGCCCCTGCCAGGCTCCTACTCTGCCCCTGCCAGGCTCCTACTCTGCCCCTGCCAGGCTCCTACTCTGCCCCTGCCAGGCTCCTACTCTGCCCCTGCCAGGCTCCTACTCTGCCCCTGCCAGGCTCCTACTCTGCCCCTGCCAGGCTCCTACTCTGCCCCTGCCAGGCTCCTACTCTGCCCCTGCCAGGCTCCTACTCTGCCCCTGCCAGGCTCCTACTCTGCCCCTGCCAGGCTCCTACTCTGCCCCTGCCAGGCTCCTACTCTGCCCCTGCCAGGCTCCTACTCTGCCCCTGCCAGGCTCCTACTCTGCCCCTGCCAGGCTCCTACTCTGCCCCTGCCAGGCTCCTACTCTGCCCCTGCCAGGCTCCTACTCCGCCCCTGCCAGGCTCCTACTCCGCCCCTGCCAGGCTCCTACTCCGCCCCTGCCAGGCTCCTACTCCGCCCCTGCCAGGCTCCTACTCCGCCCCTGCCAGGCTCCTACTCCGCCCCTGCCAGGCTCCTACTCCGCCCCTGCCAGGCTCCTACTCCGCCCCTGCCAGGCTCCTACTCCGCCCCTGCCAGGCTCCTACTCCGCCCCTGCCAGGCTCCTACTCCGCCCCTGCCAGGCTCCTACTCCGCCCCTGCCAGGCTCCTACTCCGCCCCTGCCAGGCTCCTACTCCGCCCCTGCCAGGCTCCTACTCCGCCCCTGCCAGGCTCCTACTCCGCCCCTGCCAGGCTCCTACTCCGCCCCTGCCAGGCTCCTACTCCGCCCCTGCCAGGCTCCTACTCCGCCCCTGCCAGGCTCCTACTCCGCCCCTGCCAGGCTCCTACTCCGCCCCTGCCAGGCTCCTACTCCGCCCCTGCCAGGCTCCTACTCCGCCCCTGCCAGGCTCCTACTCCGCCCCTGCCAGGCTCCTACTCCGCCCCTGCCAGGCTCCTACTCCGCCCCTGCCAGGCTCCTACTCCGCCCCTGCCAGGCTCCTACTCCGCCCCTGCCAGGCTCCTACTCTGCCCCTGCCAGGCTCCTACTCTGCCCCTGCCAGGCTCCTACTCTGCCCCTGCCAGGCTCCTACTCTGCCCCTGCCAGGCTCCTACTCTGCCCCTGCCAGGCTCCTACTCTGCCCCTGCCAGGCTCCTACTCTGCCCCTGCCAGGCTCCTACTCTGCCCCTGCCAGGCTCCTACTCTGCCCCTGCCAGGCTCCTACTCTGCCCCTGCCAGGCTCCTACTCTGCCCCTGCCAGGCTCCTACTCTGCCCCTGCCAGGCTCCTACTCTGCCCCTGCCAGGCTCCTACTCTGCCCCTGCCAGGCTCCTACTCTGCCCCTGCCAGGCTCCTACTCTGCCCCTGCCAGGCTCCTACTCTGCCCCTGCCAGGCTCCTACTCTGCCCCTGCCAGGCTCCTACTCTGCCCCTGCCAGGCTCCTACTCTGCCCCTGCCAGGCTCCTACTCTGCCCCTGCCAGGCTCCTACTCTGCCCCTGCCAGGCTCCTACTCTGCCCCTGCCAGGCTCCTACTCCGCCCCTGCCAGGCTCCTACTCCATCCCTGCCAGGCTCCTACTCCATCCCTGCCAGGCTCCTACTCCATCCCTGCCAGGCTCCTTCTCCATCCCTACGAGGCTCCTACTCCATCCCTACGAGGCTCCTACTCCACCCCTTCCAGGCTCCTACTCCATCCCTACGAGGCTCCTACTCCATCCCTACGAGGCTCCTACTCCATCCCTGCAAGGCTCCTCAAAGGAGTCAGAATCCATAGCTTTGCCATGCCACCACCCATCTTTGCTCGCTCGCAACGGTTGTGAGCAAGCTTAACCTGCAGGGAGACAAACCGGGATGATGTTAGCAGGCCACCCGCCGGGTCAGATGGCAATGATGTCTGTATATGTGGGCACTGTGCGTGAGCGGGGATGAATTGTAAAGGAGTATCACAGGAGGTGAGGAAGTTTGTGGGAGGTCAGGTGGTGAGGCCCAGCTAGATGGCAACATGTGCGGTTCAAGTGGCAAAGGGAGGGGTGAATGAAAGAGAAGAAGCACTTACCCTGGCAGCACGGAGATCATTCTTCTTCATATGGCATTGAAATCATGTCCTCTTGTAGAGGGTGCTGGCACTCACCAGCGTGGTCACCGTCTCCCAGTCGGGGTTTGTGACCTTTCTCATGGGTCTCCTGCCAGCCTACTGTACCTGACCTATGAAACCACATTATAAACATACCAAAACTCCATGAGACTGTCAGCATTCTGGGATAGCATCTCCCAGAAGTGTCCAGTGTGGAGTAAAACAAGTATTTTGCTGCTATTGCCCTCACGGCAACCTACATGTACGAGGTTGAATTTTCTATTTACATAAACGTGAGGAGGGCACAATGGAACTGGCTGAGGCCTGCACCTGATTTGCACATTGCCTTCTCCTCCTTTGAACCCTCACCCAAGTGAGGTCGTGAGGACCAAGCAGGCTCCCCTTTTGCATTAAAGGTAAGCAAACATGGAATGGGCTGCAAAGGTCAGCCGGCGTGGCTCACAAAAGGTTCGCTGGTTGGCAAAAGTGGGTCCTCGGAAGAAAAGTTTGAAAAACACTGTTTTAGGTGGCCCTGGGGTTTCTTGCTCTTTTTGAAATAATGTCACGCGTTCAACAGGAAGATGGAATCTCAGGTAATGTAATACCCAAAATTCACCAACATATTGCACTGAAGTGTCACCTGGTGTTATGGGCTCAAGTCAATGGTGGGCTTGAATACAAGCCTTCTAACTCAAAGGTGAGAATGAGCCAAACTGATAAAATATAAATATTCCCTTTCATTGGCTAACTTATTTTCAATCAGATTCTACGTGCTTAGAATGAGTCAAAAAGCATATTAAAATTGGAAAAGTAGACAGAACAGAGTTTACACAACTCATTCGGTACAGGGGAGACCTTGAATCGACCTCGGTTCATGACCTCAACTGATTAATATTTTGGGAAGGAAGAATAAAAGTTGGCAATCTACATTTAAGGAACCAGATCCTCAACTCACCTTTTCTGGATTAATTCCATTAAATGTGTGAAAAACAGACATCGGTGACACAGGAGTGCATTTTGCAACCGAACAAGGTTCAAATCCAGACAGGCTAATTTGTGTGATCTGCGACCAGTCTGGACAAATAGTCTGTTATTGTACAGCTAAATTTTCTCTCTCTCAAGCACAGGCATGGGTTACATATCGAAGAACATATAAACAGAAGCAAGAGTAAACCGTACATACAGCCCCTTAAGCCTGCTCTACCATTCAATACAACCATGTCTGATCTGCTGGCTCAACTTCACAGCATTAGAACTTGATTTTTACAAACGACGATCCGGCTGATTTTTGAGATCAGGTGTCACGGAATAGTTAGAAACAGGTATGGACTGGTCCGTTTTCACCGCTTCGTCGACCGAGAATGTGTGCTGAGATGGGCTAAAAAGGAGAGGAACAGCAGGTGGGAGAACGCAGAGATCCGGATTTATCAGGACTGGAGCGCGGAGGTGGCGACGAGAAGGGCTGGTTTTAACCGGTCGAAGGCAGTGCTGCACAAGAGAGGGGTGAAGTTTGGCCTGTGACAGCCAGCACGCCTCTGGGTCACTTATAAAGACCACCAGCTCTATTTTGAATCCCTGGAAGAGGCCTAGGCCTTCGTCCAGGCAGAGAAGCTGGACTCGAACTGAGGATTGAGGGGGGATTTCAGACTGATGTACATTGTCCGGAGGCTCTGTTCTCCCTTATACTTCTTTGTTGGTCCCTTTTTTGTTTTTTCTCTTTTTTGGGGCTTTTCTACTATTTATTTCTGTGCCTTTCTCGCTGGTGGAGAGTTGGGGAGATGTTTTGTAGGCCCGTTGGGACGCGCGCCCTTTTCTTTCCCGCGTTTTGGGTCGGGGGCGGGGTTTAAGATGGAAGCGCGGGCTTTTTTCCCGTGTTGGAGGCGGAATGGGAGGGGCCTGCACCAGGTGGGGGGAGTTGCGGTTGTGTCACACCGGGGGGGTAGTTGGGGTGGCAGAAGCAGCCGGGGTCAGCAGGAGTCCACTGACTTATGGAAGTATGACAAGAGGGGCAACGCAGCTAGGGGGGGACCCTAGCTAGGGGGGAGAAGGGGGTGTTGGGGGGGGGGGTAGTAGGAGGGTACCGGGTTGCTGCTGGAAGGGCCGAAGGGGAACAGATGGTGATGGGGCGTCGGGATGGGGATCTGCCACCGTGGGGAACGGGCTGTGGGGGTACTGCGGGCACGTGGTGAGCCGAGGGAGAGTTATGGCTGACCTACGCAGAGGGAGGGGGAATAGCCCCCCGATTCGGCTGGTCACATGGAATGTAAGGGGGCTGAATGGGCCGGTCAAGTGGGCCCGGGTGATGGCGCACTTGAAGGGACTAGGGGCAGATGTGGCTATGCTCCAGGAAACACACCTTCGGGTGGCGGATCAGGTTAGGCTGAGAAGAGGGTGGGTTGGACAAGTGTTCCATTCGGGGTTAGATGCGAGGAACCAGGGTGTGGCGATTTTGGTGGGAAAGAGCTTGTTGTTTGTGGCGTTGAGTGTGGTGGCGGATAGCTGTGGCAGATACGTAATGGTGAGCGGTAGACTCCAAGGGGAGCGGGTGGTGCTGGTTAATGTGTACGCCCCAAATTGGGACGATGCAGGCTTCATGCGGCGCATGCTGAGCCGGATTCCAGACCTTGAGACGGGGGGCTTGATATTGGGAGGCGATTTTAATACAGTGCTGGATCCAGCCCTGGATCGTTCTAGGTCCAGAACCGGTAAGAGGCCGGCGGCAGCCACAGTGCTGAGGGGGTTCATGGACCAGATGGGAGGGGTGGACCCTTGGAGGTTTATGAGGCCAGGAGGTAGGGAGTTCTCATTTTTCTCCCATGTCCATAAGGCTTACTCCCGGATCGACTTTTTGTCTTCAGCACGGCGCTGATTCCGAGGGTGGTAGGGGCGGAGTATTCGGCGATAGCCATATCAGACCATGCTCTGCATTGGATGGACCTGGAGCTGGGGGAGGGGAAGGATCAACGCCCGCTGTGGAGGTTAGAGGTGGGGCTGCTGTCGGACGAGGAGGTATGTGGGCGGGTCCGGAGGTGTATAGAGGGATATTTGGAAACTAATGACAATGGGGAGGTGCAGGTGGGGGTGGTCTGGGAGGCGTTGAAGGCGGTGGTTAGAGGGGAGCTGATTTCTATTATGGCACACAGGGAGAGGGGGGAGAAAAAGGAGAGGGAGCGGTTGGTGGAAGAAATGGTAAGGGTGGACAGGAGGTATGCGGATATCCCGGAAAAGGGGCTTTTGAGGAAGCGTCGTAGTCTCCAAGCGGAGTTCGATATACTGACCACCCGGAAAGCGGAGGCGCAGTGGAGGAGGGCGCAAGGGGCAGTATATGAGTACAGGGAGAAGGCAAGTCGGATGTTGGCCCACCAGCTCTGGAAGCGGGAGGCGGCGAGGGAGATAGGGGGAGTTAGAGACGGAGGAGGGAGTCTGGTGCGGAGTGCAAGGGGCATTAACGGAGTGTTCAGGACCTTCTATGAGGAGTTGTACCGGTCAGTGCCCCCTGGGGAGGAGTGTGGGATGGACCGCTTTTTGGACAAGCTGGATTTCCCGAGTTGGGGAGGAGCGGGTGGAGGGTCTGGGGGCGCCAATCGAGTTGGAGGAGCTGATCAAGGCGATGAGGAGTATGCAGTCAGGGAAGGCACCGGGGCCTGACGGGTTCCCGGTGGAGTTTTATAAGAAGTTCTCAGACCTGCTGGGCCCGTTGTTAGTGAGGACCCTGAATGAGGCGAAGGAGTGGGGGCCTTGCCCCCGACGATGTCCAGAGCATTAATTTCATTGATTTTGAAGCGGGATAAGGACCCGCTCCAGTGTGGATCTTACAGGCCGATCTCGCTCCTCAATGTGGACGCGAAGCTGCTGGCCAAGATACTGACCAGGAGGGTGGAGGATGTGGTCCCGCAGGTCATTCACGAGGACCAAACGGGTTTTGTGAAGGTGAGGCAGCTGAATGTCAATGTGCGGCAGCTTCTTAACGTCATAATGATGTCGGCGGTGGACGGGGAGGCGGAGATAGTGGCATCGATGGATGCGGAGAAAGCTTTTGACAGGGTGGAGTGGAGCTACCTGTGGGAAGTGTTGAGGAGATTTGGGTTTGGTGAGGGATTCATTAGGTGGGTGAGGCTGTTGTATAGTGTTCCGATGGCGAGCGTGGTGAAGAATGGGAGGAGGTCGGAGGACTTTCGGTTGTACCGGGGGGACGATGCAGCTGTTAGCGTTGGCGATCGAACCCCTGGCCATGGCACTGAGGGAATCAAGGAACTGGAGGGGGATTGTGCGGGGGGGGGGGGACACCGGCCTTCGCTGTACGCAGACGATTTATTGTTGTACATTGCAGATCCGGCGGGGGGATGCCAGAGGTGATGAGGATACTAGGGGAGTTTGGAGACTTCTCTGGCTATAAGCTCAATGTGGGGAAGAGTGAGCTGTTTGTGGTGCATAAGGGGGACCAGGAGAAAGAGATAGGAGAGCTCCCGCTGAAAAGGGCTGAGAGGAGCTTCAGATACCTGGGAGTCCAGATAGCCAGGAGCTGGGGGGCCCTGCATAGGTTAAACTTCACGAGGCTGGTGGAGCAGATGGAGGAGGAGTTCAAGAGGTGGGATGTGTTGCCACTCTCCCTAGCGGGCAGGGTCCAGTCGGTTAAGATGACGGTGCTCCCGAGGTTTTTGTTTCTCTTCCAGTGTTTACCCATTATGATTCCAAAGGCTTTCTTTAGGAGGGTTAACAGGAGCATTACAGGGTTTGTGTGGGCGCAGAAGACCCCGAGGGTGAGGAGGGTATTCTTGGAGCGGGGCAGGGAGGTGGGTGGATTGGCGCTGCCCAACCTGTGTGGGTATTACTAGGCTGCGAACGTGGCAATGATTCGTAGGTGGGTGATGGAGGGGGAGGGAGCCGCATGGAAGAGGATGGAGGCGGTGTCCTGTGTGGGCACGTGTTTAGAGGCGCTGGTGTCTACCCCGTTGCCACTCCCCCCGGCAAGGTACTCTTCGAGTCCAGTAGTGGTGGCTACCCTCAAAATCTGTGGGCAGTGGAGGCGGCATAGGGGGGAAGTGAAGGCCTCAGTTTGGTCCCCGATAAGGGGGAACCACCGGTTTGTACCAGGGAGGATAGATGGAGGGTTTCTGAGTCGGCACGGGGCAGGTATCAGGCGGATGGGGGACCTCTTCCTAGATGGGAAGTTTGCGACCTTAGAGGGGTTGGAGGGGAAGTGGGGTCTACCCCCAGGGTACCCCCTTTAGCTACATGCAGATTAGGGCGTTTGTTAGGCGGCAGGTAGTGGAGTTTCCGCTATTGCCGCCAAGGGGGATTCAGGATAGGGTGCTCTCGGGGACGATGGTCGGCGAGGGTAGGATCTCTGCAATTTATCAGGTGATGCAGGAGGGGGAGGAGGCCTCAGTGGAGGAGCTGAAAGCGAAGTGGGAGGAGGAGTTGGGGGAGGAGATTGAGGAGGGGGACGTGGGCGGACGCCCTGGGGAGGGTGAATTCCTCCTCTACTTGTGCACGGCTTAGTCTAATCCAGCTAAAGGTGCTGCAAAGGGCGCATATGACTGGGACCAGACTGAGCTGGTTCTTTGGGGGAGAGGACAGGTGTGGCAGGTGTTCGGGGAGCCCAGCGAATCACACCCACATGTTCTGGGCGTGTCCAGCTTTGGAGGGTTTCTGGAAGGGGGTGGCAGGGACCTTGTCCAAGGTGGTCGACTCCAGGGTGGAACCGGGCTGGGGGCTCGATATTTTTGGGGTAGCATCGGAGCCGGGAGTGCACGAGGCGAGAGAGGCCGGTATTCTGGCCTTTGTGTCCCTAGTAGCCCGGCGCAGGATTCTGTTACAGTGGAGGGACGCAAAGCTCCCGAGCCCGGAATCCTGGATCAACGACATGGCCGGGTACATTAAACTGGAGAGGATCAAGTTTGCCCTGAGGGGGTCGGTGCAGGGGTTCTTCCGGCGGTGGCAGCCTTTTCTTGATTTCCTGGCGGAGCATTAGAGGGTGGTCAACTTCAGCAGCAACGGGGGGGGGGGACGGACAAGACTACGGGTTCGTTATGGGGGTTAGTTCTTATGGTTCTACGCTTATTACTCTTTCTTGTTGTTAATTTATTGTTTATGTATTGGGGAGGGGTTATTGCTTTTCTCTTTTCTTTGTTGGGATAAAATTTGTTGTTGGAAAATTTGAATAAAAATTTTTTTTTTTTTAAAAGCAACAGGTATGGAAACGACATGTGAGGCAACCCTAGCGGACCCTGCAGCGAAGGAAATGATGAGCCCAAATTCCATTCTGTCAAACTTCGTAGGCGCAAAATAAGAACAAAACGTTGAGATCCAGAGTACAATGTTGGAAATGTAAAGGCTGTGAAGCTCCACGCTGTTGAGCAGAACACATATCTGTCAAATGAAAGTTCAGCTCCAGCAATTAAAAGAAGCAAGGGAAACAAGGCGCATGCTTGCAATAACTTCTCTCCAGTAACAATTACGCACAAATATATGAAAGGAAACAACATGTGAACAAACATTAACACTGGCGCTGGTGTTATAGTTCTTGACTGGGGTGACAAGAGACCCGCAACATTACGAGGAGACAAATCAAAACAGCACAATTCGCATTAAAAAACACAATCTGTCACTTAAACCCTGACATTTAGATCAGGGTTTTGTCACGCTGCCATTGAGGAAAGGCATTTATTCAACTACAGCACCTTACCGGTAGTTAGGTGAAGACAGCTGAGAATGAGAGCCCAAGGCAGACACCTCAATCTGGCCATTGCTGCAAATCACAGAGCAGTGAACCCTGCTACTTGGAGATGACTTTGTGGTTATTGTGGAGGCGCTGTTCACTTCGCGGTGCACGGGTGCCTCTAGCGCTCTGGCTTCAGACAGAGTGGGAAGGGACAGGCAATTTATCTGGAGTTTGAATCAGGTGACCCGAGCTCTCAGGTGGACGGGCGATTTGTGAGGGACGCAGTCAGCTTCACCAGTGCAAATTCTAACGGTTAATTGGAGGGTTTAGTTCCCTGCATCTGTGTAGGCAGGGGAAGGTGCTAAACTGGCGCAACTATACAGCCCTGACGAGCCCCATCTTCACTTTTGTTTTAAAAATCCCACACAGACCCATCACGTAATGAAAACATGTGGGTGGCACGGTGGCCCAGTGGTCAACATTGCTGCCTCACAGCATCAGGGACCAGGGTCCAATTCCGATCTTAGGTCACTGTCTGTGTGGAGTTACCACATTCTGCCCGTGTCTGCGTGGGTTTTCTCCATGAGTTCCAGTTTCCTCCCACAATCCAAAAATGTGCAGGATAGGTAGATTGGCCATGCTAAATTATTGGGACAGGGCATGGGCTGAGGTAGGGTGCTCTTTCAGAGGGCCAGTGCAGACTCGAGGGGCTGAATGGCCTCCTTCTGCACTGTAGGAATTCTATGATTCGATGAGAATGTGGCCACATCTCCCAAAAGCATCTTCGAACAATCAATTGACTAATCATGAGTGAGTAGGTCAAGTGCCAATGTAAAACACATAACGGAATACGGACTAGTTAACCCACAAATTTGTTCCCAAAGCAACCACTGCTGAACTGGCAAGCAGCACTGGCCAAATAAATCACTTGAATTACATCTGAGAACTTGCTTTGATCCAACACCTTGACTATACAGGTAGTGGCAAACGTGCTCAGAAGTTCGAAAATTTTGAAAATCAAATTACTGCAAGATTAAACACCTCAAGAAAATTGTACAAAACTTTACATTAAATTGTTTTAATCTTGCAAAACCCTGGAAAATGGGCGGGATACTCCATCCAGCGATGCTGGACTTGCGAATAGTGATTGGGCAGAGAAGCGGACGTCAGGCAAAAATCAAGGTCAGTGACAAGCGCCCAACGGGGCACCATGCTTGATGGCGGTGTGGATGCGTTCCACGCCCCTTGCCAGCGAGGGCACGAAAATCATACAGTAACATTCGTTAACATAACATCAACGGGCCTGACCCAGTAGTCTCCGGCCTCCCGTGATGCTCTGTCTCCCTGAGGCGGAAGTGACACCAGTGCAGTTCACTTGTGGTATTTAAAAACAAGAATTGGGCGCCAGAATTGGATAGAGAGTAGGTAAGCAAAGTTTCCAAAGTTGCAATGGTGGCCTTTCAGTTGTGCTGTTGGCTGAGGGGGGGTGTCTGCCAAGGACAGGGGGAGTAGCAGGGGTGACCAGGAGATGGGCTGTGGGCTCTGTGGGCTCGGGGGGTGCCCCCGGGGCAGGGTGGTCTGGGCAAGGGCCACCATTGCCTCAGCCTGCAAGGCAGCCATCTGGCTGCCCACTGTGTACCATAAATATGCAGAGCGCCACCGCCCATAAGGGCGCCCCCCACAGGCTACCCTCCAGGTGTTGACACCCCTCAGTGCACCTATCCAAGGTGCTGCTCCACTGCAGGGAGAGCAGGGAAAGAGCAAAGGGCAGCCCGAACAGAGGACACATGCACTGTGGCCTTTGGCACCCACCCTGGCACACTGCCCCCAGGGCAGATGCCCCACCAATGCCGTTATCAGCTAATAATAATAGCTTATTGTCACAAGTAGGCTTCAATGAAGATAGTGAGAAAAGCTCCTAGTCGCCACATTCCAGCACCTGTTCGGGGAGGCCGGTGCAGGAATTGATCGCGCGCTGCTGGCCTTGTTCTGCATTACAAGCCAGCTGTTTAGGCCACCGTGCTAAACCAGCCCACCCCATAGGAACACTAGTTGCCACCAAGCCTGGCCTGCCCACTGCACACCTGTTCCCATCCACCCTGCCCCAGGCAGGTAGGCATGACCAGTGCATTGCATTGCACAAAGGACACACGGCACACTACAGCTACGGTCCCAACAGGTGCCACCCCACCTCGCCCAGCACCATCCTGCACGCATGCCACCAGTCATGGCACTAGTCAGTGGCACACGGTTCCCCCCACACCCCCGTTGATGGGGTGTCACATGGCTCACCCAAGGAGGTCACCCCACAGGAGGGCATTGGCCTGGGGCCGCAGTGTATTGCTGGCAGGGTCAGGGGTCAGGTGGCAGAGCTGGTGGGCTCCTGGTGACAGGCACGGGGGGGGGGGGGGGGGGGGGGTTCGGGGGCGCAATGCGAAGGCAAAGTGTCGGTGGGAACGGCCAGATTGGGGCTGGGATTAGGAGGGGGTGATTTGCAGGAACAGGGGCTGTAGTGCTTGCCAGGGCCACCATATAGCTCGGTGGAACTGGTTGGGCACAAGAGTACTCACCATGCTGACATGTATGTCATTTACCCCCTGCAGAAAATGGATTTTACAGTCCGTCCAGGAATGGTTTGCATCTGCCTGGCCGCTGCTGCCCTGGTGGGCACACTGAGGCTGCTCGGGGAGAGCCTACCCCCAAACGAACAGGGGCCTGGTGGTGATGATGGAGAACCGGCTGCTCAACAGGCCGAAAGGGGTGTGGGAAGGAGGAGTCACCTCAGGCCCCATGTAATCTGGCAGCGCCTGTTGTTGGAGGACCTGCCGGACCAAGCGTGTCACCAGCGACTACTGCTGCGCAGGGAGACCGTGCGCTATCTCTGCCGGAAGATGGCACACCTGGAACCACAGAGGTATGCGGCAGGACACCCGACATCTTTGAGGCGCTTCCCCGGGTGAGGGGTTGGCTTTTGGGTGACAGGGTTATCCGCTACAGTCATGGCTGATGACACCTATCCGGAGGCCCCACACCATCACAGAGAACCGCTTTAATGATGCCCAGGCAGCAACCAGGGGTGTTATCAAGTGGTGCATTGGCCTGCTGAAGGTTCGGTTCAGGTGTTTGGACCGCTCTGGAGGGGCTCTCCAATACAGCTCAGGAGGGTCTCCCATATCATTGTGGCCTGTTACATCCTCCACAGCAGTGGGGGGGGGGGGGGGGGGGAGACATGCTGGAGGAGGAGGTGGAGGAACGCCATGCCTCATCTGACGAGGAGAATGCGGAGGATGGCCATCGGGCCTGGGCAGGCGCAGGAGGCTGCTTGATGTGTGCACCAAGGCTGGCGCACACACGACAACCTGATCGCCTCCAGGTACACCGACAAGGAGCCTGGTCACCGACACCACAACCGTTCCGCCCCACCCCCATAACAACCCCAACTTCCATAACTCCATCCATTCCACCCAGTCACCTCCACCCCACTCCAAACCCCACCCCGAGCACAGAATCACAGATAAATACAGTGCAGAAAAGGCCCTTCGGCCCATCGAGTCTGCACCATCGCATGAAAGGCACCTGATTTGCCAATCCTAATCCCATTTGTCAGCACTTGGCCCATAGCCTCGAATGTTAAGACATGCCAAGTGCACATCCAGGTACTTTATAAAGGATGTGAGGCATCCCACCTTTCCCGCCCTTCCAGACCATCCCCACCCTCTGGGTAAAAGCGTTTTTCCTCAAATCCCCCCTGAACCCCCAATCCTCACCTTGAACTTCTGTTCGCTCGTACCCGACCCTTCAACTAAGGGGATCGGCTGTTCTCTATCCACCTGATCCATGACCTCATAATCTTGTACACCTCAATCATGTCACTCCTCAGACTTTTCTTCTCCAGGAAAAACAACCCTCAAGCCTATCCAACCTCTCTTCATAACTAAAATGTTCCATCCCAATCAACATCCTGGTGAAATGCCTCTGCACCCACTCCAGTGCAATCACATCCTTCCCATAATGTAGCGACCAGAACTGCACACAATATTCCAGTTGTGGCCTCACAAATGTTCCATATAACACCAACATGGCTTCCTTGTTTTTGTAATCTATGCCACAATTGATAAAGGCAAGAATACCATGTGCTTTTTTCACCACCCTATTAACCTGCCCTTCTGCCTTCAGAGACCTATTTACAATCACGTCAAGGTCTCTTTGTTCCTCAGGGCTTGCCAGTGTGGTGTCTTTGAATATTTTCTTGTCAAATTGCTTCTTCCAAAGTGTACCGGTGCTCATGGCGTCTGCCACCTGCGCCCAGGCCCGGTTGGCGTCGGCGGGTAGCAGTCTCCTTCCCACCATGGGAAACAGAGGGCGGGATTCTCCGACCCCCCACCGGGTGGGAGAATCGCCGGGGGTGGGCATGAATCCCTCCCCCGCCATCCTCCTAATTCTCCCGCCTCCCAAAAACTGGCCCGGCGTGAGTCGTGCCGCCGTCCTCGGAGAATGGCGGGTTCCGGCGCGACTCAATGGGCGCTGAGGCTGCCCGAAATCTCCCGCCCGCGATGGGCTGAAGTCCCGCCCGTCTGTTGCCGGTCCCGCCAGCGTAAATTGGAGTAGATCCCTTACCGGCGGAACCTGGTGGCACGGGCGGGCTCATCTGGCCCCAGGAGGTACCCCCACGGTGGCCTGGCCCATGATCGGGGCCACCGATCCGCAGGCGGGCCTGTGTCATGGGGGCACTCTATCCTTCCGCACCAGAGGCCATGATCCTCTGCCATTCCCAGTGCGGAAGCGAATCCTTCTGCGAATGCGTGGGGTTGACGCCAGCACGTGGCGCATGCACCGACTCGTGCCGGCCGGCAGAGGCCCTTCGTCGCCGGTTGGCGTGGCGGCAAGCCCCTTTCCCACCGGCCGGTGGGTCGCCAACCACTCCAGGGCTGGCCTAGCCCCTGAAGATGCGGAGGATTCCACACCTTTGGGGCGGCCCAATGCCGGAGTGGTTCACGCCACTCCGTCCCGCCGAGACCCCCCACCCCGCAGGGTAGGGGTGAATCCCGCCCAGAGTGTCCTCCACGGCATCCAGCAGTGTCTCCAGCTCTCAGCGGTGAACCTTGGGGCTGCTCTTTGTAATGCAATTTTCTTGGCTGGAATGAGAGTGTGTTATGGAGTGGAGTGCTTATATGCAGCTCCAGCTTGTCAGGCTCGTCAGTGCAAGCACCGACCCCAGCAAATCCGATGCCAGTGGAATTGCACTAGTTCCAAATCTACTGCTGGGCTATTTGCACGTCTTGAATGACTCTGGGACTGGCCCCTCCATCGAGACCGTGGAGCACCCCCCATTCAGTACTGGCATCAGCACTTAGTCTCTCAAACAGAAAATCCCAGCCATCACCTTTGATAGGGTGACTTTTCTGTTGGGAGCCTTGGATGCAGAGCTGGAGGTTAAATTAGTTACCGATTAAATGGCAGGATTATTTGTGATATTACTTCACATCCCATTGGTTAGAACTCTAGCATTTCCTAATGTATGGATGGTCTTTACGGACAGTGACTCGGGGCCAGGATCAAACCTGGGTCCTCGGCACAGTAGGCAGCAGTGCTAACCACTGCACCACCGTGCCGTCCACTCTCAACTTTTTACTGAGCGATCCAACCCCCTGACATTTCAGGGGGCAGTGGCTTAGTGGTATTGTCATTCAACTAGTAATCCTGAAACCCAAGGGAATGTTCTGGGTACCTGGGTTCGAATCCCACCAGGGCAGTTGGTGGAATTTGAATTCAATAAAAATTTGGAATTAAAAATGTAATAACGACCATGAAACCATTATAAAAATACACCCAGTTTACCAATGCCCTTTAGGGAAGGGAATCTGCCATCCTTACCTGGCCTGGCCTACATGTGACTCCAGACTCACAGTAATGTGGTTGATTCTTAAATGCCCTCAGGGATGGAGAGTAAATGCTGACCCAGCCCACATCCCATGAACGAACATTAAAAACGGTGCCCAAACAAATTGGGGGTCACCCAACCCACGCCCCCCCCCCCCCCCCCCCCCCCCCTGCCCCCACTCAATCCGGAGTCAGCCACTTCCACCCAGAATCATAGACTCACAGAATCCTGGGTCTGCACCAACCCTCTGAAAGAGCACTCCACCCCATCCCCATAACCCCACCTAGGGGCAATTTAGCACACCCAATTCACCAAACCTGCACAAACCTTGGACTGTGGGAGTAAACCGGAGCAGCCAGAGGAAACCCACGCAGACATGGAAAGAATGAGCAACCTCCACACAGACAGTCACCCAAGGTCGGAATCGAACCACTGCTCTACCATGCTGCTCAACAGATACAGTAACCATGCCAACCCAAGATGGCCATCAAACCAAATCACAAGACTAAAGTAAGAATAATCTGCTGGCACCATCAGTAAATTACCCCATGCCCTACCCCTCGCTGTCTGATACTACCCCCACCCAAATAACAAGGCGAACATCAACAACTAGAATCTACTTCTCACAAACCTAAACCTAAACAAAACAAGAGCTCTAAGTTCATTATTTAAAAAACTACCATAATGAGTTGCAGTCAACCCTTCAACACTGCTCCCATTAACTAACTCGTAGGTTAGCACCAGTGGCGTGCAGAGGTCTGGTGATGCCCGGGGAAAATCTTGATTGTATGCCCCAAAGACTCAAGTATAAAGCCTAATATACTGAGAAATATTATGAGAAAGGAAAACATTTTGAATATATAAACACAGATGAAACATGAAATAAACGCTTTATTCAATTTTAATATAAATCAATCAAATTTATTAAGTTATTTTCCCCAAATGATACCTCCTGTCACAAAACACCTGAACTACTTCACTTTTTAAGGGGGTCGGCGCAGACTCGATGGGCCAAATGGCCTCCTTTTGTACTGTATATTTTATGTTCTATTACAGCACCTCATTGACTTAAAGTCCTTGGAACACCCTGTGATCATGGAAGACACTATATAAATGCACATCTTTCTTTATCAGATCTCATCAAATAAAATCAGCATCAGAAACTGCCTCCTATATTTTTAAAAATCAACACACCTGCCATTACATTTTACCAAATTAATAGTAAAAATGCTCTTTTCCTAGGTTTTCCTTTCAGAGGAATGGCTAATAATTTATTGATAATGCCCAATACATACAATCAATATTGCATTAATCATAGAAATTGAAGCTTTATGTCTTTTTAGTCTTATTTTTCTTTTTGGAAGAGATTTAATTGTACTTTTAATCCAGTATTTCATTGCCATATTTTGGTAATATTTCAATTTTACTACTGGAAATCATTAAATTCAAAACAGATTTTTATTGACCAAGTTGTCATTCTAGTCTTTTCAGAATTTGTGTTTCACTCCTCCGACAACCCATGGGGCCAAGCCATCGAAAATAATACTGCTACTGATCAGAAACTGGCTGAAATTTTGAAAACATGGGCAATGCAAAGAAAAGTTGCTCTAAAGTTTGGTGCACAAAATCTCGGCTATCGCCCAACATAATGGGGGGGGGGGGGGGGGGGGGGGGGCTGGCAAACTCAGCTGCCCACCGCAGGAGGGAACGGAAAAGAAAACCACACGCCTCGGTTAAAACGGGCTGCCACCGTCACCTGCTGCCGTCCACGCACCACTTTTGCGTTCAGTTTACATCGTTAACAACCGTGCCCGTGCGCGCCTGGGGCCAGCTGACCTGCCCTCCCCTCCCCACTCAAGTAGCCGAAGTAGTCCGAAGTTACCTGCCCTCCCCATCACCAGCGCTCGCGCGAGCGGGCCAACCCCTCGCCTTCGCTCGGCTGTTGCTCTCGGAATGCTCCGGGCACTTCCCAAGACGGCGCTCGCGACCGCCTCGAGCTGTTTACCGACACTCCATCCAAAAACACACACACACACATAAGTGTCAGGTTTCGTGGGGGTGGGGGGGGGGTGGGTGGGGGGAGTGGCTGACAGACGGAAGTGACGGCACCATGGGCCGGCCAGGCGGGAGGAGCCCGAGGCACTTGGGGGCCAATGGCAGCGCGCCGGGAGAGCTTGCGGAGTGAGTGAGCGTGCACACGGGGTGAGGTCGTGCCACTCAACACTGCAAGCGTCCAACGTGCACACACTGAGCAAAGGTTAGGGTTTAACGCGTGTCTGCACACAGGGAAAAACACATTGATTTACAAACGCTGTTTGTTTGAGGTCCCACATCTGCCTGGAACGGGCACCTTCCTATTCACAACTGGCAGGAATAAGTTTATTTATTATTTGTTAATCTGATTGAATGCCCCCATCCAATGGATGCCCGGGGCCAACGCACCGTCCCCCCCCCCCCCCCCCCCCCCCCCCCCCTCTGCACGCCACTGGTTAGCACCCAGGGCAGCACCCAACTAGAGTGAAGAAAAATGGCTACAAACAACACCTTTTAAAGCCTATCAATCATTCTGCTCCAACAGGGTGCTATATATTTTCATAACAATCAGGACAGTACCTCACATCAAACTAAATCCTAAACTATAAAAATTCAACCCCTAAAAGGACAGGAAAATGCAAAAATAAACATGGAACCTCAACAATTCAACATGCCTATCCCCAATGCCTCAAAGCCAATTTTTCCTTTATTTTACCTGTCAATATCATTTCATGTCCCCTTTTGCTATCCTAATTTTCTTTTTAAGGTCCTTCTTGTACATTGGTCTCTTGGACTTCTGCTGTTTTGAGGCCTCGATATCTGCCATAAGCCTCCCTTTTTCTCCTTATCCAATGTTGCATATCCCTGGGTATCCAGGGTTCACCGGATCTGTTGGTCCAACTCTTTTTCTTGATTAGAACATGTTGGCCCTGTACTCTCCCTATTTCTTTCCACTTACCGCAGCACGGTAGCCTTGTGGATAGCACAATTGCTTCACAGCTCCAGGGTCCCAGGTTAGATTCCGGCTTGGGTCACTGTCTGTGTCGAGTCTGCACATCCTCCCCGTGACTGCGTGGGTTTCCTCCGGGTACTCCGGTTTCCTCCCACAGTCCAAAGATGTGCAGGTTAGGTGGATTGGCCATGCTAAAATTGCCCTTAGTGTCCAAAATTGCCCTTAGTGTTGGGTGGGGTTACTGGGTTATGGGGATAAGGTGGAGGTGTTGACCTTGGGTAGGGTTATCTTTCCAAGAGCCGGTGTAGACTCAATGGGCCGAATGGCCTCCTTCTGCACTGTAAATTCTATGAATGTGTCCCAAAGTTATGATTTGCCGAAAACTGTCTGTTCCCAGTCCATTCTGGCCAAATCATATCTGATCTTATTAAAATCGGCCTTCCCCCACAGTTTAGAACTTTGAACTCATGCCCATCCTTTTCCTTTTCCATAAAAATCTTGGATGGGATCCGCGGCGGGTCGGAGAATTGCCGATGAGCTGCGCTAATCGCGCCACGCCGCCCCAACACCGGGACGTGATTCTCCACAGAGCGGAGAATCGGCGCCATTGGGGCCGGCATGGTCGGCACAACGCCGGTCGTCGCCCCCCCCCCCCCCCCCCAGTGATTCTCCAGCCCGGATGGGCCGAGCGGCCGTAAAAAAAACCGAGGCCCGCCGCCGCCATTCTAACCTGCTCTGAGCCGGCGGGACAACGGCGTTGAAGGGTCCGGGGGCGGCCTGTGGGTGGGGGGGGAGGGGGGTCCGACCGTGGGGGGGCCTCCAATGAGGCCAGGCCTGCGATCGGGACCCACCGATCGGCGGGCAGGCCTCTCTGTCTCCCGGCCTCGTTTCTTCTGTGCCGGCGCGTGTACTCCTTCGCCATGTTGGGTCGGGGCCAACACGGACAAGGGAGACACCGCGCATGCAAGAAAATCGCGCCGGTGGGACTGCGCATGCGTGGGTTCGCGCCGGGCTCACTGCGCATGCGCACATCCCCCGGCATCCATTCCACAGCCGGATCAGCAGCTGGAGCAGCGTGAACCACTCCAGCGCCCTGCTGGCCCCCTGTAGGGGCCAGAATTGCTGATCCTGGGGCCGTGTTGACGCCGTCAGGAAACGGGATGGCGTTTCCGACGGCGTCAATACTTAGCCTCAGGATCAGAGAATCCCACCCTTTGAATCTAATGGAGTGATGATCACTGTCTGAAAAATATTCCCCCACTGATACTTCAACTAGTTGCCTAGTTACCGAAAATTAAGTCCAGGACTCTCTTGTAGATCCTTTTACGCGCTCCTTAAAACGTCCTCCTGGATGCATTTTAAGAATTCCGCTCCCTATAAACCTTTCACACTATGGCTACCCCAGTTGATATCTGGGAAGTTGAAATCCCCTACCATCACTACCCTGTTACTTTTACACTCTCTGAAATTTGCCGACATATCTGCTCTTTTATTTCTCTTCGACTGTTAGGGGGTACATAGAACACGCCCAGCAATGTGATTGCTCCTTTTTGGTTTTAAAGTTCTACACATATGGCTTCAGTTGAAGATGTCATCTCGCCTTACTGCTATAATTGGAATTGGGTTTATTGACATGTATACTGAGTGTGTAGTGATATCACGGTTGTGCTGCAATTCACCAACTGACCATTAGGAGTCTCATTAGTATAAAAGTGAATGCGAGAGTCAGGTGACGCCTCAGACTTGCTGGAGGAAGCTGAGGAGAGGATGCTTGTGCTTGATCTTACTGTCATTCACCTGCTGTTTTGTATTTACCCACAGTTAATGTTAATAAATCATTTATAGCTTTAGCTAAAAGTGTTCTTGTAATATAAATCAGGCCATCCGACAAGAACATTACATGGTACCAGAGTTGGATTCTACTAAACACTGAGAAAAAACAAGCCTACCACGAGGTGCACAGAGATTTGAAAATGTTGCAGACTGCAAGAATGGAGTCCTTGAAGCTACCAATGTGTCTCAGATTTCATGGTAATGTGGGCAGCAACTGGCGGGTGTTTAAACAACAATTTAATCTGTTTCTTACCGCAGTAAATTTAGAAGATAAATCAGATTTGCTTAAGGTAGCGATGTTCTTAACAGCAGCAGGGCCCAAAGCAATTGTTATGTTTAATATGTTTAAATTTGCAAAAAATGAAGATAGTAAAAATTTTAACTAAGTAATTTGAAGATTTGATGCACATTGCAGCCCCAGAAAGAATTATGCGCGATTCTCCGCAAATGCGGTGAGTCGTAAAGGCTGCCGTGAAACTGGCCGTGTTTCACGGCAACCTCCGCGCCCCCTCCCGGGACCCGGGCGGGGCTAGCAGCGGGTCCCCGTGAAGCACGGCATCGTGGCCTTAGCGACCGTCGCTAAGTCCGCGCGCCAAGCGTCATGTTGGCTGACGCGCACGATGACGTCAGCCGCGCATGCGCGGATTGGACGGCTCCAACCCGCGCATGCGCGGGGCCGGCATCTCCCTCGGCCGCCCCATGGACTGATCCTGCGGGGCGGCGGAGAAGAAAGAGTGCGTCCGTTCCGGACGCACTGCCCGCGATCGGTGCCCACCGATCACGGGCCCATGCCCCCTTGGCATGGCCGTGGTACTGCCGTGCCAATCGGGGCCCTGGATGCCCAGAACGGGCATTTTGCGGCCGTTTTTACGACGGCAGCAAGCAAGGCCTGGGACCTCGGCCCATCGGCCTGGGGAGAATCGCTGTTCGCCGTAAAAAACGGCGAGCAGCGATTCGTGCCATGGGGCAGCCGTGGGGGGGGGGGGGGAGAATAGCGGGAGGGCAGGAAAAATGTCGGGGACGCCCTCCCGCTATTCTCCGACCCGTCGTGGGCAGCGGAGAATCGCGCCCTAAGTTTATGAACGCTGTGTTTAGATCACTTTTACAGAAGACAGGGGAGTCCATAGATCATTTCATCACCGATTTAAAGTTAAAAGCTAAAACCTATAATATATATATAAATATATATATTGGATTTTGTTTATTGTCACATGAATCGAGATACAGTGAAAAGTATTTTTCTGTGATGAGCTCAACAGATCATTAAGTACATGAAAAGAAAAGAAAAGAAAATACATAATAGGGCAACACAAGGTACACAATGTGTACACAAAACACCGGCATCGGGTGAAGCATACAGGGGTGTAGTGTTAATGAGGTCAGTCCATAAGAGGGCCATTTAGGATTCTGGTAACAGCGGGGAAGAAGCTGTTTTTCAGTCTGTTCGTGCATGTTCTCAGACTTTTGTATCTCCTGCCCAATGGAAGAAGTTGGAAGAGTGAGTAAGCCGGGTGGGAGGGGTATTTGATTATGCTGCTCACTTTCCCCAGGCAGCGGGAGGTGTAGATGGAGTCAATGGATGGGAGGCACATTTGTGTAATGGACTGGGCGGTGTTCCCGACTCTCTGAAGTTTCCTGCAGTCTTGGGCTAAGCAGTTGCAATGCTAAGCAGTTGCAATACCAAGCTGTGATGCAGCCTGATAGGATGCTTTCTATGGTGCATATGTAAAAGTTGGTAAGAGTTAATGTGGACATGCCGAATTTCCTTAGTTTCCTGAGGAAGTATAGGCGCTGTTGTGCTTTCTCGGTGGTGGCATCGACGTGGGTGGACCAGGACAGATTTTTGGAGATGTGCACCTCTAGGAATTTGAAGCTTCTAACCATCTCCATCTCAGCCCCGTTGATGCTGACAGGGGTGTGGACAGTACTTTGCTTCCTGAAGTCAATGACCAGCTCTTTAGTTTTTCTGGCATTGAGGGATAGATTGTTGTCGCTGCACCACTCCAGTAGGGTCTCTAACCCTATATATATTTGTTAAACCAGTTTTTAAAATTTTAAAAAAAAATTATTACTGTTAGACTCACAGGCTTATGATATCACATGTAAATATACAGATGAGAATGTATTCATTTATTCCTTCAAAGGAAAGGTGATGTAGTGATATCATGATTGTGTTGTAATTCACCGACTGACCACCAGGAGTCTCATTAGTATAAAAGTGAATGTGAGAGTCAGGTGACCCCTCAGACTGGCTGGAGGAAGCTGACGAGAGGTTGCTTGTGCTTGATCTTACTGTTATTCATCAGTTGTTTTGTATATAGTTTACCCTAGTTAATGTTAATAAACCGTTTATAGCTTTAGCTACAAGTGTTCTTGTAATATTAATCAGGTCAACTGACAAGAATATTACACTGAGGTACAGTGAAAAGTATTGTTCTGCGTACAGGCCAGACAGATCATCCAATACATGAAAAAACATGGACATATGATAGATATACACTGCAGTGCACTATCGGAGTGGTTGAGGGATCAGAACTGCATTTTAAGCAGTCCGATGCACCACTCAATGACAGCCCATGAGGCCACATGGGCCTCATTATATCATGTCTCTGCATTGGTCACTGGCCTCCGCACTAGTGTCATTAGCCAGGACCTAAGCAGGTACCCCACATCCCCTGGTCATCACCAGGGATCTCCAAAAGTCCCAGGATGTAGCTGCGAAACATGTGCACACGTTCAATATCTTGAGGTGGTAGTCGCACACAAGTTGAACATTCAGGGAATCAAAATCATTCCTGTTGATGAATGGTACTCCCCAACCATCTGGTGCATGCAAGGCGACATGCATGCCATCAATTACCGCCTGGACCTGGACATCTCAGTGATGGCGGAGAATCTTGCTGCATGTGCATCTTGATGGGCTTAGTCCAGGTAACAGTTTATATAGTCAGTTGCCTGTTCAAACAGGGCATCCATGACCTAACAGATGCACTTGTGGGCTGTTGGTTGTGAAATGTCACACAAGTTCCCACTCGAACTCTGGAAAGATCCTGTGGCATAGAAGTTCAGGGCTGTGGTGACCTTGATGGCCACCGGGAGTGGGTAGTCACCTCCTCCACTTGATTCCAAGTCTGCAAAGATGAGGCACAGGTGCCGCACCATCCCCTGCTGGAGGCGGAACCTATTGCAGCACATGCTGTCTGACATCTCGTCAAACGACCAGCGACGCCTGTACACCTTGGGCCATCGCTGACCTCCCCTTTTGGGTCCCTTCTTGGCCTGAGGGGTGACTGGGTCCTCAGAGTATGAGGTGGGCCCCTGCACATGGGTTGCCACCTTGAGCCTCTGTCAACGCTGCTGCCGCTGCCTTCTCCAGCCTCTGTCCGCCTGGCCTGCCACCACCACCGTGAGGGCAGCTGTTGCAGGGTCTACAACTCATCTATAATGTGATATCTGTAAGGAATTGGAGAGGGTGAGAAACCAACAACCAGTTATGACTTTCATCCCCGTATGGCTCAAATTCTCCAAGCCTTGCCCACCCTTACATCCCCGTCATCCAATGAGCCGGTGTGCTGGGGGACCCCGCCCTGAACGTGTACCCCCCCCCCCCCCCCCCACCCCCCCACCACTACCCCTGTCCACAGCAGGGGCCCTTGAGCACTGGAGCCCAGACTTCAACAACCGGGAACAGTACTTGGACCGGGCTCTGGTCCACTCCTGGATCCACTCACCCACCCTTTGGTCACAGGGATCTCTCCAGTGTTGAAACCCAGCTCCTGGGTGTTTGATTGCTGGCTGCTGCTCCTTTGGTGTTGAAGCCTCCAGTGTTCAGGCAAAGTGTTCAGGCCTCACAGTCTGATTGGGATGCTAGGCAGAAACACCTGCCTGCGACATGGCACGTCCACCCACGGGAATTCACTTGGGAGCTGTGAAATTCTCACATTACCAACTTTACCAGTTCCCTATTAGGGATAGCCTTCAGCTTGCAGCCAGAAGCCACCAAGGTCAGTGGTGGTTAAAGTGACCTTCACCATATTACCACAGACAGGACTATGTGGGACAAGACAGACAGCAGTCAGAGTTGCCCCTCTTATTGGCATACATGATCCAGGGGTGGCATGACTGACCCCAGGCGTTGAGCCTATTGTCCCCCAGCCCAGGGACGATCTCATGAACGATGTCAGCTGAACCCCGCAGACTGGGAGTCAATGGGTTGAATTCTCCCATTTGGAGACTGGTGTGGTGGTGGATAGTTCCAGCGGCACCTTTCCTGCTGGCCAGAACGGTGGGTTCCTGCACTAGAATCAGAACTTGCAAACTTATTAATTATGAACAAGCAAGTTTAGGCTCGAAAATCTGGAATTAAGCCGATGCCATAGATGTTGTAATGCAGCCAAAAGTAAAATGTGGTCTCAACAACGGTGGCAATTTTAAGTCATTGTCACACGCCACCATTTTGTGTAAACAATGTGGAAATAGGCATTACAAAAGCAATGTCCTGCCTTTCGGAAAATTTGTGTGAAGTGCAAAGGCAAAAACACTTTGCCAAGCCGTGTTTTTCCAACAAAAATGTCGACTTCCAAAAATCTCTAAACACTGTTGAAGAAATTAATTTAGAGGATATATTCTTCATTGATGTCGTTACTAAAGAAGACAGGGCCAACGTAGCCAAGCAAAATGAAATGTCTTCAACCAACATAAGTAGTAATAATGAAGTATGTATTGTAAATAAAGATAACTGGATAGTTTCTTTACTCATAAATCAAACATTTATAAATGTCAAACTCGACACAGGAGCAAGAGCGAATCTCATCAGTATCCCAGATATTGAAGCGACGAGAATCAAACCCTGGATTTTGAACAGACCAGTATTTGTAAAAGATTACAATGGTCAAAGGATTAATTCTTTAGGCGTGTGTGAGCTTGAAGTTCAAGTCAAAGATAGAATCCATAAAGTGAAATTTTGAAATTTTCAATTGTAGCGACAGATCGTAAATCGTTACTAGGTGTGGAAGCTAGTGAAGCACTTCAGCTAGTCAAAAAGGGTATACAGTGCTGACTGTGCTTTGAGTGCACACAATGGATCAATGGAATCAAAAGTACAAGCATTTCCAGAAATATTTCAAAGTTTCGGTGTCTTGCCATTTACTTACTGAATTTAGCCTGAGGCTGTTTAGCACAGGGCTAAATCGCTGGCTTTGAAAGTAGACCAAGCAGGCCAGCAGCACGGTTCAATTCCCGTAACAGCCTCCCTGAACAGGTGCCGGAATGTGGCGACTAGGGTCTTTTCACAGTAACTTCATTGAAGCCTACTCATGACAATAAGCGATTTTCATTTCATTTAACTAAAGGATAATGCAAAACCGGTAATACATGCTCCTCGGAGAATACCAGCACCATTAAGGGATCGATTGAAAGCTGAACTTGATAGAATGATGAATCTGGGGGTCATTAGGAAGATCGAAGAACCAACGGATTGGGTAAATTCAATGGCGTGTGTTAAGAAACACAATAACGATTTAAGAATATGCATGGTTCCTAAAGACTGCAAAGCCAACATCAAGCGAGAACACTATCCAATACCAAAATGTGAAGAAATAACAAGCAAAATGTCAGGTGCGACATACTTCAGTAAAGTGGATACATCGCAGGGTTTTTGGCAGCTCCAATTGGATGAAGCGAGTACAAAGAATTGTACGTTTATAATAATAATATAATCGCTTATTTTCACAAGTAGGCTTCAATGAAGTTACTGTGAAAAGCCCTTAGTCGCCACATTCCAGCGCCTGTTCAGGGAGGCTGGTATGGGAATTGAACCCGTGCTGCTGCCTTGTTCTGCATTACACGCCAGCTGCAATAGAAGCCAGCTGTTTAGCCCGCTTTGATAAACCAGTCCCTGGAGTTTAACACTCCATTTGGACGCTTGTGTTTTCTTCAAATGACTTTTGGAATAATATCTGCATCCAAAATATTTCATAGGGCAATGGAGCACATTGTGGAAGGTATTCAAGGAGTTCATGTGTATTTTGGTGATATTATAGTATGGGGTGTACTAAGGAAGAACACAACGACGGACTCATCAAAGTGCTACAGAGTGTTAAGAAATATGGGCTGAGGAGCGGTTCGGCGGCGGCAGCAGTGGCGGCGGCAGGTCCACCTCCCCCCAACGCAGGCCAGGAGCGGTGCGGCAGCAGCCAGGACCCAAGTGGGGCACAGCCGGCGGCAGCGACCAGCGACCTAACCACCCCCACCGGGAGGACGCGGGGTGCGAAGTGCGGCAGCCCGAACAGAGCAGCGGGGACCGAGCAGCGGGGACCGACCCAACCAAACCCCCCCCCCCCCCCCCTCCCGGCAGCAATCACCACGAGGCAAGGCCAAAGAGACTGGACAAAAGCCTCTCTCTAACCTGGGTGAGTGAGGGGAAAGGAAGAAGAAAAAAAAGAGGACTTTTATTAAAAAAAACAAAAGAAAACTGTTAAAGAGAGGGGGGAGGGGTGTATATACTATTTTCTCTCTTTTTACACTCTCTCCCATCCAAAGTAAGCCCACCTGAGAGGAGTTGCATAAAAGAGGGGGGGGGGGGGAAATAATTAATTAATTAATTAATTAAATAAAGTGCTAAAGGAAAGAAGTGAAGAGAGGGGGGGGGAAAAAAGGAAGAGACAAAGAAAATAAAAAATAAAATAAAAATAGGGTGCGGAAAAGGGGGAAAAGAAAAACAAGGGGAGAAGAAAAGATGAAAGGGAAGGGGAGAAAAAAACGCCAGAAGGGAGCCAAGGCAGAGGGAGAGGGGGCACCAGAAGCAGACGGGACAAGGGGCAAGCCAGCTCAGGCGAGCGAATCAGCACACGAAGCGGTGGAACGGATGTATCGCCACATCAAAAAGAGCTGGACAGACAGGTGCCCTCCCCCCTGGGGTTAGAGGGGGGCGTGAATTGGAAGGAAGCCTTTACCGAGGTGCTGAGGGAGCAGCTGCAGGCAATCAAGGCAGAGGTGAAAGCAGACGCAGAGGCCGCAGTACAGGCAGCAGTGGCCACAGCCATGTCAGGGGTCCAGCAGGCTCTGACCAGATTGGAGGAGAAATTGGATGCCCAAGGGGAGAAACTGGAAGCCCAGGAGGCGACCATTAAGGAGCTGGAGAAAGCAGCGACCGACATGAGCAACCGGGTCACGGCCCTGGAGAGGGAAGTGGCGAGACTGGGCGCAACACAAGGGAGCCTGAAGGGCAGGATAGATGACCAGGAAAACCGCTCGAGAAGGCTCGAGTAAGGTTAGTGGGCCTGCCAGAGGGGGCCGAGGGTAGAAACCCCACAGCATACGTGGCTGAGATGCTGGGCAACTTAGTGGGGAGGGACACTTTTCCCACCCCACCGGAAATGGACAGAGCACATCGGTCGCTGCGCCCGAAGCCCAAGGCAGGGGAAACAACCGAGAGCAGTCAGAGCCAAACTGCACCGGTACCGGGATAGGGAGACAATCCTGCACTGGGCCAAGGAAAATGGAGCTTGCAAATGGGAAGGGCACGCCATCCGAATCTATGAGGATCTTGGAGCAGACATAACTAAGAGAAGGGCTGAGTTCAACAGAGCGAAAGCAGCTCTCCACAGGAGCAGAGCGCGTTTTGGTATGCTGTACCCAGCTAAACTCTGGGTCACATACCAAAACAGGGAATATTCATTTACATCCCCGGCTGAGGCAAATAGGTTCGTCGAGGTGCACGGGCTGGAAAACAACCAGCGGGGGTAGGGAAGAGGGGCCCCTGGCAAGGGGCAATGACACATCGATGGGGGGGGGGGGGGGGGGGGGGGAGGAGGCAATGCCAGACCCTCCCCCCCCCCCCCCCGGCAGGAACACCCAGAACAAAAAACAAAACAAACCACTGCCCAAGGTGGGAGGCCAGGCCCCAGCACGAGGCAACGAGAGTATTGGAGAAGGGAGAGCAGGCGAGAGGGGAGCAGGGTAGGATGGGGGAAGAGCGGGCAGAAAACCGTAGAGGCCAGGCATGGGAGAAGCGAGACCCCCCGAGAGGGGAGCCACCGTACTAGCAGGAAAACTAGCGCCGGGGGCACGCAACAAAGCAGGGCCACAGCGCACCCCCAACAGGGGGGAAGGCGCCAGGCAGGGGAGGGGCGAACACCCGTCAAAGTCGGGAGAGCAAACGGGGACAGGAATAGGGGATAGAGGGGCAAAGGAGGGGTATACGGGGAGGAGGGAAAAGGGAGAGACCGGGGGGGTGGGGGGGGGGGCACACAGGGAGCAAGAGACCGGGGAGGGGAAATGCAGGGACGAAGGGACAAAAGAGGCCAGAAAAGGAACAGGGCTACAAAGTGCCACAACCAAGGGCTCGAAACAAGGAACCGCTGCAAGCACCCACCCAGTACGGTCTGAGGGCGAAGGGGGTCCCCAGAGTGCAGGGGACTACCCGCGTGGTGGACACACAGTGGACGGCCATGGCGGGTGCCCCTGGGACAAGGGGAAACCCCGGAGCGCAGAGACCCGACCGCATGGGGAGAGCAGTGATAGCGGCCATCCTGGACGGCCCCCTAACAAAGGGAAACCCCGGAGGGCAGGGGCGCGTCCACCAGATAAATATGGTTAATCCCACACGAACGAGGGGGCAGAAGCCCCCCACCAGGATAATCACTTGGAACGTAAGGGGACTTAACGGCCCAGTGAAGAGACCTAGAGTCCTCACCCTCCTCAGAAACATGAGGGCCGACATAGTCTTCCTCCAAGAGACGCACCTGAGGGAGCAGGACCAACTGCGGGTAAGAAAGGGTTGGGTGGGACAAACCTACCATTCCTGCTATGAGACAAGGGCCAGGGGGGTGGCGATCCTGATCGGCAAGAGGACAATGTTTAGGGCGACAAAGACGGTTACAGACCCAGGGGGGCGGTATGTCATGGTCAGCGGGGCCCTGGATGGGGCACCAGTAGTTTTAGTCAATGTGTACGCGCCCAACTGGGACGACACGAGTTTCATCAAAAAGACCATGGCAGAAATCCCGGACATAGCGACGCATCGACTAATCATGGGGGGGGGGACTTCAACTGTGTACGGGATCCAAAGACGGACAGATCAAACCCCAAAACGGGGAAAACCTCAAGCATGGCAAGGGAACTCAGTCACTTTATGGAGCAGATGGGAGCAGTGGACCCCTGGAGGTTCGCCCACCCGGGGGAGAAAGAATTCTCCTTCTTCTCCCCAGTACACAACGTGTACACCAGAATTGACTTCTTTGTGGTGGGGAAAACGGTGCTTCCAGGGATAGACAAGGTGGAATACTCCGCAATTGTGATATCAGACCATGCTCCACATTACATGGACGTGCGGCTAGAGACGGGAAGGGCCCAGCGCCCCACATGGAGGTTGGACGGTGCCTTACTAGCTGACAAGGCCTTCAGCGAAAGGATAGCGCGGGCCGTAGCGGAGTCCACGGAGAACAACCAGAACGGGGAGGTCTCAACCTCCACGTTCTGGGAAGCGCTTAAGGCCGTACTAAGAGGGGAAATCATTGCCTTCAAAGCGCAAAGAGATAGGGAGGAAAGGGTGGCTAGGCAGAAGCTGGTCGACTCCATACTGGAGGTAGACCGTAAATACTCAGAGACCCCGACCAGAGAGCTCCTGGCGGAGAGGAAAGAACTACAAAAGGAACTTTGACCTGCTCTCCACCAGGAAAGCGGAGCACCAACTCCGCCAGGCGCGCGGGACCCTGTACGAACACGGAGACAAAGCCAGCCGCCTGTTGGCACACCAGCTGAGAAAGCAGGCAGCCACCAGAGAAATTGCACAAATCAGGGGTACCGGAGGCATGTTGGAAACAGAACCAGAGAGGATTAACAAAATCTTCAAGGCCTTCTACCAAGAGCTGTACACCTCAGAGCCCCCAACGAGGAAGGCTGGGATGAACCGGTTCCTTGATGGACTGGACATACCAGTCGTGGGAGAGGGCAGAAAACGGGACCTGGAAGCACCACTAGCACTGGGAGAGATCATGGACAGCATTAGCTCCATGCAGACGGGGAAGGCGCCGGGACCGGACGGATTCCCAGCGGACTTCTACAAAAAATTTGCGACAGCGCTGGCCCCGCACCTGCGGGAGATGTTCACAGACTCGCTAGCTAGGGGCACACTGCCACCCACGTTAGCACAGGCCTCAATCTCGCTGATACCTAAGAAAGACAAAGAACCAACGGAATGTGGGTCATACAGACCCATATCTCTGCTGAACGCAGACGCCAAAATACTGGCCAAAAGGCTAGAAGACTGTGTACCTGAGGTGGTCACAGAGGACCAGACGGGCTTCGTCAAAGGTAGACAGCTTACCTCGAACATCAGGTGCCTGCTGAATGTGATAATGACCCCCCCCGGGAGAGAACACAAGAGGTGATCGTCTCCCTGGACGCAGAAAAGGCCTTCGACAGAGTCGAATGGAAATACCTCATAGAGGTAGTGGAGCGGTTCGGGCTTGGAACAGGGTTCACCGCTTGGGTAAAGCTCCTATACAACGCTCCCATGGCGAGTGTACGGACCAACGATACCAACTCCCAATACTTCCAGCTGCACTGGGGCACCAGACAAGGATGCCCACTGTCCCCGCTGCTGTTCGCACTAGCAATCGAACCACTAGCAATCACGCTCAGGGCAGCAAAAAATTGGAGGGGGATCCGAAGGGGAGTCTCACTCTATGCAGATGATCTGCTCCTCTACATCTCGGACCCACAAAGCAGCATGGACGGAATCATTGCGCTCCTGAAAGAGTTTGCAGCCTTCTCGGGCTACAAACTCAACATGAGCAAAAGCGAGATCTTCCCAGTACACCCGCAAGGGGGGGGGGGGGGGGGGGGGGGGGGGGGGGGGGGGGTGCATTTCCTCTAGGGTGCCTCCGCCAACGTTCTGTGGGTCGGGGAGGGCTGCTACTACCGATGGGTCTAAACTCAGAACTGTGAGTTTAACCTGCTCTCTTTCGTCCAGGCCGTACATGGTTGCCTGTTGCTTTACCTTTGCGAAAAACTGGTGGGGGTCTGCGGTGGGGAGAAACGGAGTGATCTTTTCACACGCGTCCCTTAGTTGGGTTACAGTTAAGGGGGTGGTGTAAGTAATATCGGGTGCGCCTTCTGTGGTCGCTTTCCGTTGGGTGGTGACTGGATTCATTGGTACGGTAATTATCTGATCTGTGGGGGGTTGGGGTGCTTGTCTTTTCTGCTGCGCTGCTGGCGCACATGTTCCCTGAACATAACGCTGCGCTGTCTCACTTAACTCTTTCCAGTCTGGGGCATTCTCCTCATCTAACTGCGTTCCAAAGGTGCTTTGAAACCCATTTTGTACTGAAAGCAGCGATTGCAGCTCCGCAATCTGCTTCCTGCATTTCGCATGATCTACAGTACTCTGTCTTTGTTCTGTGGTGGCAGCATGGAGTGCTCTCAAAGCTGCTTTAAGGTCAGAGCATTGCCTCTGCAAAGCCTCTACCTGCTTCTCTGATTCTTCTCTTATCAGGACGGCACGTTGCACGTCCTGATAGGCCTTTTCGTACTGGGTCTGGGAACTGCTGAGATGGGCTAGACAAGACTGATGTGCCCTCTTGGCATCATCCACCTCTCTACCTTTCTCTGCCAACTTCCCTCTAAGATCCATATTTTCCTTCTCGATGTCCCTGACATCCACTTTACTCATTCGATTTCTCTCCTCTAATTCTGCCCGGAGCGTCTGAACGACCTCCTCTGTGCCTCGCAATTGTGCCAAACAGGACACGATTGCCATCGGCTTGCGTGCTTTACTAAGGGTCTTCTTATGAATTTGAGAGAGGTTCTCCCACCAAGTATGTCCTATACTTCCGGGACCTGTCTCCTCATTCAAACAAAACTCTTTCCAAAGGGGCCATCCCTTTCCTTGCAGATACTTGCGGAGTTCCAGCTCCCACACGGGACACTGACCTACTCGGCTACTGCTGGTCGCTGCGACCACAAACCGTTCTGGGTTCATGAGGCGTTCCATTGCCTGCATGGCCATTTTTCTGACTCACTTTAATTTGGAACAGGGGGTGTTGAGGTTATGTCTCACGAAACGGGTAAGGCTTACGCTATGTTCCGTTCACAAAACTACCGAAAGTTTGTCGCAACAAAAATGCTTTCAGGTTTTCCTTACAACCCTGTTAGTACGCATGCACTAAACACACTTCCGAATTACGTTTATTCCTTTGAACACCTTGAATATTTGTGATTTCTTTCCTTTTTCTTTACCAGATTTCTAATTCAAATTTCAGGGTCCTCGACGGAGTGGGGGTACCACTTGTAACCGTGTCCCGTCAGGATGTCGCCACTAAATGTTGCACGTTTTACTTGAGTGTAATTCGCGTTTATTGGAGTGTATTAACACGCCTCCGTTTAAAGGCCGTGTGCTTAACACTGCTAGGCTCTATATGTGTATTTTCAGCTCGGGAGTCGCCAGGTGTCGTATAAACACCTCACAAATATTCCAAGGTCAGGTTCAAAGTAATAAAACTATACACCGATTAATAAGTTCCAAACGATTAGTATTTATTATTACAAATATAATAAATACGCATGCACACGCTAAGGGACTAAGCTACAACTAAACTAAGCGATCAGAATACTTAACTAAACAGGAACAGGCAAGGTCAGGGAGCGAGGCCTTCGTTTCGATCTTGGTCTGTAACCTTCAGAGAGTGTGCTGGTCGCTGGGGGTCTAGTGGGGCTGGTTCGCGTAGCGAGCGTCGTATTGTCACTTACGGTTCGGCGGCTGGTGCTCAACAGCTGGAGTCAGGATACAAGTCGAAGTTCTGGGTCGAAGTCAAAGCCGGAGCACGAAAACAGACAGGACCATGTGTGGGGGTCTATCTTTATAGTGGGCCCCAATGTCCGTGCCTTTTTGGGGCGGGCTTTTACCTTCAGGTATCGATTGGATCAGCTCCCAATCGATATCTTTCGAATCCCCCAATGTGAGGGTCTCTCCTCGATGGAGGGGGCGGTCTCTTGTGGTGGATACCTTTGGTGCCGCTCTGTCTGGACATCCACTTAAAGTATCTATTCAAACCCAAATGTTGCCATTGTGTGTGCCCAGATCTGGATTGCCTCATTAATATGCAAAGCGTTTTGCTATTAACACCTTTGGTTGAGATCTTCCACCTGGCCAGAAACTAGTTTTGCTGCGTGCAAAATGCTAATCAGTCTTTGCAGACTGCTTGTCTTGGCTAAACTGCTTTTTCCCTGCAGTCTTAGCAGTTCTCCATCTTGTTAGCCCAGTGTCCATCTTAGGTGGCTACAGTGGAGGCAGGACGGAGGGACACTGACAGTCAGGGACCTGTTCACGGACGACAGGATCGCAACACTGGACGATCTGACAGAGAAATTTCGGCTAGCCAGGGGGAACGAGCTACGGTACCTGCAGCTTAAAAACGTCTTACGAAAGGAGACAAGGACGTACCCACAACCGCCACGACAGATACTACTGGAAGACCTACTGGACGCAAGTATCCTAGAGAAAGGGAACTGTAGCGACATGTATGACCGACTGGTAGAAAGGGACGACACCGTACTGGACGCAACAAGAAAGAAATGGAAGGATGACCTGGGGATTGAGATAGGGTGGGGACTCTGGAGTGAAGCACTGCATAGGGTCAACTCCACCTCCACGTGCGCAAGGCTCAACCTGACACAACTAAAAGTGATACATAGAGCCCACTTAACAAGAAACCGTATGAGTAGGTTCTTCCCGGAGGTGGAGGACAGGTGTGAGCGGTGCCAAAGAGGCCCGGCCAACCACGCCCACATGTTCTGGTCTTGCCCCAGACTTGTGGAGTACTGGACAGCCTTCTTCGAGGCTATGTCCAAAGTGGTGGGGGTGAGGGTGGAGCCATGCCCGATAGTGGCGGTCTTCGGGGTTTCAGACCAGCCAGATCTATTCCTGGGGAGGAGGGCGGACGCTCTTGCCTTTGCCTCCCTGATCGCCCACCGTAGAATCCTGTTTGGCTGGCGGTCAGCAGCACCGCCCAAAGCTGAAGACTGGCTGTCCGACCTCTCGGAATCTCTCCAAATGGAGAAAATCAAATTCGCCATCCGAGGGTCAGACGACGGCTTCCACAGAACGTGGGAGCCAGTCATGCAATTGTTCCGGGACCTGTTTGTGGCCAACGAACAAGAGGAAGAATAGTCGGGTGGCCAAGAATCAGGGGGAAATGGATGGGAATCGGGGGGGGGGGGGGGGGGGGGGGGGGTGGCTACGGGTTTGTTATGGGTTTTACGCTTATTTCTTTTTCTTGTTAATTTATTATTTTTGTATTGGAGGGGAGGGGTTACTGTTTTTCTCTGTTGTGATAAAATTTGTTATTGAAAACTTGAATAAAAATTATTCCAAAAAAAAAGGAAGGACAAAGCCGCACGCGACAGTCTGATGGCAAGCTAGGGCCCAAAACCAAATTGTAAATAAATGCCTATAAACATGTGCCTCGGCCATATTGGGGAATGTAAAATATGTATGCCGGTTAAAGGGGGTGGCCACAGTTGTTATTATGAAGATGCTTATCTGTAAATATACATGTTAATTTTTGCGTGTTTTTTTTTCTAATAATTTGTAATTTGTTGGATATAAAATATGAAAACTCAATAAAAAACATTTCCAAAAAAAAAGAAATATGGGCTAAGGTTGAACAAAGCCAAGTGTCAATTTAGTGTTAAAGAAATCACGTTTCTGGCGGACAAGTTGTCTGCTCAAGGCATACAACCCGATCAAATGAAAATACAGGCAATAATGAATATGCCATAACCGTCAGATAAGAAAGGAGTTCTGAGGATATTAGGAATGATAAACTTTACAGACAAATTTATTTTGAATTTGTCAGCCAAAACAACGTGTCTGAGAGAAGTTATCAAGAAGTTTAATACTTTTGAATGGACCAGATAAGCATGAACAAGAATGGCTTACTCTCCAGACAGCTTTGACAACAGCTCCAGTGCTAACATCTTTTGACCCGACCAAGAATTCAAAACTCTTGACTGATGCACTGAGGGATGGGGTTAAGTACAGTTTTGTTACAGCAGGAAGATAGAGAGGATTAGAAGCCAGTTGCCTATTCATCCAGGTCCATGACCGACTCTGAGTGTCGATATGCTCAAATTGAGAAGGAATGTCTTGGATAGTTAATGGCTTGAAAGAGTTTCATAGCTATGTGCATGGCTTACCAACGTTTCTGGTTGAAACAAATCACAGACCATTGGTACCCAGCGTCAAAAAAAACCTAAGTGAGATGTCATCACGCATCCAGAGAATGAAGATTAAGCTCCAGCGGTATGATTTTGATCTAATTTACACTCCAGGCAAGCACACTGTGGTTGCAGATGCAAATCTTGCAAATAGAAGAACCAAGGGATTGGGTAAATTCAATGGCGTATGTTAAGAAACACAATAACGATTTAAGAATATGCATGGTTCCTAAAGACTGCAAAGCCAACATCAAGCGAGAACACTATCCAATACCAAAACGTGAAAAAATAACAAGCGAAATATCAGGTGCGACATGCCTCAGTAAAGTGGATACATCGCAGGGTTTTTGGCAACTCAAATTGGATGAAGAGAGCTACAGCTATGCTGGAAGACAATCATATGGAAGAAGATGTGCAAGTACATGTCAACATGACAACAGAGACACTGCCAGGGTCTGATGCAAAAAATTAAAACTAATAGTGGCAGAAACCAAAAAGGATGAAGTTCTGCAGATGGTTATCAAGAATCTCAATGAGGATCATGTTCAAAGTACCACAGCATCAGAGCAGAACTAAGTGTAGCCAATGGATTCCTACCAAGGCAACAAAGAATTATAATACCACAGTCTCTGCGAGCCAAAATTTTACAAAAAATTCATGAGGGCCACCTCGGTTTTGAAAAGTGTTAAAGGAGAGCACGAGACACGGTATATTGGCCAGGGATCAACAAGGATATTCAAAGGATGGAAGAGGAGTGCGTGACAACATGTCAAAACTTCCAACAAAGGCAAATGAAAGAACCAATGCAGTTATAACACTTCCATGGCAGAAAGTAGGGATAAACTTGTTTTATCTCGAAGGGAAAGATTATTTACTGGTTGTAGATTACTTTTCCAATTTTCCTGAAGTGGCACAGTTATCCAGCTCATCAATCAGGTGTGTTACAATGCATACTAAAGCTCTTTGCTCGTCATGGCACTCCACAGGTTGTCATGAGTGACAATAGTCCATGTTTCAGTCGTCAGGAATGGACGGAATTTGCGCAGAAGTACAACTTCAAACATGTCACATCCAGTCCTTTATATCCACAGTCAAATGGAAAGGCAGCGAAAGGTGTGCAAATGGTAAAATAATTACTTAGAGAATTGATGAACAGTCAGGTTGATCTATATCTGGCATTGCTCAGTTACCAAGCATCACCTTTGAGCAATGGTTTGTCATCATCACAATTACTGATGAACAGGAAGCTGGTGCCATGACTTTCAAATCAAAAGAGGAAGCAAAAGAGATACTATGACAGGTCAACCAGGTCCTCTACAAATTTTGGAACACAATGCTATCATAAGGGTGGAGGATCCTGATGGCTGGTCAAAGCGTGCTAAAGTGATACAGAAGATAGGTCCGAGATCCTACACAGTCATCACAAAACAAGGACAGGTACTCAGGAGAAACAGAAGAGCTTTGTTAATAAATTAGCAACCTGTTACTTCACTGTCAGCAGATGATGTGTGCGAAAACTTCTGTCTATCCAAACAACACAACCTGAACAAAAATCAAGTGTACAACCTGAAGATGTACAGAGTAATGCAGTTCCAACAGAGGCATCTTCAGAGCCACTAGAATGTCAAGCAGATTCGGCAGATCAACAAAAGCTTAGTAATCAAAGAGACATCGAAAGAAACCTGACAGACTGAATCTGTAGTGGACATTATAATTGTAAATAATCTGAATTGATCTGCTATGCAGATCATATGCATAATAATTGGTTGAAATTATGTATTTTTTTGTTAAAATCTAAAGGAAAGGGGATGTAATGATATGCATAAGCAATTCTGTATGTTAATGTTAGACCTCCAACCAGCAGGTGGCAGTAGAACTACACCACATGACACTGCAAACTCTGAGTCTGAGTGAGGAGTCATCGTGGATAGTCCTATTTTAAATCTCGTATTCTAGTTGTTAACAGTTCGTTAGTAGTACTAGTATTGTTTTCTACCCACGTTATCGTAATTTAATAAGTCTTAACTAGTCACGATCTCGGCATTCTTTGGTGCACAGACTCAATCATTGCAATGCTTTAGAACGTAACACTTGGTACTGCCAGCGTGTCAAGCTGGCAGTGCCAAGGCGCCAGGTTGCATTTTGCCTGCGCCGGGAATTGGGCCTGGGGTGCCCTGCCCTTATTGTGTGCAGGGCTTGGTGACCCTCTTATAGGTGAGTTGGGGTGTTGGTGGAGTGCGGAGATCGCGTTAAGGAGTCTAGAGCTGAGCTCCTAAGTGCAGGAAATGGGAATAAATACAGCCTTGATGGGGCGTTCCTTGCTGAGGTCCTGAAATGAAATAGATTCCCATTAGATAGCGAGGTCTTTCTCGACGCTGAGCGCAAGAAAACACCCAGCTAAATGCACTTGACATAAATAGCAGTAAAACATTTATCTGAAATATTCTGCTTCCTTGAGTTGGCTGAGGAATAGTTTAGTTCTCTTCATGCACTCCACATGACCTCCTGACTCCCCAATGCCTGTCCACCATCTACAAGGCACAAGTCAGGAGTTTTTGGAATAATTTCCACTTGCCTGGATGAGTGCAGTTCCAACAAGACTCAAGAAGCTTGATAACATCCAGGACAAAGCAACTCACTTGATTGGCACCCCATCCACAAACATTCACCACCCTCTACCACTGATGCACAGTGACAACTGTGTTTGCCATCTACCTGAAGATGGAAGGCTAAGGGCAGCAGACACATGAGGACACCAACACCGAGAATTTTCCATTTAAGCCACTCACCATCCTGACTTAGAATGTATCCCCATTCCTTCACTGTTGCTGGGTCAAAATCTTGGAATCCCTCCCTAATAGCACTGTGGATGTAGCTACACCACATGGACAGCAGTAGCTCAAGGAGGTAGCTCAAGGGCAATTAGGGATGGGGAATAAATACTGGCTGAGCCAGAACATCCACATCCTGTAAAATGAAAAATAAATCTACTGCTTCCAAATCAATGGAAGAAACAGCTGCAAGAAGTAAATAATATTAAAATAATGGTAATGAAAAGGAAGAGGGACTCATAATTCTAGAAAATCCAGAAATAGACAGTAACTGATATGCAGAATGTCATGTCAGAATGAAAGATGACCTGTTTGGGAGCATAAACTATCTCTCAGACAACTACCCAAACTCAAGGAAGCAGAATAAAGTTAAACAGCGATTTATACTGCCGATAAAGCTACTTGCATTTCAGATAAATGTTTTTCTATTACTTGAAATTATTTGACATGTAAACAACCATTCTTTTTCCTGTATCCATATTCCTCCCTCAAACAACACCATCATAAACATTTGCTTTTTGGGGTACCACATGGACAAGTTGGTAAGTGCAATTTGCCATATTCAAAACTAATTAATTGATTTTTAAGCACTCACAGAAATCCTGAGGACATGATAAAGGATTATACAAATGCAAGTACTTTGATAAATTGCTCTCAGTCCTTTGGAGTACAGCCAGATTGCCACTTTGACTCTGGTCCAACTGGGCACTCAAGAAAATAAAAGGTAATTTTAAGGGATTTATCTTTGTATTGGTAAACATTAGAAAAAAGGCATGCTTTAAATTGGGCTTAATTTAATATTTCTGTGTCTGGAAGGGTAAAATTTATAGAGTCATGGAGTCATACAGCGTAAAAAAGGCCCTTCGGTCCATCGTGTCTGCCTCGGTCAAAAGCAACCACCTAACTATTCTAATTCCATTTTCCAGCACTTATCCCACAGCCTTGTATACCTTGGGATTGCACATGTAAATACTTCTTAAATGTTATGAGGGTCTCTGCCTTCACCACCCTTTTAAGGCAGCAAATTCCAAATTCCCACCACCCTACGGGTAAAAATGTTTTTCCTCACAACCCCTTGAAACCTCCTGCCCCTTTCCTTAAATCTATGCCCTCTGATCATTGGTCCTTCCACCTGTCTACTCTATCTGTGTCCCTCATAATTTTATACATCTCAGTCATGTCCCTCCTTAGTCTCCTCTGCTCCAAGGAAAGCAGACCCAATCTATCCAAACTCTCTTCATGGCGAAAAGTCTCCAGCCAGGCAACGTCCTGGTAAATCTCCACTGCACCCTTTCCAGTGCTATGACATCCCTCCTATAATGTGGATTCCAGAACTGCACACAATACTCCAGCTGTGGCTCAACCAATGCGTCATACAGTTCCAGCATAACCTCCGTGCTCTTAAACTCTATGTCTCAGTAATAAAGGCAAGTATATTGTATGCCTTCTTAACCACTGTATCCACCTGCTCAGTGACCTTAAGTGACCGGTGTACATGCACGTCAAGGTCCCTTTGATTGCCGGTGCTTCCCTGCCGTTTATCATGTATTCCCTTGCCTTCATTGTCCTGCCCAACTGCATCACCCCACATTTATCCAGATTGAATTCCATTGACTACTGATCATCCCAAGTGACCAGCATGTCTCTATCCTGTAATCAAAGGCTATTCTCTTCACTATTTACCGCCCCACCAATTTTGATATCACCCGCAAACTTCCTGATCAACCCTCCTACATTATTATCGAAATAATTTATAAAAACCACAAATAGTAAGGGTCCCAATATCGATCCCTGTGGACCCCACTGGACACAGGCTTTCAGTCAAATAAATACCCCTCAACCATCACCCTCTGCTTCCTGCCACTCAGCCAATTTTGGATGCAATTTCCAAATTTCCTTAGGCTCTTACCTTCGCCATCAGTCTCCCATGTGGGACCTAATCAAAATCCTTGCTAAAGTCCAAGCTACTGTTGTCATGGGAGTGTACCTTTAAGAAATCGGTGTTTATCAAATAGCTGTAGTGATATAATTGTGTAAGTGGAGCTGGGTTGTGTCTGGCTTTTACCTTCATTTTGAGCTGGAGGCTGTTTGTGGCTTTGTGTTTTACTTTCGTTTTAGGCAGTTGAAAGCTCAATTCAGACAAGGAAGGTTCATTCTGTCTCTCTCTCTGTATGTTAAAAGGTGTTCAGGTCACTTGATAATTTAAAAGTGATAACTGTCTTATGTAAAGAATTTGAAATGAAAAAATGAAAATCGCTTATTGTCACGAGTAGGCTTCAATGAAGTTACTGTGAAAAGCCCCTAGTCGCCACATTCCAGCGCCTGTTCGGGGAGGCTGTTATGGGAATCGAACCGTGCTGCTGGTCTGCCTTGGTCTGCTTTCAAAGCCGACTGCTTTGTTAAAAAGGACTTTTGGCATATGGATGTTGTTAGGAAAGTTATGAGGGTTACATATAGAGTACTGTATCTGTGTGGGGTATTTGTGTTGGTAGTTGATAAAATGTTTACTGTGTGTTTATAAAATGTTAACTGAATTCATAGAATAAACATTGTTTTATTTAAAAATACTGAAGGTCTCTGTTGCATAATACCTGGAAAGTGGGCCCTTGTGCTCCTCATAACCAAAATCTATTACAAGTTGTAAGTCAGGTAAACTCCATGATATACTTTGGAGTTTTCTAAACCCTGGCCCATAACAAATTGGGGGCTCATGGGGTAATCTTTTGTGATTGGGTTGGTTCAGTGAATTTGTGTTTGCTTTACAGGGGTGGTATTCCAGTTTAAATAGGGAGTGTGTTGTGGACAATGGGTCCTTTCGAGGCTCTTGGGGGTGGAGAAGGTCACACGCAATACCTTATGAACAGTGACTGAAAACAGGCTTTTAGATTTGGCAAAAACATTGCAGTTAACATTACCTGACAGAATACAAAAAGAAGAGGTACTTACGGCAGTAGCTGAGCATTTAAAATTGCCTGAGATACCGTCAGACTCATTGGAAATGGCAAAAATTCAGTTACAGATCAAGCAACTTGAACATTAAAAATAATTAAAGCAGCTTGAATACGAAATGAGAGAAAAGGAGAGAGAAAGGGAGATACAGGTCGGGGAAAAAGAAAAGGAGAGAGAAGAAAGGAAAAAATAAAGAATAGCCCTAGTGAAACAAAAAGAAAGAGAAAGGGAGGTACAGATCAGGGAAAAAGAAAAGGAGAGAGAAAGAGATAGAGCGGAAAAAGAAAAAGAGAGAGAGGAAAGGGAAAAAGACAGAGAATTAGAACTTCAGAAAATGGCCATGAAACATGACAGTCAGTTAAAATTGGCGGATGTAAAGAAAATTGTACGGTCTGAGGAGAGTGATGAGCATAATGAGCATAAGTGTCATAATCGAAGGGTTGATGGGGATCTATTTAAATATGTCCAAGCATTGCCAAGGTTTGATGAGAAGGAGGTAGAAGCCTTTTTCATTTCATTTGAGAAGGTAGCTAAACAAATGAAATGGCTACAGGATAGGTGGGTATTACTGATTCAAACAAAATTGGTTATTAGAGCTCGTGAAGTGTTTGCATCACTATCAGAGAAGGTATCTGGGACGTATGAGGAGGTGAAAAAATCCATCTTATGTGCATATGAACTAGTGCCTGAAGCCTACAGACAAAGGTTTAGAATTTCAAGGAAAGAACCTGATCAAACATACATGGAGTTTGAAAGGATCAAACAGAGTAATTTTGATAGGTGGATAAGGGCTTTGAAAATAGATCAAACGTATGAAGCTCTCAGAGAAATTATACTTTTGGAGGAATTTAAAAATTGAATTCCTGATGTAGTGAGAACTCATGTGGAAGAACAGAGGGTTAAAACTGCGAGGTTAGCAGCAGAAATGGCAACACCAGTTTCAGCATGTGAGGGATAGCCAGTGGGATTTGTTAAAGTGGTAATGGAAAGCCCAAGTGAAGCGAAGGAGGTGCAAAAGATTGCACAGCCTGATCAAAGCTGATTGATAAGAAGGTGCCAGATCTTTTTAAAGAATTTACTTGTGTGGGTAAAGTTTACTCATGTGTACCGGGAGGAGTAGGTAAAGAAGTCACAATTTTAAGAGACAAGAGCTAGTCAATCTTTCATGGTAAGAGATGAGAAGTTATGTAGTTTGGGAGGAATATTGCCAGAAAAGGTAGTAAAAAGTGGAATTCAGGGTAAGAAGAGTAGTGTTCCATTATATAAGGTAAGGTTGGAAAGTCCAGTGAAGAGTGGTGAAGTGGTAGTAGGAGTAATATCTTGTCCAGGAATACAGTTTATCTTGGGTAATGATATAGCTGGATCGCAGGTGGGAGTGATGCCTACTGTGGTTGATAAGCCAGTGGAAAATCAGACAACTGAAGAAGTGTTGAAGGACGAATATCCTTGGATTATTCTGGACTGTGTAGTGTCATGGGAATGTCACTTTAAGATTTTTTTGTCTTCTCAAGTAGCTGCAGTGATGTCATTGTGTGGGCGGAGCTGGGCTCTGCTCTGCTTTTTACTTTCACTTTGAGCTGGGGGCTGTTTTTGGTTCTGAGTTTTAGTTTCATTTTCAGTTGGAGAGCTGCATTCAAACCAAGGAGGTGTATGTTCGGTCTCTCTCTCTCTAAAAAAATGTCTCCAGATCACTTGATGATTTCAAATTAATACCTGTTTTTGTAAGGAATGCAAACCTATTGTCTTTGTTAAAAAGGGTTTTTGACTTATGGATGTTGTTAGGAAAGTTACTAAGGGTTACCTATAGAGGATTGTATCTTTGGGGGGAGTATCAGTTTTGGTAGTTGATAAGATGTTTACTGTGTGTTTATAAAATGTTAACTGGATTCATAGAATAAACATTGTTTTTGTTTAAAAATACTTTAGATCTCTGTTGCAACTCACCTGTAAAGTCAGCCCTTGTGCTCCCCATAACCAAAATCTATTGAAAGTTATGGGTCCAGTGAACTCCGTGATATACTTTGGTGTTCTCTAAACCCTGGCCCATAATAGTAGGAACAAGGTCGCAAAGTCACAGGTTAAGACAAGAGGAGAAATCACAAAGAGTGAAGATCAAGTGGAAGTTCAATTATCAGAAACGATTTTTGATCAGACGGTTGGAAAAGAACAAGAACAGGTGGAGGGTGAAGCGGATATTTTTAGTTCAGGAAAATTGGTGGAGTTACAACAGAAAGATATAGAAATAAAACAGATTTATCAGATAGCATACACGGAAGAGGCATCTGAGTGTATACCAGAATGTTATTACCGTGAAAATGATGTCTTGATGAGAAAATGGAGACCTTTACATTTGCTGGTGGATGAAAAGTGAGAAAAAGTTCATCAAGTGGTATTGCCGGTAGGGTATAGAAAGGAGGTGTTATGAGTAGCACATGAGGTACCAGTGAGAGGTCATTTGGGAATAAGGAAAACCTAAACAAAAATACAAAAGCATTTTTATTGGCCTGGACTACATAAAGATGTAGTTAAATTTTGTCAATTGTGTCACACATGTCAAGTGATAGGGAAACCTCAAGCAGTGATAAAACCAGCGCCATTAATAACCATTCCAGCATTTGAGGAATCTTTCACAAGGGTCTTAATTGATTGTGTTGGACCGCTTCCTAAAACAAAAAGTGGGAATCAATATCTTTTGACTATAATGGATGTGTCTACTAGGTTTCCAGATGCCATTCCAGTACATAATATTACAGCTAAAAAGATTGTGGAGGAGTTCCTTAAATTATTTACTAGATATGGACTACCCACAGAAATACAATCAGATCAAGGATCAAATTTTACCTCAAAGTTATTCAAATAATTTATGGATAGCTTAGGAATGAAACAATTTAAATCAACTGCGTACCATCCAGAATTGCAGGGAGCATTAGAAAGGTGGCATCAGACGTTAAAGACAATGTTGAGAGCTTATTGTCAAGATTATCCAAAGGATTGGGATAAAGGGATTCCATTACTAATTTGCAATTAGGGATGCACCTGATGGGTCAACCAAATTTAGTCCAATTGAACTAATTTTTGGTCATGAGGTAAGAAGACCACTTAAATTGATTAAGGAAAAATTGGTGAGTGAGCAGTCAGAGGTTACATTATTCGATTACGTGTCAAATTTTAGGGAACGATTAAATAGAGGTGATTTGGCTGGACAACATTTAAAAGTTGTACAAAATGTGATGGTCTTGTAGCGGACAAGAAAGCAAAAGTTTGTATTTTTGCCAGTGAAGATAAAGTTTTAGTATTGTTACCAGTGGTAGGTGGACCTTTAAAGGCAAGGTTTTGTGGACCATATCAGATTGAAAGGAAATTAAGTGAGGTGAATTATGTGATAAGAACATCGTATAGAAGGAAAACTCACTAGGCGAGATTCTCCGCAAATGCGGAGAGTCGTAAAGGCTACCGTGAAACTGGCCTTGTTTCAAGGCAGCCTTCACGCCCGTTCCCGGGACCCGATTCTCTCCCCCCCCCCCCCCCCCATTGGGGCTAGGAGCGGGACCCCGGGAATAATGGCATCGCGGCCTTATCGACCGTTGTTAAGGCTGCGCGCCAAGATGACGCGTGGCCGGCTCCAACCCGCGCATGCGCGGGTGACGTCATCACGCCATTAACGGAACCCGCGCATGCGCGGTTCCGCATTTCTCCACCGCCGCCCGACAAGATGTGGCGGCTTGAGCTTGTCGGGCAGCGGAGGGGAAATAGTGTGTCCCTTTTGGACGCAGGCCCGACGATCGGTGGGCACCGATCTCGGGCCTGTCCCCTCCCGAGCACAACGGTGGTGCTCCCGCCCCAAACGGGCCTCTGGACGCCCCAAACGGGCATCCAGCGCACGTTTTTACGACGGCAGCAAGCAGGTGTGTTTGCTGCCGTGAAAAAACAGGCGTAAAGGCCCGGCCCGCTCGGCCCATCGGCTGCGGAGAATCGCCGCGGCGATTCGTGTCGTGGGTCGGGCGAGGGGGGGGGGGGGGAGAATAGCGGGAGGGCGCAAAAAAAATGTCGGGAGGCCCTCCCGCTATTCTCCCAACCAACGTGGGGGGCAGAGAATCGCGCCCACTGAGTGTGTCATGTGAATATGCTTAAAAGATACTTTGAAAGGGAAGGAGAGCAAAAGGAGGAGGTTTTAGTGATTCTAGCTCAAAGTGAAGAACTGAATCCAGATTACTCTGAATTTGACATCCCTCAAATTAAATTGGAAAACAAGGATGTTCTTAAAAATTGGGATAAATTGTTGAGTTACCTTCAAGAGGAAAATCAAACTGACCTGAAAGTTATTGATATCAAATGGGAGAAGTAAAAGAGTATTGTATCAAAATCCAGCGTTTTAATGTTTAATATATGATTTTTTTTCTTGTTGTTAAAACTAATGAATGGTCCCATTCCTCTGTTCTTCCAAGTTATATTAAGAAAAGTAAAAGTTGCAGCCTCTTGAGGCAAGGTTCCATTCTGGGACCTTTCTGTTCAGTACAACCAAGATAGTAATAAAAAAACAACTAAAATAAAATCTCTGGTTCAGGGTCAACAACTTCCACCTTGGTAACCAAAGCTTTCCTCATGAACTGTGGTCCCTTGATTATTTGACCTAGTATTCAGAAATCTAAAAAGTGTATGTGACTAGAAATCTAAAAAAGGACTGAGATACTGGGACAGTGGTGGTCCCGGCTTGCACCTTTATCCAAAATTGGGAAGGATTTGTCAGCTCTTGAATGACAAATGTGATCTCATGCCTAATATTTTAACAAATTTTCTTACTCACAAGTAAATCAAAAAGGAATAAGAGCTGTGGATTAACTTGGTGCACATGTTGTGCCTTACGATTTAAGGAGTTCCCACTTTTTTCACCTTTGATTTAATCACATCTTCAATGAAGGAGGAGCCTCAGGAACTTTTGCTGTAAATCACAAAATAGGTTTGATTCCTGGAAAGATATGGATTGTGATCGGTAACAGGAAAGGTTTGGCTTCAAGTAAGTTTTGAAAACATAATTTTGTGGAAAAAGATTTTTTATAGTATTACGTCAAAATCAAAATCAAAGGTGATCCAACTCAACCGGAATGTTCACAGAACAAAATCCAAAGGCAATCCTCTACTATTTTGTTGTGGAACAGAATGAAATTACAACAACGGCCCAGGTCTTCCGATGACATGTGACGTTGTCAGTGTTTGCTCTCATTACTCTTCTGAAATCGACAGAGCCCTCTGCAGTTCGCAAATATGCAGTAAATGTGGAAATTCAGAGTTCCCATGGCGGAGATGGGCTGAGCAGTCACAGGAAAGATGGCTCTCCACTAGGAAACTCCAAATTAAGTACATTAAACCCAACAATTGGCCGCTAAGCCAACAAACACTCACCACCCCCAAAAACCACCACATACCCGAAGGGCGACACGGTAGCACAGTGGTTAGCACTGTTGTTTCACAGCGCCAGGACCCCAGGTTCGATTCCCAGCTTTGTCACTGTCTGTGCGGAGTCTGCACGTTCCCCCCTCATGTCTGCGTGGGTTTCCTCCAGATGCTCCGGTTTCCTCCCACAAGTCCCGAAAGATGTGCTGTTAGGTAATTTGGATATTCTGAATTCTCCCTCTGTGTATCCGTACAGGCGCCGGGATGGGGTGACGAGGGGCTTTTCACAGTAACTTCATTGCAGTGTCAATGTTAGACTACTTGCGAGAATAATAAAAAAAAGATTATATGCCCTTGAAGCTACAAAAGGATCGAAGAGGGAATAAGGGGAGCAAGAGCCAGGAAAGAAAGGATAAGACGGTGGACATGAGGAGTGAGGCAGAGCAAGATGTGGCGGAGAGGGCAGTGCCACCAATACGAACACCGACTTATCTACGAATAGGACAATGAATGGAGCTCCTAGCACAAGGCACCATAAAGAACGGATTTATGGCAACGGTAAAGTCAGCGGTTGCAGCAGACATCTTGGCCCCCTTCAAAGAGGTGCTTGAGAGGACGGAGCAATGGCTGGAGGCGAAGGAGGCAACACTGCGAGAACTCAAGTGGGTCGCTCCGGCAGAGGCCCAAGGCATCTTCGCCAAGCTCCACCGGTTTCAAGACAAAGAGTGGACCCTGAGCTGGATGTGAAACACACCGGCCTGCGTGTGAGAAGGGCCCACGATCAGCGTGTACCAAGTCATTGGGCTGACCTGGCCAAGCACCAGGCTGAATTTAATGGGGCCAAAATAGCTCTATTTAAGAGTAAGGTACGAGTCGGTATGTTATACCTGTCCAAACTGTAGGTGCCCTACCAAAAAAAGGAACATTATTTCACCACACTGGGGGAAGTGGATGAGTTCGCACAGTAGCAGTGGGTTGCTTCACAGTGCCAGGGTCCCAGATTCGATTCCCGGCTCGGGTCAATGTCTGTGTGGAGTCTGCGTGTTCTCCCTGTGTCTGCGTGGGGTTCCTCCGGGTGCTCCGGTTTCCTCCCACAAGTCCCGAAAGACGTGCTGTTAGGTGAATTGGAAATTCTGAATTCTCCCTCCATGTATCGGAACAGGCGGCGGAATGTGGCGACTAGGGCACTTTCACAGTAATGTCATTGCAGCGTTAATGTAAGCCTACTTGTAATAATAAAGATCATTATTCATATCATAGAATCATGGAACTTACAGTGCAGAAGGAGGCCATTTGGCCCATCGGGTCTGCACCGGCCCTTGGAAAGAGCACCCTACTTAAGCCCACACCTCCACTCTAACCCAGTAACCCCACCTAATCTTTTTGGGCACTAAGTGCAATTTAGCATGGCAATCCACCTAACCTGCACATCTTTGGACTGTGGGAGGAAACCGGAGCACCCGGAGGAAACCCTCGCAAACATGGGGAGAACGTGCAGACTCCGCACAGTGACCCAAGCCGGGAGTCAAACCTGGAACCCCGGAGCTGTGAAGCACTGTGCTACAATGCTGCCCATCCACAAGAATGGGCTGGGTAAGCCACAAAAGTATAGGACACAAATGGACCGGTGTCTGGATGTTAAATTGACTTTGCTTTGGCATCAATGAATGCCCAAGAAGGGAGGGGAGAGGGCAAAAAAGGACCAAACCGGGAAGGAAAGGGGGGGAAATAATGGGTGGGGAATGGAGGAGTCACTCCCTGGGGGCAGCCACCACGCTGGTGAACATGCATGGAGGGGGGGCCGCGGTGCAGTCCCCATAGGGTGGGGGTGCCCGGCAGAAGAGTGGACCACAGCACTGCCGGGTTTTGGGGGGGGGGGGGGGGGGGGGGGGGGGGGGTTAGAAAGTCAGTTGCAACAAGTTGCACATGGCAATGGCAGGAACAAAGGAACCAATGACAGCCATCCTGGATGCCCCCCAAAGGGAAACTCGAGTGCAGGGGCATATCCATGTGTTGAATATGGCTGCGGTGACAATCTTGAATGGCACCTGAACAAAGGGAATACTCAGAGAGCAGAGACACTTCCACATGCTGAGTTAGCCGACCCCACAGGAGAGGGCTGGGATGGGGAAGAAACCCCATCAAGATAGTCATCTGGAATGTCAGGAGACTTAACGGCCCAAGTGATAAATCCAGAGTTTTCGCCCGTCCGTAATTATTCTCCAAGGGACACTCCTGAGGGAGAAGGACCAACTGAGAGTAAGGAAGAATTGGATAGGACAGCTATCCCAAGCGTGTTACAGAACGAGGACTAGCGGGTGGCCATACAGTGCAATAGGAGGACGACATTCACAGCGACAAAGGTGATAACAGACCCAGGGTGGCGGTATATCATGGTAAGCAGTGTCCTGGAAGGTGCTTGTAAATGTGCATGCCCCCAATTGGTACGATACAGACTTCATAAAAAAAGACCATGTCAGAAATCCCCGACATAGACTCCTACCAACTTATCATGGGGGCTAACTTCAATTGTGTACAGGACTCGCGGACGGACAGATCCAGCCCCAAATCAGGGAAACAATCGACCATGGCAAGAGAACTAAGCATTTTTATGGAGCAAGTAGGGTGGTGGACCCATGGAGGTTCACAGACCCAAGGGTAAAGGAATTTTCCTTCTTCTCCCAGGTCTCCAGAGTCCACAACAGGATCAATTTCTTTGGAGTGGGGAAGTCGATGCTTCCAGGAGTTGTAGGGGCAGAATACTTTGCAATAGTCCACGCTGACCACGCACCACACTACGAGGATGTTAGGTTGGAGACAGGCCGGACCCAATGCCTCCCATGGAGGCTGGACACAGCCCTACTCACTGACCAGGCTTTCTGTGACAGAATGTCACAAGCCATCGACAGGTGGGTGCCACAATGGGAAGTCTCACCTTCCAGATTCTGGGAGGCCCTGAAGGCAGTGATCAGGGGGGAAATAATATATAGGCACTCAGGGAGATGAAGGAAAAGATGGCTAGGCAGCACTGGTCGACTCCACAGGTCCAAAAGTCACTGAAAGGGGCAACATAGGTGGAGAAGGTAGTCAAGAAGGCATCCGGCATGCTTGCCTTCATTGGCCGGGGCATTGAGTATAAGAATTGGCAAATCATGTTGCAGCTGTATAGAACCTTAGTTCGGCCACACTTGGAGTATAGCGTTCAATTCTGGTCGCCACACAACCAGAAGAATGTGGAGACTTTGGAGAGGGTGCAGAAGAGATTCACCAGGATGTTGCCTGGTATGGAGGGCATTAGCTATGAGGAGTGGTTGAATAAACTCGGTTTGTTCTCACTGGAACGACGGAGGTTGAGGGGCAACCTGATAGAGGCCTACAAAATTATGAGGGGCATAGACAGAGTGGAAAGTCAGAGGCTTTTCCCCAGGGTAGAGGGGTCAATTACTTGGGGGCATAGGTTTACGGTGCAAGGGGCAAGGTTTAGAGTAGATATACGAGGCAAGTTTTTTTACACAGAGGGTAGTGGGTGTCTGGAACTCGCTGCCGGAGGAGCTGGTGGAAGCAGGGACGATAGTGACATTTAAGGGGCATCTTGATAAATACATGAATAGGATGGGAATGGAGGGATACGGACCCAGGAAGTGTCGAAGATTGTAGTTTTGTCGGGCAGCATGGTCGGCACGGGCTTGGAGGGCCGAAGGGCCTGTTCCTGTGCTGTACCTTTCTTTGTTCTTTGTTTGTTGTCCACATTGGAGTACTCCATGGCCCCGACAATGGAACTAGTGGCGGAGAGGAAAAAATTACAAATGGGGTGACCTTCTATGAGCCTGGAGACAAGGCCAGCCACCTGCTAGCTCCCCAGCTGAGAAAGCAGGCAGCCACAAGGGAAATAGCATAAGTGAAGGATAGGAACAGAAAACTAGTCGCAGCGCCAGTCGAGATCAATGACACCCTTGCAACTTCCTACCAAGAGCTGTGCACCTCCGAGCCTCCAGAGGGGGACTTGAAGATGAAACAGTTCCTCAATGGGCTGGACCTACCAGTCAGAGGGAGGAAAGGAGACAGGGCCTGGAAGCACTACTAGAACTGACGAAAGTCATGGAGAGTATTCACTCCATGTAGGCACGGAAGGCGCCGAGTCCAGACGGTCTCCCAACGGTCTTCTATAAAAAAGATTTGCACCAGGACTGGCCCCACACCTGCGGAGGATGTTCAATGACTCCCTATCAAGGGGAACCCTGCCGCCCACACTGGCACAGGCCTCAATATCACTGATCCCAAAAAGGACAAAGACCTGACTGATTGTGGGTCATATAGACCCATCTCACTCCTAAGCACAGACGCCAAACTATTGGCAAAGGCCCTGGCAATGTGACTGAAGTTGCGTGCCAGAGGTAGTCGCAGAGGACCAGACAGGCTTCATCAAGGGCAGATAACTAAGAGCGAACATTAGGCGCCTGCTGAACGTGTTCATGACCCCATCTAGGGGAGAGACACCAGGGGGGTTGGATTATGAGGAGAGGTTGAGTCAACTGGGACTGTACTCGTTGGAATTTAGAAGGACGAGGGGGGAATCATATAGAAACATTTAAAATTATGATGGGAATAAATAGGATAGATGCGGGCAGGTTGTTTCCACTGGCGGGTGAAAGTAGAACTAGGGGACATAGCCGCAAAGTAAGGGGAAGTAGATTTAGGACTGAGTTTAGGAGGAACTTCTTCACCCAAAGGGTTGTGAATCTATGGAATTCCTTGCCCAGTGAAGCAGTTGAGGCTCCTTCATTAAATGTTTTTAAGGTAAAGATAGATAGTTTTTTGAAGAATAAAGGGTTTAAGGGTTATGGTGTTCGGGTCGGAAAGTGGAGCTGAGTCCACAAAAGATCAGCCATGATCTCATTGAATTCAGGCTCGAAGGGCCAGATGGCCTACTCCTGCTCCTAGTTCTTATGTTCTATTATATTCTTATGAGGGAAGGGCAACAAATGCTAGCCTTGGCAATGGTGCCCACATCCCACAGAAGAATAAAGAAAAAAAGCATTTAATTCAGAGATCCTGATTAGGGATTCTAAATGGTGGTGCAGCACAGTGGTTAGCACTACTGCCTCACAGCGCCAGGGAGATTGGTTCAATTCTGGCCTTGGATGACTGTGTGGAGTATGCAATTTCTCCCAGTGTCTGTGTGGGTTTTCTCCAGGTGCTCCGGTTTCCTCCCACAGTCCAAAGATGTGCAGGTTAGGTGGATTCACCTTGGTAAATTGCCCCTTTGTGTCCAAATAGGTGCAGATTGGTGGGGTTATGAGGTGCAGGGATAGGGTGGGAGAGTGGGTCTCGGTGTTCTTGCAGAGGACCGGTGCAGACTGGATGTGCCAAATGGCCTCTTTCTGCACGGTAGGAATTCTACGGTTCAGTCAGAAATATAGTCCCAATTTGCTGCTTGTGGTAAAATACTTCAATATGAAAATGAAATGAAAATGAAAATCGCTTATTGTCACGAGTAGGCTTCAATGAAGTTACTGTGAAAAGCCCCTAGTCGCCACATTCCGGCGCCTGTCCGGGGAGGCTGGTACGGGAATCGAACCGTGCTGCTGGCCTGCTTGGTCTGTTTTAAAAGCCAGCGATTTAGCCTGGTGAGCTAAACCAGCCCCGCTGGCTGTTTAACTGTTCACCCAGCTTGACAACATTACTATTACTGAATCCCAAGAAATCCACCTCCTTATCCTGGTGCCAGATGCACACTGATATCAGGATAGAAGAATTCCATTCACCAGAGATTGCAGCTTCCTTCAAGATCACTTACTTTGGGAGAATAATCAAACAGTAAATGTGGGTGCATTTATAAAATGTTCTATTTAAATTATACAATCAACTATTATAGTATAAAATATAGCTTAAAACAAAAAATACAGTAGTTAATTCTCTGGTAAAGTTCACAACGTACATTTTACACATAAGACCTTGTACCACCAAAGCTTTTCACATTCTAAAACAAAATGTGATACAGTCTTTCATTGATATATAAAATTAGCTACAAAGTTGTGCAACTCAAATCATGTCTGGTTCTGTGAAAGCATTTACAATAACGATATAAATGAACAAGTTTATATATTTTATGATATAACATTGCAGGCAGAGTATTTACTGTGTTAAATGTGAAACATTGTAAAACTGAGCACCGTCAATAATCTACATAAGAAAACATGTAACTGTTGTACCATTTCACAACTATGAAAAGAAGTGAACACTGGCATTATTGCAATAAATAATTCACACATTTGAAAAGGCAGATGGGAAGACATTTGGGTTAACAGTGCATGTAGCATATACCAATTGTTAGAAAAATCAATTACAACTGGAGAGTTTGTCCAAAATAATGTATGTAATTGCCAACAGATAGGTGCTAGATCATAGTTAAAATTATTTGGCCAGTTGGAAGGTTTTCTGCATTCAAAACTGTAACACATACAGTGCATGCAAGGAAAGCAAAAGTTACTAGTGCAAAATAATTATGAAAGGCCACAATGTGTACGACATTTGAGCATAAACATCGAACAATTATCGTAAGACACTGCCAAGACTTATAACAGCAGAATAAAACTTTTTTCAATGCCCCCCCAAATCATGTTACTTCTGTAAGAAATTTAAATTTCAGCTTCCTTTCTGGTCACACATTAATCATCTAAATTATATGCTTGTGTTTAGTATTACGTGCTTTCAACCTTGCTCCTGTTGCAGCTTAATTTCTCAAAACAAAACATGTTTCAAAACTATTCAGGTGGATAGTCAGGTGGATGGGGAGGGGGGGGGGGGGGAAGAACTGGAAATGAGTTATGATAAGCATATATAACTGAAATGTTGATCTTTTTATCTTCGGTTTCTGACTGACGAGCTGTATATTTCCAGCATTTTCTGTTCTCATTAGTTATACTGAATAGATTTGAATATTGAGAAGTAACATGCCAGAAACCATAACACCACCTCTCTCCATTCCATTATATATGTGGAAACACCCACTTTAAGGCAATATTCAGGAAACTGAATAATCAACATTCCATTTTAAACTTATCAAATGAGTTGTCAATTTTGGTCAGAGTTTTTCTGATGCGCAGGGCAGTTAGTCTTGCTGATGAATTATGATACCAGCATTCCTTCATCACCTTTGAAAGAGAAGTTAATTTCTGTTGAGAAAGATGTAAAGTAGGATTACTAAAATGTTAAATACAGGATTTAAAATATTCTTCATTACTGCTCAAGCAATTAGTCTTTCATTCGTAGAATCATAGAATCACTACAGTGCAGAAGGAGGCCAATTGGCCCATCGAGTCTGCACTAACCCTCTGAAAGAGCACCTTACCTCGGCGCATGCCCCCACTCTATCCCATAACCCAGTAACCCCAACTAACAGTTTGGACACTAAAGGGCAATTTAGCATGGCCAATTCATCTAACCTGCACACCGGTGCACCCGGAGACATGGGGAGAACGTTAAAACTCCACGCAAACAGTGACCCAAGGCTGGAATTGAACCCAGCTCCATGGATCTGTGAGACATCAGTGCTAACCATTGTGCCACCGTGCATCGCCAGATCTCTTTGTTATTGAAACCCAGAGACAAATAATTTTTCCATAACCATTCTCTCTGCTGCTTAGCTGATGACCAACTGTTGAGAAAGACCATTATAATTCTGTAGTTTGAGGAATTGCATGATAGCTTTGCAAGACAATGGTAGTGGCAAGGCCAAGATCTGAAAGCCACAGAATTATCAAGTCTTCAGCTGATGCAGAGAATCAAACTGATCAGCAGTTTAATAATCTTCATTGTCACAAGTAGGCTTACATTAACACTGCAATGAAGTTGCTGTGAAAAACCCCTAGTCGCCACATTCCGGCATCTGTCGGGTACACGGAGGGAGAATTCAGAGTGTCCAAATTACCTAACAGCACGTCTTTCAGGACTTGTGGGAGGAAACCGCAGCATCTGGAGAAAACCCACGCAGACACGGGGAGCACGTGCAGACTCCGCACAGACAGTGACCCAAGCCAGGAATCGAACCTGGGACCCTGACACTGTGAAGCCATAGTGCTAGTTCACTGAAGCAATGTACATGCACCAGATATGTGACAATGATGGTCCAAAAAAAAAAAACACTAAAATTGCCACACAAAAAAATCCCCAACTGGACAACCTTCCAGAAAAAAAATAATCACCAAAATGTTCATTGTACACACCATGACATCAGCAAGATGGCCTTACATGGGAGTTTTGGAGGTGCCAGTGTGGACGGGCTTGCAAATCTGGAGCGAATTAATGAGCAATCCACTTAAGTTCATTCAGTGGTGTAGAAATGGCCCCTAAATTAATAACCCTGTTTCTTTAGGAAGATAATACCCCACATAGAGCAAAAATCAAGAATTCAATTTTAATATTTCAATATTTTGATGTTCTAGTTTCTTTATTGTGTTTCATTATGTGTATAATTCAATTTTGCCTGCAATTATCCAAATACATGTGTGACAAATCAAGATGGTATAGATTTCATACTCAAACTTCTTCATGTCTTTGAAACATCAACATTATATAATAGTGGCTCATTGACATTTTAATTATCCAATCTATAGTTTCCATACCAAGAAGGCAAGTTGCATTTTATATCTTGCCCCCCCCCCCCCCCCCGGTTATAATAGATGCTATATTATTCCAGAAACAAAATTATCCAACCTAATAACGGCTATTTGTGGTTACATTTTCTCGTTCATAGGTATTTAGTATTGAAAGATTCAACAGCTTAAATTTAACAAAAAAGTTGAGGAAAAGAACGGAAATTTAATCATGAATGAAAAATGCTAAGAGTTTCAAACAAATTGATGCAGTTCAAGTATTAAAGATGAAAGAGATATAAAATGTGACAGGAATCTACAGCTGTGCATCCTGACGATATGGGTTCCTTACGTATACATACATGTCAGAATCCATTTTGTTGATAATTCCCACATTCATAACTTTAAATGAAACTTATGTAAAATTGTAATGCTGTTTTCGCACTCCTTCATCGTAAGAATTGGATCAAAGAATGGTTATTGCACAAAAGGAGGAAGCCATCTGTGTCATCTTGGTCCAGACCCTTACACCAATCTCAATTTCACTCCATCTACCCTGTCTGGACCCTTCATGATTTTGAACAGCCTTCTCGTCTCGAAGAACAGCCCCACTTTTCCAACTACTGTCGCAACTGAAACCCTACATCCCAGGAATCAATCCTGGGTGCAATGTAATGGAAAAGTTTTGAAGTGTCATTTCATAATACTTTATTTAATATTTTAATACTTTCTCCCTTATTTCAACTTCACCGTTGTCGAACCACACTTAGTCATTTTTGGGGGCCCTGGGAAGTTTCTCTCTGGGCTAGCCCATACTTTGAATTTTTCTCATCACTGGGGAGCTGAACTCACTGGCCAGAATGGCTCCTCAGAAATCAATCCGCTATTTTGAAAGGGTGCCCCGATCGCTAAGTGAACTTGAGGGTCCCCATAAATCCTATCCACGGGCAATGTCAGCACATGGGCATTACCCCACGCTCCCCCCAATGGGAGGACACCCTATTATGGGGTCGTTAAGGGCCCGCTTTTCAGGCATTCCCACGCCCCCTTTCAGCCGCCCCGTTTTCAGGACACCCACCCTTCACAGTCGTCCCCCCCACCCCCAAACATTCTGGAGACCCCTTCATATCCACCCTTCGCCCCTCCCACCTTTCATACCCCTCCCTCATCCCTCCTTTCTTGGGCATGGTCCCCTCAGGCCCTGACCCTTGGCAGTGCCACCCTGGCACCTTGACAGAGCTCCTGCCAGGTTGGCAGTGCCAGCCAGGCAGCTTGGCAGTGTCAGGGTGATACTCAGGTGTGAACCAGGCAATGCCAAGGTGCTCAGGTGTCGAGGGAGAGCCAGGGTGCCTCCTTGCCTTGTTCCTGACCACCAATGGGCCTCCAATGGCCTGGCAGAACTCCCCATCTGCCGTGACACCTGGTCCACGTTTGTGTGCACTAGTACTAACTCTGCTCCACCCATTACACCGGCGCTGCACATTTGTGCAATTAAAGTTGCCCTATAATGTTTGCATCTCTCTGTAATTCCCCTGCAGATTTGTTCTTCCATATGCATCTCAATAATTGCTAGTCTATTGCCTACACTGAGCAATGTAATTGCACCCTTTTTGTTCCTTAGATCTCCCCAAATTGTTTCTGTCCTTGAGCCTCTGGGACATCCTCTTTCTCCAGCACTACAATGCTCACCTTAACCAATGCCATCATCCCTCCTTCTTCCTTCCTTTCCTATCTTTCTCAACACCTTGTACCCAGGAATATTTCACACTCAGTCCTGAACCTGGGGCGGCATTCTCCCCTACCCGGTGTGACGGAGGGTCCCGGAGTAGGGGAGTGGTGCCAACCACTCAGGGGTCGCGCCTCCCCAAAGGTGGGGAATTCTCCCCACCTTTGGCGGCCAGCCCCGCGCCGGAGCGGTTGCCACCAGAAGACTGGCGCAAAAAACCGGCGCCCCCGGCAGCTGGGCTGGCCGAAAGGCTTTTGCCAGTCCGCGCATGCGCCGGCAGTGATGTCGGCGGCAGCTGGCCACTGACGTCACTGCCGGCGCATGTGCGATGTGGGGTTCTCTTCCGCTTCCGCCATGGCGGAGGCCGCGGCGGACGCGGAAGAAACTAGTGCAGCCAGGGCACTGGCCTGGACTCTGAGGGGGGGGCCCCGATTGCGGGCCAGGCCACCGTGGGGGCACCCACCGGGGTTCGATCGCCCCCCGCCCCCCGCAGGACCCCGGGGGCCTGCTCGCGCCGCTGAGCCCGCCGTTCCAGAGGTGGTTTAAACCTCGGCGGCGGGAGAGGCCTCCCAGCAGCGGGACTTCGGCCCATCCGGGCCGGAGAATCACCGCAGGGGCCTCTCCGATCGGAGTGGCGAGATTCCTGCCCCCGCCACTTCCCGGGTGGCGGAGAATCTCTGCCACGGCGGGGGCGGGATTTTAGGCGCCCCCAGGCGATTCTCCAACCCTGCTGGGGGTCGGAGAATTTCGCCCCAGGTCTGCTACTGACACGTTATATTTCCACATGGAAATCTGTACTTGCCACTCCCCAATCGTGTTCATTGTGCTCTGTGCATTCATATACATGCACAGTAACCTTCAAATTTAGATTTAAATACTATATTTTAATACTTTATTTACTTTATAATACTTTATTTAATATTTTAATACTTTCTCCCTTACTCCAACTTCACCAATTAGCATACTGTCCTCTATACTAATGTTATCTGTCCTCCCACTATTTATGCACCCTGGCATTCCTCTCTAATATTTTCTCTTGGTTCTCGCATCCCTACCGGGTTAATTTACTGTCCTCCCAACAACACCAGCAAAACGCCCCGCAAATAATTCTGTCCCAAATATGTTCAGGTGCAACCCGTTCGGCTTGGACCAGTGCCTTCTCCCAAGAGTCAGTTCCAGTGTCCCAGGAATCGAAAGCCCCCCCCCCCCCCCCCCCCCCCCCCCATCCTGCACGGATTCATCATCTATCATTATTACGGTGCCACAAACCTGGCTGCTGACTGCAAATCTCGGAGGAACCAATGCCCTCACCAGTTTCCAAAATGGGAAAATGATTTCCGAAGAAGGATCCCAGGGGATTCCTGTACCACCTGCCTAGTTCCTTTGGCCTGCCCGGTGGTCACCCATGCCCTCTCTACTGCTAGGCCCTTAAGCTGCGGTGTGACCACCTCTCTGAACACACTTGGCTCTCAGCCTCATGGATGCACCACAGTGACTCCAGCTTCCACTCGAGCTCCAAAACCAGCAGCAGAAGGTTTTGTGGCTGGCAGGATTTGTTGCACATGTGGCACTCTAGGATACTGGCAGTGTCCATGACTTTGTACATATTAATCATCTTTATTATTGTCAGAAGTAGACTTAGAACATAACACTGCAATGAGGTTTCTGTGAAAAAACCCTATCGCCACACTCGGCGCCTGTTCGGGTACACAGAGGGAGAATTCAGAATGCCCAATTCACCTAACAAGCACGTCTTTCAGGATTTGTGGGAGGAAACCGGAGCACCCGGAGGAAACCCACGCAGACACGGGGAGAACATGCAGACTTCGCACAGACAGTGGTCCAAGCTGGGAATCGAACCTGGGCCCCTAGTGCTGTAAAGCAACAGTGCTAACCACTGTGCTATCGTGCTGTCCGGTATTACAGAACATGCATTCCACTCGACTAAGCTGTCCTGCCATGTCTTAAATTTATTCTATGTACTATATTACCTTTTTATATTGCTCCTTGCAATATATAGTCTTGCAATATATTTGGAACATGACAGTTCTGGAACACTAATGGTACAATATGAATACTTACTGGATCTGAAAACCATCTGTTCGGAATATTTGGTCTTTGTTGATCCACACAAATTACCTTTTTCATATCATCAAAACCAGGATCATTAGGAACGAGATCATAAAATGGAGGCTTATAATCTTCCACAATTCCTAAATAAAAACAAAAATTGCATGAAGAGGAATAAATTAGGGATTTAAAGAAATATATAAATTTGCAGTGCTACTGATCAAGTGTTGTGATCCCAAATGCAGCGTATGTTAAAAAAGAAAAATCAAATCAGAAAAATAACGTTATCTGAATATTTGATCCTAAAATGATCATTCCAACCTGGGTTTTTCTGCAACACTGGTAATGTGAAAATGACAGAGGAGGGCAAAATCCAAAGTCCGACCCCCGAACAAGGCGCCTACAATTTTGGCAGGGGAGGAGATGGGACGAGGTTGGGATTTGTGCTTGCACGTTTTACGGAGGCAGCTGTCCATACAAAAAAGCAGCTGCCTCCAGTCATGTCGTTAGCGAAGAGTGGGAAAAACAATTGGCTAAATTCTCTGCCGTCAGGATGCTCCCTTTTGCTCTGTTTTGCTGGCAGCCCGGTGGTTTCCCGACAGCTTGGGGCTGCCCCACAATGGGAAACCACATTGACCAGTCGGCGAAATGGAGAATTCCAAAGGCATGCTGAACCAGAGCCGGGATTCTCCCCTACCCGGCGGGGCGGGGGGTCCCGGCGTGATGGAGTGGCATGAACCACTCCAGTATCGGGCCACCCCAAAGGTGCGGATGTCTCCGCACCTTTAGGGGCCAAGCCCTAACATTGAGGGGCTAGGCCCGTGCCGGAGTGGTTGATGCTCCGCCTGCTGGCGTGGAAGGCCTTTGGCACCACGCCAGCCGGGGCTGAAGGGACTTCGCCGGCCAGCGGAAGTCTGCGCATGCGCCGGAGCGTCAGCGGCTGCTGACGTCATCCCTGCGCATGCGCAGGGGAAGGGGCCACTTCCGCCTCCACCATAGTGAAGTCTATGGCGAAGGCGGAAGGAAAAGAGTGCCCCCACGGCACAGGCCTGCCCGCCGATCGGTGGGCCCCGATCACGGGCCAGGCCACCGTGGGGGCACCCCCCAGGGCCAGATCGCCCCGCGACCCCCCCCCCCCCCCCCCCCCCCCAGGACCCCGGAGCCTGCCCGCGCCGCCTGCTCCCGCCGGTAAAGTTTGATCCACGGCGGCGGGAGAAGCATGACAGTGGCGGGACTTCGGCCCATCGCGGGCCGGAGAATCGCCGGGGAGGGGGGGCACGTCGACCGGCGTGGAGCGATTCCCGCCCCCGCCGAAACTCTGGTGCCGGAGAATTCAGGGCACAGCGCGGGCGGGATTGACGCCAGCCCCGGCGATTCTCCGACCCAGCAGGGGGTCGGAGAATCCCGCCCCAGGTATCTGGCGCGGCGGTAAGGAGAAACCGTCCCAATGTGTGCCGATTAGATCTGGTAGCAGCAGCTCTAAACTTTGTGAAGTCCTTTGGAGAGGTGGGACACGCTATTGGAGAATTAGGGTTATGGCCGCGGGATACATTTGGGGACGTAAAATACCCTTTGGGAAAGGTACGGTGCTCTTTGGATTGTTAAAAGTGGACATGAATGTTAAAAGTTCTGGATTGAGGAAAGATTTCAATGTATTAAAGAGTGCAGAAAAGATTCGCAAGGATGAAGTTGCTCATTCCTGGAGCTCGTTATGAAAATAGATCAAATAAATTAGGTCTGTTTTCCTTTGATGGAAGGATTCAGAATGAGAGTTGATAGATTTAAGGTAATTGGCAAAAGAAGAAATGGAAACATCGGAGAAACTTTGACATTGTGAGTGGTTAGGATCTGAAATGTGCTGCCTGATAAGTGTGGTGGAGTCAGGTTCAATCGCGACATTCAAGAAGGAATTGGATTATTATTAGAAAAGGAAGAATGTCTGTGTGATGAGATGCATAAGCAATGATGTAAATAGTAATATGCACAGCCTCCAACAGGTGGCAGTAGAGAACAACCATGTGACACTGTTGCCTTAGGGAGTCATTGTGGATATTCGCATTTGTTGTAGCTCTTAAATAATAGTCATTTATAGTTAGTAGATTCTTAATAGTTTTCTTATTGCTGTTATTCAACAATAAAATTTAACTAGTGATGAACTAGACATTTTCTACTGTACTAATTCCACCCGGCCAAGCACCAGAACGTTAACAGTGTGGTGCTGTAGGGAGGAGGTAGGGGAAAGACACCAGGTGAACTGCTCATTCAGAGAGCCGATGCAAACACAGTGGGCCAAATGGTTCCCCCCTGGGAATGGCCAGCGCAGTGGGCAGCTCCGGGCAGGGCAGATTAAGGGGTGTTTACGGGCAGGGTGAGCCTCCGTGCAGGGCAGGGTACATCTCCGTGCAGGGCAAAGGACATCTCCGCGCAGGGCAGGGGGACATCTCCGCGCAGGGCAGGGGGACATCTCTGCGCAGGGCAGGGGGACATCTCTGCACAGGGCAAGGGGCATCTCCGCGCAGGGCAGGGGGACATCTCTGCGCAGGGCAGGGGACATCTCCGCGCAGGGCAGGGGGACATCTCTGCGCAGGGCAGGGGGACATCTCTGCGTAGGGCAGGGGGACATCTCTGCGCAGGGCAAGGGACATCTCTGCGCAGGGCAGGGGGACATCTCTGCGTAGGGCAGGGGGACATCTCTGCGCAGGGCAAGGGACATCTCTGCGCAGGGCAGGGGACATCTCCGCGCAGGGCAGGGGGACATCTCCGCGCAGGGCAGGGGGACATCTCCGCGCAGGGCAGGGGGACATCTCTGCGCAGGGCAAGGGACATCTCTGCGCAGGGCAGGGGACATCTCTGCGCAGGGCAGGGGACATCTCCGCGCAGGGCAGGGGGCGACTCTGCACAGGGCGGGGGGGGGGGGGGGGGGGGGGGGGGGGGGCTCCGCGCAGAGCAGAATGTACTTTGAGAATTCAAAGTTAAAATTCAACTTGAAGCTTCAGTTATGCCATTTGCTTCAGCTTACTTATTGGTGGGATTTAGCATGAAGATGCTCCGCGCAGGACAGGGGACAGCTCCGCGCAGGTCCATAATGGGACTTTATTATCATCAGGCAATTAGTCTCTGAGGTCATGGCTTCTTCTCCCGAGGCAGATCATCCCTCCACGATGGGCTGAAAGCTCTTCAATCCGAACAGTGCTACCAGGAAGGAGCCATTGTTAGGACTAAGGTAGGCCCCAGACCAAGAGTAAGACTAGAGGCCTGGAACAAAAGTGTGGGGTGCACTGCTCTGGGCCAGTCAGGCATGCCCTTGGGGCTAGATATTAAGAGGCCAGGGTGCAGCCTTTGCCACTCGGTGCAGATAGCCTACATGGGGCATAAGGTGCTTGAACAGGAGGGAACGCCCAGCCCAGAGTCAAGCAGCTAACGCATAGCAGGTAACCTTCTGGAAACATGCCAGCTTCAGTGGGAAGAGAACCTGAAGGGCATTCAAGGTTCTCAATTAACCCCAAGAGCAGGCAGGTTGATAAAATAGCAACAAGGTAGATGACAAGGAAGCCACCCAACCCTGCTGATTTTATATCCCCAGCACACTTACTGGAGAGAGGATAGGGGCATATCATTTCAGAAATGTGCTAGGATTCCTGAACAGCAATAATAATTTAATATTCCCCTAAATAGCTTTTTTTAAATCATTCTGACAGGATGTGGGCTTCGCTGGCTAGGCCAGCATTTGTTGTTCATCTCTAATTGCCCTTCAGAAGGTGGTGGTGAGCTGTCTTCTTGAAACACTGCAGTCGATGTATGGTACACCCACTGTGCTATTGGGAGGGAGTTTCAAAACTTTGTTCATGGGATGTGCCCAACCCCGAGGGCATTTTAAGAGTCAATCATTGCTGTGGATCTGGAGTGACATGTAGGCCAGACCAGGTAAGACCAGGCAGATTTCCTTCCCTAAAGGATATTAGGGAACCAGATGGGTTTTTACATCAGTGGACTTTCAATTACAGATTTTTATGGAATTCAAATTTCACCATCTGCCATGGTGGGATTTGAACCCAGGTCCCCAGAACATTACCCTGGGTCTCTAGATTATCAATCCAATGATAATACCACTACACCACCGCCTCCCCATCTACTGCCCTTGTCGTTCCAGATGGTAGTGGTTGTGGGTTTGGAAGATGCTGCCTTGGTGAATTCCTACAGTGCATCTTGTAGATGGTACACACATCTGGGTTGACAGGGCTGGGTTTGCCTTTGTCGTTTTCAGTACCTAGGCCGATGCTGGGTGGTCCACCCAATTTCTTTCCTATTCAAAGTGAGTTATTCGTATGAATATTTCATGTATTTTGGATCTATATGGTCCCCTAATGCAGCTTATGTAGGCCAGAATATTCCACATTTCTACACTCACTAGCCTGTCAATTTTCACCACTGATTTTAAATGGACAAGAAATGGGTTGAAAAACACAGAAATAGAAGTGCTCCAGATTGGGTTCTGCATAGACTGAAACTCAAATTATCACAATTATTTTTCATAACATTGTGAATAAGTGTATAACCGCAAATATGATACAATATTTTTAAAAAATAATAATTTGGGAAAATATATTGCTCAAAAAGTTCTGTTTTACATCAAGTCACACACACACCTGAGGCGGAATTTTGAGCCTGCATTAGCCGTCAGCGATGCAAGTGGAAAACATGAGTCAGGAAACACGATTCTCGCCAGCGAGAGCATATTTTCCAATTTCCCAGGGCCCACACAGGTGGCAGAACAAGAATCCTGCCACGGAAGGCCGCGAACCTCATTTAAATGCATGAGCATATCACTCGCGAGCGCTCCCACTGGGACTTCCTCCCCCTCACCGAAAATTTATTGGTCACCGGCGTGAGATCACACCACACGATTTACAGCAACAGTATAATAATAACTTGGTGACCTCATCTCTGATGGGATACTGGAGGTAAGCGCTCAGGTCGCTCTTGCCCTCTAGGGTGCCAGTCGCAGAGGGGGCAGCGGAGAGGATGCAGTATCGGCATCTCGGGGGGTAGGTTCGCTCACAGGCCTTAGCCTGTAGGTTCAAAGCGGTCTGGCAACTGGTGTGCTGGCAAAACTTCCAATGTCCACCTTGTTGGGCTTGTGGCGCTATCACCACTGAGAGACTGCCTTTCCAAAGTGGCAGCTGGAAAGTGGGAGGGAGCAGGTGAGTCCATAGCATCAGCACTGGGCAACTGAGAGGTTCCTGGGTGGGGTCCGATGAGATGCCAGACTGCATGGGCAGAGTGAGGGGCTCTGACAAGGGGTGTTTACCAGCTCTATGAGGCCTGAAGACCCTGACACAATGGGGAGAACGACTGCAGTGCCCACAATCAGGCAGAATTGTGAAGCCAGAGGGCATGAAATATCTGGAAGTTCAAGGCCAATGGTTATGGAGGCCAGGCTCTTAGGGGTTAGTGTCTGGGTGGCTGGCTGTTCAAGTTGAAAGGCTTGTTTAATCCATAGCCCTTCAAAGCTGGATTATGAGAATGCCCACGAAAGATGAAGTTGACATGCTAATTTCAGTGTTCATACACATCAGGTGAGCCTCGCCTGCCACAAGGGGACGCCAGTTGCCTAATCAGGTCCCTAACCTTTCCTTGAAGGGTCAATAGTGCCACTTTAGTCAGCATTGCAATGCAGGAGTGTGTCACTGTATGGCACCCAACTTTTAAGCCTCAACAGGTCCAAGCAATGGACGATCGAGGGGGTCCTCTGACCCAACTGTCTGCCTCTCTTCCATGGCTATATTCGTGGCCGGGAGTCCCTGGAGAGAAAGCATGTGCTACCCACTGGCACCCTTGAGAACTTCCGTGCTCATTGGGCGCTGCAGGGGCTGGGGTGCCTGACTGACCCCTTTCATCACATTTTGATTTGATGATTTAAGTCTAATTTATGATTCCCTTTTTGTTTAAGGCACATTCCCTTCTTGTTTAAGGCACTTTCCCTTCAAGGTGCTGTCCCTTTAATTTGTCCCTCAGTTTATTTGATTTTGCTTACTTAGTTATTTATGTTGATGAAAATAGTTAGTTAACATGTAGGGTGCAATTCTCCCCCCACCCACCACGCCGGGTGGGAGAATCACAGGGGGGGGCCGGGCGAGAACCGCCACGCCGCCCCGGCACCCGCACGCGATTCTCCACCCCCCCCCCAAAACCGGCGGCCGTGATTTACGACTGGTCGCTCAGAGAATCGGCGCTCGCCATTTGTAATGGGCGAGCGGCAATTATCCAGCCCGGATGGGCCGAGCGGCCTGCCCAATACGACGTGTTCCCACCAGCGCCGACCACACCTGGTCGCTGCCGGCGTGAACAGCGCGGGAATGCTGGGGGGGGCGGCCTGTGGGGTGGGGGGGATCCAGCACCGGGGGGACGCTCAATGGGGTCTGGCCCGGGATCGGTGCCCACCGATCGGCGGGCTGGCCTCTCTGAAGGAGGCACTCCTTTCCTCCGCCGCCCAGCAAGATCACTCCGACATTTCTTGCGGGGCGCCCGCGGGGAGGACGCCAAACTGCGCGTGCGCGGGTGACGTCATTTCTGCGGCGCCGGCCGCTTAATTTACGCGGCGCCACTTTTACACGGCGCCAAGGCCCGGCGCGCGTAAATGACGCGCCGCTGCTCCTAGCCCCCCGGGGGTGGGAGAATAGTGGGCGAGGAGCGGCCTCCGACGCCGGAGTGAAACACTTCGGTTTTCACTCCGGCGTCGGCACTTAGTCTCACGTTGGGAGAATCCCGCCCGTAGTTCTTGCTTTGCTCACTGAATTATGTTGTTGACCAGTGGGATTAAACTACAAACAATTGCTTCCTGGTACTTGGTTATTTATGTTGATCAAAATAGTTGAAAGCTTAGCACTTCCCCACAAGCCCGTGAGCTCAAAACTATTGTGCTCGGACACAACGGCATTCGTGGCGTAAGTGTGCAGTGAACTTCCGTCAGAGAGCGCACCCCTGAACTCATCCAGGTAAGTGGAGAGTATTCCATTACACTCCTGACTTGTGCCTTTTAGTCTGGTGGACAGGCTTTGGTGGGGTCAGGATCCTAGCCTTTGACCTGCCCTGGTAGCCACGGTATTAATATAATAATCTTTATTATTGTCACAAGTAGGCTTACCTTAATACCGCAATGAAGTTACTGTGAAAATCCCCTAGTCTAGTTCAGTCTCTGATCAATATTGATTGTAGGGGATTCAGCGATGGTAATGCCATTGAACGTCAAGGGGGGGTGGTTAGATCCTGTCTTGTAGGAGATGGTCATTGCCTGGCACTTGTGTGCTGCAAATGTAACATGCCACTTAAAAAAAAAAAAATCTTTCTTGTCACAAGTAGGCTTACATTAACACTGCAATGAAGTTGTTGTGAAAAGCCCCTAGTTGCCACATTCCGGCACCTGTTCAGGTACACAGAGGGAGAATTCAAAATATACGATTCACCTAACAGCACATCTTTCAGGACTTGTGGGATGAAACCGGAGCACCCGGAAGAAGCCCACGGAGACACAGGAAGAACGTGCAGACTCCACACAGCCAATGACCCAATCCGGCAAGCGAACCTGGATCCTGGAGTTGTGAAGCAACAGTGCTACCCACTGTGCTACCGTGCCGCCCACATAAGAACGAACGGGCCACCAAAGCCGATATTTTCAAAACTCTGGTAGGATTCCACTCTTGGTCTCTTGCCCTTTGCTTCTCTCTGGCATCTTCATTTTCCACAAAGTCCCTGACCACACCTTCAGCACTCCATTACAATTCCTTACACTTCCACAAACGCCATCCTGATTCTTTCCCAGAGATATCTACCTGCAACTTCTGCATTGAGCACTTCATTCTTCATAATTTCCATCTCAACTCACCTTGCCCTTTCCATTGATTTCACTGCTCTCTTCTTCTACATAAACCTACTTCAATTAAAGTACAAAGAGAGAATTGTCTTACACCAGGACAATGAAGCAATTCAAGGGATCTAGTCCCTATTTGGGGGAGGCGGTGGCATAGAGGTACTGTCACTGGACTAGTAATGTTAACGCTCTGGGGACGCAGGATCAAACCCACCACAGCAAGTGAAATTTGGATTCAATAAAAATCTAAATCAAAAGTCTAATGATGAACATGAAGCGATCCCCGTAAAAACCATCACAAATGTCCTTTAGGACTGCTATCCTTACCTGGTCTGGCCTACATGTGAGTCCATAGCAATGTGGTTGACTCTTAAATGCACTCCGAAATGGCCACTCAGTTCAAGGACAATTAGTGATGGGCAATAAATGCCCAGCTAGTGGCACATACATCCCATGAATGAATAGAAAAACAAACTTGTGGAAAACCAACAAGGCAAGTCACAGTATTCGTATCACATATGTGTTCTTCAATGTCCGACATCATATACTGTTAATGGAGAGTTTCTGGAGCGAACTACGTTCATGTGCAAAATTCTTTGAGATATTGTGCAATATGCTATTAGATCTTCTTAATTCATCATTTCGCATTTTCCCAGAGCATAAGATACTCAGAAACAAATTAATGAAACATTACTTGCCTGTTTTAACGATGAGAAAGGATGTATGAGAAATTCAAAGATCTATAATTATACTTAACTGAAATCCACATTAAAAATGAAATATTTGTGCAAATGCACGTTAACCACATTAATGAATTAAAGGCAAAAGTCAAGATATATATACCTCCATATCATAACAATTAAGCAGCAGTACTAAACCAAGCTGTATTCTTTGTACATTTACAGTAATAATGGACATTTGGAAGATTTGTTTGTAAACAGTAATAAAACTCTTTATGACTGTTACATTCAGACTAATAAATGAATCCAAAATACCTTCCAAGCACTCACCATTGCTAACTGTTCTCCTGGCAACTTCCCACAAGACTAGGCCAAAAGCCCAGATGTCAACTCTCCTGTACGAGTCAAACAGATTCACTTGGATTGTTTCATCCAATACTTCAGGTGCCATATATCGCTTAGTCCCTACCCTAGGATTATTGCCAACATCTAAGTGATTAGTGCACTGGGAGTGCATCACAGCAAGACCTAAAAACAAATGCAAAAAGGTAGCAAGTTACAACAAAATCCCACAGCATACCATCAGGGATCAGGATAACGGGTCAAGTACCTCGAAGTTTCACTTCTGCTAATATTTGTTTTTTAAATTTAGAGTATCCAATTCTTTTTTTCCAAATTAAGGGACAATTTAGCGTTGCCCATTCACCTACCCTGCACTTCTTTTTGGGTTCGTGGGGGGTGAGACCCACGCAGACACGGGGAGAATGTGCAAACTCCACACGGATGGTGACCTGGGGCCGGGATCGAAACCGGGTCCTCAGCACTGTGATGCAGCAGTGCTAACCACTGCGCCACCGTGCTGCTTTATGCTAATACTTACGCATCCTTCACTTTTCCTCATACCCGCATAAAAGCTGACTGAGCATTTGAACAACATTATAATAATCGTTTCCAATAGAGTTTTTTTTATCTCCTGTGGCATTCATATATAGGCTGGGGATTGCACTATGGTTGTAACATGGTAATGCTGTTAGTCACAGCCAGAGGGCAAAGGACTGCATAGGTTGGAGTGTGGAGAACAGCCAGGGGAGAAAGCAATAAAACAAAGCAAGGAGAGAATTTAAACGTAGTGGCCATTAATTAAGTCAGGTCACTCTCTGTCACAACCCCTCTTCCCTCTTCCCCCCCCCCCCCCCCCCCCACCCCACACCCTCTGAAAAGAGGAAGAAATAAACCAAACAATTAAATTAAGTCTGTAAGATTTCTAGAAAATGCCACCAGTGTCAAACGTATCACATACTTGTTCTTTGTAATAGTCCCAGTTACCATGCACTACATAAATAAAACACATCTTAGTGTACCACAAGTTTAGGGCTGGCCTTTGAGCTTACTGACTTCCTGTCAAATTTGCCACTTTGTCAGCAGACACCAATATAGCAAGAATTTCTCACTAAGCTCAGGGGTTGATTTTAATGCTATTCCCCCACAGCCAGTTTGGTGGCAGAGGTATTTAAATCAAGCAAGAGGAGTGCAGGTAAGGATCCCACGTCATTCCCACCTCTGTCACCGTGGTCAAGTCCAGAGCAGGAGCCTTGTTAAAATTTTTCCCACCCTGTGACAGTCGAGGGCTGAGAATCTCCCTTACCCGGCAGGGCAGGGGGTCCCAGCGTGTCGGAGTGGCGTGAACCACTCCGGCGTCGGGCCACCCCAAAGGTGCGGACGTCTCCGCACCTTTAGGCCCCAAGCCCTCACATTGAGGGGCTGGGTCACACCGGAGTGGTTCCCACGGCCTTTGGCGCCACGCCAGCCGGGGCTGAAAGGACTTCACCGGCCGATGTAAGTCCGCGCATGCGCCGGAGCGTCAGCGACTGCTGATGTCATACCGGCGCATGCGCAGGAGAGGGGGTCTCTTCTGCCTCCGCCATGGTGAAGACCCGGGGGGTCGGAGAATCCCGCCCGAGGTCTTTAAATGGACAATTTATGCCTACTTAAGGGCTTCATTCTGCCTCTGCTCGTGTCCAACCAGCAGGGGGCAGAGGACTCGCCATATAGTAATCCTGAAAAGCAAACCCCCTCGGAGCTGCTTGCGAGCTTCAGGTGGGAGGGCGTGGTGGTGGGTTGTCCCTTATTAAAAGGCACTCAGTGTCTGATTGAGGGACCAAGCATCAGGAAGACGGGAGATCCTATGAGAGCCAACTTCCACAATGACATGTACCCTGCAATCCCCATCCCACTATCACTCACCCATGGCTTGGGTCCCTTGGTGATCCTGAGCCTCAAGTGGGGCATTATCACTTGCAGCCAGCACCTTCCCAACAACACTGCAGAGCAATCAAGGGCTCTGACTGGCCAGCGGCTCTCGGCAGGTGGGACCTATGCTCCAAGGGTCCTTGATCCTGGTGAAAGCTTGCCTCTGCTCAGTGAAGTGCCTCATTAGTAGTTAAAGACTTCCCAAAAAGAGGTGACGCAGGGGTCTCTCCAGTAAGTGAGACCCCCATCGTATACATTAAATTCTGCCCAGAGTTTTCGTTCATTAGTAAGGAGTTTACAACACCAGGTTGAAGTCCAACAGGTTTGTTTTGCATCACTAGCTTTCGGAGCACTGTTCCTTCCTCAGGACTTTAACCTGGTGTTGTAAGACTCCTTACTGTGCTCACCCCAGTCCAACGGCGGCATCTCCACATCTTTGTTCATTAGAACATTGATTAAGGGATATGAAAGAAATACTAAAATTCATGAAGGGAGTACAGACAAAATAATAACCAATTGTTTTCAATAGTTGAGGAATTAAGAATGAAGGACAAGTTAAACAGCAAGGTATTTATAACAGGCAACAGGGGAAATCTCTTTATACAGAGCGTTTGTCAAACTTAGAATTAATTTCCATGGTTAACTGCTGAGGCAGAAATGAATCAACTTTTCAGTTCAGATTGGAAAACAAAAGAGTTGAAGGCAACAGAACCACATCCTTGCATGACTGGTAAACACCAATAGGAACTCAAACAGCCCATGTCAATGTTTAACCTCTTGTGGATTTGATGGACAAGCTGAGTATGGAGCATTCCAAGCTAGATAATGATGCATAAGTGGGAAATTATGGCACAGCAGGAATGCAAAAAACTATGTGGTGGCTTAGGGAGTGCCAACAGGTGGAATGTCGTGGAACAGACATGCAACATATTGAGTGCAGCGCAGGAGGTGGAGAAGGTTTGGGCTACAGAGGTATAGAATTTTGAAATTATGGGACCTGAAGGGAATTAAGTATTCGCCTTAGGTTAGGGATAGCATTCCCATCTCTGGAATAGAAAGTCATAGGTACAAGTCTCATTGCAGAGACATGTGCAGATATCCAGGATATATTGCTTTGCTGGTGCAGTTATTTGGATGCAGGTGTTAAACAGATACCTGTCTGCCACCTCAGGCATGTGTAAGAGATTCTACAGCACTATTTTAAAGAGCAGTGGCGTTTCCCAGTGTCCTGGTCAATGTTTATCCCACAATCAAACATGAAACAACAATCCAGTTGTTTATTTCATTGCTATTTGTTAAATTGCTGTATGTAACTGGTTGCTGCATTTCTTACATCAAGGGGCTTACTTATTTGGTTACAAAGCACTTTAGGATGAGTGAAAGGTGAAATGGGGGTGAAAAGGGCAATTTAGCCCTGTGCTAAACAGCCCCATTCGCGTAACAGCCTCCCCGAACAGGCGCCGGAATGTGGCGACTAGGGGCTTTTCACAGTAAACTTCATTTGAAGCCTACTCGTGACAATAAGCGATTTTCATTTTTCAAATACAAATAGAAGGTCTTCTTTTTAGGGTCTTTATCTGTTCGTGCCAGGAGTAAAGTAAAAATATAAAGGTAGATAGTCTGACTATTAATATGGAAAAAGGTATTTTTAAAAATCTCCATTCAACAAACACATTGTCATCAGAAAAGCCAGATAAATATTGCATGTAATTACTCATGCTGCAGGAGACACAAGTGACCTGCTCCAAGCCCAGTGTGGGCATCTCTCAATAAAGATCTGCAAAGAGTTCAAATACATCCTCAGTGTAATTCACTCATGTTCCTCTAAATGAGGAACTATCAACCGTTTACACAAGGTAATATCTGTAACCAGAGCTTTGAATCATGGGTGGAATATCCCATCAGTCTCTCATGCAACCCCTTCATGATTCAGTATTTAAAAATAAACACACAATAGAATACAAGAAATAGGTGCCGGTGTAGATCATTTGGCCCCTCAAGCCTGCTCCACCATTCAGTAAGATCATGGTTGATCTGAAATGTGGGCTTAACTTCTCTTTCCTGCCTGCCCCACCCCCGTTCACCCCCATTCCCCACCTATCCCTCAATTTAAAAATCTGACCACTAATTAATCCCAACTCATTACACATCACCAGGTTTGAAATAGCTAATAGTACAAACTTTCTTTTGATTTTCTAGTACAAAAGGAAAATCGGAACACTTAATGTTGCCCAAAATGTTTTGCATTTTATTTTGTACAAAAAAACCTAAAGTTACCTGCAACCTAAGGAAGACCCCAGAAGTACATCCTTCCAAGTGCTTGGTGATGACCAGAGATTTTGAAAGACCTTATATAAATCTAGTCTTTCATCGGTGAAGTTGCAAACTTGTTGTTTCGTACTCTAAAGTGACATATTTTAGTTTAAAAACAAACTTTCCAAGCACATTAATCTTAAAAACGCAGATAGTATATTTAAAACTGATAAGCAGTATTAAGCACTGAATTCTCAGTGAAAACATATCTTTGATGTTAACAGCCTTGATTGTGTATCATTGGTAGAAGTGCTTACCTAAATCCGCTATGCAGCACTGCCCATTCTCCTTAACAAGGATGTTTTTGCTTTTAAGGTCTCGATGCGCAATTGCAACCTTCCCCTGTGTCCCAATGATTTCTGTATGCAAGTGTGTTAGACCACTGGCAATGGACAATGATACTCGCAAGCAACCAACAGCATCCAGAGTTGTGTGCTGCAGGTAGTCATAGAGGGACCCTGCCTCATGGTAATGTGTAATCAGCCATAGCTGTGTGCTAGAATTCCTGGACGTCATGTCAGAGGCAATGAAACCTATCGGAGGAAAAGAAACATACAATTTGTGACCTATGTAACTATTGAGCAGTATTCTACAATAAGTCTGAGTGGTACTTTAGGTCAGTTTTACATGTTAAATAAATGCCATGTGCGCCAATAATTACTTTTAGAACTATATATGGGCGCAATTCTCCAAAATGGAGACAGAGTGTTTGCGCCATCATGAACGCCGTCAGGGGCCGGCCACGTAATAAAATAGGGAGCCCCCCCCCCCCCCCCCCCCCCGGTGAAGGAGCACTTTTCCCCGCCCCACAGGCTGCCCCCCGACTCTACCCGCAGAATTCCCGCCGGCAGCGACCAGGTGTGGACGGCGCCAGTGGAACTCTGCGGACAGCGCCCACGACCGGCGCAAATGGCGCCGATTCTCCGCTCCTCAGAGAATCCAACAACATAGGGAAGGAAGAGGGTTAAGCTCCTAAAGTTGAAGTTTAAGGAGCAAGGGAATAAGTTAAAATCAGAAAGGGAATAATATGTAAAGTCTCAAATGTAGTAATCTCTGAATTACTCCCACAAGATAGCAAGAGTAGAAATAGAAGAAGTGGTTGATTAGTCTGTGTGACTAGAGACATGGTACGAAGAGGACCTCAGATTCCTGGGACATTGGGAGCAGTTCTGTGGCAGGAGGGGCCTGTTCAAGATGGAGAGGTTGTACCTGAACAGAGATGGGAGCAATATCATTCTAGGCAAGTCGATTACTATGTTAAGTGGATAAGCAAGATGCACTGAGGATGGGGAGAGTTAGTTGGTGTTAGGTTGGATCATAGAAAATACAAAAATAAGTCTGCTTTGGAATGTACGCATGTTAATGCAAGTATGGTTAATAACGTTCGAGGGTTATGCTGTAATAACTATAGCTATTTGGAATATGATGTAGTGGCAATAACTGAGATATGGGGAGGCATGGTGACACAGTGGTTAGCACTGTTGCCTCACAGCGCCAGGGACCAGGGTTCAATTCCAGCCTTGGGTGACTGTGCATGCAGTTTGCACGTTTTCCCTGCGTGGGTTTCCACCAGGTGCTCCGGTTTCCTCCCGCAGTCCGGGGACGTGCAGGTTAGGTGGGGGTTATGGAAGTGAGCCTGCATAGAGTGCTCTTTCAAAGGGTTGGTGCAGACTCAATGAATCAACTGGCCTTGCTATATTTTTCTATGTTCTATGTTCCACTGTAGTGATTCCATGGTTCTATATCTTAAATTGGATATTTAATAGTCAAAAGTACAAAATATTCAGCAAAAGGCATGGAAGGAATGAACAAAGACAAAGGGTTGGCAGTTTTGATTCAGGAAAATATTGATGCTGGAGAAATTGTCCATGAAAGTTATTAACAGGAATCTGTTTGATTGGAGATAATAAAGAATAAACAAGCTATTTTATAGACCACTAAATAGTGAAAAGGAGGGCAGCACAGTGGCGCTATCACAGTGGGTTAGCCCTGCTGCCTCATGGCGCCGAGGTCCCAGATTCGATCCCGGCTCTGGTTCACTGTCCGTGTGGAGTTTGCACATTCTCCCCGTGTCTGCGTGGGTTTCACCCTCACAACCCAAAGATGTGCAGGTTAGGTGGATTGACCATGCTAAATTGCCCCTTAATTGGAAAAATGAATTGGGTACTCTAAATTTATTTAAAATAAAAACAAAAAATAGTGAAAAGGAGATGGAGAGCAAATATGCAAATATATTACTGAGAGGTGCAAGAACTATAGTGTTCACTCAGGAAGTCAGAGTTAAAATTTTACGATGATATTGCAGTCAGTAGCTATGGATACAATGGTAGGAGGCTCCAACTTTTGCATGTTGATACTCAACCTGTTTGGCCATGTTATAAATGCATCTTTCTTGCCCATCAAGTCCGAGGTTGGAAATCAAACCTAAAGCTTTTGGTTTGCAGGCAGGGACGCTGCGTACCTGACCACATGGAAATATAGTTCCATGCAAGAACTATAGAGTAGTGACTGACGAACAGTGGCAGCCATTTGTACTATCTATGATATGTACTGCAATAACTCACCAAGGTTCCTTCGACAGCACCTTCCAAACCCACGACCACTACCATCTAGAAGAACAAGATCAGCAGATACCTGGGAAGCCCACCACCTGGCACTCCAAGGCTCTCACCACCCCGATTTGGAAATATATCGCCGGTCCTTCACTGTCGCTGGGGCAAAAACTTACATTTCAAAATCTTGAAGTATACACACTATGGGTGTGCCTACACTTCAACGACTGTAGCAGTTCAAGAAGGCAGCTCACCACCACCTTCTTAGACTTAGACTTAGAACAGTACAGCACAGAACAGGCCCTTCGGCCCTCGATGTTGTGCCGAGCAATGATCACCCTACTCAAACCCACGTATCCACCCTATACCCGTAACCCAACAACCCCCCCCCTTAACCTTACTTTTTAGGACACTACGGGCAATTTAGCATGGCCAATCCACCTAACCCGCACATCTTTGGACTGTGGGAGGAAACCGGAGCACCCGGAGGAAACCCACGCACACACGGGGAGGACGTGCAGACTCCGCATAGACAATCTGAAGAAACATCTAGGGGATGGGCAATAAATGCTAGTGTCGCCCACATCCCATAGATGAATTTTTTAAACGATAGACAATAATGAACTTTAATTACTCCAATATTTAAAACAGGCCATTGATTGTACAAAGGACAGAGAAAAGGGGCAATTTCTGAACTGCCATCTGGAGAATTTTCTTGATCAATATTTGACTTGTCCAATGAGGAAGGATGCATTGCTGGTCTCATTTCCGGGAATGAAGTGGATCAAATGGAAATGTCACAGTCAGGGTGCACCTCAAAAACAGTGATCATAGTATTGCAAGGTTCAGATTAGTTGTGGAGAAAACAAGGACAAATCTAAACAAAAATACTGATCTGGGGGTTTGTTAATTTCTACAAATTGAACGAGGATCTGCTGCAGGTAAATTGGAGTCAGAAAACTGGCAGGCAGAAATGTAATGGAACAATGGGCATCAGAACAGAATTTGAATCAGACTTGCTGCTCCGACCATTTCCATTTATACAGTGCCTTTAACATAGAAAAATATCCCAAAGTGCTTCACAGAAGAGTAACCAAAAACCACACCAAAGGAGACACAGAAGGAGTGATCGAAGACTTGGTCAAAATGTAAGTTTGCATGAGGGTCTGAAATGGGATGGACAGGCTGAAAGGCTTAGAGACGAAACTCCAGCAGCGTAGAGTCTGGGCAACTGTCAGCAATGGTGGGTCAAATTTGCCAAATCCAGAGGAACAGTGTGCATTTGGGCACGGTTGTACCACTGACAAAAACAGTATAAAGAGGGATAAGGCTATGACAGTACTTAAACATAGAATCATAGAATTTACAGTGCAGAAGGAGACCACTCAGCCCATCGGGTCTACACTGGCCCTTGAAAAAACACCCTACTTAAGCCTGCACCTCCACCGTATCCCCATAACCCAGTAACCCCCACCTAACCTTTGGACACTATGGGCCAATTTAGCATGGCCAATCCACCTAACCCGCACATCTTTGGACTGTGGGAGGAAACCAGATCCTGAACTCACATTTACTAACTGGAGTCACTGGATCGCCAACAGGAATGAAAACACAAGCTGACTTTCATCCCCTCCCGGCCTCTACACTTGAGGCCAATGGTAGTGCCCAGAATATTGACGCAGCAAAGATTACACAGGGTCAAATCCAACAGAGAGGAATCAAATGTAACTCTCAACAGAAATTTGAAAAACTTAATTAATGCAGTTTTAACTTTAGACATGCGAGATGGAATAACTCACCTAAAATATTCTCATTTCTCAACAGAACACTGTTGTAGATCTCAGTCTCTCTAAACCAGGATTTTTCATCTCTAGAAGAAAATATCTTTACTGCCACATTTTCTCCTTGCCATTGACCCCGCCAAACCTCTCCAAAACGTCCTTTACCTGTGGAGCAGAATGCAAGAGAAATACCTCATTATATTTCACCAGCTCAGTGAAACTGACTTCTCACGCATATCTACACATTCTAACAACACCATCTGACTATCCTACAGAGATACTGATGATTACCTGGATGTGAAGAAAACAACAAAAGCATTGAAGATACAACTGGTCAGTGACACTAAAGGTTCACCCTCCTGGCTGGACCTCCTATTTGCTCAAAAGGCTTGGTTGCTCCCAGAGATCCAGTAAGCATGGTGCCCTCTCTCCTAAAACACTAGCTATGGAAAGTTGTGAATTTAAAGCAGTCCATCTCCATCTCCAAATAGAATCAGGCCAGATGCAGAGATCAGAAAGCTTGGTCAGATAGCACTGATCAAAAATTGAAGCCAATCCCCTCTCCAGACAAACAAACTCTTGCAGATTTATCAGGTCAGATAATTAGACTATAAATTGTAAGCACTCTCAATTTCATGAGAGGTTTCTCGAATCTGGGGATTTTCAAAATGGGTGTCTCTTGGGGCAAGATTGAAGTGAACGTTTCGGTCTTGTGCTTTGCACCTTCTTTCTTGGACAGTCCCTCAGGGTTGAGCATGACTTGCTTCCATTTGGGTCGTCGGTTCTGCGGTGGGTGAATAGTCCAATCCTGGATCTACAAATTAGGCACAGGCTTGGCAGATGGCATTTAATGAGGTGGGTGGGACCATCTGGATTCTGCGCACTCTTTCCGCTGTTTACACTTGCCCTCGCGTGCTCCATCCTGTGACGCTCGAGGTAATTGGCGCCTTTGCGGATGCTTCTTCTCCAGTTTGTGCGTTCTAAGGCAAGCAACTCCCCCGTGTCGATGGAGACGTTGCATTTATTTAGGGAGACTTCCAGAGTGTTCTTGTAACGTTTCCTCTGCACTCTTAGTGATCGCTTGCCATTGCGGAGCTGGGAATAGAGCCACCAGATACATGCCAATAAAGATTACATTCAGTGGATAGCACAGAGAAAGGCTAATCCACCCAAATAGTCTATTCAAACATTTATATTCCATATAAGGCTGGGTTAGTAAATTTGCTGATTACACCAAGATTGGTGGAGTAGTGGATAATTTGGAGGGCTGTTGTAAGCTGCAAAGATTGGATAGCTGCATTGATAGGATGCAGAGCTGGGCTGAAAAGTGGCAGATGGAGTTTAACCCTGCTAAGTGTGAGGTGATTCATTTTGATAGGACAAATTTGAATGCGGATTACAGGGATAACGGCAGGTTCTGAAGAATGTGGAGGAGCAGAGAGATCTCGGAGTTCATATCCATAGTACTCTGAAAGTTGCCACCCAAGTGGATAGAGCCATGAAGAAAGCCTATAGTGTGTTAGCATTTATTAACAGGGGGCTTGAGTTTAAAGAGCCGTGAGGTTATGCTGCAACTGCACAAGACCTTGGTGAGACCACATTTGAAGTATTGTGTGCAGTTCTGGCCACCTCAATATAGGAAGGATGTAGAAGCTTTGGAAAGGGTGCAAAGGAGATTTACCAGGATGCTGCCTGGATTGGAGGGTAGGTCTTATGAGGAAAGGTTGAGGGAGCTAAGGCTTTTCTCATTGGAGCGAAGGAGGATGAGAGGTGACTTAATTAAGGTGTATAAGATGATGAGAGGGATAGATAGAGTGGACGTTCAGCAATTTTTTCCTCAGGTGGATGTAGCTGTTTCAAGGGGGCATAACTATAAGGTACATGGTGGAAGATATAGGAGGGATGTCAGAGGTAGGTTCTTTACTCAGAGAGTGGTTGGGGCATGGAACGTACTCCCAGCTATGGTAGTGGATTCGGACACTTTAGGAACTTTCAAGCGGTTATTGGATAGGCATGTAGAGTGCACTAGAATGATTGGGAGAAGGTTGATTTGATCTTAGTTTCAGACTAGTTCGGCACAACATCGTGGGCCGAAGGGCCTGTACTGTGCTGTACAGTTCTATATTCTATATCAGCCTCCCCCAGCTTTATTTCATCCAACCCTATCAGTATATCATAGTCATAGAACTTTTCATGCAGAAGGAGGCCATTTAGCCCATCGAGTTTGCAATGGCTCTTGGAAAGAACACCCTACTTAAGCCCACACCTCCACCCCATCCCATAACCCAGCAATCCTAAGGGCATAGCCAATCCACCTAACCTGCATATCTTGGTGGAACGTGGGATGAAACCGGAGCACCTGGAGAAAACCCACGCCGACACTGGGAGCACAGTAGCATAGTGATTAGCACAATTTCTTCACAGCTCCAGGGTCCGAGGTTCAATTCCCGGCTTGGGTCACTGTCTGTGCGGAGTCTGCACGTCCTCCCCGTGTGTGCGTGGGTTTCCTCCGGGTGCTCCGGTTTCCTCGCACAGTCCAAAGATGTGCAGGTTAGGTGGATTGGCCATGAAAAATTGCCCTTAGTGTCCAAAATTGCCCTTAGTGTTGGGTGGGGTTACTGGGTTATGGGGATAGGGTGGAGGTGTGCGGTTGGGAAGGGTGCTCTTTCCAAGAGCTGGTGCAGACCCGATGGGCCGAATGGCCTCCTTCTGCACTGTAAGTTCTATGAAATGTGCAGACTCCGCACAGACTGTGACCCAAGCCGGGAATCGAACCTGGAACCCTGGAGCTGTGAAGCAACTGTGCTACTAATGTTTCTATTTATTTCTCCATCATGAATTATGACCATCATTTGGTATATACCTCTTGCTGAAAGGGTGGTGGAAGCAAATGCAAGTGACTTTCCAAACAGAATTGGCTAAATACCTGAAGGGAAAAGAAAAGAGCAGTGAACTAATTGGATAGATCTAGCAAACAGCCAACTCAAGCGCAATGGGCCAAATGGCCTCCGTTTGTGCTGTACCATCCTACTGTAGTGGGACAGTGGATATTCCTTTGACACATGTTGGAACATAAGTAGAGGATTTTAAAAAGCTCTTTTGTAAAGCTTTTTCAGACGCACTAATATACCGTTTATAAAGTGCTCTGATCAGTTGAGAGTTGATCATCGAATTAGAATCATAGAATTTACAATGCAGAAGGAGGCCAGCAGGTCCATTGAGTCTGCACCGGCCCTCGGAAAGAACACCCTACTTAAGCCCACGTCTCCACCCTATCCCCGTAACCCAGTAACCCCATCTAACCTTTTGGACACTAAGGGGCAATTTAGCATGGCCAATCCACCTAACCTGCACATCTTTGGACTGTGGGAAGAAACCGGAGCACCCGGAGGAAACCCACGCAGACACAAGGAGAAAGTGTAAATTCCAGACACACAGTCACCCGAGGCCGGAATTGAACCCGGGACCCTGGAGCTGTGAGGCAGCAGTACTAACCACTGTGCCACAGTGCCACCCCGAAGTAACAAAAGAGGTTTATACTCCACGTTCATAAATAACAAAAAAAATTACAGATTGCAAAACGTTATTATACAAAAATCATAATTTATGAAATGACATGTCTGTGTTTCTTTAGAAACAGGGCACTTTTACATTAGTGGTAGTTTCCGAATGCAGAGCACAATAAACTTTGAAATTAAGTATCACTCCCGAACAAAAGCAAGCTCATCTATAAAGCAATCCCCAAGTTTTAAAATCTTAAATTAGCTTTATAAAAAAATATTTACAACGTGATCCAGAACAGAGGGAGAAAACAGTCCATAGGAAACGACAATGGGCTGTTCAGCTTGTCCACCAGGTGGAGCAATCTGCCCCTTGAAGTCCTGAAAGCATCAGGCCCAGACCTCACAAAACCCAAGGTCAATCCTTGGATCATGAAAGCCACAATGAGAGAAAAGATGATTGTGGGATGTGGGGAGGGGGGTTACAACATTAACCATACAACTGTCCACAGGAATAAAAAGGATGTGCTGGCAGTGAGATCCCAAGAGAGCCTTTGGGAATTAAAAAGCTCTCTCAAATCATTAAAATTTCGGCCCCGATTTTAACTAGGGGCTGTATTTTTTTTTGTAAGTCTGTTCCAAACTAAAGTCATGGCAGGACGTAAATCGAGATATAAAATGAAACAACTATCTGAGCAAAAGAAAAATTAAAGCAATAAATTAATCTTTTTTTTGGTTGAATTAGCTTTACTCTGCAAAATAACGTTCAGAATTTTTGTCTCATCTTTATGAACTGGTTTGTAATGCTTTGAGCTGCGAGGCTTCAGGTGCCTTCAGGAAGAAACTCCATGTTTGTGCCCAACCTCGAGGAAGACCTTCACACATTGGTCGATAGATATCCTCATCGCCAGGGGCAGCAGAGATCTGCACCCGGAATTGTGCTTTACCCCTCGGGGCCCACAGGACTACTACCTGAGGCCTCGTATGTTCCTCATTTCAACATGTCCTCTGCCGTGACCGAGGCCAGCTGGACATCTCCCAGCATCACTGGACAAATGGGATGGTCCATTCTGCCAATGGTGAATCCTGCAGCTGTCATCTGACTGTGGAACCTTTTGGTTTTTGACTGCATTGGCCGATTGTGTTGCTGTCCATCAGGAGGTCGAGAGCTTTGGAGGCACAGCTGACCATAGGATGGGGCAGGGTATTGAAGTGGTAGGGCCATTATCGCTGATGCAGGATGGCAACCAGAGCTTTAGGCCACATCTTGTATGTATCCACCTGCTGCTCTACCCAGTGCCTTTTTCAGAGTAGACGGCACGGTAGCATAGTTGCTTCACAGCACCAGGGTTCGATTCCCAGCTTGGGTCACTGTCTGTGCGGAGTCTACACATTCTCCCCGTGTCTGCGTGGGTTTCCTCTGGGTGCTCCGCTTTCCTCCCACTAGTCCTGAAAGACCTGCTTGTTAGGTGAATTGGACATTCTGAATTCTCTCAGTGGACCGGAACAGGCGCCAGAGTGTGGTGACTAGGGGCTTTTCACAGTAACTTCATTGTAGTGTTAATGTAAGCCTACTTGTGACACTATTAAAGATTATTATTATTACAATATGAACCCAATCCATCACTCCCAGCAACTCATTTATATTGAAATGAAAACCAGAGCATTGTATTTTTCCGACAGGTCACAAATTTCTTTCAGTGCAGCCACATCACCATCCATGGAGAAAACGCTGTCGCTAACAATCAGACGCATCCAATGTTTCTGGGCTTCCTTCAACTTGGCCTCCAGGTCACTTAGGTCCAACTGTCTTTAGCGGTATTTGTTGGCCTTGCACAACCCATTGATGATCAATGCATGGTTGAGTTCACCTGAAAAAATTGCATTTTCTGCGGTTAACCTCCGCATTTGGCAATAAAATGGCTGGCATAGAGAATGGCATTCTGGACTTCCGGTGATGGGGATGTGCTGAGTAGTTGCAGGCTCTTTGACTCGACATAGCCCGCTAAAACAGGAGAAAAAGTATCCTCGCAACCTAACGAACAACAATACTTTGTCAAAGGTAGACAGTTAACATCAAACATCTGCTGAACGCGATCATGACCCCGTCCGGGGAGAGAACACCTGAGGTGATCGTCTCCCTGGATGCAGAAAAGGCCGACAACAGAGTCAAATGGATGTGCCTCAGAGAGGTACTGGAGCGGTTCGGGCTTGGAGCAGGGTTCAGCACCTGGGTGAAACTCCTGTACAGCGCTCCCATGGCAAGCATACGGACAAACACCGCCAGCTCTAATTACTTCCAGCTGCACAGAAGCATTAGGTACGGGTGTTCACTTTCCCTACTGTTGCTGTTCGCCCTAGCAATTGTGATTGCGCTTAGGCAAAGAACTGGAAGGGATCTAGAGAGGAAACAGATGGCACGATTCTCTCAAAAATTTTCTAAATTAATTTTTGGCAGGTTTTTAAAGGATGTTTCCCACCACTATCCAATGACACTTCTTTGGGCCCTGGGGAGTTTCTCACCGGTTTAGCCTACATTTAGAATTTTTTTTTTAGCACTGGGGTTGAACTCAGAGGTAGGGCCACCATTTTGAAAAGGTACCCCGAAGTGAGCTTGTGGGTCCCCTACACCTTCCACCCATGTGCAATGTCACCCCCCACACACATGGAAACTACCCCCATGGTTCTTGTTCTCTGCAGGACGTTTTTGGGGATCCTACTTACGACCTACCTGAGCGGGATCCACCGGCCTCCTTCGATCCATTGGCCTCCCCAGTGAAGCTGCAGCCGGGTGCCGATCCGTGAGGACACCCTGCTATGGGCTCCCTGGTGTCCTCCCTCTTCAGGCACTCCAAGCCCCCTTATAGCATCCCCTCACTTCTGGGAACCCCCACCCATCACCCCCCCAACCTCCCGGAGGCCGATACACACCTATTCTGTACTCCCCCACCCTTCAAACCCTCGTTCCACCCTCATTTCATGGGCATGGACACCCTTGTCCCCTGGTCCTTGGCAGTGCCACCCTTGCAGTCAGGCATCCTTGCACTGCCACCCTGGCATCCAGGCAGTGCTCCTGCTGGCTTGGCAGTGCCAAGGTGGAAGTGCCAAGGTGCCAGCTGGATGTACCAAGGTGCCCACATTATAAGGGGAGAACCAGGAAGCCACACTGCACTTACCCTAACCACCTTGGGGTCTCCGGGGCCCGGGAGACACCCCGGGTGCCATTTCATCTGGTCCACGTTTGTGTGGACCAGCACGGATCGGCACCCGGCTGCAGCTTCACTGGGGAGGCCAAAGAATCGAAGGAAGACGGTGGATCCCGCTCACATAGGTCGTAAGTAGGATCCCCAAAAACGTCCTGCAGAGATCAAGAACCATGGTGGGGGGTGCCTAGCCCTCCCAAACCTGCAATATTACGACTGGGCAGCAACAGTAGAAAGGGTAAAGGGATGGATAAAGGAGCCGGAAGCCACATGGCTGAAAATGGAGGCGGGTTCTTGCATGGGGACCTCCCTCCAGGCTCTGGGCCACGGCAGCTCTCCCACCCCACATTCAACGAGCCCAGTGGTGATAGCTACACTTCGGTCATGGTACCAACTACAACAACATTTCTGTTAACCAAAATGTCCAATAAGGCCCCCATCTGCAACAACCAGATGTTTGCGCCAGCCAAAATGGACACCACGTTCAAAAGATGGAGACAGGATGGGGAGATGTTGACAGTTGGGGACTTCTGCACAGACAACATACTGACAACACTAGAGGAACTAACAGAGAAGTTCCAGCAGGCAGGGGAAATGAGCTAAGATGTATGTAGGTCAAAATATTCTCAGATAGAGAAACACCGCAGTAATCACTGTGAGAGGATCTACTGGATGCGGACATCCTAGGGAGGGGGAACTGCGGTGGCCCGTATGAACGACTACTAGAAAGGGTACACACACCACTGGACGAGACAAGGGAAAAGTGGGAGGAAGACTCGGTTTTGAAATAGGATGGGGACTCTGAAGCGAAGCACTGCACAGGGTCAACTCCCTGGCTAAGCCTAATGCAGCTGAAAGTGGTACACAGAGCTCACTTAACCAGAACCCGAATGAGCAGGTTCTTCCGGAGGTGGAGGACAAATGTGAATGGTGCTTAATCTGTTGCTACTCTGTTGAAGCACCAAATACTCCTTGAAGAATAATTATTTATCATGCCACCTTTGGGGCACATCATTTTCTACAGGTTTTGGGGGTGGGGTGAAACAGTGAAAGAAAAGCATAATTACGGCAGTTTTTTTTTTCCTCTTTGCCCTATCCCAAAAAGAGTAAACAGAATGGATTGTGACCCTCATTATGACTCACCTACACATTCCACCAAGGTAATCTGCCGAGCCACTGTTCTCTGTATGAGGAAGGGAAGACCTGACCCACTGCCTGATGTGCAGGAGTGATCCAATAGATCCTGTGAGAAAATGAAATGATCGCACAAAATGAACTGAATGGATTTATTTTTCAAAGAGGAAAAGCAAGACATTTTGTTTCCTGAGAGAAAAAAAATTGCTACAAACAGCAATGTCAAGCCCTTTTAACACAAAACTACTGCTATTGGCACATTCAATATAGCTCTGAGCAACTATCAATGTTGGAGGTTCTGGCAAGATATGACCCTGCTGCCTCAGATCACATGTACGAGAAGTGCACAGTTTGTAAAATTTACAACTTCATTCCGATTAGCAAGATGGATAAAACAACAACTGAAACGTCTGCACATGAAAATTGGCAATAAGATCTTCAAAACATATTCACAGCATAATGTACATAATAGGTCCTTGATTAAAAGCTGCACAGAAGCGGCTGGGCGGCACAGCTCGCGAGTAGACATAAAACATCCTGGCACTGATAGGACATGACCATGCTCCAGGACATAGACTCCACTCACAATTTTACAATACAGTACCAGTTTTCAAACTTTTAAAAAGCAAATTGTATGCATATCGTTCCTATTTAGGGCTGGTGGAAAGATGAAAGAGGACTCAAATAAATTTCCAAGGGGCAGCACGGTGGCCTAGTGGTTAGCACAACCGCCTCACGGCGCCGAGGTCCCAGGTTCGATCCCGGCTCTGGGTCACTGTCTGTGTGGAGTTTGCACATTCTCCCCGTGTCTGCGTGGGTTTCGCCCCCACAACCCAAAAATGTGCAGAGTAGGTGGATTGGCCACGCTAAATTGCCCCTTAATTAGAAAAAAAATAATTGGCTAATCTAAATTTATAAAAGAAATAATAAATAAATAAATAAATAAATAAATTTCCAAGCACGAGTATCTACTTAGAAAATGCACAAAGTAGAAGAACAAAGAACAAGAACAAACAAAATTACAGCACAGGAACAGGCCCTTCGGCCCTCCCAGCCTGCGCCGATCCAGATCCTTTATCTAAACCTGTCGCCTATTTTCCAAGGATCTACTTCCCTCTGTTCCCCGCCTATTCATATATCTGTCTCGATGTATCTTAAATGATGCTATCGTGCCCGCCTCTACCACCTCCGCTGGCAAAGCGTTCCAGGCACCCACTACCCTCTGCGTTAAAAGCTTTCCACGCACATCTCCCTTAAACTTTCCCCCTCTCACCTTGAAATTGTGACCCCCTTGTAATTGACACCCCCACTCTTGGAAAATCCTCCACCCTGTCCATACCTCTCATAATTTTGTAGACCTCAATCAGGTTCCCCCTCAACCTCCGTCTTTCCAACGAAAACAATCCTAATCTACTCAACCTTTCTTCATAGCTAGCACCCTCCATACCAGGCAACATCCTGGTGAACCTCCTCTGCGCCATCTCTAAAGCATCCACATCCTTCTGGTGATGTGGCGACCAGAACTGCACGCAGTATTCCAAATGTGGCCTAACCAAAGTCATATACAACTGTAACATGACCTGCCGAATCTTGTACTCAATACCCCATCCAATGAAGGCAAGCATGTTGTATGCCTTCTTGACCACTCTATCGACCTGCGTTGCCACCTTCGGGGTACAATGGACCTGAACTCCCAGATCTCTCTGTACATCAATTTTCCCCAGGACGGAGGAGGGCGGACGCCCTTGCCTTTGCCTCCCTGATAGCCCGCCGTAGAATCCTGTTTGGCTGGCGGTCAGCAGCACCGCCCAGAGCTGCAGACTGGCTGGCTGACCTCTCGGAATCTCTCCAAATGGAGAAAATCAAATTCGCCATCCGAGGGTCGGATGACGGCTTCCACAGAACGTGGGAGCCATTCATGCAACTGTTCCGGGACCTGTTTGTGGTCAACGTACAAGAGGAAGAATAGTCGGGTGGCCAAGAATCAGGGGAAAATGGTCGGGAATCGGGGGAAGGTAGCCGGGGGGGGGGGGGGCTACGGGTTCGTTACAGGGGTTTGATGGCTAGCTAAGGCCCAAAACCAAACTAAATAAATGCCAATAAACATGTGCCTCGGTCATATTGGGGAATGTAAAGTATGTATGCCGGCTAAAGGGGGGAGGCCACAGTTATTATTACGAAGATGCTTACCTGTAAATATATATGTTAATTTTTGCGTGTTCTTTTTTTTTTCTCTCTCTCTCTAACAATTTGTAATTTGTTCAATATAAAACATGAAAACGGAATAAAAAACATTTATTAAAAAAATTTTCCCCAGGACTCTTCCAAAGATGATAGAAAAGCATTTGATTTTCAAACTCTGTCCAGTTTTCAAAATAATGCGCCGGCCGAATGTAGACGACTCATTTAATATCAAACAATGACGAAGTGCAGCATTGCATATGGCTTGTCAAAAAACTGATGGGAGGTGGGCAGCACGGTGGCACAGTGATTAGCACTGCTGCCTCACGGCACCGAGGATCCGGGTTTGATCCCAGCCCCGGGTCAATGTCAGTGTGGAATTTGCGCATTCTCCCCATGTCTGCATGGGTTTCACCCTCACAACCCAAAGGATTGGCCGTTCTAAATTGGAAGAAAGAAATAATTGGGTGCATTAAATTTAAAAGAAAAACTGATGGCAATGAACAAAGAATAAATCAACGATCCTTACTGCTAATGTGCTGTCTCCAACATTTGAGGCAATCAGTCCATCAATGGCACCATACTCAACCTCTCGGGCATTTAGTCTTTGCATCTGATTTTGGTGAAACTTCCGCAATATCAGTACCGTCACCATGGACACAACGATCAGCACAATTACTGGAGCGATAACAACAATAGCTAAGGTTCTTACACTGTAACTCAATGCTGTTCCTTGCTGTGACTTATCTGTGGAATGAAAGAAAGGACATTATGAAAAATGTATCAAGTGTTTATTTATATCCAAAACTTCAAATCCTCAAACCACCCCAAATCCTCAAACCTCCCCAATATTTCATACATATTTAATTCAAATATTGATGCATTTACATATGAAGCAGATTAAATGTGGAGGTTCAAGGAGATACAAAGACATATCCTTTTAGAAAGCAATAACGACTTTCCTATCCAGTAATCCTATTCAAATAAAGGCAAAATACTGCGGATGCTGGAAATCTGAAACAAAAACAGTAAATGCTGAATAAACTCAGCTGGTCTGGCAGCTTCTGTGGAGAGAGAAACAAAATCAACATTTTGGTTCCATACGACCCTGCAATAGGGGGTGGTTTAGCACAGTGGGCTAAACAGCTGGTTCATAATGCAGAACAAGGCCAGCAGCACGGGTTCAATTCCCCAACCGGCCTCCCCGAACAGGTGCTGGAATGTGGCAACTAGAGGCTTTTCACAGTAACTTCATTGAAGCCAACTTGTGACAAGAAGCGATTGTTACTATTCTACAGAACTATGTATTATATAGTTGGAGAGACAGGTGGGGCAGAATAGAAGGACAGGGATGGGTCAGAGAAAAGGAGAGATTGACAAAAGTGTCATGGGCATAAGACAAAGGCGAGCGTTAATGGTGCCATTCAGGACACAAAAATGCTAATTTTGGCAAGACGTAGGATAGTAGAATGTGTTAACAGGTGAACAAAGGTCAGTATTCAATGGGAACAGAACTGAACAACAAGGGACAGGTGGCCATGTGGGGGAGGGGTGGGGCTGTGTTGAGGCAAACCAATGGAACCAAAAAATAAAAACCAAAAAGGGGCGTCAAGATAGAGTTCACAGTCTAAAGTTGTTGGACACAATGTTGAGTCCAGTAGGCTGCAATGTGCCTGATCAAAAGGGGAGGTGTTGTTCTTTCAGTTTGCCTTGGATATCATTGGAGCATTACGACAGAATCAAAGAATTTACAGTGCAGAAGGAGGCCATTCAGCCTATCGAGTCTGCACCGGCACTTGGAAAGAGCACCCTACCCAAGTCCACGCTTCCATCCCAGCCCCGCAACCCAGTAACCCCACCTAACCTTTTGGACACGAAGGGGCAATATATCATGGCCAATCCACCGAACCTGCACATCTTTGGACTTTTTTAGGAAACCGAAGCACCCGGAGGAAACCCACGCAGACACGGGAAGAACGTGAAAAGTCCACGCAGACAGTCACACGAGTCCGGAATTGAACTCGGGTCTCTGGAGCGATGTGGCAGCAGTGCTAACCACTGTGCCGCCCATAATATATTTTCAAAACCGGAACAACCGGAGGAAACCCACGCAGACACGGGGAGAACGTGCAGACTCCGCACAGACAGTGACCCAAGCCATACCTGGGGCCCATGCGGGTACCCACTGCCACATCTTTTATTTGCAACAAGTGAGACAGTTAAAGGAGAAATTATTTAGTGACAGAACAAGTTCAGAAAGGCGGAGGAGAGTGATGGTGGATGGGGATTTTTTGACCCTCTGCTCGAGGAAGAGGCGGTGGGGCGTAGAGGGATTGGACATCCACTGAACATTTATTTTTAACCCTTTTTAAATACAGTATAAGGTTGAAGCAGTGTAAGATTGAAGTTATATGGCTTATGGATTCTGTACACAGTATTGAATTGCTGTGGAAAAAAACACATACAGAAACTTCCTTGAAAAAGGTGTTCCTAAAATCGCAGAGTAACTACAGTGATCAGTAACAGGAGCTTTAACCACTTCACATCTCTAAAATTTATCCAAATTAATATGCATACATTGACAAAATAAAATTACAGAAAAAATAATTTATAACCACATAAAAATGCCAATCAAGCAGAGTAAACACAGTTATCAAATCAGAACCCACTGTTGACCTATTGCATTTGAACAGTTTGGAACACAGCCAAGCATTAGTAATAAGCACAGATGGAGAACATAGTTGGCTGGCCACCTGTATCTCCTAAAACAGTTGCATTCATTATGAATGCTTGGCTGATCTTATAATTGCCTAGTCTCTTTGGAAAAAACACTGCTATTCCTACAACAGTATCAATTTGTCAAAGAAAATTTTTGAAAGAGTGTTTTCTTCCCCTCAGCATTTCAACTTGCCAATGTTATTACATGGTTCATTGGCTCTGTACATATTGCCATAGTGTTGACTGGGTTAATGGGCATGGAAGGGTCACAATAAGACCTTTTGAACTTACCTCGCAAAACTTTCCCATTATTAAGGATTGTCGTGGGAAAAGTATGGGAAATGTAATTAACTGAATTCCTGCATGCCTTTATCTTTACTGCAGGCAGCAGGAAACTGAGGGATGGTGATAGCAAATACTGATGACAGTATGGCTGTGACTGAGAACTTATCCCATCAATAATGTCTGAAGGGATTCAGAAAGTATGACATTTGATAGGAATCACCAGATATACCAAATTGAAGTACTGATTCACTAAAGAATTATGCAGAGGAGTGCGTAAAGCTGTGTCAGTTCATAATGATAAAGAGTCCCTTGAGATTTGGCCCATTTAATAAATGTCATAACAGCAGCATATTAATTGTTCAATGACATTGTTGCCATCAAATTGTATAGTTTAATTTTTATATTTTAAAGATTAGAGTGACTAGATATCCTGCAGGTATTTTGTAAGTCAGGTATGAAAAGAATACTCATCTATAATAGATATTATTGGGAGAAATGTTCATTAAAAATGATCAAATAATTAAAGTTACACGTCCAAAATAAAATGTAAACTTCAGGCAAAGATTGAGAATAACTTTCTCAGTCAAGAAATAGAAAGGTTCTCACAAGGCCTGGAGGCCTATAGTCAAGTTGGGGAAGCTGCTTCAACTCCCTGTCATAGGAGGTGTTGACCTTCTGCAACATATCCAGTGAATAAAACTGGACACTTCCCAGTCTCAGATCACATTAGTATACCTACACAAGGTTGGTTATCTAGTTGCTCAGTGGGCTAGACAGCTGGTTTGTGATGCAGAACAAGGCCAGTAGCACGGGTTCAATTCCCGTACCAACTTACCCGAACAGGCGCCGGAATGTGGCGACTAGGGGCTTTTCACAGTAACTTCATACTTGTGACAATAAAAGATTATTATTGTTATTAATAGCAACACCTAAATAAGCAAGAAAGAGTCTCGGGCCTTTATTCCTCATTTGCCAGATTGCTGAAGTCAGCAAAACTTAAATTATAAACCAGACAGACTGCAGAGACAAAAATAATACCTCACCCTCACCATGAAAGAATAACCCTATTGCTCAAATATCTATAAGAGCACTAAGATTATAGATTAAGAGATATTTAACTCTTATTTGGTATTTAAAAAGCCAGTAGAAGAGAATGAAAGTCCTCCTGTAACCAGAATCAACAACTTCAACATTGAACGCAGAGTAGCACATCATAGCAATCAGTTTGTCGCAAGAAACCACATCTTCTGTTGCTGGACTCAAGTATAGTCCTAAAAATAAGTGGAATTGAAAAAAGTCATCTATGGAGTCACCTGGAACAATGTCACAAAACTGCAGTTGAGCAGTCAGTCTGTTATTAGACCATGATTCATCAGCACCAAGGCAACAGTACTGAAGACTCAAGAACTTGCCACATCCCTAGCCAGGCTGTTCCAGTACAGCAACAACACTGCCATCTACCCGGCAATATGGAAAATTGCCCTGGTATGTCCTGTACACAAGAAACACAATAAATCCAACCCAGCCAATTACCTCCCTATCAGTCTATTCTCAATCATCAGTAAAATGATGGAAGGAGTCATCAACAGTGCTATCAAGCAACACTTACTCAGCAATAACCTGATCACTGACGCTCATTTTGGGTTCTGCCAGGGTCTCTCGGCTCCTGATCTCATTACAGCCTTGGTTCAAACATGGACAAAAGAGCTGAATGCCAGAGGTGAGGAGAGAGTGACTGCCCTCGACATCAAAGCAGCATTTGACCGAGTATAGCATCAAGGAGCCATAGCTATACTGGAGTCAATGGGAATCAGGGGGAAAACACTACTCTGGTTGGAGTCATACATGGCACAAAGGAACATGGTTGTGATGGTTGGAAGTCAAACATCTCAGTTCTAGGACATCACTGCAGGAAAATGAAATGAAAATCGCTTATTGTCACAAGTAGGCTTCAAATGAAGTTACTGTGAAAAGCCCCTAGTCGCCACATTCTGGCACCTGTTCGGGAAGGCTGGTACAGGAATTGAACCGTGCTGCTGGCCTGCCTTGGTCTGCTTTCAAAGCCAGCAATTTAGCCCTGTGCTAAACCAGCCTCTGGGTCATATCCCAGGCCCAACCATCTTCATCTGCTTCATCAATGACCTCCCTTCAATCATAAGGTCAGAAGTGGGGATGTTTATGGATGACTGCACAATGTTCAGCACCATGTGTGTCTCCTCAGGTAGTGAAGCAGTCCATGCCCAAATGCATCAAGACCTGGACAATATCCAGGCTTGGGCTAAGCGGCAAGATACATTGGTGCCACACAAGTGCCAGGCAATGACCATCTCCTATGGTGGCCCTGTAACTACATTTGTGTTCCTATATTACTTTTGAATAGTTCTGATGAGACAAAAGGTACTCATTGGCTTAGATGCCTGTTTAGAAGAGGCAATTTGTAGAAATAGTGTATGCACAATGCTTGTTAATATCAGGAAGGACACAAAATGACTGAACTAGTCACTTCCTTTAAAATAAGTTACAAACTGCGTAAACTACCTCGAGAACCTAGGGAGTATTTCAATAGCCGCTGATAGCATTTCTTGTTCTGGGAAGCTGTTAAGTGTCCTTGATAAGATCAAGGACCCCAGTTGCAGACAGGACATCATTATGTTAGTTTTGAATGACTTCTGTATGAAGTTAGGGGCGGTTAAGACAACACCCACTTTAACCATATGTGTGATAACTGGGATGCTAGGAAAACTGATTGACTGCATGTAATGAAGTGTGACGCGAATATAGTTGATTGATTGTATGTAAATGAGAATACAACTAATTCTGCCCCTTGAATCTGTATATTAACCCGTGTGAGCCTTAGCTGAAGTGAGAAACGGTGCTGTCAAAGGCTGCAGAGCCTCAGGCCTTTGCTCCCAGAATTCTGATATAATAAACTGCTTTTTTACTTGTAACTCAGGCCTTCGTGTGAATATTTTCACCTCTAACAAGCCGTGTGTACCATCTACAAGACATACTTCAGTAACTCACCAAGGCCCCTTAGACAGTACTTTACAAACTCATGACCACTACTATCTAGAAGTACAAGAGCAGCAGATACCTGGGAACCCCACCACTTGGAGGTTCCCCTCCAAGAGACTCACCACCCTGGAAATATATCGCCGTTCCTTCACTGTCGCTGGGGCAACATCCTGGAACTCCCTCCCTAACAGCACAGTGGGTGTACCTACACTTCAAGGACTGCAACAGTTCAAGAAGGCAACTCACCACCACCTTCTGAAGGGCAACTAGGAATGGGCAATAAATGCAGGCCTACCCAGCGACACCCACATCCGTAAATGAATTTTAAAAATGCTAAAACCTGACCTCCAAATCCAACAACAATATTTAACTATCCAAAAATGTTTGCACAGAATACCAGCAGTGCAACTTTAAATATTTAAGATGTTCTTTGTGACATTTTCTCAGGATAACATTACCTAAAACACCGTCCGTGCAGAAGCTTAACTGTAGCGATAATTACCTTTTTTAAAAACTAGCAGAATGTAAAATTTCTATGCCTTGGATATAAAACCAACTACATGCACAAGGATAGAGGTAACCTCATTTATAAATATCTATGTAGCCATTCCAAACTCAAAACATCAACTGCAGACAATGCCTCCGCTTTCACGTGTATGGTATTGACATCCAGTATCTGTATTGACACCCTTTTTTGCCGAGTGTTGTAAGTGTGCAGATCTGACCTGAAAGCTTGAATAAACTAGAATTTCATTAATTCAAGCACGTGAAGGTCAGAGTAATCATTTTTGGCCCCTCACAATTTCTCACCTTTGCTACAAATTAGGTTGTCTTCTTCAGCCACTGCCTCAGGCTGCCCCAGGTTTTTTTTAAACTTGTGTCCTAGTTGATTCCAAGCCATGCTTCTGACCCCATGTCTCTGTATCATCGAGACTGCCTCTTGATTGCTTCCTCTCCAACCTCAGGTCACCTGCAACTGGCAACATTCACCCACATCTTTCTCACCTCTGGACATGGGTAGTCTAGTGCTCTCCTCACCTGTCTCTTATCCACCTCTTATCCACCATCCCCCGGAAACTTCAACTCATCCAGGTCAATATCGTATCCCACACATTAGCATGAACATCTGCTCCCCCAGCACTTCAAAATTCAAAATTCTCATCCTTATGTTGAAATCCCTTTATGATCTGACCCCTCTTTACATCTGTAACCCCTCCTCCACCCTTCCATCCTCCTCTGACTCAATTTAATGGAATTCTTGTTTTTTTTTAATGCAATAAAGGTAAATCATCAACATCCAAAAAAAGTTCAATCAAAAAGGTGACAATGGTATTAATCTGTAAACTCTTAGTTTAGATGTGAACGATGTTAGGAGCAAATATAAATAGGATTTGTAAACAACAACAGGTTATTCAGATCAGATCATAATAATCTTTATTAGTGTCACAAGTAGACTTACATGAAGTTACTGTGAAAATACCCCAGTCGCCACACTACGCCGCCTGTTCGGGTACACGGAGGGAGAATTCAGAGTGCCCAGTTACCCTAACAAGCATGTCGTTCGGGACTTGTGGGAGGAAACCGGAGCACCCGGAGGAAACCCACGCAGACACGGGGAGAATGTGCAGACTCCGCAGACAGTAACCCAAGGCAGGAATCGAACCCGGGTCCCTGGTGCTGTAAAGCAATGGTGCTAACCACTGACACCCTGCAAATATTGAGCCCTGCAAACATTTAAACCAGCCACTTTGAACCTGCTAATCGGTATTCAGATATTATCTGGGGGAAAAAAAATAATATAATTGCTAAGTGATTAAAACAAATGGAATCTGAACAGGGTCTATAAAACTGACAAAAGTAGTACAAGAAACTCAAGCAATTTCCCCCAATAATGATCAGTAGCAATCAAAGGATGAGGTTTAAAGAAAAGCTGTATCATTAAAAACAGATGAGGAAGAAGAAAGAAAGTGACCAAATGAGGAAGAATCAATACGGGTATTGATCTGAACTATGAACTAAATTGACAACATATGATAGCATGTGAGAAACATTTGTTTTGATCAAAAACAGCTTGATAACTGTTGGTATCCTGAGCAGTCGTGTACAGTCTTACAAAGCTAGAAACAATACATCTGGTCATCATTTCCGATCTATTTTCATAAACAGAATGTTAACTTTTAAAAACTAAAAGTAAGTAATCTGAGTACTGTAGCAACGTGCAAGATCCCCACGTGCCAGAGATATTCAAAGAAAAGCGCAGGAGAATGCAAAACAAGATTGTGCATGATTTAACAATATAAAAGTACTAATAGTCTCCAACAGTTTGATATCCCAGATAAAGTTCATGAAATGAAATCTTAAAGCTTTTGGACTCAATTTGCGTTAGTCCCATATGTCAGAAAAGTACACCGTTTTGCAAGTCATTGAATTCACCACACAGAGCAATTGTTTAACACACCTACGTTATCTTCACTGCTGCAGAGTTTGAATTAGGACTGTAAACATCTGCTAAACACGGGACAGTTGGCAATTATATAATTCGATCACAGTTTTTGACAGGCTCCAGTACTTATAAATAAGTTTTACCTTTAGGTGGCAGTTGAGCTGTAATGTTCATATTACACAGATTGCCATGACAACATTCTACTGTCTGGTCTGCTGATGGTGGAGTCTTGCACGTCAGCTTACTCTGTTCATATACCTGGAAGCAACCTTTTTGATAAACTGGATGACCATCATTTATGCTCAGTGAAGCAAAGCACTGTTGCCCGAGACATTCATCCACTCCTCCACAAAACATCCCTTCACAAACACACTTAAAGAGGCCTGCATTTAATTTTGGCTCCTCATCTGCAAACACAAAATTCAAAAATAAGTTGAGCCATTGGAGAAAATTAAGCAGTTAGTCAATTAAGCCCATGGCAACGGGCAAATATAACAGGCTAAGAATTGTGTATCCACAAGATGTACTAAAACTCATTGACTCTCAGTTGTCCGTATCCATCACAGAACAGTCCCAAATGTTTCAAATTTCAGAACTATAATACTTAGCACGTTATTTGAAATAACTCTTTCAGTGTTCATCCTAATATACTAAAAAAAAGAAACAATAAATACCATGTTTCAGCATTTTTAATCTTGTTCTTTGTTACTTTATTTGACACAAGACTGCCTTTTCTAGAACAAAACATGAACCAAAAATAATTTTCAGTCTTTTTGCCAAAGAAAGTCACAGATCAAAAATAACTTTACCCTCACCACCCGCTATCTACAATTAAGTAGTGTGTGTCTGGAGAGAGTAAAAACTTTGAAAAATCCACAATTTAATTGAATGATGTACAGAACTCAACCACAGGGTTCCAGGTTATGAAAAAGTACAACCTCTAATATTTAGGGGCCTTTTAGATTTCCGAAAGCAGTAAAAGTCTGTGTCTCACAGAGCTTGGTTTCCTATATCAATGGAGAACTGTCTTAAGACCATAAAACGTAGGAGCAGAAGTAGGCTATTTGACCCATTTGAGTCTGCCCCACCATTCAGTGAGATCACTGCTGATCTGATTTATTGTTTTAAATTTTTGGGGGGTTTTATACATGATATACTTACAAATGTTCACACAGAAATACAAAAAAAACAGAGGAACTAAAAAAAATATTTCACAACACATAGCGGAAAAAGGGGCTTTTCTCCCCCCTTCTTTTTTTAATACAAAACAAGCAATACACAACCGGATGGAAGGGGCACCTGGGTGGTGCCCTGATGTCACTTGCATCTCTTGTTTTTTTTTTTGTCCATTTGCCTCAGCTTTGGCTGTCTGTCGTTCCTTCTTCCTGTTCCTTATTTCTCTCTTTCGCCTTGCTGTGCTTTTTGTGGTCGTTGTCATTTCCTGCGCTCTTCCCCCCCCCCCCTCAATTTGTGTTTCCTCCTCCTTCCTCTCTTCTGGCTCCCCTCTACTGATCTCCTTCCCTCGTACTCCCCCCTCCTGGCTCCCCTCTATTGATCCCCTTCTCTTGTCTCCCCCCCCCTCTCCCCCTACACCCAACCCCCTTCTCTGCTACTCCCCTTTCTTTCCTGCTGGGTTTGGCTACTCCCTCTTGCTCCACCCCCCACCCCGGTCCTCCCTCCCTTTGGCTGATCTGATATAATCCTCAACTCCACTTTCCTGCCTTATCTCCATAATCCTTGGTTCCCTAACTGATTTAAATCTGTCCATCACAGCTATGAACATACTTAATGAAGCAGCCTCCACAGCTCTCTGTGGTAAAGAATTCCACAGATTTAGAGAGAATAAATCCCTCCCCATCTCTGTCTTAAATGGGCAACTCCATACTCTGCGATTATGCTCTCTGATCCTAGACTCTCCCACAAGAGGAAATAACCTCTCAGCATCTACCTGTCAAGCCCCCTAAGAATCCTAAATGGCTCAACAAGCTCGCCTCTTATGCTTATAAACTCTAATGAGTACATTGAATAACTTCAGAGCTTGCAGTAATAGAGCAACCTGCAAACTCCACGTTCACCACTGGACTGCGAGACAAGCAGGTGCATGATTTTTAAAAAGTGGGGCATTTTCCAGGGTACTTTAGATTACATTTGCCTGGCACTGAAATTAACACATAGTGAGAACTTAAGAGGTTGCTGACTCTATTGCTTGAATTTCAATTACAGTAAAAAGTCTTACAACACCAGGTTAAAGTCCAACAGGTTTGTTTCAAACACTAGCTTTCGGAGCACTGCACCTTCCTTCACCTGAGGAAGGAGCAGTGCTCTGAAAGCTAGTGTTTGAAACAAACCTGTTGGACTTTAACCTGGTGTTGTAAGAGTTCTTACTGTGCTCACCCCAGTCCAACACCAGCATCTCCACATCATGAATTTCAATTGGATGAGCTTTAGTGAACAATGATCATAACTCTGGAAGGGGAGCAGGAAAGAAGCTAATTTGTGCATCTGCATCAAACAGAATTCTGTCCAATGTTCCAAGAGTAATGAAATGAGGCTGTTTCAAGACCATGGGGGTGCAGTGGTGACAGGGATGGAGGGATGGCAGGGTCAGAACCAAAAATGTCTGCAAATAACTAAAAAGAACAGCAGTAAATATTAAGATTCAATGGCCATGTTTGGAATTTCATGACCATGGAATGAAAAGGGGGAAGAACTTGCACAAACTGTGAGGTGTGAAGAATGTTCTTTGATTTATTTATGTTTTCATACCTTTGAATATGTTTGGAATAAAATACATTTAAAAAAGGAAATGTGAAATTATCAGTAAAGCAGAATCTACGATTCGCCCCAGCACGGTGTTTTTATATTGGCGGATGTAATTTTCTGCAACTGCTGCAAGATTATACAGCCTTTGAATTAAGGTTCATACGATTAGTTTCCCCTCCTGTTCCTCAAATGATCTGATTTCTCTGCAAAGTTTCTCCCATTCTCTAGCCCAGTTTTCCTACTTCACGATCTCCTCAGGCCATTTGGATATCACAGTTATTCTTTACAGTTATAACTAAAAGAGCCCCAAATTTAGCTCCAAAGGGTTTGAGGTCATTTCAGAAGTACACCAAAGTATTTGAGCCGGAAATGCTGATTTCTGCCAACTTCAGCTACCCACTGCAGTTGAGCCACAAGTTGTTGAATGGGGCTCCAGATTCCATAGCCCACATTAGGCAAAGGGCAGAACCTTGTGCCCTCCCATATGGCAAGTTTGATGGCAGATGGGTTGGTGGCAGACGGGCACCCCTCCATCTTCCCACTCCCACCTTGATTAAATAGAGGCTGCAGGGCTAATCCACTGCACCACCATGCTGCCCACAGCATCTTTTTGATCCTGGGGGAAGGCCTGTCACTGGCGTGTCAAGTGCCTGAGTGGCACAAGATGCGGTGGGCCTTCCTGAAAAGAGGCAACATGTGGTTCTCACCAGCTCTCCAGCTGGCGTCACAGACACTGGCCGCCTGCGCAACATTCAGTTCCAATTCCTCCAAGTGATTGAATTTCTTTGTAGTGTTATACAATATAATCAGTACATACATCAGAGGACTTGAAAATATCTTAGTTTCTGTATAACTACCACAAACCTATTTATTAAATCCCATGGGGCTGGTTTAGCACAGGGCTAAATCGCTGGTTTTGAAAGCAGACCCAGGCAGGCCAGCAGCACGGTTCAATTCCCGTATCAGCCTCCCCGAACAGGCGCTGGAATGTGGCGACTAGGGGCTTTTCACAGTAACTTCATTTGAAGCCTACTCGTGACAATAAGCGATTTTCATTTTCATTTTCAAAACAAAATAGAACTGGGGGTTCCGCAGAATAAAAACTGGTGGAATTGCAATAGTGCAGCAAGACCACAACCCCCAGCCATGATAGAGGATTTGGTTACTCACCAATCACTACACCGCTGTAAGTGGTGATTGATTTTATGCATATAATTGTACGCAACTATCCTCCACTCACTGCATCTCGCTGGACAAATCACCGTTATTATAAAGAGGCATAACTGTAGTTTTAGACCCAAGTTCTGTTTGCAATGGTGGTCTTCATGAAGTGGGTGAGAACCTCGAAATGGAGTAGGGAGAGGTTGAAGATGTCCACAAACACACCTGCCCGTTGCTCCACTCAGGATCAGAGTGCACGGGATTACATCAGGATCCATTGCTTTCTTTTTTTTTACAAACATTTTATTAAGGCATTTATGGTTTTATAACAATAAAAGATACAAATACAAATGTAAACATAGTTCAGTGCGCTACACATCCCTCCAACTCCCACTGTTCCCGCCTAATCTAGACAAAAAAATAGCCTTACTTCCCCCTCCCCTTATTGAATCTGCTGACAGTTTGGTTTTCTCCGAAGAAGTCGATAAACGGCTGCCACCTCAGAATGAACGCCAATGTTGATCTTCTCAGGACAAACTTAATTTTCTGAAGTCTGAGAAACCCAGCCATGTTGCTAACCCAGACCCCTGATTTCAGGGGCTTCGAGTCCCTCCACGCACGTAATATCTACCAAGCAGGCAAAGGCCAAAACATCAGCCTCTAGGATCTGAGGGATTTCTGAGGGTTCACTTTCAAGAAGGCCGATCTGGCTTGGGAAGCTGTAATGGCAGATAAGGGTATGTCCGAGGCTCCTGGGGCGGTTGACAATGGTTTGTCTGAGGGCATTATTGTTGGCACCTCTTCTGTTCTCGCCAGCCAGGTACTCCATGAGCCCAGAGGTGGTATCAGCATTGAGGGTGTGGAACCAATGTCGGCAGCACTGTAGGGTGGAAGGCATGTCCCAATGGGCGTCGATTTGTGGTAGATCACAGGTTTGTTCCGGGCAGGGTTTCTGGGTGTGGTGGCAGTTGGGGATAGAGTATTTTTGGTTTGTGGGCTAGGAGATTTTCACAGTAACTTGTGTTAATGTAAGCCTATTTGTGACACTAATAAAGATTATCATTATGTTTGCGGAATTAGAGGAGCTTGAGGAGGTGTACTTGCTGCCAAAGGGGAATAGGCTCAAGTACCTGCAGGTTGGATGACTTAGGGTGGCACGGTAGCATAGTGGTTAGCACTGTTGCTTCACAGCACCAGGGTCCCAGGTTCGATTCCTGCTTGGGACACTGTCTGTGCGGAGTCCACACGTTCTCCCTGTGTCTGTGTGGGTTTCCTCCGATGGTCCGGTTTCCTCCCACAAGTCCCGAAAGATGAGATTGACAGGTGAATTGGACATTCTGAATTGTCCGTCTGTGTTCCCAAACTTATGACAATAATAAAGATTATCTTAAGGAAATAACTAGGTTTGACTTGGTGGCTGCTGCCTCCAGTGCTACAGGACAAGCTTCTGTCCGAGGGAGAGAAAGGCGAGGGCAAGGCGTCAGATAAATATGGTGGTGGAGGTCCGGCACAAGTGGGAGGAGGAGTTGGGAGGAGCGATGCAAGCCAGTGTGTAGAGTGAGACTGTGGAGGATAAACTCATCTTCGTTGTGTGCAAGACTGAGTCTCATACAGTTCCAGGTGGAAGACGGAGTCTCATACAGTTCCAGGTGGAAGACGGAGTCTCATACAGTTCCAGGTGGAATGAGTCGTTTTTTTCCCAGAGATGGGAAATAGGTGTGGGTAGTGTGCAGGGAGTCCGGCAAACCATGTCCATGTTTTGGACATGTCCGAAGTTGGAGGGGTTCTGGAAAGTGTTTGCAAATGTATTGTCAAAGATCTTGGGAGTGTAGGTGGCGCCGTGCCCATGGGTGGCGGTATTTGGGGTGTTGGAGGATCCAGGAGTACAGGTGGGGAGAGATGCTGATCTGGTAAGACTTTGCCTCCCTAATAGCCTGGAGGCGGATCTTGTTGTGCTGGTGGGACTCGGAGCTGCCGAAAGTGGGGGCATGGGTGAGAGATTTGGTAGAGATCCTCCACGTAGAAAAAAATCAAGTTTGCCAGAAGAGGGATGGAGGAGGGGTTCTCCACAAGCTAGAGGCTGTTCATCGACTTCTTTAAGGGACAGTAACAAGTCAGTAAAGGGAGGGGGGATAAAGAGGGGGTGTTCTTTGTGTTCTGTTAGGGGTTGGGTGGCTAGCTGTAAAAACGGGGTATGGGGGAATAGCGACAATTATGCATGGTTAACTGTTATTGTTTACTCATTTCTGTTCTGTGTATATGTGAAAATATCTCCAATAAAATATTTTCCAGAGTTTTTTTGATGAGGCACCAGAGAGGGCTGATGGGAGGTAATGCAGTTGATGTGGTATACGTGAAACAATTTCCAGTGAGCATATTCACCACCACTACTCATTGCCTTTAATTATCTTGCATCTAGCTAATAAAAACAGAAAATACTTGAAATTACACAGCAGAACTGGCAGTATCTGTGCAGAAAGTTTCAGGTCTGTGATTTTTCATCAGAATTGGAAAGTTAGAATTATTTTTAAGCAAATGAAAACGGTGGGAGAAAAAGAAAAAAAGGAAAAGTCCATTGAATTTAAGGCCATCATACTCAGTACGAGCATGAGGATACTGGATCTCACGGACGACAAGATCAGACTCGTGAAAGTAGCCACAAAAGCTAGCGGCAGCACAGTGGTTAGCATTGTTGCTTCACAGTGCCAGGGTTCGATTCCCAACTTGGGTCACTGTCTGTGCAGAGTCTGCACATTCTTCCATGTCTGTGTGGGTTTCCTCCGGGTGCTCCAGTTTCCTTCCACAAGTCCTGAAAGACGTGCTTTTTAGGTGAATTGGGAATTCTGAATTCTCCCTCTGTGTACCCGAACAGGCGCCGGAATGTGGCGACATGGGGCTTTTCACAGTAACTTCATTGCAGTGTTAATGTAAGCCTACTTGTGACAATATTAAAAATTATTATTACCTGTTAACACAGCTACAACTTTATATGTGATTATGGACATTTAAACTGGACAGTGTTCAGTCCTGTGGCCAATATTTAGTTGAACATATACAAGTGAAAGGGTACTTTTTGTGTGATAACGAATAACCTTTATTTTTAAAAATCATCAAAAAGCCTGCTGCTGGAAAATATTTTTTAAATGGGGACTTTTTATTATGTTACTTTTTTAAGATCTAGTGCATGAAATTTTCCAAATTTCATTCAAGCTAAATCAATAAATTTTCACTCTCAATGTATTCACCCCCTTAAGAGGAACACATTCCTGATAGGAATTAAATCAGGGCACTATTTTCCATACTTGCACACACAATACTTTTACTATGCAGAACTAATAGACAGATGTGAAAAATCAGAGATAGAAATGGTAATATTAGAATTTTCCAGTGAGCGCCAAACATCATGCCACAATCCAGTAAGAAGCAATGTTTGTAATGATGGTTTCTTGGGAATTGACTGGATCTGTCTGGTTCTGGACCCCTTAAATATATGTCAGGTAAATCTGGCGCGGTAAATGTCAGGAACGGTAGCACAATGGTTAGCACTGTTGCTTCACAGCACCAGGGTCCCAGGTTCAATTCCTGGCTTGGATCACTGTCTTTGTCAAGTCTGCACGTTCTCCCAGTCTGCGTGGGTTTCCTCTGGGTGCTCTGGTTTCCTCCCACATTCCAAAGAAGTGCAGTTTAGGTGGATTGGCCATGCTAAATTACCCTTAGTGGCCAAAAGGGTTGGGTGGGGTTGCTGGGATGGGGTGGAGGCTTAAGTAGGGTGCTCTTTCCAAGGACCGGTGCAGGCCCGATGGGCCAAATGGTCTCCTTCTGCACTGTAAATTCTATGATTCTATAATCCCTTTGAAACACAATACAAATTCATGTATTAACTCAAGATTACTTTCATGAGTGTAGTATAGAAGAACTTCTCAAAAAAGGACCTTGCACAAATTATCTTCTAAAGTACAGAAACTATAGTTAATTGGCAAACATAGCAACCAATCTATGTTAATGAAATAATCGCAAGATAAATGACAAAACATTGTTCCTGTTGCTCCTGGTTGCTGCAGATAGAGTGGTTGTCAGTGAGGCACTGACTGAAAAGGGCTACCTTGGCAGGATCTTTGAGTCTTCAATGTTCGTTTTCTTGCAGCAGTACTTCGCTTGCCTCCGCTATTTGGGGGCCAGGTGGATGGAGATGATAGAATGGATAAGGTGATGATGGGTCCGACAGTCTTCGGTAGTCAGGTGATGTGGACATCGCTCAATCTCTTATGCCAGAGTTTGGATTTTGGTGTTCTCATGAGGTCTTGTGCTTATATTAATGGTGGAATGGGATGTTGGGTTTGGGAAAGGTCATGTTCTATGTTGTAGGCAGAGAATCTGCTGCAATGAATCCCCTGTTACCTCAGGTCCACCAAGGATTACCCTTGTCCCTTTCCTTCAGCTCATCAAAATGCTACAACTTGGAAACCGCAACCTGAATACAAGTCAGCTTCCGCATACACACTGATAACATCCAGCTCTACCTCGCCACATCATCTCTTCAAATGTCCACTGCCTTTGTGTCATTAAAATGCTGGTCTGAAATCTGAGTGGCAATTTCTGACAGTTAGATATTAGAAAGAGTGAAGTTCCTGTCTTCAATCGCCACCACAAACTCACACGCCTAGACTCTCCCTCCAGGTTAAACCAAGTGTAAAACATCTGCATTTCATTTGACCAAGCGGAGCTTCTTCTCTCCCCACCCTGCCCCCCCCCCCCCCCCCCCACACCCCCACCCCCCCCACCCCCCACCCCACCCCATATCCTTAACATCACAAAGACTACATGGGCTGGATTTTCCGCACATCGACGCCAAAATCGCAGCCGGCACCGGGGCGGAGAATCCATTTCGGCGCACGAAATCGGGACCGCGCCAGTTCCCTGATTCTCCAGGCCCTGAAAAGTGGACTCAGTCCACCGCCACCCAGGTTGGGGGCAGGCCGATCGGACGGGCAGTGTTTGGGCGAGCGGTCAGGGTTGGGCGCGCGGCCGATCAGGGAGTTCTATTTTTAATGTCGGAGTCCGTGGTCTGAGTCCGCCATGGAGCACGGTGCGGCTGCTGGAGACCGCCGCCGTGCGCATGCGCGGCCTCCGACCAGGAAGTGCGGGGGCCCGTGTCTGCAGCAAAAGCTGTTAGTTTTACACCGGGTCCTGCTCACTCTCTGCAGGGCCAGGAATATGTGGCCACAGTTCTTACGATGGCGTTGGGATATAGTCCCAAAAACAGAGAATCCAGCCCATATTTCCACTTCTATAATAGCACTCACCTGCCTCAATCCAAATGATATAGCCCTCATCTATTTTTATGACCTCCAGACTCAATTACTCCAATCCTCTCCCATCTACCAACCTCCAGAATATCAAGGCCAAGAAATTCTCAAGGGCAAGAAAACTCAAGAAATTCTGCTGTCTGCATCCCAACTTGATGTTCCATTCACCAACTGTCCTTCTGCTTACTGATCCATATTGGCTCCTTTTCCAGCTTACAGCTCTCTTTGGTCTTGCTCATTTCTTTCTCTATCTCTAGCTTCTTGGAGGTTATGTTGCAACTGTATAAGGTGTTAGTGCGGCCACACCTGGAGTATTGTGTTCAGTTTTGGTCTCCTTACTTGAGAAAGGACGTGCTGGCACTGGAGGGTGTGCAGAGGAGATTCACTAGGTTAATCCCAGAGCTGAAGGGGTTGGATTATGAGGAGAGGTTGAGTAGACTGGGACTGTACTCATTGCAATTTAGAAGGATGAGGGGGGATCTTATAGAAACATTTAAAATTATGAAGGGAATAGATAGGATAGATGCGGGCAGGTTGTTTCCACTGGCGGGTGACAGCAGAACTAGGGGGCATAGCCTCAAAATAAGGGGAAGTAGATTTAGGACTGAGTTTAGGAGGAACTTCTTCACCCAAAGGGTTGTGAATCTATGGAATTCCTTGCCCAGTGAAGCAGTTGAGGCTCCTTCATTACATGTTTTTAAGGTAAAGATAGATAGTTTTTTGAAGAATAAAGGGATTAAGGGTTATGGTGTTCGGGCCGGAAAGTGGAGCTGAGTCCACAAAAGATCAGCCATGATCTAATTGAATGGCGGAGCAGGCTCGAGGGGCCAGATGGCCTACTCCTGCTCCTAGTTCTTATGTTCTTATGTTCTTATGTTCTGACGCCATGTACTTAAGTAGCACCTTCAATGGAATAAAAACATCCCCAGGTGCTTGACTGCAGTATTACCAAACAAAATTTTGCAGATTTTTCAAAAGCTTGGTCAAAGAGTCAAGTTTCAAAGACCTTAGGCGCGATTCTCCGATGTCACGCCGGTTGGGAGAATAGCGGGCCGTGCCAGATTTTCACGCGACGCCGGTCCGACGCGCTCCCGCTATTCTCCCAAACGGCTAAATGTGTTCCGTCGTGTTTCGCGCGCAAAACCATGGAGAATCGCCCGATGCACCCAAAATGGCAATTCTTCGGCACCCCCGCTATTCTCCGGCCCGGATGGGCCAAAGTCCCGACGTTGTGACGCCAGGTCACGCCGTCGCAGTCCACACCTGCTTTTTAAAGTCAGTAAGGAGGTGAGCGGACCGTCCCGGAGTCTCCGCAAACTGGGGAAGGCATCTCCGAGAACGCAGCGGCCAGTGGGAGAGGGGGAAGTGGGAGGGAGGGGGAGAGGGAGAAGAGGGGGGGGGGGGGGAGAGAGAGGGAGAAGTGGGAGGGGGTAGAGGGAGAAGTGGGAGGGGGTAGAGGGAGAAGTGGGAGGGGGGGTAGAGGGAGAAGAGGGAGGGGGGGGGAGAGAGAGGGAGAAGTGGGAAGGGGTAGAGGGAGAAGTGGGAGGGGGGTAGAGGGAGAAGTGGGGGGGGGGGGAGAGTGAGCGAGTGGAGGTGGGAGGAGGGTGGAGAGTGAGTGAGTGGAGGTGGGGGAGGGGGGGTGAGTGAATGGAGTGGGTCGTCCACCCCCGGCTGCAACATCTCAGCCGCCCTGCCATGGCAGGACGGTGACAAGGACACGGCCGCTGGTTGCCCTGTGGCTGATAGCCACAGCCCACTGACACACCGGTGAGGAGGATGCATTGTTAACAGCCCGTTGGACGCAGAAAGTGAGCAGGGGTTGGATTGGATTGGATTTGTTTATTGTCACGTGTACTGAGGTACAGTGAAAAGTATTTTTCTGCAAGCAGCTCAACAGATCATTCAGTACATGGAAGAAAAGGGAATTAAACAAAATTCAAGAAAATACAAGAAAATACATGAGAACACATAATAGGGCAACACAAGATATACAATGTAACTACATAAGCATTGGCATCGGTTTGAAGCATACAGGGTGTAGTGTTAATGAGGTCAGTCAATAAGAGGGTCATTTAGGAGTCTGGTGACAGTGGGGAAGAAGCTGTTTTTGAGTCTGTTTGTGCGTGTTCTCAGACTTCTGTGTCTCCTGCCCGATGGAAGAAGTTGGAAAAGTGAGTAAGCCGGGTGGGAGGGATCCTTGATTATGCTGCCCGCTTTCCCCCGGCAGCGGGAGGTGTAGATGGAGTCAATGGATGGGAGGCAAGTTCGTGTGATGGACTGGGCGGTATTCACGACTCTCTGAAGTTCCTTGCGGTCCTGAGCCGAGCAGTTGCCATACCAGGCTGTGATGCAGCCCGATAGGATGCTTTCTATAGCGCATCTGTAAAAGTTGGTAAGGGTTAATGTGGACATGCCGAATTTCCTTAGTTTCCTGAGGAAGTATAGGCGCTGTTGTGCTTTCTTGGTGATAGCGCCGACGTGAGTGGACCAGGACAGATTTTTGGTGATGTGCACCCCTAGGAATTTGAAACTGCTAACCATCTCCACCTCGGCCCCGTTGATGCTGACAGGGGTGTGTACAGCACTTTGCTTCCTAAAGTCAATGACCAGCTCTTTAGTTTTAGGGTTAGGCTGGCCACGTATCAGCAGCGCGACCAGGCCACCGGGACACACAGGTATCCCGTGGCAAGCGGCTGCCGAGGTGTCGAATAACCTCCGTCTAACATGTCGTTTCATTGCCCCCACCACCCTTCTGTAGGTGACCATAATGTATTTGAACCAAATGGCTATGTTCAGCGCAGTGGTTGGGGCCGCTGCACTGCAGTTGGACATCCAGCAGCGTCCACAGCCACATCCCACAGTGGATGCAGGGGCAGCTGCAGCAGCAGAGGGAATGGCCGCAGAGTGGCCCGTCGTCGAGCAGCATGTGGGGGGGGGGGGGGGGGGGGGGGGGGGGGGTGGGGAGACATTGATGGTGGAGCCAGGGCGCCAGAGGCGACAATCGAGGCCTAGAGTGTACCGTGCCCGGATCTCTTTCGAGGCACTGCCGGACATCACCACCTGCAGGAGGGGACTCCAGTTGAGCAGAGAGACGGTCGCACATATCTGTCAACTCGTGTCGCACCTCGCCCCACGTGGAACGGGAGGAGGACACGCGATCCCGGTTGCCGTCAAGGTGACGGTGGCACTTAACTTTTATGCTACCGGCTCCTTCCAATCTCCAAGCGGGGACCTGTCCGGGATATCGCAGGCATCAGTCCACAGGTGCATCCGGGACGTGACCGATGCCCTGTTCGCCATCGAGGACCGCTACATCACCTTTCCCGAGGACCGAGCAAATAAAGCAGCACGAGCCCGTGGATTTGCCAACGTGGCCGGGATACCGATGGTCCAGGGAGTGATTGATGGTGTTCACGTCCCCATGCGCCCGCCTGCAGGCAACAGGGAAGTGTTCACTAACAGGAAGGGGACATACTCCTTGAACATCCAGGTGGTATGCGACCCCCACATGAAGACCATGCACGTGTGCGCAATGTTCCCTGGGAGTGTGCATGCTGCGTACATTCTTGCGCAGTCATTCATCCCTGCTATGTTTGAGGGACGCCCCCCCCCCCCCCCGGCTGAGGGGCTGGTTGCTGGGCGACAGGGGTTATCCACTGAGGTCTTTGCTGATGACGCCTATACGGAGGCCTCAGACCAACGCGGAGACCCTTTACAATGAGGCCCATGCAGCAACCAGGGGTGTGGTGGAACGCTGCTTTGGTCTTCTGAAAATGTGATTCAGGTGCCTGGACCGCTCCGGAGGGGCCCTGCAGTACCAGCCTGAGAGGGTCACTCGCATTGTTGTGGTATGCTGTGCGCTGCACAACATCGCGATGCAGAGGGGAGATGCCCTGGTGGAGGAGTCGGAGGGATAAGCCACTGGCAATGGGGCCAACACGGAGGAGGAGGAGGAGGAGGTGGTGGATGAGGTTGGTGGTGCGTCGGGCGCAGCAGACAGACACGACCCGGGTGCTGGTAATGCCCAGGGGGCTGCACGACGGCTCCAGCGAGGACGGCGGGCACGCGACACGTTGGTGGCTGCAAGATTCACGCGTCGCACACGACGGCATCGCAGAACACTACCACTACCACGTGTATCGCCAGTCGTGCAGACGGTCAGCACACAACTCCCACCACCACCACCACCACCCCCCCCCCCACCCCCCGGACCACCGCTCCGTGTACACTGCTCCACTTAGAGATCACCCTTACCACTGCGGCACAACGGTATGGCACAACATTGATGGCTGTGTCAGCGGGTGTGATCAGTGCCATGTGGAATGATGACAGCCCGCTCTGCGATGAGCTGTGAGCTCAGAATCGTTAGACAAAGTCTGACTCGTGGCAATAGCTAAACCATCCATCTCGGTGGTCGCTGAGTTCGTCAGGGACACTCCATCACGTGCCCACGTGGGGTAGCTGGCGTCGGAGTGCCGAGGGCTACGGTGTGGGAGGGGGGGGAGGAAGGGACTGCACACCCGGCACCGACGTTTCACCGCTCGTCAACCCCAGCGACACTCGGTCACCATCATAATCCCCGTGGCAATGGAAAAATCACACAGTCTTACAAGTTAGGTGCAACAATGAGTTTAATGGTGAATATTAAGTACAGATGCCCTAGCCCCTACAACTAAACTGTGCCCTTCACCCAACTTACTATGTGTCCCTCTTCATTGCCTTATGGGCCCTACCACTACGTCTAAGTGAATCCCCAGATGGTACAGCAGGAGTGGAGGCAGACTGCTGAGAATCACGCCCTGCGACATGTCTCCCAGTCGGCATTCGTCTCCTGGGGCGACCCGGCCTTTATGGGCCAGGCTGCTCCGCGGGGGTTTCGGATAAGTGGTGCCACCCTGCTCTGCCTGCTGCCCACCCGATGCACCAGGGATGGGACGGGGGGAGGCCGAGCGTTCAGGGACGTCCCGTGATGGAGTTAATGGGACAGACCCCAGAAACTCCTCCTCCATCGGGGAGCCCGGTGGCTCCCAGGCCTCACTGTGGGACAGAGGTGCGAGCGGGGAGGTGCCCCGTCGCCCCACCAACACCTGGCGCTGCCAGTCCTGGAGGCCTGCAACCGTATCGACCAGGGTCCAAAGGTTCGCTGAGACGGAGTCCAGGGAGTGAGACATTGCCGCCAGGGACTGTGCGACCTCAACCTGTGAGTGCGCGGCACCATCCAGCATGTGCGTCAGGCGGTCGATGCTCTCCGCGACTGACTGCTGGGACTGTGCCATGGCGTGTTGGGACTGTGCCATGGCCTGGTGAGACTCGGCCAGGGCCCGTAGCGCGCCGGCAATATCATGTTGGCTCTGGCGCATTGCTGCCTAAGAGAGGGCAGCCCTCTCCAGGGCCATGGATAACGCGAGCACATTAAGGCAAACGCCTTGCAGAACCTGACCCATGGCCAAAACCGTTTCACCCATTGCCTCGACCATGGCGCCACCCGTGCGGTGTCGGCCTGGGTGGCTGCCATGAGTGGCACCACTCCCTGCTCCTGGACGCGGTTTGACTCCTCTAACTGCGTCTGCAGCTGCTGGAAGACGGCCTTCATCCCGTCATTTTGTCCTGGGTTTCAAAAGGGGCTGATTTAGCTCACTGGGCTAAATCGCTGGCTTTTAAAGCAGACCAAGCAGGCCAGCAGCACGGTTCGATTCCCGTATCAGCCTCCCCGGACAGGCGCCGGAATGTGGCGACTAGGGGCTTTTCACAGTAACTTCATTGAAGCCTACTCGTGACAATAAGCGATTTTCATTTTTTTCATTTTCAAATGAATCGGCTGTCCAGGTGGGTCGAGTAAATCCAAGAACCCGGGAAACGTCTGGGCGCCAGCTGGATGCTGGGCCTGGGCTGCCCTCCGACCGTCCAGCCCCTCGGCTGCTCCGACCTCCACCTGCTGTACTGGCTCACCTGTGTGGTGCACACCAGACCGTGACCCAGGAGCCTCAACACTTAATTGCCCAACCGAGGTGTGTCTCTGGGATGGTGGATGGTGTGGGAGACAGCAGTGCTGCAAGCTCTAGGTCCTCGTCCGTCAGAAATTCAGGAGTGTCCTGGTCCCAGTCTTATCCGAGCGCAGGGCGCACGCGGCCCATGTCTGGTTCTCCCTCAGGTGAGTCTGTTGACTGCGTCGCCGTCCTCTGTGCGTCCTGCTCTTGAGTCCCCGATTTGGCGGATGGCACTCCTGGCTGACCTCCTGCCACCCTCTGGCATGCGGCCCTGGGTGTGGTGGTCACACACAGGGGGGAAAGTTGCAGCTACACCATGGCATCTCTCCAGGGGGTCGCGGCGCTCATGTGGGTCTGTGACAACTTTGTTAACCACCCTCCACTCACTCTCGCTCCCCCTCCCCCCCGTGCCCGGGGGGGGGGGGGAGGTGGGTGATGAGTGACATTGGGGGGGGGGGGGGGGGGGGGGGGGGAGGGGGGGGGGGGGGGGGGGGGAGAGAGATGGTTGTGACCCGGGGGCACCCTCGCGGCACTTACCCTGGTAGCCCTGGTGAGGTCGTGGAGCTTCTTGCGGCACTGCTCCCCAGACCGAGGGGTCTGCCCCACAGCACTGACTGCCGTGCCCACCTCTCGCCAGGCCCGTCACATGGTGCTGGAAGGGTGGCGATGCCCTCATCTTGGGCATATGATGCCCCTGTGCTGCTCCACCTCATTGAGGAGGGTCTCGAGGTCAGTCTCACCGAACCTCGGGGCGGCCCTCCGTGGCATCGTCATTTTCACCCCCTCCCTTGTTGTCGTCGCTCACGCCCTTTTACGACGCGGAGCGGCGTCAATCGGGCGTCGCGGCCTTCAGACGTCACCCCCCACGTGTTTCTCGCGGCCCCGCTCCTAGCCCATTTCCGGGGCCAGAATCGCTCGTGAACGGGGTCGTTTCGCGGCGTCGTGGAACTCGGCCGAGTTCACGACGGCTTTCCCGATGCCACGCGGCATCGGAGAATCGCGCCCTTTGCTGAAGAAAGAAAGAGAAGTAGAGAGATGGAGAGATTTTGGGAGGGAATTTGTATAGATTATCTACCGGAAACCGACGGCCCGTTCTCCCAAACATTTTCAAAGTTAACTTGTGGCAGGTTTTTCAGGGAGTTCCCCACCGCTATTCAATGACACTTAGTCACTTTTTTGAGTTCCTCACCGATTGAGCCCAGACCTGGGGGCTGGTTTAGCACAGGGCTAAATCGCTGGCTTTGAAAGCAGACCAAGGCAGGCCAGCAGCGCACGGTTCAATTCCTGTACCAGCCTCCCCGAACAGGCGCTGGAATGTGGCGACTAGGGGCTTTTCACTGCTACAATCTCCCAGAGGCCCCTATAACCTGCTCTGCATCCCTCCCTTCAAACCCCCCCCCAACCCTCATTTCATGGGCATGCCCCCCCCCCCCGGTCCCCTGGCCCTTGGCAGTGCCACCCTAGCACTCAGACACTCTTTCACTGCTACCCTGGCACCCAGGTAGTGCTGCTGCTGACATGGCAGTGCCATCCAGGCAGTGCCAAGGTGTCAGCTGGGCAGTGCAAGGTGCCGGCATTCCGGGGGAGGGTCAGGAAGCCACACTGCACATTCCCTGACCACCTTGGGGTCTCCAGTGACCCGGGAAACCCTCCCGGTGCCTTTCCGCCTGGTCCACGTTTGCTCGGCGTCCGGCTGCAGAATCTCTGGGGAGGCCGAAGAATCGAGGGAGGCCGGTGGATCCCGTGCTGGTCGGTCTGCAAGCATCATTCGGTTCAGCCCATTTGGGCCAGGGTTCCGACTCCAACGTCTCACGGGATTTCAGAGAATCCCGGGCGGCGCGGAGCCTGTCGGGAAGCTTGCTGGAGGCCTCTCTCGGCATTCTCCGGCCGCATTGCGCTCAAGCGAGAGCCCAACGCGGTCGGAGATTCGCGCCCCTTATTCTGACTTATCTCCACAGGAGTCGCCTGAGCTGCTGAGTATTTCTAGTATTCTTTGTGTTTATTTTAGATATCCAGCATCTGCAGTATTTTCCTTGTAGGGTTCACTCCAATCATTCTAGATGTCAAAGCATCATTGCAGCCTGCATTCTACCAACACCTGCAAGGATACAAAGTCCTGAAAATCACAAGCCAAGCAGATAGATATAGCCAGATAATAAAAACTATGTCCCTTACAGAGAAAAGCAGAGACAGAGATCACTGTAGCTGTGCAATAAAACTGTATTTTGAAGAGATGTTGGACCCTGATAACATCTCACCAGTAATATATTAGTCTTATGCTCCAGAATTAGCTGTGCCCCATGCCAAATCTGAAATGAAAACAAAAAATTACTGGTTGGGTTGTCAACTGTGTTTAAATGCATTTCCAAAGGTTTCATCAGGTGACGCACTGGCATCCTCTGCTACAAACTCCAACACTGGCATCTATCCGGCATTGTAAATAATTGCCCAGGTACATCCTGACCACAGAAAACCAATCCAATCAGTTAATGACACTCTAATGGTATCCTCTCAGTCATCGGCAAAGTGACGGAAGGTGTCATTAACAATTCTAGCAAATAGCACTTACACAGCAAAAACCGGCTCAATGATGCTCAATTTGGGTTCTGCCCTCATTAGATACAGCCTTGGCTAAAGCATGGACAAACGAGCTGAACTCAAGGAGGTGAGATGAGTGACTGTCCTTGACATTAAGGCAGGATTTGACCCCATGTGGCAAGGGGCCCTTGCAAAATTGAAGTAAATGCAAATCAGAGGGGAAACTCTCCATTGGTTGAACTAATGTCTGGTACAAAAGGAAGATGGTGGTGGTTATTAAAGGTCCATCATCTCAGTTCCAGGACATCATTGCTGGAGTTCCTCAGGGTTGTGTCCGAGGCCTAACCACCTTCAGTCATTTTAATTACCTTCCCTCCGTCATAAAGGTCATAATTGGGATGTTCATTAATGATTCCACAATGCTCAGTACCATTCATGACACCTCAGGAAACTGCAGCAGTACATGTTAATATGCCGCAAGACCACCAGGACATTCAGGCTTGGGCTGATAAGTAGCAAGTAACATTCACACTGCACAAGTTCCAGGCAATAACCATCTCCAACAAGAGACAATCTAACCATCTACAAGGCACAAATCAGGAGTGTAATGGAATACTCTCTACTTGTCTGGATGTGTGCAGCTCCAACAACACTCCAGAAACGCAACACCATCCTGGACGAAGCAGCCCGTTTGATTGCTCCACAAACATTCAAACCCTCCACCACCAACTAACAGTGGCAACCATGTGTACCATCTACAAAATGCACTGCAGTAACTCAGCAAGGCTCCTTAGATAGCACCTTCCAAACCCACAACCACTACCATCTAGAAGGACAAGATCAGCAGAAACTTGGGAAGCCCACCACCTGGAGGTTCCCTTCCAAGTCACTCACCACCTTGACTTGGAAATATAGTGCCGTTCCTTCACAGTCGCTGGGGCAACATCCTGGAACTCCCTCCCTAACAGCACAGTGGGTGTGCCTACACCTTAAGGACTACAGCAGTTCAAGAAGGCAACTCACCACCACCTTCTGAAGGGCAACTAGGGATGGGTAATAAATGATGGCCTAAACAGTGACGCCCACATCTTGTACATTAATTTTTAAAAGAAAACAAAAACCTCTTTATATTCAATGGTATTGCCATTGCTGAATCCTCAACTATCAACATCCTGGGGTTATCAGTGACCAGAAACTGAACTGGACCAGCCATAGAAATCATATGGACAAAAGCAAATTACTACCGATGCTGGAACTGAAACTAAAAGAGAAAATGGTGGAAAATCTCAGCAGGTCTGGCAGCATCTGTAGGGAGAGAAAAGAGTTAACGATTCAACTCCAGATGACCCTTTGTCAAAGCTTTGGCAAAGGGTCATCTGGACTCAAAACGTTAGCTCTTTTCTCTCCCTACAGATGCTGCCAGACCTGCTGAGATTTTCCACCATTTTCTCTTTTGGTGGCAGCCATACAAATCCTCTGGCTATAAAAGCAAGTCAGAGGTTGGAAATTCTGATGCGCAAGTAACTCACTCCCCAAAGCCTATCCACCATCTACAAGACACAAGTCTGGAGGATGATGGAATACTATACACTTATCTGAGCACGCGCAGTTCTATTAACACTATAAAAGCTCCACACCATTCAGGACAAAGTAGCCCGCTTGACTGGCACCCCATCGAACCACCTTAAACATTCACTTCTTCCACCGCAGACATCAATATTAACGGCTGCCAACGCTGGAACCCTTCAATCGATCAACCTCCACGGTAGCACAAGTGGATAGCACTGTGGCTTCACAGCACCAGGGTCCCAGGTTCGATTCCCCGCTGGGTCACTGTCTGTGTGGAATCTGCACGTTCTCCCTGTGTCTGCGTAGGCTTCCTCCGGGTGCTCCGGTTTCCTCCCCCAGTCCAAAGACGTGCATGTTAGGTGGATTGGCCATGATAAATTGCCTTTGGTGTCCAAAAGGTTAGGTGGGGGTTACAGGGTTAGAGTAGATATGTGGGCTTGAGTAGGGTGCTCTTTGTAAGGGCCGGTACAGACTCGATGGGCCGAATGGCCTCATTCTGCACTGTACATTCTATGATTCTATGACCCCTTCAGGGTGTATTTGATCTTCTTGAGGTTCAATAACTCCCATCAAATACTATAAGCCATGCCGAGGCACTCAGCAGTGTTATCAACCTATAGCCCAGCAGGATATTAGCTCACCAGGCTAAATCGCTGGCTTTTAAAGCAGACCAAGCAGGCCAGCAGCACAGTTCGATTCCCGTACCAGCCTCCCCGGACAGGCGCCGGAATGTGGCGAATAGGGGCTTTTTACAGTAACTTCATTGAAGCCTACTCGTGACAATAAGCGATTTTCATTTCATTTCACAAGGTGAAGGCAAGGACATCTGCCCAGCACCCATCTGAAGCTCCAGCACATCCAAAATCTCAAAAATAGCCACCAGAGGGCAGGGCTCCAGCTCAATATTAAATTGCTGACATGGTGTTGAAAAAGGACCTCCAGAAACCCACCAGCTTAGAACTGGAACACAACATGTGTGTGTTGGGTGCAGGCCCCTTTGAGCAGCACTCTCACCTATCCTCCACCCCCTCAAAAAAAAATCATCTTTAGTGAGATGTTGTTGAAAGGATACCTTTAACTGGAAAAGTTTCAATCGCGCACATGACGTAGTAGTATTCACCCTCCGCAGCCCCTCATTCCATACCTCCTCCTTCGGTATTGGCCCCATCTCCTCTACCCATTTAGCTTTCACCCCTTCCACCTGTTATGTTTCTTGCTCTGCAACTAGGCCCAAATACATGCAGCCCTGAGCTCAACTTCCGACCTGTCCTGCTTCCTTGCCCCTCCAGCCAAAGTGAGCGAGGGCGGGCCTTCGGCGTCACTCTTGTATGTCCCCTGCGCTGCCCCCTGGTGGTACTTCCATTTCCCATCAGCCCCTTCTGTACACACTCAGGCGAGGATCACTACACCACCCTCCCCTACAGCCATTCATACTGCCCTCCTCTGAACATGAACAGGAGAGAAACCTCTCCAATAAGGATGATGGCAGCACCACCAGGAAATCCGAAGAAGAGCACAAATGGGAGCTAGCCTTGAAGCTGCCCCCAACTTAAAATGCGGGCAGAGTTGCCTCATATTTTTAGCATGGACACTACCACTGGGTTCCTTGAGTACCTTGCCGGCACCGATGGAAGTGACGCTGTTACTAATGCCCCTAAACGTGTCCCCCTAAATGACCCCAAATGACCCCAACTACATCTGAACCCAGAGAGCCCCCGGGCCCCGGACAACCCCAACACCTTGTACTGGTGGATGCCCAATAATAGTTCAGCAAATTTGGCAGTGCTAGACCCTCTCTGCTCATCTCTCCCTCTGGAGAACCGAACCACCCCCCCCCCCCCCCCCTCGAATCCTCAGGGCCATACCCATTCTTGAACAAATTATGGAGTTGGTTATTGCCATCATCCCTATTGAGGCATTCCAGAATTGCCTTCTGGAAAAGCTGAAAGGACACAACGTGGAGTACATATTACAGGATGGATGCAGATACAAAGCAATTGCCACAGGAAGACAGCATTTTCAAGTTTTAGGGTCCGAAACACCTATAGGTACAATGTCCATGCAGCCAGTGGTGTGCATTAACTGCGGACTCTTCCAGAAACTGCTTAGGTACTCCACATAGGCAGACAGGTGAAAAGCCTGTGGGCTTTAGAATGCACTGGCCAAACTTTGTAGAAGGTCCAGCAGCAGAAACATAGAGAGAGGTGAGCGTGAGCAGTGCTCAAATCACACAATACACTTCACCAAGGCGAGCAATCTCCAGGAATGGCCAAAAGCACAGATCCATATACGGCCTGCCAAAAATGGAGGAAGTGGATTGAGATGAAGACACTAAAGAGGAAAAATTATTAAACACAATCACTTGTATGCAACAGATCAATTCCATTAATGAATCAAAAGCTTTCATAACACTGCAGGCCATCGGCTCTAACAAACCTGGCAGGTATCAACTGAGGAAAGATTAACACAGGTGCAAGTGCCAAAACTCTACCTTTAAACATTCTCAGACATGTTCCTTGAGGCATTGAAACTGCAGTCTAACCCATAAGTGGGAAGCTTAATCATAATAATAAGAATATTTATTTATGGCTCCTTATTTAGGGCATCAAGGGTTATGGGCAGAAGGCAGGAGAATAGGGATGAGAAAATATCAGCCACGATTGAATGGCGGAGCAGACTCGATGGGCCGAGTGGCCTAATTCTGCTGCTTTGTCTTATGGCTTGCTCTTATGGTCTTATGGCTTGGTTCGACAATAAAGTGCCGATGTTCCCTCGGCTTGGAATACAGGTAGAAGGAGTCTACATGGTCTTCTACGTTCTACATAGTTCACAAAGTAGAACAGCCAGTAGCAGGTTTGCCAGCACACAAACAACTTAACATGGCCATTATCCGTCAGCTGGCCTAGTCTGAGGGCCACGACTGTCAAGCAACAGCACCAGCATTGGACCGGTACGAGACCTACAGAGGTTGTACCTGGACTGATTTGACACCATTGGGATCGTCCACAGGACCACAGTCTTACACCATAAAGAAGGTGTAATGCCAGGAATCAACCCAACGTGAAGATGCAGCACCACAGAAAAACTGAGGTTGGAACTAGATGGAATGGAAAAGCAAGGCATCATTTCATAAGTGTAACATAACATGGACGGGTGCAGTTCCATCATTACTGCAAACAAAAAAGGGGTTCCATTTCGATTGGAGGCTAAACAAAGCCTTAGAGAGGTCGCCTCATAAAATACCAGCACTTGAGGAGCTAAATCTGACATTTGCTGGAGCTGAACAGTTTTCCAAACTGGACGCAGAAAATGGACACTGGTCCATTCACTTGTCAAGAGAGTCCAAATAGTATCACAGACAACACTTAGGACACACTTTGGGAGGTATTGTTTCCTCAGTTTACTATTTAGGAGCACAAACCTACACTTGTCCCACCAGACTTAAAGGTTTGATTTTCAACAACCAAAATGTGCTCCATTAAAAAGGTATTTTTTAAAATTCCATTTTCCACAGAGAATTCTGAAGAAAGATATGTCATTCCAATGGTAGGATGAATACCAATGTCCAATGCTTTGAAGAAGCATCATCAACTGAGTCATACCTTCAATACTGTGACCCCGAAAGGCAACACAGAATCATAGAATTTACAGTGCAGAAGGAGGCCATTCGGCCCATCGAGTTTGCATCAGCCCTTGGAAAGAGCACCCACCAAACATTTTGGACACCAAGGGCAATTTAGCATGGCCAATCCACCTAACCTGCATATCTTTGGACTGTGGGAGGAAACCGGAGCACCTGGAGGAAACCCACGCAGACACGGGGAGAATGTGCAGACTCAACACAGACAGTGACCCAAGCCACGAATCAATCCTGGGAACCAGGAGATGTGAAGCAACTGCGCTAACTTCTGTGATACTGTGCTTCCCGTACACTCGAACTGTTGTAGAGTGCCGCTGTTGAGTGCCCCAGAAGCCCATTACACACCCATGCCCACCATCACAACTTCCGAAGTCAGATCGGCCTTCCTGAAAGTTAACCCTCGGAAGGAGACGGGTCCGGACGGGATCCCTGGTCGTGCACTCAGAGCCTGCGCAGATCAGCTCACAGATGTGTTCGCGGACATCTTTAACCTGTCCCTACTCTGCTCCGAGGTCCCCACCTGCTTCAGGAGGACCACCATCATACCGGTGCCAATGAAGAACCAGGCAACGTGCCTCAATGACTACTGTCCGGTGGCCCTAACTTCAGTTGTAATGAAGTGCATCGAGAGATTGGTCATGAAGCCCATCAACTCCAACTCCCAGGATGCCTTGATCCACTGCAATTCACATACTGCCGCAACCGGTCCACATCAACCACCATCTCCCTGGCCCTACACTCATCCCGAGAGCATCTTGACAACAAGGACTCCTAGATCAGACTCCTATTTATTGACTACAGCTCCACCTTCAACACCATAATCCCAGCTAAGCTCATATCAACGCTCCAAAACCTAGAATTTGGCTCCTCACTCTGCAAATGGATCCTCAACTTTCTGACTCACAGACCACAATGAGCAAGAATAAACAACAACACCTCCTCCGCAATAGTCCTCAAAGCCAGAGCCCCTCAAGGCTGCATACTTAACCTCCTACTATATTCCCTAATATACACACATGACTTTGTGGCAAAATTTGGTTCCAACTCCATCTACAAATTTGCTGACGATACAACCATTGTGGGCCTGATTTTGAATAACGACGAGTCAGAATACAGGAGGGAGATAGAGAACCCAGTGGAGTGGTGCAGCGACAACAATTTATCCCTCAATGCCAGCAAAACTAAAGAGCTGGTTATTGACTTCAGGAAGCAAAGTACTGTACACACCCTTGTCAGCATCAACGGGGTCGAGGTGGAGATGGTTAGCAGCTTCAAATTCCTCGGGGTACACATCACTAAACATCTGTCCTAGTCCACCCACATTGACGCTACCACCAAGAAAGCACAACAGTGCCTATACTTCCTCAGGCAACTGTATTTTATTTTATTTCCATGTGCTTTGTTGAGCTGCTCGCAGAAAAAATTTTTTTACTGTACCTCGGTACACGTGACAATAAACAAATCCAATCCAGTCCAAGTGGACGAATTGCAAAAAGCTCTCGGTGTATGTCTTCTGCAAAATGATTAACCAGTCATACTGGATTTAAAAAGTCTGCCACCAGCACAGACACAGACAAATTACTCCAGTTATAAAAAGATTGAGAAGTTGGCACTGTTCTCCTTGGAGAAGAGAAGGTCAAGCGGAGATTTGATAGAGGCATTCAAAATCCTGAGAGGTCTGAGCAGAGTAGACAGAAAGAAACGCTTCTTATTGATGAAAGAATCAAGAATGAGAGGATACAATTTGAGCCAATTGGCAAAAGAAGCAATGGCGATAGGATTTTTTTTTTTTAAATTAGAAACAGAGTAAGTTGTTAGAATCTGAAATGGACTGACTGTGACAGTGTGATGGAGGAGGATGAACTGAGGCTTTCAAAAGGGAATCAGATTGTCTGAAAATGAAAACTTATAGGGGTGTGGGGAACGAGCTGAATAGCTCCTTCAGAGAGCCAGCATAGGTATGATGAGGTGAATGGCCTCCTTCTGTACTGTAACCATTCTGTGATAGTCTAATATCAAATGAGAAACTCTTTGGGATCACCAGGTTTCACACCTACTTGTTCGGGACAGAGATCACAGTGGAGACAGTTCATAAGCCACTGGAGAAGAACAAGTACATCACCACAACACATGGGGTTACACGTCAAGACCCAAGGATACAACGGAGGGGTCAAATACAAACCCAGTGGTCAGATGATCCGATCAACACCCTGAGTGGACCTCACGGCGCTGAGGTCCCAGATTCGATCCCGGCTCTGGGTCACTGTCCGTGTGGAGTTTGCACATTCTCCCCGTGTCTGCGTGGGTTTCGCCCCCACAACCCAAAAATGTGCAGAGTAGGTGGATTGGCCACGCTAAATTGCCCCTTAATTGGAAAAAATAATTGGGTAATCTAAATTTATTTTAAAAAACAACAAAAAAAAAACACCCTGAGTGGACAGCCTCATCCTGGGAAGGCACAAGGCATGGTACTCTCAACTTCCAGGTGGATGATGTCTGCAAAAGCCTGGAGGAGGTCTAAAAAGTAGATTTCATCCACTCCAGTCTAGACAAGAGAAAGGAATTGCAGAAAGATATTTCTCAGGGCCCCAAAATCCAAGCTCTGAGGCAGTAAGAACTTGACATTTGTTTTTAATAAAGTTTATATATTTTTTTAAAACTTAAAAAACAAATTAGAAACTATTTAAATAAAATAGAGATGGAGGGTCAGGTGATGTGCTGTTCCTGCATGATGTGGGAGCTGGTGGACCCCATGATGGTTCCCAGTGACCATGTCTCTCTGAGTGTTAGTTGCTTGAGGAAATCCAGCTCAGAGTTGATGAGCTGGATTCTGAGCTTCGCATGTTGCAATACCTGCAAGGGACGGGGGGGGGGGGGGGGGGGGGGGGGAGATCTGGACACTGTGTTCCAGGAGGCAGTCACACCCCTTAGATTAAGTACGTTGAATTCAGCCAGTGGTCAGGAACAGGAGAGCGTGGCTGCGACCAGTCGAGGGATCCGGGAGGTAGGGTTGCAGGAGCCTCAGCCTTTATCCCTGTCCAATAGGTTTGAGATTCTTGCTCCCTGTGTGGACAGGATCAAGGAATGCAGAGATGATGAGCAAACTGACCACAGCACGGTGGTACAGGGAGCCGTTCAAATGGGAGAAGAGAAAATATATGTAGTTGTAATTGCAAATAGCATAGTCAGGAGCATTGACACTGTTCACTGTGACCAAGATCGAGAATCCCAAAGGTTGTGTTGCCTGCCTGGTGCTCAGGTTCGGGATAACTTAGCTGGGCTGCACAGAAACCTGGAGTGGGAGGGTAAAGATCCAGTTGTCGTGGTCCACGTAGGCACCAACGACATCATTAGAACACGGACAGATGCCAAGGGATTATGAGCAGCTAGGAGCTAAATCATAAAGCAGAACCAAAAAGGTAATATTCTCTGCATTACTACCTGAGCCACGAGCTGATTGGCACAGGGTCAATAAGATTAAGGAGGTATATGTGTGGTTCAAAGATTGGTGTGAAAGGAATGGGTTTGAATTCATGGGGCATTGGCACCAGTACTGGGGAAGAGGGGACCTGCTCAGATGGGACAGTCTTCATTCTGAATCAGTTGTATGGCAAATTAAAAAATCAAAGAGGTAACAAGGAAGCTAGACAAAGAAGAACCAGTGGGCGTGTTCTATTTAGATTTCCAGATGGCCTTTGACAATGCAAGTCTACTTGTGACACGAATAAAGATTATTATGCATTAACACTGAAATAAAGTTACTGTGAAAATCCCCTAGTCGCCGCACTCCAGGTATACTGAGGGAAGAATTCAGAATGTCCAATTTACCTAACAAGCACGTCTTTTGGGGCTTGTGGGAGGAAACCCACGCAGACACAGGGAGAACGTGCAGACTCCACACAGACAGTGACCCAAGCCGGGAATCAAACCTGGGTCCCTGGCGCTGTGAAACAACAGTGCTATCGTGTCGCCACACAAATATCAGCCATGATTGAATGGCGGAGAAGACTCGATGGGCCGAGTGGTCTACTTCTGCGCCTATGTCTTATAGTTTATGGTCTTAGGTAGTTATAGAGGATTAGCCTGAGGCCCTCCAAGAAAGTTGAATGGCTCTGTGGGTGTATTAGCCAGACATGGGTGGCATTGATATATCCAGTGAACTACTATTCAAGTGCATATTCATGTTGGACCCAACAAATGGATCAGATGATTTTGAAATTCATTTATTGGAAATTCACTTTGATGACACATTATGTTTGCTGACTGTTCACAACAACTAAAAAACCACACAGTGTCCTGCAGTATTCAGCAAGAACAGTGTTAAATGCAGCACTTACTATTCCTTACCTTCACAGCTAGAACTTGGAAAGGTCAGTGTCATCAACACAGGAAGGATCATCGCGCCAGTTAACATCGTAGAACTGAAACAAAAACACACAAAAATTAACATTTTAATGAATCTCTGCCCGACCTACATACACCTGGACTTCTTATATCTGAAAAAAAAGCCAAGGGGAAGAAAATACACAATGGTAGTGGGAAAGAATCGCAGACAAAGACAACAGTATACTTGTGCAATCCAACTCCCTAGCTCCAGGGCATTTCTGAAACCACAATTCTACTGAACCAAGCAGCTTACGCACTGTACAATGGCGACATTTCTCAAAATAGGTTATCTGGCTGCATCCAACACTGTTTAGACAGCTGAAATCATGCCAACCACGTTTGAAACATCAGCATTCAGCTGGTTGCTACTTCACTGTGAATATGTGGAAAGTCTTTGTGCAGATTTTATAACAGCTCCAACAAACCTTCATAGGCTACCAGACGAAACCTGAAAGTGGAGTTGTTTAAGTAAACACTTTGGAGAGATCCAAGGGAAACATTGAAACTCCCCTGCTTCAGTGCCTAGCTGGTTTTAAAAAAGGAAAATGGTTGGACTCTCAAGGCTGGGCTGTGGCAGCAGAGACATGCTGCATTTTATTGAAACTATTTGTCATTTGATACTTTGTGTGGGACAGAGATGCAGCCTGTTGCCTGTCCCATTGCTGTTTCTACACAGCTTTCCCCACCGAGAACCCTGAGCCATCAGTCTCTGCGATAAATTGTTTCCTGTTGCAGAGATAAATCCTGAAAATGCAGCTGCTTTAGATTGTTAAAGTAACTAGATTGAACGGCAATGCAATTATGCCTGCCAGAGCTAGACATTTTTGTGGTTTCACTTTCTTGGTAAAATTTAGACGCTGTGACCAGTCATGTCTAGCAGGTACAAGGTACGCATCAAAGCAATCTCTGCAACAGCTTTTTTTTTGCCAGGGCGGGGGTGGGGAAAGGTTTGCACCTAATTACAGTCTTTATTGTTGTGGTATTGTCAATTATCACTAATCACAAACTATAGTCACAAATACACATACTGATCACATGTTTGGGCCTGGATCTCCAACAGCAATATACTGTATTATTTTTACTACATGCACGATATGTAATCATTGTTATCATCAACACCTTTAATGTAAAGGCTGGAGTAAATATCTCAAACTCCCTTCCTAACAGCACTGTGAGTGCACCTATATATGCCAGGGCCAGACAGAGAAATTGTGGGCCCTGCAGCTTCTCCCCTTTCCAGGCCCCTTATTCCAACAACCTCTAAACCCAACCCTCCTCCCCCGCCCATCCCCAAAATCCCAACCCTCCCCATTTCACATGCTATTTCTTCCCTTTTAAAGATTCACCAACCAATTCAACAATCCCAGAAAAATCCGAGTAAAATGATGATGCCCATTGTTGGCGTCTGGTTACAAATATTGTCTGATAGATATGCAACATGGATCATTAATATCAGCAACGTTATAGTGCAGTGTTAGTTTGTGTGTGTCCAAGAGGTGATCCCACCATGATTATTAAAACAAACCAGAGAGCAATAATTATACTTTAACAGCATTGGGCAATATTGTTAACTTGACAGAAAAATATCCCATTAGTTATTTATAACACTGTGCAGACGATGATACTGATTTTGGTGAGTGACAATGTGCGCAGTGACAGTAAATTCACATTTGGGAAGATTAAATACTTGCACCCAGATAAATTGGACAAGACCTTTCCATTCTGTAGAATTCGTATTGGCCAAGGAGTGAATGTTGTTCAAATCTTGCCGCATGTGGGCATGGATCGCTTCAATATCTGAGGAGCCATGAATGGTGCTGAATATTGTGCAATCATCAGCTAACACCCTACCTCTGACCTTATGATGGAAGGGAGGTGCTGAAGATGGTTGGGCCTCAGGACACAGCTTTGAGAAATGCCTGCAGTGATTGGTCTCCAACAGATTCAGCCATTCCCCTTTATCCTAGGTATGATTCCAGTCAGTGGAAAGTTTTCATCCCACTGACTTCCATTTTACTTGAGATCCTTAATGTTATATTCAGACAAATGCTGTCTTCATGATAAGGGCAGTCACTCTTCTGAAAGAGCATCCTACCTAGGCCCACGCCCCCACCCTATCCCCGTAACTGGGCACCAGACATGCAAATCATAATCCTACAGGCGGCAAACCCAGACTCTGGACAGATCTGGAACAATAGAGCTCAAGGAGAATGTAGTAGAAGCTTTGGGGAATTTCGGAACAGAATAACAAGCATCTGAATTTACAATGGGATTCCTGGAAGATTTAAATTTTGTGGTAGATGTCCCATAACCTTTGCTTTTGTAGGACAGATGAAAACCTAGTGGTGCCGAAAAATCAATGTTAAAACAATCTCATTTTGTCGGAATTTCAAATATGCCATTGAAAATAATCGGATCCCCAGCTGCTTAAGACAGGGTTAGGATATGGCAATGAACTAGCAGGAGAGGAAAGTAAAGGAAAATTGTACATGCAATCAGGCCTTTACTTTGAGTGGGGTGGCGTTAGAAATGAAGACAACTTATGCAACATTTAATAGTTTGCCCGAATGGACAACTCAAACATTTATCAAGGGCAAATTGTGTTGGATTTCAAGAGACAATTGTGCTCAGACAAAAATCCATGCAAAATGCCCTTTTTGAGTTTGGCTTCAAAATTTAATACAGTGATGGAACCATCAATTCACCAGAAACGTGTTTCCGTTATGAATATAGGCTTTAATCTACTTACTACAGAGCCAGCCTGTTACCCGTTGATGAACTCTCAGTGAACTGCAGGCTGACTCTGGACAAGGGTATTTATACAGCAGCACAAGGGGGAGGAGTCGTGGGCGGAGCCATGGGTGGAGCCCTGTACAAGCTCCTGAGCATTCCCAGAGCTACACCCCCTAGTGGTCGGTAACACTACTGCGCTTACAAAGATACAGTGTGAATTACCATGTTACATTCACCACATTCACCCCCTGCAAAAAAAAAATCAAGTCCGGCGGGGGTGGTGGTTTACAAAGTCAGTCTGTCCGGTGGTCGAACTGTCCGCTGTGATCTGCTGAGCACCGGGGTTGCAGCCTCTTGCGGTGGCTGGATGGGTGTTGTGTGCTGGGGTATGATGGCAGACTCCAGGGAGGGTTGTATCCGAGCTCCATACTCTCCTGGTTCGACCGGGGACTGGGTGCTGGGGGCTGGCCGGCGCGAGTGTGCAGAACTGGTGGGGCGAGCTCGTGGGCTCGGGAACGCGAGGGGGTGGCAGCATGGGGTGTAGGGTGAGAGGACCTTCTGTGGGGGTAGAGGGGGCGCTGGATCCGGCGGGTGCCAGATCCCGGAGGGATACAGTGTCCTGACGGCCGTCAGGGAACTCGACGAATCCATACTGGGGGTTGGAATGGAGCAGGCGCACCTTTTCAACAAGGGGGTCGGTTTTGTGCCCCCTGACGTGTTTCCTCAGAAGTACGGGGCCCGGTGTCCTCAGCCACGCCGGAAGTGAGACCCCCGTGGTAGTGCCCCTGGAAAAAATGAAGAGCCTCTCGTGAGGGGGTCTGATTGGTCGCTGTGCACAAAAGGGACCTAATAGCATGGAGCGCATCTGGAAGGACTTCCTGCCACTGGGAGACTTGGAGCTTTCTAGACCGGAGGGTCAGTAGGACGGTCTTCCACACCGTCGCGTTCTCCCTCTCCACCTGCCCGTTCCCCCGGGGTTGTAGCTGGTAGTCCTGCTCGAGGCAATGCCCTTGTCGAGCAGGTACTGACGCAGCTCGTCGCTCATGAAGGACGAACCCCGGTCGCTGTGTACGTAGCTGGGGAAACCAAACAGGGTGAAGATGCTATGCAGGGCCCTAATGACTGTGTGGGAGGTCATGTCGGTGAACGGGATAGCAAATGGGAAACGGGAGAACTCATCTACGACGTTTAGAAATTAAACGTTCTTGTTAGTTGAGGGGAGTGGCCCTTTGAAATCAATCGCGAGGCGTTCAAAGGGCCTAGAAGCCTTGACCAGGTGGGCCCTGTCTGGTCTATAGAAGTGCGGTTTGCACTCCGCACAGATCGGGCAGTCCCTGGTGACCGCTTTTACCTCCTCGTTGGAGAAAGGCAGGTTTCGGGCTCTGATGTAGTGGGCGAGCCGGGTGACCCCCGGGTGGCAGAGGTCATTGTGGATGACTTTCAATCGGTCAATCTGCACGCTGGCGCATGTCCAGCGGGATAGGACATCCGGAGGCTCGTTGAGCTTCCCGGGTCGATACCTAATATCGTAATTGTAGCTGGAGAGTTCGATCCTCCACCTCAGAATTTTGTCGTTTTTAATTTTGCCCCTTTGCGAGTTGTCAAACATGAAGGCAACCGATCTTTGGTCGGTGATGTTGGTGAACCTCCTACCTGCGAGGTAGTGCCTCCAGTAACGAATAGCCTCCGCAATGGCTTGTTCTTCTTTCTCGACTGAGGAGTGTCGGAGCTCTGAAGCAGAGAGGGTATGGGAGAAAAATGCGACTGGTCTCCCTGCCTGATTTAGTGTGGCTGCTAGAGCTACCTCTGAGGCGTCGCTCTCAACCTGGAATGGAGTGGATTCATCCACCGCCCGCATGACCGCTTTGGCGATGTCCTCCTTGATGCCGTCGAAGGCCTGGCGTGCCTCAGCTGACAGGGGAAATCGTGTGGCCTTAAAGAGCGGCTTTGTCCGCATATTGAGGGGCCCACTGGGCGTAGTAGGAGCAGAAACGCAAGCACCGTTTGAGGGCCTTGGGGCAATGGGGGAGGGGGAGTTCTAAGAGGGGGCGCATACGGTCCGGGTCTGGGCCCAGGACTCCGTTTTCCACGACATAGCCGAGGATGGCTAGTCTGGTTGTGCGGAAAACGCATTTCTCCTTGTTATACGTGAGATTCAGTTTCTGTGCCGTCTGGAGAAAACGGTGGAGGTTGGTGTCGTGGTCCTGCTGGTCATAGCCACAGATGGTGACATTGTCCAAGTACGGAAACGTGGCCCGCAGCCCGTACTGGTCCACCATTCGGTCCATTGCTCGTTAGAACACTGAGACCCCATTAGTGACGCCGAAAGGGACCCGGAGGAAATGGAAGAGGCGGCCATCGGCCTCGAATGCCGTGTAGTGGCCATCCTCCGGGCGGATTGGGAGCTGGTGGTATGCAGACTTCAGATCCACCATGGAAAAGAGCCAGTACTGGGCGATCTGGTTTACCATTTCGGTGGCCAGAATCAGCACCCGTGGCAGCACTGGTAAATTAAAAAATTTATTGGATAAGCATATGGATGATAAGGGCATAATGTAGGTTAGATGGCATTTAGTTTTTTTCCATATCGGTGCAACATCGAGGGCCGAAGGGCCTGTACTGCGCTGTATCGTTCTATGTTCTATGTCTGCAATCCTGGGGAGGGGATACGCGTCGAGGAGCGTAAATCTATTTATGGTCTGACTATAATCGACAACCATGCGGAATTTTTCCCCGGTCTTAACGCCCACCACCTGAGCTCTCCAGGGATTATTGCTGGCCTCTATAATCCCCTCACTGAGAAGCCTTCGGACCTCTGTTCTGATAAATACCCTATCCTTCAGGCTGTACCGCCTGCTTCGAGTGGCTACGGATTTACAGTCCTTTGTGAGATTGGCGAAGAGAGGAGGGGGGGATTCGCAGCGTAGCGAAGCTGCAGATAGTGAGTGGGGGCAGGGGCCCGCCGAAGCGGAGGGTGAGGCTCTTAAGGTTACATTGAAAGTCTAGGCCTAATAAGAGTGGCGCGCAGAGGTTGGGCAAAACGTAGAGTTTGAATTTTGAGTAGCTAGCGCCTCGGATTGTGAGTGTCGCGGCGGTGCGTCCCTGGATCTGGACCGAATGGGAGCCTGAAGTGAGCGAGATAGTTTGCCGCACGGGGAAAACGGGGTGCGAACAGCGTCTTACCAGGTCTGGATGTATGAAGCTCTCAGCGCTCCCGGAGTCGAAGAGGCATGGCGTTTTGTACCCGTTGATTTGGACCTCTGCCATCGAATTTCGCTGATGCTTCGGGCGTGATTGGTCCAGAGTGACTGCGCTGAGTTGCGGGTAGTCGGCGGCTCGATCAGCTGTGCTGGAGTGGCCCCGTGATGACTGCCCTCTGAGTTCATAGTCGTATTCTTCTGATGAGTTGTCCGAGCGTGGAGATGCAGGTCGGGCCCGTGGATCGCACGTGGCGGGCGGCGAGGAAGATGGCGCCCAAGATGGCGGCCCCCATGAGGCGCAAGTGGCCGGCCGCGTGGTGGAGGTTTGCCAAGATGGCGGCTTCCATGGATCGCACGTGGCGGGAGGGGGCGGAGTTGGGGCATAGGCTGCAGCGTTTCGGGCCCCGCGAGCCTGCGGGTGTGGGGAGCGGTTACTTCATGCCGCTGGGGAGTTGGAAGCTGGGGCTCTTTTAGCGAGGCACACTCTTGCGTAATGGCCTTTCCGCCCGCAGCTACTGCAGGTCGCAGTGCTGCCACGAGTGCTGATTCTGGCCACCGAAATGGCAGGCTGGAGCAGCATAGTGGCTGGCTGGAGCAGCATAGTGGCTGGCTGGGGCAGCATGGTGGCTGGGCGGCCGCGTAGCAGAGGCCTGGGGGAGTCGCTGGTCGGGGGCCCATGATTGGGTCACGGGGTCCGCGGGGAACGAGTTAAGGCTGCGGAAGGAGACCTCCATCGTGATCGTAGATTCCACACTTGTTTCTAAGTCTTGGGCCCCCTTTTCCAGCAGTCGTTGGCGCACATAATTAGACCTGAGGCCCGCTACAAAAACATCACGTACCGCCAATTCCCTGTGTTCAGCCGCGGTAACCGCTTGATAATTACAGTAATTTGACAAATTATTGAGTTCCCTTAAAAATTTGGCGAGTGATTCTGTAGGCCGCTGGCGGCGAGTCGTCAACACATGGCGTGCGTAAACTTCGTTAATGGGCCTTACATATATCTTATCGAGTACCGCTAGCGCTGCAGTATATGAACCGGCCGAGTTTAGTTGCGTAGAGATTCCATGGCTCACCCTCGCATGCAGTAGAAAACTTCTGTTCCTCTGTCGTTTCGGCTGAGCTCGCTTCTGCCAGGTAGGCCTTAAAGCACCGCAGCCAGTGGGAGAAGATTTCTTTAGCCTCTGCATCCTGCGGGTCGAGTTCCAGGCGTCCAGGCTTGAGGGCTGATTCCATGATCGATCTTGACTGTTCTTAAGTAGATTAAATTGATGGAACCATCAATTCACCAGACATGTGTTTCCGATATGAATATAGGCTTTAATCTACTTACTACAGAGCCAGCCTGTTATCCGTTGATGAACTCTCAGTGAACTGCAGGCTGACTCTGGACAAGGGTACTTATACAGCAGCACAAGGGGGAGGAGTCATGGGCGGAGCCAAGGGTGAAGCCCTGTACAAGCTCCTGAGCATTCCCAGAGCTACTCCCCCTTGTGGTCGGGTAACGCTACTGCGCTACAAATATAGTGTGAATTACCATATTACATTCACCACATACAGTGAATCACTAGACTAATTATACCAAGCAAACACTGTACCAACTTTATTTCCATTTAGAGATCAAGTTTAACCGATCTCAGTCAAAGTAGCAGCATGATCATTACAAGAAACCTCTATTGGTTGGCGTTCGGGTTAGGAAAAGTGGCCATGTTTCCTGCTTTAGATCACTTTCTGTGACCCCCACTGGAACTGAGTGAGTTCAGATTTGGTTTGGCTGTGATGTCCAATGTGCTGAATCAGACAGCTGAATAAATAATTGATCTGTCCTCTTCCGTTTACTTGGTATTTGGCAAGAAGATTTTATTTGTTTAAGAGTGTTTAAAGCTCTGTTTATTCAAACAGTTGGAATTTCTGTTAGCTGCAAACCTAGAGCACACACATAAATGCTACCATGTTACTACATATTGGGTCCAGCCCCAGATAAAGCCACCTGTGTGAAGGTGCAAGTTAGGACAAATAATAATAATAGTAATAATAATAATAGCTTATTGTCACAAGTAGGCTTCAATGAAGTTACTGTGAAAAGCCCCCAGTCGCCACATTCCGGCGCATGTTCTGGAAGACCAGTACGGGAATTTAGTTACATCATTGGCAGATGATTTTAAGTTTGCGACTACAAAACCAATCATTTCCACACAGTGACAACGCCTGCAGAGTGTAACCAAGAGGGCAGGATTTTGTGATCCTGAGGCTAAGTGTTGACGCCGTCGGAAAACGACCTCAGCATCCGCAATTCTGGCCCCTACAGGGGGGGCAGCACAACACTGGAGTGGACCACGCCGCTCCAGCTGCTGATCCTGGTGTGAACTGAGCGCTGCAGGGTCCGTGCATGTGCAGTGGCACCGGCTCCAACGCGCGCATGCGCAGAGACTCCCTTATCCGCGCCGGCCCCCGACCCAACATGGCACAGGGCTACAGGGGCCGGCACGGAAGAAAGGAGGCCCCCAGCCAGAGAGACCGGCCCGCCAATCGGTGGACCCCCCCAACAGGCCGCCCACGGACAATTCCACGCCGTGGTCCCACCGGCTGAGAGCAGGTGTGAACGGCGCCGGCGGGACTCGGGTTTTTTACGACGGCCGCTCGATCCATCCCAGGCCGACAATCGGCTGGGGGGGGGGGGGCGCGCTGCGTAGCCCCCCCCCCCCCAGTGCCACGCCAACCATGCTGGAGCCAATGCGCCAACGTCGTGGCACGATTCTCGCCGGTCGTGGGGATTCTGGATTCTCAGGCCCGGCCCTGGGCTGATACAATCCCAATCCCGCTCCCAATAACTAAACTTGAATTGCAATATATTTCTTCCATGCACTTTTTTAAAAAAAGGCCACTGGATTTGCAGTTACATCCAATTTGAATAGAAAACAAAAACTATATTGCCTACTAGGAAAGAATGAAATGGTAGAACATTGCATTCACATGTGAAAACTAAACCTTGGGACTGTTCTGAGACAACTCCAGTTAAACTTCCCAACACATTTAATATTTAACCTCAATGAGATCAGAATTGTTGTGTTATGTACTCTGGGATAACACAGGCTGCAACTCGATGCAGTTTTGACCAAAAGATACTCCAGACTTTGAAGTAAGTTCAATGTGATTTTTTGAACAATTAGCACAGTTCTCTGCGAGTTCGACTCTCCTGCTAATCTTGCTATAGTGACTCAGTCTAACTAACCAGTCTGCTCTAAGCCACGTGGTAGGTGTGATGCTTCTGATTTTCCCTGTCCTACTCTCTAAGTGTCGCCTGTGGAAAGAGAAAGAGCATGTGTGCCCTGTCCTTATATATGGGTTGTGTAATGCCCCCTTGTGGTAGTGCCACCTCTGGGTGTCTTGACTGCCCATTGGTTGTGTCCTATTCTATGTGTTCATTAGCTGTATGTCTGCATGTTATGACATCTCTGATGCTCCCTCTAGTGTTTACTTAGTCGTAGTATATTTGCATTAACCCCTTGTGTATTTACAGTGATGCATATCACCACAAGAATCATAATAAACGGCGAGAGGATGTTCTTCAGCGGTGATCCAACTGCACTTTTAACATTCTGGATCTGAAAACCAACAGGTGCAGCCTTGGCAAACCGTCCAACGTTTCAGAAAGCTGAATCATAGACTGGGGTCAGGTTGTACTGAAATACAGCTCATCTACAACCATGATATTAAATTAAAGTACACATAAGAACTCACCAGCAAATGGGGAATGTCTTTCACAGAAGCATTGCTAATAGTGAGCCAGTCAGCTATGGACAGTGGCAAATACACAATGGGTGCGATTCTCCAAGCCCCGCGCCGGGCCGGAGAATCGTCGCAACCGCGCCACGCCGACGCACGATTCTCCAAGGTGCGGAAAATCGTCGGCATTTGCACCGGCGCGTTTGGCGCGGCGCCGGTCGCAGGCCGCTATCCGCGGTCGGCCTGCCGATTCTCTGATGGGGCCTGGCCCGCGATTGGGGCCCACTGATCGGCAGGCCGACCTCTCCCCCCGGTCCTACTTTGTTGCGCGGCCGGCCCCTGAACCCCCACGCCATGTTGCGTATGGTTCGGCGCGCTGAAGAAGTCCCCCACGCATGTGCGGGTTGGCGTGGCCCACTTGGCGCGGCCCACTTGGCGCCGCCCACTTGGCGCCAGGAAGGGAGGCTGGAGCGGTGTGAACTGCTCCAGCACCGTGCTGGCCATCGGTTGTCCTCGCGCCCGTTTCGCACCATCATGAAATGCGACGCTGTTCACGACGGCACGAACATTTAGTCTCCATTTTGGAGAATCGTGCCCAAAAGCTCTCATATTTGAAAAGGCAACTGAAACAGCAGGAAGTCAGATAGAAAATATACTGGGCTGAGTCAGAAATATTAATGAAAGCCTCAAAAAAATCAACTGAGCAAAACAAAAACATAGAGGATGATACTTCATTTTTCATAGCAAACTGAATGCACAACTCTGCAATCCATTTGTCACTAAATATTGAAAGTGCAAATTGTGGGCATCACGGTGGCACAGTGGTTAGCATTGCTGCCTACGGCGCTGAGGACCCGGGTTCGAATCCCGGCCCTGGGTCACTGTCCGTGTGGAGTTTGCACATTCTCCCCGTGTATGCGTGGGTTTCACCCCCACAACCCAAAGATGTGCAAGATAGGTAGATTGGCCACTCTAAATTGCCCCTTAATTGGAAAAAATAATTGGGTACTCTAAATTTATAAAAAAAAATAAAAAAATAAAAAAAAAGAAAGTGCAAATTGAATCAAAATAAAACCCACACTTCTGTATATTTCCAGCAGTCAAGGATCCAGTGTCACTTTTTTGATTTCAGTTTTTCTTTCACAACGACATGGCAACAAAAAAGTGAAGCAGAGTTTCTCCAGCACCTTAGAATCACTGCAACAGAAACTGATTTTAGGATCCCATATGTATTTATTTTACTGGTACATCAGTAAGATATATGCACAAAGAGAGTGAATAAGTGTTCTGCATTTAAAACCATTCAAGCACAGGGACCGAATCCGAAAACAAACTGCAACATTCATTTCTATAACTCCCTCTGCACTGTAAATGGAATTGTTTTACTATGAACGGTGCAAACAAAAAAACACTAATGATGTTGGCACTACAAAAATAATTTCTGTATTGGAAATTAAATGCAAAGAACTTCCATTTTGCAAACATCTCCTTTACAGAGAGACTTACACGTTTATGTGCATAAATCATTGAAGGTGACAGAACAGGTTGACAGTGCGGTTAATAAAGCTTGCGTGAACCTGGGCTTTATAAATAGAGCATAGAATACAAAGCAAGGAAACATTGATGATTTGATATGATTTTGATTTGTCATGTGTTCTGAAGTACAATGAAAAGTATTGGTCTGCGTGCAGTCCAGACAGATTGCTCCATACATGAAAACATTGGACATACGATAAATACATGACGTAAATACATGGACATCGGGTGAAGCATACGGAGAGTGCTACACCTGTAGAGAAGATGCATAGAGAGATCAGTTCAGTCCACAAGATGATAATTCAGGCAACAACGGGGAAGAAGCTGTTGCGTGTTCTCAGACTTTTGTATCTCCTGCCCGATGGAAATGATTGGAAAAGAGAATAACACAGATGAGAAGGGTCTTTGATTATGCTGCCAACTTTCCCAAGGCAGCAGGAGATGCAGACAGACTGGGAGGTGGGTTCACATGATGGACTGGACTGTGTTAACAACGCTCTGTAGTTTCTCATGGTTTTGGGCCGAGCAATTGCCACACCAGGCTGTGATGCAGCCATTTAGGATGCTTTCTATGTTGCATCTGTAAATGGTAAGAATCAATGTGAACATGCCGGATTTCCTTAGTTTCCTGAGGAAGTATAGGCACTGTTGTGCTTTCTTGATCGTAGCGCCAATGTGGGTGGACCAGGACAGATAGTTGGTGACGTGTACACCAATGAATTTGAAACGATTTGCCATCTCCTCCTCGGCATCATTGACGCAGGAAGGGATGTGTACGACACTGAAGTCAATGACCAACTCTTTAGTTTTGCTTATATTGAGGGCGAGATTGTTGCTCTTACACCATGCCACTAGGCCCTCCAATCTCCCTCCTGTGCTCTGACTTATCATTGTTTGAGATCCGACCCACTACGGTTGGGTCATCAGCAAACTTGTAAATGGAGTTGGAGACGGATTTTGCCACACAATTGCGTGTACGTGAGGAGTATAGCAGGGGGCTAGTTACACAGCCTTGCAGGTTCCGGGTATTGAGGACTATCGTGGGAGAGGTGTCGTTCTTTATTCCTACTGATTGTGGTTTATGGATCAGGAAGTTGAGGATCCAGTTGCAGAGGGAGGAGCCAAGTCCTAGGTTCTGGAGTTTTGATATGGGATTGGCTGGGATTATGGTGTTGAAGGCAGACCTGGAGTTAATGAATAGGAGTCTGGTTTAGAAGTCTTTGTTGTCAAGATGCTCCAGGGAGGAGTGTAGGGCCAGGGAGATAGCATCTGCTGTGGATTGGTCGAGCTGGTGTGCGAATTGCAATGGATCAAGGCATTCTGGGAGGATGAAGATGATGTGTCTCATGATCAACCTCTCAAAGCACTTCATAATGATAGCTGTCAAGGCCACCAGACAGTCATCGAGACACATTGCCTGGTTCTTCTTTGGCACTGGTATGATGGTAGTCTTCTTGAAGCAGGTGGGAACCTTGGAAAAAGAGTAGGGGGAGGTTGAGGATGTTCACGAACACATTCACCAGATGGTCCGAGCAGGATGAGTGCACGACCAGGGACTCTGTCAGGACCCTTTGCTTTCCGAGGGTTCACTTTCAAGGCCGATCTGACTTTGGAAGCTGTGACGGTAGGTACGGGAGTGTCCGGGGCGGCACGGTGGCCCAGTGGTTAGCAGTGCTGTGTCATGGCGTCAAGGACCCAGGTTCGATCCCGGCCTCAGGTCACCGGCTATGTGGACTTTGCACATTCTCCCCTTGTCTGCGTGGGTCTCACCCCCACAACCCAAAGGTGTGCAAGGTAGGTAGATTGGCCACGCTAAATTGCCCCTTAATTGTAAAAGAAAGAGAATTGGACACTTTAAATTTATTATAAAAAATGAATCGAGTTCATCGGGGAGGGGTGCACTGTTGCCGGAGATTCTACTCAGCTTTGCCTTGTAGCCCATTATGTTGTTTAAGCCTTGCCACAATCGACGAGAGTCCGTATTGTTAGTCTGTAAATCTAGTTTAGCCTGGTATTGAACATGCGTGAAGCATTAGTTCCGCTTCAAATGAAGTAGTGTTTCCAGTTCTGGGCACCATACTTTAGGAAGGATATGAAGGCATTCAAGAGAGCACAGCAAAGATTCACAGAAATGGTTCCAGAGACGAGAGGTTTCAGTTACTTGGAAAGGCGGCAATAGTTGGAATTGCTTGCCATGAGGAAGGTTGAGGAAACATTTGATACAAGTATACAAAATCATGAGAGCAGATGGGAAGAAGTGGTGGATGATTCAAGAACCAAAAGACACAGATTTATGATAATTGGCAAAAAGGAGCAATGGTGACACGAGGGGAAACGTTTTCACACAGCGATTGGTTATGATCTAGAATGTACTGCCTGAGAGTATGTTGGAGGCAGTGTCAATTGAGGCTTTCAAAAGTGAATTGGATGATTATTTGAAAAGGAAATGTTTGCGAGGCCATGGGTAAAGGCAAGGGAGTGGTATCCAGAAAATTGCTCCCTCAGAGGGCAAGGAGACACAAAGACGGGTCAAATGGCATTTTATGGTTCTATGGTTATCTGAAAGCAGTACTGGATCACTTTGAAAATACTGGGTGAGGGATTTAATCTATTTTGGGAGGATGCCAATGGCAAGTAACATTATTGTTTAACAAAGTCAAAAAGGTTGCCTATTCACAATTGTCCATTTTGCACTCCCCAAATTTATAGTCCAGGGCTTTCTAAATTCAAAAAAGTTACATTTTCAAAATATATAGCAGTAGTAAGGAAATACATAGTGCTTTAAATCGGCCTTGTGTTTCCAACTTTTTGCAGTTATTCCTTTCCGTCGGATTTTCTAAACACATTTCAAAAATGTAAACACCATTGTACACCATTTCCTCTTGTTCTCATTCTTTCTCTTCCCACTTTTCCTTTTTCTTTAATACATTTCTTTTTCTAATCATTTAGGAAATTGCAGCATAACGGCTTTAGAAACAGCAGCAAAATGCGTTTATATGCTACTTAAAAAGTATCAAAATGTACCAACGCACTTCACAGGAGCTTCAACAAATTAAATTTGGCACTAAGGAGAGATCTGTTCAGGGAGCAAAACTCTTGGCCCAAGAGGATGGTTTCAAAGGTGAAATTCCAGTGCTTAGGGCCTCGGCAGCTTAAAGGTACAGCCACCGGAAGAGAGATGCTCAAGATGCAGAATTGGAGGGGGAGGACTGATACCTAGAAGACTTGTGCGGCTATAAGAGGTTGCAAAAATGAGGGAGGAAGCCTTGCCTTGCAGAGGCCTTAGAAAGCAAGCATGAGAATTTTTTAAAAAGTATTGCTCAAACAGAAACATTTAAAGGGCTATCAGACGAAAACATGATCTTCTGTAATAATTGTCAGATCACGTGACTGAAAAATAACAGAAACCTGGATGGGGGTGAAGCACCACCTCGTCTACAGGATGAACTGCGAAGAATGCCTTTTGCTCAGAGTGCCACAAGGGTTGAAAAATAGCTCCACCCACTCTCTGACACCACTGCAGCAGTAAACACCCATTTCTTAAAGGTACTCTCACGTGACATGAATGAGCTATTGTACAATTTCACAAACAAATAGGGTTTTATTCATGTAACTAGTTAACCATGCGATCCTCATCCGAATGGAGCTGAGGGAGAGAGAGAGGTATAAACCATAAGACTTATTGAAGAAAAAAATAAGACCTTAATCGAGCTCTTTCAAGTTATCCAATGTCACCACTACAAAATGGTTTCTCACCATCAGACTCATTGATGGCTGGAAGATTGAGAACACAGATTCTAAGTGTATAACAAAAACCCCAATCCAATATCACCACAAGAGGATAAAATAATGCGAAGAAGAATAGACAAGCAACCAAGCTCAAAACTTTAATCACAGGCATAAAGCATGTGCATTACTCGCGCTGAAGACCAGAGAAAGTATATGGGTTTGAAACCAATAGAATAAAGACACAACCATTGAAGAAACTCCACAGCTAATCCATGCACTATTTAGATAAACTTTTTTTTTTTTTTTTAAATAATTTTTATTGAAATTTTTCGATACAAACATTTACCCCTACTACATTTTAAATTATAACACAACCAATCCCCCCTGGAAAATCCTCCCCACGCCCTCCCCCGCGCGCACCCCCCCACCCTCCCCCCCCCCCCCCCCCCCCCCCCCCCGCGCTACCAGTCTAGCAACCATACCGTTTTTTCCCTTTCTGCCGATGGCCCGGGCAGTCATTGCCCGCGACCCCCGCTGACGTGCTCCCTTCGTTGCTATCCCCCCCCCCCCCCCCCTTCCCCCCCCCCCCTTTCTCCCCGGGTTGCTGCTGTTTCGGCCTCCAGTTCCTATCTCTGATCCAGAAAGTCAAGGAAGGGCTGCCACCGCCGGAAGAACCCCTGTACCGACCCTCTCAGGGCGAATTTGATTCTTTCCAATTGGATGAAGCTTGCCATGTCGTTTAACCAGGTGTTAACACTTGGTGGCCTTGTGTCCCTCCACTGAATCAAGATCCTTCTCCGAGCTACCAAGGACGCAAAGGCCAATATTCCGGCCTCCCTTGCCTCCTGTACTCCTGGCTCCACCCCAACCCCAAAATCGCTAGCCCCCACCCTGGTTTGACCCTGGTTCCCACCACTCTCGATACCGTCCCCGCCACCCCCTCCCAGAACTCTTCCAGTGCCGGGCACATCCAGAACATATGTACATGGTTCGCAGGGCTTCCCGAACACCTAACACACCTGTCCTCACCCCCGAAGAACCGACTCATCCTAGTCCCCGTCATATGGGCTCTGTGCAGCACCTTAAATTGGATGAGGCCCAACCTTGCGCACGACGACGACGAATTGACCCTCTCTAAGGCATCCGCCCATGTCCCATCTTCTATCTGCTCTCCCAGCTCCGCTTCCCACTTGTCTTTCAGCTCCTCTATCGATACCTCCTCCACCTCCTGCATTATTTTGTAGATGTCCGAGACCTTCCCTTCTCCGACCCAGACCCCTGACAGCACCCTATCACTCACCCCTCTATCGGGAAGCAAGGGAAATCCTTCCACCTGTCGTCTGGCAAATGCCTTCACCTGCAGGTATCTAAACGTGTTCCCCGGGGGGAGCTCAAATTTCTCCTCCAGCTCTCCCAGGCTCGCAAACCTCCCCTCTATGAACATGTCCCTCAGTTGCCTGATGCCCGCCCTGTGCCAGCTCTGGAATCCCCCGCCAGTGTTCCCCGGGACAAATCTGTGGTTCCCTCTCAGTGGCGCCGCCATCAGACCCCCCACTTCCCCCCTGTGTCGCCTCCACTGCCCCCAGATTTTCAGGGTGGCCGCCACTACCGGACTCGTGGTATACCTTGTGGGGGGGAGCGGCCATGGTGCCGTTACTAGCGCCCCCAGGCTTGTATTGCCGCAGGACGCCCTCTCCATACGTTTCCAAGCTGCCCCCTCCCCCTCCATCACCCACTTGCGCACCATCGATGCGTTCGCCGCCCAGTAGTATCCGGAAAGATTGGGTAGCGCTAATCCTCCCCTGTCCCTACTCCGTTCCAAGAAAATCCTTCTCACTCTAGGGGTGCCATGTGCCCACACATAGCCCATAATGCTGCTAGTTACCTTCTTGAAGAAGGCCCTGGGGAGAAAGATGGGCAAGCACTGAAACAGAAACAAGAACCTCGGGAGGACCGTCATTTTGACTGACTGCACCCTCCCTGCTAGCGACAGCGGTACCATGTCCCACCTCTTGAACTCCTCCTCCATCTGCTCCACCAGCCTTGAAAAGTTCAGCTTGTGGAGGGTCCCCCAGTTCCTTGCCACCTGCACCCCCAAGTACCTGAAGCTCTTTACTGCTCTCTTAAAGGGGAGCCGCCCAATTCCCTCCCCCTGATCTCCCGGGTGTATCACAAAGACCTCACTTTTACCCACATTTAATTTATATCCCGAAAAGTCCCCAAACTCCGCTAGTATTTCCATTACCTCCGGCATTCCCCCTTCCGGGTCCGCCACATATAACAACAAATCATGCGCATAGAGTGATACCCGATGTTCCTCCCCTCCCCTTGTCAGTCCTCTCCACCCCCCTGAACCCCTCAGTGCCATCGCCAACGGTTCGATCGCTAATGCAAATAGTAAGGGGGATAGGGGGCATCCCTGCCTGGTACCTCGATGGAGCCCAAAATACTCTGACCTCCTCCCGTTTGTAACCACACTCGCCATCGGGGCCGAATACAGCAGCTTCACCCACTTGATAAATCCCTCCCCAAACCCAAACCGTTCCAGCGTCTCCCACAGGTATTCCCACTCCACCCTATCGAATGCCTTCTCCGCATCCAGTGCTACCACTATCTCAGCCTCCCCCTCCACTGCTGGCATCATAATCACATTCAACAGTCTCCGGACATTTGTGTTAAGTTGTCGTCCCTTTACGAACCCCGTCTGGTCCTCATGGATTACCCCTGGCACACAATCCTCTATTCTGGTTGCCAGGACCTTTGCCAACAGTTTGGCATCTACATTCAAGAGGGAGATAGGCCTGTAGGACCCGCACTGTACCGGGTCTTTGTCCCGCTTCAGGATCAAGGAGATCAAGGCCTGTGACATTGTCGGGGGCAGAACCCCCCCCTCTCGCGCCTCATTGAAGGCTCGCACCAGCACTGGACCCACCAAGTCCACATACTTCTTATAAAATTCCACCGGGAACCCATCCGGCCCCGGCGCCTTCCCCGCCTGCATCTGGCCTATCCCTTTAACTAGCTCCTGCAGCTCTATCGGCGCCCCCAGCCCCTCCACCCGTTCCTCCTGGACCTTTGGGAACCTCAATCTATCGAGGAAGTTCTCCATTCCCCCCCTCCTCCTGGGCGGCTCAGACCGGTACAATTCCCTGTAGAAATCCCTGAAGACCCCGTTCACCTCTTGCCCCTTCTGCACTACGTTCCCTCCCTTCTCTCTCACTCCCCCAATCTCTCTGGCTGCATCTCGCTTGCGCAGCTGGTGTGCTAGCATCCTGCTCGCCTTTTCCCCGTACTCATAGACCGCGCCCTGTACCCTTCTCCATTGCGTCTCCGCCTTCCTAGTGGTCAGTAGGTCAAACTGGGCTTGTAAACTGCGCCGCTCCCTCAACAGCCCCTCCTCTGGTGTCTCCGCATATCTCCTGTTCACTTCTATAAGTTCCCCCACCAGTCTCTCCCTCTCCTGCCTCTCCTTCCTTTCTCTGTGTGCCCTTATGGAGATCAGCTCTCCTCTGATCACTGCTTTCAGGGCCTCCCAGACTACCCCCACCTTCACCTCGCCCGTGTCGTTCGTGCCCAGATATCTCTCAATGCCCTTCCGGACCCTTCCGCACACCTCATCGTCCGCCAGCAGCCCCACATCCAGGCGCCACAACGGGCGCTGGTCCCGTGCTTCCCCCAGTTCTACCTCTACCCAGTGTGGTGCATGGTCCGAAATCGCAATGGCCGAGTACTCCGTGTCCTGCACTCTCGAAATCAGCCCCCTGCTCAGTACAAAAAAGTCTATTCTGGAGTACACCCTGTGGACGTGGGAGAAAAAAGAATACTCCCTCGCCCTTGGCCTACCAAATCTCCAAGGGTCTACCCCCCCCATCTGCTCCATGAACCCCCTTAGCACCTCTGCCGCTGCCGGCCTCCTATTCGTCCTGGAACTCGATCTGTCCAGCCCAGGGTCGAGCACTGTATTGAAGTCCCCCCCCATGATCAGGCCCCCTGCCTCCAGACCCGGAATGAGGCCCAACAGGCGCCTCATAAAACCCGCGTCATCCCAATTCGGGGCATACACATTCACCAGCACCACATTCTCTCCCTGCAGCCTACCCTTCACCATCACGTACCTACCCTCCTTATCTGCTACCACCTGCGCCGCCACGAACGACACCCTCTTTCCCACCAAAATCGCCACCCCCCGGTTCTTTGCGTCCAAGCCTGAGTGGAACACCTGTCCCACCCACCCCCTTCTCAGGCGTACCTGGTCTACTACTCTCAAGTGAGTCTCCTGCAACATTGCCACATCCGCCTGCAGTCCCTTTAGGTGTGAAAAAACCCTTGCTCTCTTGACCGGCCCATTCAGCCCCCTCACGTTCCAAGTAATCAACCGGGTCGCGGAGCGACCTGTCCCTTTCCCCTGTCTATTAGCCATGTCCTGTCCCCTGTTCGCCCCGGGTCGACCCTCCCCTTCTGACCCGTTCCCCATGGCGATGGCCCCCCCCCCCTCCCTCCTCCCGTTCTTCCCTTCCCGTCCTCGGCCTTTCCAGCAGCAACCCGGTATCCCCCCCTAACCCCCCTTCCCCCCCCCCCCTGGCTAGGACCCCTCCTAGCCGCGGTGTATCCACCATCGTACTCCCGAGAGTCAGCTGATTTTTGCTGACCCGGCTGCCCCTGCCACACTCCGACTCCTCCCGATGTGGGGGGGGAGGGGCCTCCCCCCCCCCCCCTTGCCATCCCTCTCTGACCCCGCTTCAGCGCGGGAAAAGCCGCCATTGCTGGCCACACCCCACTCTTCTCTCCTCCCCCTTCCTCCGTCCCGCGCGCGGGAAACAGGGGAAAGCCCGCGCTTTCGCCCGGCTATTTAGATAAACTTAAGTATCATAAGGAGAAACCACAGTGTCTTAATATCTTTGGAGAGAAAACCAAAAGAAACTTGGACTTGTATTCTGGTTTTGAAGATGAAGACTTACTACAAGCTCTGAGGCCATGCAGAAGATCACTCACACCGACAGACAGGAGAGCATGGAATATCCTCACCCTCAAAAGGAGATCAGAACAAGATTAATGAGATTGGTCAAGGCACCTCAGATACTAACCCTGTGAAGTTAGAAACTTTGATGGGCGGGGAGGGGGAAAGAAGAGGGGAGATATAGGATGTAAATATGATGGGGTTAAAGTCTTGGGCAGGGTTGGCAGAGAGGCAGAGCCAAGGGATCACATCAGAAATATACAGGATGCTGCTGTAATAATGATGGCTGGTTTAGCTCACTCAGCTAAATCGCTGGCTTTTAAAGCAGACCAAGCAGGCCAGCAGCACGGTTCAATTCCCGTACTAGCCTCCCCGGACAGGCGCCGGAATGTGGCGACTAGGGGCTTTTCACAGTAACTTCATTGAAGCCTACTTGTGACAATAAGCGATTTTCATTCATTTTTCATTCATTCATGTCAGATCACATGGCTGAGAGAAGAGATCTAGCAGGAGAAGCTCCAACCTATATACGAAATAGGAGAAGTATGCCATTCAGTCCCTTGAGCCAGCTCTGCCATTCATGTTGACTTCCACATTCCCTATCTACTCTCAATAATCTTTGATTCCCTCGCCCAGCAATAATCAATCTCTGCCTCAAAAGTATTCAATGTCTCGTTTACACCATCTTTTGAGGCAGAGAGCTCCAAAGTTGCACAACCCGCTGAGAGACACAATTTCTCCTCATCTCCGTCCTACAAGGGCGACCCCTAATTTTGAAACTGTGTTGCCTAGTTCTGGGCTCACCCACAAGAGGCAACATCGGTTCCATTCCCACCTCACCAATACCATTCAGGATCTTATATACCCCTCATACTTCTGAACTCCAGTGGAAATAACCCAGCCTGTCCAACCTATCCTCATAAGACAACCCATTCAGTCCAAATATCGATCTAATAATAATAATAATCTTTATTGTCACAAGTCGGATTGCATTATACTGCATTGAAGTTACTGTGAAAAGCCCCTAGTCGCCAAATTCTGGTGCCTGTTCGGGTACACAGAGGGAGAATTCAGAATATCCAATTTACCTCACCTGCACATCTTTCGGGACATGTGCAGGAAACCGGAGCACCCGGAGGAAACCCACGCAGACACGGGGAGAACATGCAGACTCCGCACAGTGACCCAAGCCGGGAATCGAACCTGGGACCCTGCAGCTGTGAAGCAACAGTGCTACCCACTGTGCTACTGTGCCACCTCTGAACAGCCTCCAATGCATTTACATCCTTCCTTTAATAAGGAGACCAAACCTGCACAGGGTAGTTGAGATGTGGTCTCATCAAGGACCTGTACAACTGTAGACCTTCAAATGTGTAAGTATTTGCTACAAATAAAGAGTAATGGTTCTAAGAAACTTCAGAATCAAGCTGCGTACTTTGGGAGAATGGACAATCCCCAAAATTCCTGCCTTAGCCTCAATGACACAGCAAATCAGAATATAGGCCAGAAGGAGACGTGGGTGAATGAGACTTGGTGCAAGTCAGGAAAATGAGCAGCTGAGTTATGGATGAGCTCAAATATATGGAAGCATTGGAATAATCAAGAGTAAAATATTTTAAGAAAAAACACGGATGTTGATTTTAGCAGATCAACCAAGGCAGGAGCGGACTTCCGGTTGCGGCAATGAGTGAGAAAGCCACACATTCGGGGGCTCTCACTCTGGTGGGACTTAAGGACCTGGTTCCCCGGTATAGCGGGACTGTGGAGCGGTGAAAGGACGGCCACGGAGGTGCGGAGCAGCGGGCAGCGCTGTATGGAACCACGGGAGAGCAGGAAGCAACGGAAACGGGAGAGGAAGGGACAAAGACAAGGTTCAGGGAAAGCTGACCTGGGACCCAAGATGGCGGAACTGCGGACCTCGGACCCAGCAATCCAGCAAGCGCTGGAAAACATGCTGCAGGTTATTAAAAGCAGCTTTGAGTCGTTGAAGCGGGATAACTTGGACCTACTTCAGAAGGCAGTGGGTCAGCTGAACCAGAGGCTGGATGCCCAGGACAAAAAAGTTAAGGAGCTGGGAGAGGCGGTGGAGGAGCAGGCGGATGCGCAGACGATTGCAGCGCAAGTCGACGGGTTGAAGAAGAGGCAGAGAAGACTGCTGGACAGAGTGGAGGAGTTGGAAAATAGAGCCCGCAGACAAAATCTGAGGATCATTGGCCTCCCCGAGGGGGCTGAGGGAGCTGATGCCACAGCTTTTGTGGCGGACCTGTTGATGCTGCTGATGGGGGCTGAAGCCTTTCCGTGACCGCCGGAGCTGGAGGGGGCACACAGAGTGCAGGTGAGACAGGTGCGTCCGGGGGGTCCTCCCCGTCCAATGGTGATCAGGTTCCACAGGTTTGTGGAAAAGGAGCGGGTGCTGCAGTGGGCAAAGAGCGCCAAGAGCAGCACGTGGAATAACAGTGTTCTTCACATTTACCAGGACCTAAGCCAGGAGGTGGCTAGGCGGCGAGCAGCCATTAAACAAGTTAAGGAGGTGTTGATCAAGAAGCACGTGAAGTTCGGTCTGCTCTTCCCGGCCCGTCTTTGGGTTACGCATCAGGTCCAACACCACTACTTCTCCGAGCCCGAAGAAGCGATGGACTTTGCGAGGGATCAGGGGCTGGTCCCAAAAAGAGGCCCCACGGACGCAAGATAGGGTCCGAGAAATACCGTTTGAAGAGACGCCGATTGTGCCTAGACTGTTGGTCAACTGTTTACTGTTTTAAAGGTGCCATGTGGGGTATTTTCTTTTTGTTTTTTGTGTGGGCAGTTTTTGCCTGGGGGAGGTGTGGGGGTAGGGGATTTCTCTTCCCCTCCCACCCCCCCTCTCGTATGGTCTTTTTCCTGCTTTTGTTGCTTTTATTTCCTTTTTCTGGGTCTTTCTGCTGTGGTGGGTACCTTTTGTTGGGCTTGCTGGGTGCACTGGAGCCGGTATTGCAACAAAGGGGTGGCCGGTCAGCAATGGGGATTAAAGACGTGGGTTGGGGGCTTTCGTTTTATTTATGTTTATGGTTTGTTAGGTTTGTTTCGGGTGGGTGTTGTATGGGTACTGGGGTATTGCGGGGTTATTTTATTAATGCTCGGAAAGGGACGTGGGTTAACACATTTCTGTGTACGCGGCGGGAACTGTATTGCACCTGGAGCAGCCTCGCGGGGCTGTTTGAGGTTTACATTTTGTTTGACCTTCCTGCGTTAGTGAGATCGCTCCAGTGGGTTGGAGGGGGGGGCGGGATGGTGTGCTGGGGAGTGGGGATGAGGTCGGGGAAACAATAGGAATGAGACAGGTGGGCGTCGGAGGGATGAGTCACCGGGCTAGCAGATTGGCTAGTCAAGGGAGTCAGGTGGGGGGGAGAATACAGCCAATAGATGGCAGGGGTGGGGCTACCGGGGGGGTGGGGGGGATGTTGCTAGGGGGCGGGGTGTTATTCTGCTGACGTGGGAGGGATCTGAAGTAGGTAATGGAAAGGAGGTCGGGGTGGAGGCGGATAAGAGGCGAGCCAAGAATGGCGCGGCGCAAGGGCGGGCCCGAGAAAGGCTATGGCTGACCAGCGTGGGGGGGGGGGGGGGGGGGGGGCTGTGCCCCCCAACCAGGCTGACCACCTGGAATATCAGGGGACTAAATGGGCCAGTTAAACGGGCACGTGTGTTCGCGCATTTGCTGGCTCTGAAGGCGGACGTAATTATGTTGCAGGAGACACATCTGAAAGTGTCTGACCAGACTAGGTCTTCCACTCGGACTTGGATTCTAAGTCCAGCGGGGTAGCAATTATGATCAATAAGCGGGTTCAATTTGAGGTGGAAGGTGTAGCCGCAGACAGGGGGGGAAGATTCCTGATGGTAAGGGGCAAACTGGAGGGGAGAAGAGTGGTGCTGGTGAACATATATGCTCCGAACTGGGACAACGTGGACTTTATCAAAAGAGTGCTGGGGAAGATCCCGGACCTGGACCCGCATAGGTTGGTAATGGGGGGGGGGGGGGGGGGGGGGGGGGGGGGGCGACTTTAATACAGTCCTTGACCCGGGGCTGGACCGGTCGTATCCCAGAATGGGTAGACTCCCAGCAATGGCAAGGGAGCTGAAAGGGTTCATGGAGCAAATGGGGCAGTGGACCCCTGGAGAGCCAGACAGCCGATGGGAAGGGGCTACTCGTTTTACTCACATGTTCATAAAGTATACTCTAGGATTGATTTCTTTATCTTGAGCAGGGACTGTATAGGGAAGGTAAAGAATACGGAATATTCGGCAATCACTATCTCGGACCATGCTCCGCACTGGGTGGACCTGCAGGTCGGGGGGGCGAATTACCAACGCCCGCAATGGAGGTTAGACGTAGAATTGTCGTTGTCGGAGGGGATATGAGAGAGACTTCAGAAGTGTATGCAAAACTACTTGCAGGTGAACGATACGGGGGAGGTTTCAGCAGCAACCCTGTGGGAGGCGCTGAAGGCAGTAGTGAGGGGGGAGCTGATCTCCATTCGGGCTTACAGGGTCAGGGCTGACAGAGCAGAAATGGACAGATTGGTTAGGGAAATGTATCGGATAGACGAGGAGCATGTGGGGTCCCCGGGGGAGGACCTACTCAGGGAGAGGCGGAGATTGCAGGCGGAACTGGGGGCGCTATCCACGACTAGGGCCGTGGAACAATTTAGGAAGGCGAGGGGAGTGGTGTATGAGCATAAATACTGGGAGAAGGCCAGCAGATTGCTAGCGCAGCAACTCAGGAAGAGGGAGGCGGCCAGGGAAATAAGTAGAGTGATTGATGGGGAGGGGAGCAGAGTGGAGGACCCGGCTGGACTGAATAAGGTATTCCGGGACTTTTATAGTAGGCTGTATACTTAAGAACCCCCAGAAGAGCCGGAGGAGATGAAAAGGTTCCTGGACGGGCTAACATTCCCAAAAGTGGGCGGGGTACTAGTGGACGGGCTGGGGGCCCGATTAGAGTGGAAGAGGTATTGGGGGGCCTAAGGGCCATGCAGTCGGGGAAAGCCCCGGGGCCGGATGGATACCCAGTAGAGTTTTACAAGTTCTCGGAGTTAGTGGGACCGGTCTTGACGAGGGTTTTTAATGAGGCAAGGGGCAGAGGGACCCTGCCGCCGACGATGTCGCAAGCCGCCATCTCGCTGATACTAAAGCGGGACAAGGACCCGGAATCCTGCGGGTCATACAGGCCAATCTCCCTGATCAATGTGGATGCCAAGCTCCTGGCAAAATTCCTGCCGATTAGAATTGAGGACTGCGTACCGGAGGTGATTGGCGATGATCAGACAGGGTTCGTGAAAGGCAGGCAGCTGACAGCTAACTTGAGAAGATTGTTTAATGTGATCATGATGCCCCCGACGGGCAAGGAGGTGGAGGTAGTGGTGTCAATGGACACCGAGAAGGCCTTCGACCGGGTGGAGTGGGGCTATTTGTGGGAGGTGCTTGGACGGTTTGGGTTGGGGGAGGGACTGGTTAATTGTGTCAGACTATTGTACGAGGCCCCCGTTAGGACGAACAGGACAATGTCAGATTATTTCAGACTACATTGCGGAGACCAGACAGGGATGCCCACTCTCCCTGTTGCTGTTCGCGCTGGCCATAGAGCCGTTGCGATTATGTTGAGAGCTGCAAAGGGATGGAAGGGAATGACCAGGGGCGGGGTGGAACATACGGTCTCTCTCTATGCGGACGACCTGCTCCTGTACGTGTCGGACCCACTGGCCGGGATGGAAAATATACTGGAAACACTGAGGAAGTTCGGCCGGTTTTCAGAGTACAAATTAAATATGGCCAAGAGTGAGATGTTTGTGGTGCAGGCAAGGAGCCAGGAGAATACGCTGACGGAGCTGCCATTTAGGCTGGTTGAGGAAAGTTTCCGGTGCTTGGGAATACAGGTGGCACGAGACTGGGGCAGGTTGCACAAGTTAAATTTGACCAGGGTGGTGGAACAAATGAAGAGGGAGTTTCGGAGATGGGATGCACTCCCGCTATCACTGGCGGGGAGGGTGCAGACTGTAAAGATGACAATCCTCCCTAGATTCCTGTTCATCTTCCAGTGCCTCCCGATCTTTATCCCACAGTCCTTCTTCAAAAGGACTGGCAAAATCATCATGAGCTTTGTCTGGGCGGGAAAATGAAGGCGGCGATGTTTGAGAGGAGCCGCAGTGAGGGAGGGCTGACATTGCCGAGTCTGATCAACTACTACTGGGCGGCTAACATAGCCATGATAAGGAAGTGGATGGTGGGTACTGGGTCTATCTGGGAGCGGGTGGAGGCGGCTTCATGCAGGGGCACCAGTTTGGCAGCCCTGGTCACGGCTCCCCTACCGCTGTCGCCGGCCAGGTACTCCACCAGCCCGGAAGTGGGGGCGGCCCTGCGGATATGGGGCCAGTGGAGGAGGCATGTAGGGGAGGTGGGTGCATCTGTCTGGGCTCCAATATGTGATAACCATCGATTCACCCCTGGGAACATGGATGGGAGGTTTCGAACATGGCAGCGGGCGGGGGTGAGGAGGGTGGGCGATATGTTCCTGGAGGGGAGCTTTGCGAGTTTGAGGGGCTTGGAGGAGAAATTTGATCTGGTAAGGGGAAATTATTTCAGGTACTTACAGATGCGGGACTTTGTCCGCAGACAGGTCCCATCCTTCCCACGCCTCCCGCCAATAGGGATCCAAGACAGAATAGTCTCTAGAGGAGAAGGAGGAGAGGGTAGAGTCTCAGATATTTATAAGGTGCTCATGAAGGGGGAAGAGTCCCAGACGGAGGAACTGAAACTCAAATGGGAGGAGGAGCTTGGCGGGGAAATGGAGGGCGGGCTGTGGGCAGAAGCCCTGAGTAGGATAAACTCAACCGCAAGATGTGCCAGGCTCGGCCTGATTCAATTTAAGGTTGTTTACCGGGCCCACATGACGGTAGCTCGGATGAGCAAATTCTTTGGGGTAGAGGATAAGTGCGCTAGATGTGGGAGAGGACCAGCAAACGTTCACATGTTTTGGGCATGTCCTAAGCTTAGGGGGTACTGGGAGAGATTTGCGGGGATTATGTCCCGGGTGCTAAAGACAAGGGTGGTGATGAGTCCAGGGGTGGCAATTTTTGGGGTTTCGGAAGACCTGGGAGCCCAGGGCAAGAAAGAGGCCGATGTTCTGGCCTTTGCTTCCCTGATAGCCCAGCGGCGAATACTGCTGGCATGGAGGGAATCAAAACCCCCAAAGACCGAGCTATGGCTTTCGGACAGGTCAAGTCACATTTGGAGTACTGTGTGCAGTTCTGGTCACCTCATTTTAGGAAGGATATGGAAGCTTTGGAAAAGGTGCAAAGGAGATTTACCAGGATGTTGCCTGGAATGGAGAGTAGATCATACAAGGAAAGGTTGAGGGTGCTAGGCCTTTTCTCATTAGAACGGAGAAGGATGAGGGGCGACTTGATAGAGGTTTATAAGATGATTAGGGGAATAGATAGAGTAGACAGTCAGAGACTTTTTCCCCGGGTGGAACACACCATTACAAGGGGACATAAATTTAAGATAAATGGTGGAAGATATAGAAGGGATGTCAGAGGTAGGTTCTTTACCCAGAGAGTAGTGGGGGCATGGAATGCACTGCCTGTGGAAGTAGTTGAGTCGGAAAAGTTAGGGACCTTCAAGCGGCTATTGGATAGGTACATGGATTAGGGTAGAATAATGGAGTGTAGGTTAACTTCTTAAGGGCAGCACGGTAGCATTGTGGATAGCACAATTGCTTCACAGCTCCAGGGTCCCAAGTTCGATTTCGACTTGGGTCGCTGTCTGTGTGGAGTCTGCACATCCTCCCCGTGACTGCGTGGGTTTCCTCCGGGTACTCCGGTTTCCTCCCACAGACCAAAGATGTGCGGGTTGGGTGGATTGGCCATGACAAATTGTCCAAAATTCTATGATTAACCTTGGACAAAAGTTCGGCGCAACATCGTGGGCGGAAGGGCCTGTTCTGTGCTGTATTTCTCTATCTATCTATCTCTATCAAGTTTTCTGGGTATGGAAAAAATTAAGTTCGCCTTGAGGGGATCGGTACTGGGGTTCACCCGAAGGTGGCAACCATTCATCGACTTCTTCGCGGGAGAGTGAACGTCAGCGGGGGGCCGGGGGGGGGGGGGGAATTAGAGTAGAGTAGGAGGGATAAATAGGCGGGTAGTGTCGATGGGAGAGGAGCGGGCCTGTGCAGTATGGTTCAATTGAAGTATTGATTTTACGTTGATGTTTGCACATTTTTGCCTTTTTTGTGTTTTGTTGTTATCTGTAACTGTTTACAATGCCGAAAAATACCTCAATAAAATTGTTTGATTAAAAAAAAAACCAAGCCAGAAGCAAAGTCAGCTGATGTAGTGGACAGTCTTGCGGTCGTGTTGAACACCAAGGTTGCTATGAGTTTGATTTAGCCCCAGGAGTCAGGGAGAGGGGTGGAGAAGGTGTTGGGGAACAGAGTTTGTAGGTAGGTAGATTGAATATGTTCATTTCCAAATTTAAAACTAAAGTAGTCAGAGCAGATAGTCAACATCATGCAAGTTAGTTAGGCTATGCTCATTTTCATATGTCAGCAGGTTATAAGTCAGGGTTACTGTTGAGTTGGCTCAAACAAATAAGATCCAGTAATTACGTAAAACGATAGCAAGATTCCCCCACCCCCAAAACTTGATTTCAACTTGAGTGAAATATTTCGAGACTAGTCAGACACACATTTTGGAGAGGAGTTACATTATTGCATAACATTCTGTGAAGTACACAGTGCATTGAGACGGATCAGATTTCATTTTAAGCAGCATTAAATGCTTTCCCTGTTCTATTAAAAAAAACAAGCTCCAGCTCTCTTCTCAAACACAGTCGGCCAGCAGGAATCTAAAACAAAGGAATGCAAGCATTCTGATATCACCCACTTGAAACATTTCCAGGACAGCAGACCACAAGAGCCCAAGAGAGATTTTTCTTTCCCTTGCTTTGTCCTCCCTCCAGTCATGATGGTTTCTATATCCTAATATGGAATGATGTCCCAGTTCGGTTGTGCTCTCTATCTCATGCAGCCTTGTTCTATTATATACTACTACTTGCCAAACTCTCGAGAGCTTTCTGTGATGAGTGAAGTTTCCCCACCCCCTTCCAGATCAGCAATAACACTCAGGAACAAAGCAGAAGAAAACAATGTCAACAGCTCAAAACATCAAAGGATAGTCAGTATCTTATACCGAATCTTCAGGAAAACTAAAAACAAACACCAGTCTTTGAATTCAATGTTCAGGAAACTGGTATCCCCAACACAGCTTTGATATTTTACATTTCTAACTCTAAGATGATCTGGTCTGATGATGAATTTGAAGATTTAAAAAAATTGAACAAAGACGAAGATAAGTAAGCAGGCCATGCAGTGTAAATGCCTACAGCGGAAATTATCGTATCTAATTTTTCAGGCACAGGGCCACATTTCACAGCCTATCTGCTACAGTTATATTGTAGGTGGGCATCACCTAAATTTGGTGCTGTCACTATTACCATAATTGTAGCATAGGGTCAGTGTCTGACGTGCTACAGGGGCTGAGAAGCATTTTGTTAACAGTCTTCTGCTCTTAAAGGCAGCCTGTCCCTCTTAAAGGCAAACTGCACCAAATAATATTGCTGCCATTTCAAAAATAGAAATGGAACCATCAGGTCAGGCAGCTGGTTGTAGGGTGATGAATGCATTGCTGGTGGACAGTAGAAGGACCATGATTCCAGCACTCTCCCCATACCCCTTGACAACTTTAGAGTCTAGAAATCTATTTCCGTCTTAAATTTATTTAGTGATTTTATCTCCATGGCCTTCTGTGAGAGAAAATGCCATAGGTTCACAATCCTTGGAGTGAAGAAACTTTTCCTCATCTCAGTACTAAATGGCCTACCCCATATCCTGAGACTGTGACCCCTGGTTCTAACCAGAGGAAAGACCACCCCTGCATCCAGCATGTCCAGCCCAGTCAGAATTTTATACGTTTCAAATAGATCCCCTCTCATTTTCTAAATTCCAGCGAGTACAGGCCCATTTACACCAGTCTCTCCTCGGGGGTCAAATTCAGTTTGATAGAGCGACAATGAAGAACCTTGGGATGTTTTACAACATCAAAAAGATAGGAAAAGCAAGCTGTTTTTGGAGACAGCCACCAAAAGCAGATTTTGCAAACAAGATTTATGAACACCGAGTGCAATGTGAGTGCAACATTTACATCTATAATAAAGATGGGAGATCATTGATCTGAAACATTAGGTGCAACCTTCCCAAAATTGCACAGAGTGTTGGATCAGATGAGAAAAGCGGGTGTGAAACTCACCAGCTCTACAGCTGCACTTTCTCGCCGATCTAACTGTACTCAGGATAATTTCAGAATGCTGGCAAAGAATCGAAGATCGAGCGCCATTTAAAGCTCCACCCAAGGACATCAGGGCCTTCCCCAGCAGATAAGGTAAACATGATTCCACCCACACACAAACCCCACTATGGATAAGGGGAACTCTCCCTATTGCACTCGCAGAAAAGGAATTCCCCCCCCCCCTCCCCCAATTGGAGGATGGGCTCTACCAGGCTATCTGGGGCAATGGTCAGACATGTCCCTCAAACCCTGGATTCTACAGGCACTTCGGTGCCCCGATGTCATCACCAGGACTGGTTTTTGCTTCTCACCGGTGTCACGTCACGCGGCCAGTTGGGAGGTGGGGCGGGCGGAAAAAAAAGTCATCGGCGGACATTATGGCATCGAGCTCAGTAATTATATGTTACAATGTACGGAAATCAGCAGTGCTATTTAGCAGACCAAGGTTAAAGTCCAGTTTTGGGCATGTTTAGCGGGGAGTTTCACAACAGCCATGCATTTTAAAAATAAATTTAGAGTACCCAATTCATTTTTTTCTATTAAGTGGCAATTTAGAATGGTCAATTAACCTACCCTGCACATCTTTTTGGGTTTGTGGGGGTGAAAGACACGCAGACAAGTGGAGAATGTGCAAACCCCACACGGACAGTGACCTGGGGCCATGATCGAACCCGGATCCTCAGGGCAGCAGTGCTAACCACTGCGCCACCGTGCTGCCCAATGACAGACATGTTGGGAAGATTTCAGCCCGTACTCACTTGGTGCAATTTTGCACTTGGTGCAAAATTGAGCCCCCACGAGATTCTTGACATAGCTGGCTCCCTCGCTGCCTGACTCACACCTCAGCTGCTTGCCACTAGCCAGGGGAAACTGGTTTTAAACGCTCCCTTACCACTCACTCCCAGTGCTGCGCAGACCTGCTCTTTGCTTTGTGGATGCCAACCTCGCCAGGATCCCGATGCTGTGGATGAGAGGTGGGGCACCGTGTTCCCTGACGTGGCCGGAGGACTACAGCAGGGTCAGCAATGCCACTTGGGAGGCAGTGGCAGCTGCTGTCAGTGCGGGCAGCATGACAAGGAGAACTGCTGTACACTGTCAGAAGACCAACAACCTGGAAGGGTAAGTTACCACCTCTCTCCTGGATTCCGCTCCATCTGCCACCCCTCAAATTCCCAAACCATGCCCTTCCCAATCTACTGTCTGAGATCTCGCACCATCCCCCCATTGGAACTTCAAGCTTGTTCCTCAGAATCCCCTGGCATCCAACAGCACAACTCCTTCATGTCCAGGTGCAGTGCAAACACGTGCCACCTGCTATGGACCCCCCTGACCTCAAGCATGTGGCTCACAATGGCCTCTCTTTGTCCCCACAGGAGAAGACAGACCATAAAAAACTGGAAAGAGCCAGAACAGGGGGGCGGGGTGTCCCAGAGATCTGAGTCCTCACTCCCCATGAGGAATGGACCATGGAGATCGCAGGGCTGCAAGAGGAGAGAGCAGTCACCAGCAACGAGGTTGGCTTGTGCCAGAGAGGTGAGACTCCATTGTCCCTTCATCCAGAGGCTTGTCTCAAGTGAGTTGTTCATGTCATACAAAATGATTCTTCCCTCTCACTGGCCACATGCCCATTGTCTTACAGCATCACTAGCTGATCAGGCCAGGCTATCTGGAGTCGTACACACGAAGGAGGGCTCAGAGGAGACCGCTGGTGAGACATCAAACCCATCACTCGCACCTACCACCAGCACAGAGACACGAATTTGTGGACAACATTAGTGGACAGACTTCAAGGCACAATCTGGTGAGCACCACAAAGCTGCTGAGCATAATAGCTGAAGGCAGGAACAGTCAGATATCTGCTGGATCCCAGGATACAGTTGGGTCCCAGCCAGAAGCTGATCCTCTGAACAAGGTTCTCTCAGAGCTGATGTAGATGATAGGACTCAGCAGGGAGATTCAGGAGGAGGTGTCAGTGACTGCAAGGCTGAAGGGTGGAGTCCCAAAGGCTTCAGGCACAGGAGATGGTGCCAACAATATTGGCACTGAGCCACCACTGGTATGGTGATGACCACAGAGGCAAACCTGGTAGAGCAGGGTTGAGCTGACAGACAGTCTCTTCCTCGGAGAATCTTCAGATTACGAGTGCCTGCCTGGTCCTCCTGACATGCCTGACCCTTGCCGCCGCCTGTCCTCCATTCTCCGGCTCCTCCTCGAGCTCGACATCCAGCTCCTCCTGGTCCACCTCATGTTACTCCTCAGATGAGGCCATACGTCCCTCTACCTCCTCCTGCTCCAACAGACCGCCACACTGCTGTCCCAGATTGTGGACGGCACAACAGACCACCACAAAGCGGGAGACCCTCTGGGGTGTACTGCAAAGCACCATCAGAGCAGTCAAGGCATCAGAACTGCATCTTGAGCAGCCCAATGCACAGCTCAATGACAGAATGGGTGGCAACATGGGCCTCACTGTATTGGATCTCTGCCTCGGTTGCAGGCCTTCACACCGATATCACCAGCCATGACCTCAATGGGTAGCCCTTGTCCCCCACCAGCCAACCAGTCATCCTGGGGTGGTCCTCGAAGACACTGGGGACCTCCAGAGTGCCCCAGGATGTAGATGTCATGCATACTCCCAGGGTAGCCTACACACATATGCATGATCCTGATACAGTGGTCTCATACAATCTGAACATCAGGGAGTGGAACCATTTTCTGTTAATATAGGGCACCCCCCAATGCCCCGGTGCTCACAGGGCGACATCCAGGCATCAATCACCCCGTGGACCTGGGGCATCCCGGCGATGGTGGTGAATCCTGCAGCTCAGGAATCTTGGTAGGCCAGGCACATCTCAACGGTAATATAGTCTGATGCCTGGGCATACACAGCATCCGTCACCTCCCAGCTGCGCCTGTGGGCAGAAGGTTGTGATACATCACACAGGTCCCCGCTCGAGGTCTGGAATGACCCAGTGGTGTAAACATTTAGGGCTACGGTGACCTTCACAATCACCAGAAGAGGCTTCCTCCTCCTCCATGAGGTGCTTTATCCATGAGGACGTGGTACAGGTGCTGCGCTATCTCTCCGCTGAGACGCAGTCTTCTGCAGCCAATGCTGTGTGTCAGCTCATGGAATGACAAACGGCACCTGTACACCTTGGGCCGTTGCTGGCCTTCCCTTCTATGTCCCTCCCCTGTTTGATGGGCGGCTGGCTATTCAGGGTGTGCAGCGGCCTTCTGAACATTGGATCCCACCTTCAAATTTGCTGCCTCCTATGGCGCCTGCCTGCCTTGCAAGCAATGCAAGGGCAGCCTCAATGCATTCTATGCTCGATTCGAGCAGGTAACCAAAAATCCGCTGTCGAGTGCCCTAACAGCCCACAATTCACCCATACCCACCATCACAGCTTCCAAAGTCAGATCGGCCTTCCTGAAAGTGAAACGTCGGAAGGCGATGGGCCCGGACAGGATCCGTGGTCGTGCACTCAGAGCCTGCATGGACCAGCTGGCGGAGGTATTCACAGACATCTTTAACCTGTCCCTAATCCACTCCAAGGTCCCCACCTGCTTCAGGAAGACCACCATCACACCGGTACCAAAGAAGAACCAGGCAACGTGCCTCAATTACTACCGTCCGGTGGCCCTGACTTCAGTCGTAGTGAAGTGAGAGGTTGATCATGAAGCGCATCACCTCCATACTCCCAGAACGCCTTGATCCACTGCAATTCACATACTGTCACAACCGGTCCACAGCAGACGCCATCTCCTTGGCCCTACACACATCCCGAGAGCATCTCGACAACAAGGACTCCTACATCAGACTCCTATTTATTGACTACAGCTCCGCCTTCAACACCATATTCCAGCCAAGCTCATATCAACGCTCAAAAACATAGGACTTGGCTCTCCACTCTGCAACCGGATCCTCGATTTTCTGACCAACAGACCACAATCAGTAAGAATGAACAACAACACCTCCTCCACAATAGTCCTCAATACCTGTGCCCCGCAAGGCTGCGTATTTAGCCCCCTACTCTACTCCCTGTACACACACGACTGCGTGGTAAAACTTGGTTCCAACTCCATCTACACGTTTGTTGAAGATACGACCATAGTGGGCCGGATCTCGAATAACGACGTGTCAGAATACAGGAGGGAGATAGGGCACCTAGTGGAGTGGTGTAACGACAACAATCTCTCCCTCAATGCCAGAAAAACTAAAGAGCTGGTCATTGACTTCAGGAAGCAAAGTACTGTCCACACCCCTGCCAGCATCAACAGGGCAGAGGTTGAGATGGTTAGCAGTTTCAAATTCCTAGGGGTGCACATCTCCAAAAATCTGTCCTGGTCCACCCACGTCGACGCTACCACCAAGAAAGCACAACAGCGCCTATACTTCCTCAGAAGACTAAGGAAATTCGGCATGTCCACATTAACCCTTACCAACTTTTACAGATGCACTATAGAGAGCATCCTATCGGGCTGCATCACAGCCTGGTATGGCAACTGCTCGGCCCAGGACCGCAAGAAACATTAGAGAGTCGTGAATATCGCCCAGTCCATCACACGAACCTGCCTCCCATCCATTGACTCCATCTACACCTCCCGCTGCCTGGGGAAAGCGGGCAGCATAATCAAAGATCCCTCCCACCCAGCTTACTCATTCTTCCAACTTCTTCCATCGGGCAGGAGATACAGAAGTCTGAGAACACGCACGAACTGACTCAAAAACAGCTTCTTCCCCACTGTCACCAGACTCCTAAATGACCCTCTTATGGACTGACCTCATTAACACTACACCCCTTCATACTTCACCCAATGCCGGTGCTTATGTAGTTACATTGTATATCTTGTGTTGCCCTATTATGTATTTTCTTTTATTCCCTTTTCTTCCCAAGTACTTATTGATCTGTTGAACTGCTCGCAGAAAAATACTTTTCACTGTACCGAGGTACACGTGACAATAAACAAATCCAATCCAATCAAATCCTCCACGGGATCAACACCAATAAACAGTTTGTTGTCTGGAAGAAACTGGAGATGCAGAGAGACCGACAATCAGTAGGGCTTCCATCCAGGAGCCCTCAAATCCCCCAAGCCTCCACCACCCTCACCATGACTGCCCTGCAAGAAGAGGGCCATCCAGTGAGCCAGTTGTGCTGGCAGGCCTTGGTCTGCACCTCACCCCCGGGCACATCAGGACCTCTTTACATTCGGGAGGCCATGCTCAGCTGTCCTGCACTCTTTCATACACACCCTTTGGCCACAAGAGAATCCTCAACAGTGAGGCTCTGCTCTTTAATGTTTGATTGTTGGCAGCTGCCTCTTAAGGTGCTGATGCTCCTCAAGTGCAGGACACTGGTTCTGGCATCAAAGTTTGCTGAACATGCAATGCACTAATGATCCCCAAGGCATGTGTGCCCTCGAGGATGCACTCGAGTTCAGGAGAGTGAAGTGCTCTCATTAACTAAAAAGGCTCATTCCTTATTTGAAATAGCCCTCAGCTGTGAAGCTAGAGGCTGCTCACAGTCAAATGGGGTGGAATTGACTTTCAGGCGAGAAGCTGTTGGAGGGCTCCGCTCTTTTTTTTTTTTAATTTAGAGTACCCAATTATTTTTTCCAATTAAGGGCAATTTAGCGTGGCCAATCCACCTAACCTGCACATCTTTGGGTTGTGGGGGTGAAACCCACGCAGACACGGGGAGAATGTGCAAACTCCACACGGACAGTGACCCAGGGCCGGGATTCGAACCCGGGTCCTCAGCGGCATAGGCAGCAATGCTAACCACTGCGCCACCATGCTGCCCCAACTATTTTCTGATTATATATTTATTTATTTTTAAAAATAAATTTAGAGTACCCAATTATTTTTTCCAATTAAGGGCCAATTTAGCGTGGCCAATCCATCTATCCTGCACATCTTTGGGTGAAACCCACGCAGACACGGGGAGAATGTGCAAACTCCACACGGACAGTGACCCAGGGCCGGGATTCGAACCCGGGTCCTCAGCGCCGTAGGCAGCAATGCTAACCACTGTGACACCGTGCTGCCCTTGAGGGCTCCGCTCTTGATACCTCGAGCACTGGGGCCGCAGCTCCAGTGCCCTTGACTGCACGCTGGTAAATGGCTATTCACCTCCCCCTGGGGAGTTGGGTATTTCCTGGGAGGCCGCTGCACTCAACTTCAATCTTATTAATGAGATTGAATTGAATATACATGAATGATATTCCTGCCATTTTTGGGTGAATTCCGTAATTTGTCACCGGGAACAGGCCAGGGCAATTTCAAAATGATTCACGCGTGGCACGAATCTCTATTTTGCCCTCTCCCGCTATTCATGCGGCAGCCCGGATTGCGCCCCAGATTTATGTCCAGAAACGTCACTGGCAGATGGTGGTGGTGGGGGAACAGAGAAGAGGAGGAGATCTCAAACAAAGCTCGCTGGCACAAATAGTGTCTTTGACTACACAAAATTTAGTGGCCATTGCAGGATTTGCACCCGCAGCTAGCGAGGGCACTAGATCGCACCGTTCAACTCTGTTTCTCTCTTTCCATAGATGCTGCATCCGCTGGTGAATATTTCCAGCCTTTTCTGCTATCATTATTAAAGATTAAGAACTGATTAGGATGGACCAAAAAAGACCAGGGTGCCAGTCAGGTTGAATTTAATTTCTTTCAGGCCCTTCTGAAGAAAAATAAAGTTATGTTTGGACTAAAGAACAGGCTAGGAGAATATTACAGCTTCAATCTGATTTATGTTTTTACTATAATGGTTACAGAAATGAAAATTAATACAGTTTAACAGCTAGGCCAGAAGTAGGAAATATGTAAGTAGGCAAATAACAGAGCAGCACGAACTGAGCTTAAAGAGGGAAAGGGCCGATTTGGTTTGGAGGTAGACCATGTAAACTTATTAAAATTCAAGCACACTCTTAATCATGGTTAGTACCAGTGATGTTTTTCCAGGGTGATGGAATTCACATCAGTATTATTGTCAGCACAGACTTCTAATGATAGCTGGCAAACCTGAAACTTTCTTCACAGACCTGCTGGATATTTCCAGAATTTCAGTTTCTACATGCTGCATTATGATATGGTTTTAAAAGGTTTGGCCAATAGTGATACATCAGTAAACAAAATCTGTACAACAATTTACAAAATCATAGCATCATATTCATGGCCTGTGGTTTGTAATTCTTTTGGAACAACGGACAAAATCAAACAGCTTCGTCTCCAAACGTCAATAAAAATCCCACAAATTATTTAATGACCTGGAAACATTTTAATCCATAGAATAGAATCCCTGCAATGAAGAGGAAAGTCACTCAGCTCATCAAGTCTTCACCGACCCTCCGAAAGAGCACCCTACCTAGGCACACTCCCTGCTCTATCTCTGTAACTCCACCTAACCTGTACAGCTTTGGACACTTAAGGGGCAATTTAACATGGCCAATCCACCTAACCTGCACACCTTGGATTGTGGGAGGAACAGAAGCACCCAGAGGAAAACCACGGCCGGAATAAAGTACAGGTCCCTGGAGCTGAGAGGCAGCAGTGCTAACCACTGTGCCACACTTTAAATGTCGCCTTGCACTGCACTGAAAAAGCCATCAGATAATGTTATCAGGGGCCCCTGTTTCATAGTATCATAAAGTATCATAGAATTTACAGTGCAGAAGGAGGCCATTCGACCCATCGAATCTGCACCAGCCCTTGGAAAGAGCACCCTACCTAACATAGAACATATAACAGTACAGCACAGAACAGGCCCTTCGGCCCTCGATGTTGTGCCGAGCAATGATCACCCTACTCAAACCCACGTATCCACCATGGTGCGGGGGGGGGGGGGGGGGGGGGGGGGGGGGGTGGACAGAGTGTGGTGTAGTGGTATTGTCACTGAACTAGGCTAACGGTGAAATTTCAATTCAATTAATAAAATCTGAAACTGAAAGCTAGTCTCAGTGACGATAACCATTACAACTGTCATTAATGGTCATGAAAATCCATTTGGTTGCATAATGCTCTTTAGGGAAGGAAATCTGCCGTCTTTAACTGGTCTGACCTACGTATGGCTCCTGGCAATGTAGTTGACTCTGCCCTCCGAAATGAAGCCGCTCAGTTTATAATAATAATCTATAATAATAATAGTTATTCTTGTCACAAGTAGGCTTATATTAACACAGCAATTCAGTTACTGTGAAAATCCCCTGATCACCACATTCCGGAGCCTGTTCGGGTCCACAGAGGGAGAATTCAGAGGACAATTAGGGTTAGGCAACAAATGTTGGCCTCGTCAGCGACACTCGTCTGAAAGAATAAAGCAATGCAGACACTTCACAAGAGGTTGTGAGGAATAATGCGCAGGTAGCAGGAACTAATATTATGATGGATTTTACCCCAGCAACATTTACAAAAGAAGCCTGCAACATGCTACTTCCATGGCTTGGATTTTTTTTTTCATGGCAGTGACAAATTTTAACTGTACATTTGTCACCTTAGTAGCAGCCCATGGCAATTGTATTCGACTAAAAACTGATATCTGCCGTACATACTTTTGGGTCCCACAAGTGGTCAGCGGATTATAAATTTTCAGGAGCTGACACACACAGCTCTATAGAGTTTCACTCCTTTGTGATCAGGACTAGAAACTTCTACGTTTTGGACATAACTACCTTCAAAAGAATGAAAAAGGAATTTGCTTCATCTAGCTCTAATTTGGTTCAGATTGCAAAATCCTCACACCACAGTAAACTTTTTCTTTATTCTTTTACAGATTGCGGGCATCACCGACTAGGCGGCATTCATTGCCCGGCACTAACTGCCCTTAAGAAAAAGTGGTCAGCCACCCTCTTTAATCTTTACAGCCAATGTAGCATTGGTACATGCACAGTGCTGTTAGGAAGGATATTCCAGGTTTTCGACCCAGCGACAGTGAACGAATGCAATATAGTTCCAAGTCAGGATAGTGCGTGGTTTAGAGCAGAACTTGCAGGTGGTGGCATTCTCCTAAATCTGCTGCCCTTGTCCTTCTAGGTGGTAGAGGTAGAGGGTTTTGAATGTGCTGTCAAAGGAGCCTTGGTGAGTTGCTGCAGTGCATCTTGTAGATATCATACACGGCTGACACATTGTCAGTGAATGTTGAAGTGGTGGATGGGAGGCCAATCAAACACAATGCTGAGTGTTGTTGGAGCTGCATTCATCCAGACAATTGGGAAACATTCCATCACATATCTGACCTGTGCCTTGTAACTGTTGGACAGGCTTTGTGGAGTCAGGGCGTGGGTTACTTGCTTTAAAATTCTCAGCCCATTGCCTGTTCAGTAGCTACATGGTTGATCCGGTTCAGTTACTGGTCAATAGTAATCCCCAGGATGTTGATAGTGGGGTAATTCAGAGATGGTAATATCATTTAATGTCACAAGGAGATGGTTAGATTGTTTTGCTGGTACTTTAGTGGCATGACTATTACTGGTCAGTTTTCATCTGATGCCTGAATATTGTCCAGGTTTTACTGCAGATAGTCATGGACTGCTCAGCATCTGACGAGTCACAGATGGTACTGAAATTGTGCAATCATCTGTAAGCATCCTCACTTCTGCCCTCATGATTGTGGTGGTGGAGAAGGAAGGTCAATGACGAATCAGGTGAAGATGGTTAGGCCTAGGACATTTCCCCTAAGGAACACCTGCAGCGATGTCCTTGGACACAAATGATTGACTTCTAACAACGACATCCTTCTTCCTTTGTGCTAGGTATGACTCCAACCAACAGAGTGCTTCTCATTGCTCCCCACCCCAATGATATCCCTTGACTTACTCATGTTAGGGTTCCATGGTACCACACTTGATCAAAGGTACAGTCACTGTCATCTCCCCTCTAGAGTTCAGCTCTTTTGCCCTTATTGGGACCAAGGCTGTAATGAAATTAGGATTCAAGTCGCCCTGGCAAAATGAACAGTGAGCAGGTTACTGCAGAGTGCTGCTTAATAACTCTGTTAACGACCTCTTCCATCACTTTGTTAATGCTTAAAAAGTAGACAGGTGGAGCAGTAATTGTCGGGGTTGAATTTATCAGGAACTTTGGGAATAGAGCATACCTGGAAGGTTTTCTACATTGCTGCGTAGATGCCAATGTCGTAGCCTTACATGAACAGCATGGCTATGGACAAGGTGAGTTCTGGCACACAAGTCTTCAGTAGTATTGCTAGATTATGGCCAGGGCCCATAGCCTTTACAGCATCCAGTGCCTTCAACTATTTCTTGGGGATATTTATGGAACTTCCTCCCATTAGTTGTTTACTTGTCCATCACCATTCACAACAGAATTCGGAAGAACAGCAGTGCTTCAATCTGATCTTTTGGTTTTAAAACAAGCTGCCTCCAGTGTTTGATATGCAAGTAGTCCTGTGTTCTATCTTCACCAGGTTGACACAAAGTTTTTAGGTATAAATGGTACTGATCCCAGCATGTCCTCCTGCACTCTTCATTGAACCAAGTTTGTTCTCCCAGCTTGATGGTAAAGGTAGAGTGAGGATTATGCTGGGCTACGAGGTTATGGATTGCAGTTGTGTACAATTCTGCTTCTGGTGGTCCACAACATCTCACGTGAGCCCAGTTTGCTTGACTGGCATGTAATCTATCCCATTTAGCATGGTGGTAGGGGCACACAACATGGAAGGTTTCCTCAATGTGAAGATGGCCCATTATGTCCACAAAGACAGTGTGGTGCTCACTTCTACCAATAATGGAATTGAAAAATGTATCTGCAACAGTAGATTGGTGAGAATGAGGTCAAGTGGATTTATTCTTCTTTTTGGTTCCTCACCAACTATCACAGGTCCAATCTAGCAGCTGTGTCCTTCATGACTTGGCCAGCTTGGTCAGTAGTGGTGCTACCAAGGCACACTTGGGCGAAGGATATTGAATTCCTCACCCAGATGGCATTCTGTGCTTTTGCCATCCTCAGTGCTTCTTCCAACATTGTACAACAATAGGTATTATCAGAGGCAATTGATCGCAAACAGTATTATCGTGGAAGACTGCAAAGTAACTTTACTAAAATAGTCTATCTGTCCCACAGCTCGAGACAGATCCACCGTCCTGCAGTCTCAATTTCCATAGCCTTCCACTGCCAGTCTTTCTTCGATGCTTCTCACCACCAAAAGAACCTGTCAGTCTCCTTTGTAAAGGAGCAGACTCTAGGAGGAGCTACTTCTAATCAGCATATTAACCACTTTAATTTGGGTGCTTTTTATATTACCATCAGGAAAAAACACCTTGCTTTTACATGTCTTCCTAGCAAACAACCATTTTCCTTTCAACAAACTGCACGTCACACCAGACCGCTCCGTGAACGATACTACACATCACCAGTAAACCCAACATGCATTTTAACATAACGAAAGACCATCAGCTAATTGTAGTCTTCCACCATGAAGAAACCAGTTCAAAATACAATGCAGAGAATACCAGCAAAGGCACTCTTGAGCCAAGGTTGCAGTTTTTCACCTTCCAAAGAATCTCCTCTCAACTTCTTAAATGTCACCAACTATTCCTACACTGAACTGAACACATGGAAAACGTTACTTGGTCAAAGCTTTTAAAAGTAGCTCTCAAGTCGCCCATCTCTTTTGTTGATGTCAATTTGTAACTCAAAATGAATCACGCGCAACAAACACACCACATTCCCATGAAGAGCACAAGCTGACCCCAGTCTCTTTTTTTTTTAAACCAATACTTTGGAGACTTTTGCAAGCGTGAAGAGCTATAATCAACAACAAAAAAGTAAATTGAATCTAATGCCATACACAAGACAGAGAGGGTATTAAGTATGTCAAATCCACTAACTTACCCAGGTTTCAAGTTTTGGATTACTTCAATTCCAAGCTGCAAGAAAAAGGAGGAAGATGTGTGTTTACTTCTCACCATAGTTTATGTTTGCACTTATAACACTTGAAACAGTCTATAAAATTCCGAGCTTCGACAAAGAGTCATCCAGACTCGAAACGTTAGCTCTCTTCTCTCTCCACAGATGCCGTCAGACCTGCTGAGATTGTCCAGTATTTTCTGTTTCTGTATTAAATCCCCAAAGGATCGGAAAACATCTAACTTTGGGCAGCAAACAATGTACAACCTCGATCGATAAAGGAACAGTTTTGTAAATGTATTGTATTTTGAGGCATTATTGTTTAAATCAGAAATAGTTTCTAATGGTTACTTTGACAGTACAGAAGACAATTATAGAACATCTCCCCATAATTTTCCCTCACCTAAAATACACCATCGTGGGATATCAGGCCCATTTTATTCTGGAGTGCACATCCAACCTACCATATGCTGATGACCTGAAGTACTTATATTCAAAAAAATCAACTTGCACTTTAAAGATGCTACAGCAAATGTGAACAAAAAATTGCATTTATACACCACTTCATTACAAATCTCACAGCATTCCAATGCAATTTAGAACGAATACATTACATTTGCTGGTACATAAGCAAATGCTGCTCTTAGTTTTACACACAACAAAATTCTACAAACAGCAAATGTGATCAAGGGCCGAATTAGTTCCGGAGCCATGTAGGCTTCCACAATGAGTTATTTTATTTGGAGGACGTTAGTAGAGTTAAAGGAAAAGTTACTCAATGCAAGAACAATTTCAGCCAGGCAGAATGGGCAGTGGTGCACGAGAACTGGCTGAACTGCTCTCCACGGAGCAACAAAGGCGCACGGCATTCAGGTGAAAGATGGAAAATCACAGCGGTTGTTCTCAAACATTCATGGTATACTAGCAGACATATTTGGCAGTTCTTTGAATTTGTAGTACGTAACTATCTAAAAGAAACCCCCTTTGGAACAAAAAAAACTCACCTGGCCCCCCCATTACCAACATTGGTAACAGCACATCTACCCATGATCTACCTGCTGCTCTTCACACCCCATTATATGCACTCCCCTCCATGGTGCAACTGCCAGTCCGCTCTGCACCATGTGGCAACCACACTCCACTCCCACCTCCAACTAAGCCTACCTCCAGCCCCTACTCATTTGCAAAGTTCCCGACTGCTATGCACGCTCCCTAGAAAGTCTCTATGCGACCCCAGTTTGAGAAACACTGGTGCCAAGGGACTGAACATCCATAATGCAAAGGATCAAAGATCTGACATGCTAATCCTGCCTGCTAATCTTTTCTGGCATTTTCCGATTTTACACAAAAACTCCCTCGGCTCCTCAAAACAGTGATTTGAAACCTTTTATTTTGACTTGATCAGACAAATGTTACTTTGTTTTAGCGCTATACCCAAAAGGCAATGCAGCATCACTAAATGAAAGTGGCGACCTAGATTTTATGCTCAAGTTCGTCGTGGTCTTGAACCTACATTCTTGAGATTTGGAAGCAAGAATAGTACGAAAACACGCTGACATTATTTCTTAATGATTTCATTCAGTCAAACAGAAATTTTGGCTGCAAATGTTTAGAACATTGTATGATAATGGAACAAAATTATTGTAAAATTCATCCAGCTACAATGGCCGTCTTTTTGACCGAACATTTTCAACCACCATGTTCTACATCTAGCAACTTGCTCTGCAAAGCTTTGTAAACTATATTGTCATTTAGTTACAGTACTTTCTGTACTCTTCCATTCCTGGTGGCAACTATTAGTTCCATTAACCCTCCCCTCTGCTTCTCCCCATTGCAAACACAATGCTGAACAGAAACCAAGAAACCAATAAACATCACCTTGGCTGATTCACTGAAATGAACAGGCACTTCAATCAGAGCTACTCTTCGGTCAGACCCAGGAACACAACAGCAAACAACTGCTCTCTGAAATGGCCTTGCAAGCCACTCAGTTAAATGGCAATTAGGGATGGGCAACAAGTGCTGGCCCAGACAGCAACATGCATGAAAGAATTTAAACGCCTTGAGTCTAGTTTTATTTGGCCATATGTGGTCCTTGAACCGAGTGCTTTCAAGGACATTGCTCTGAGTCTGGAGACACATGTAGGCCAGACCAGGTAAGGGTGGCACATTTAAGAACATTAGTGAACCAGGCGGGTTTTTAAACAACAAATCAGTGATAAGCCTTGTTTATTGAAACTAGCTGTCAATTCCAGATTTATTAACTCAATTTAAATTTCACCAGCTGCCGTGGTGGGATTTGAACATGTCACCAGAGTATTAGACTGGGTCTCTGGATGACAAGTCTAGTGATGTGACCACTACACCACTGCCCACCACGGGTTTGCTAAGTTTGAGTCAAGTTAAGGATTTCCAAACAAAATAAAATATTGCAAGGAATATTGATTGAATTAAACGTAGAATAATACAACACAGAGGAGGTCTTAAAAGCCCGTCGAGACTGTCTGCTGGTTTTATAATCAAAACGAAACGAGTGCATCGAAATGGTAAAAGACTGCCAGAAATAACATTGAAGAGATTTAGCTGTTAAGCCATGATTTCCCTCCAGAACATTGAAAATCAGATTTTCCAGTGGCGAAAATCAGATTTAAGTGGTGAAAGACTGAGTAAGAATGATTTATGCTCATTGTGGACACAAGTTCTCAAAGCTAAGCCCACAAAGTCAACTTTCTGTATTTGAATTTTCTAACACATTTATATTCATTATTTTCAAAGGGTTTCTGCCTCGACAGCAAAGTTTCCCTTGCAGACTTAGTGAAGTTAAATGGAGTTTCTTCAAGGACAACGAAGAAAACAAAAAAAAAAATCAATCTTTGCAGGACGTACCCAAACAGATAAGGATGGAAATCACCGATAAAACATCATTAAATGTCCTGTCTGGAAGAAAAAAAATAATAGAACACCAAGGAGAACACATGAATCAGATAGAATGTACACAACAGTGTTTCAGAATTAGGAAGAGGGAGGTCTTTAATAGAAATTTACTTTGGTCTGGAAAGGAATCTGGGGAGTACTGGAAAGTGGTTCACAATGTATGCTACAGACAGAGAATTCTTAGAATGACAGACCCACAAGATTGTCACAACGATAAGAAATGTTGGAGTTTGGGGTATTTGATTCAGAGTGGCAAAAAAATAGGGTGTGCCCGTTTCAAAATCTGCTGGATTCTTTAACTGCAAGTCACCCAGCAGTCATGGGTGATTAACCACCAACCATTTAATACCGCCAGCTTTGTAACATTTTACAAAAAAATGTTTTCCCCATTGTCACTGAAGGTTGCCAGTACTGGCAAATCAGATAATACGAAAAGTGGGATTGGTACCAGTCAGAACCAGAAATGTCTCCCATTGCTTATTGAACACAAACATTTGAAGAAGTGTTTGAGAGGCAAAGTTTATTTCATCCAAGCACTGGTCAGATGCAGTGCAGTACTGAAATTCACCCCAGTCAACTTTCAACACAAGGCATGAAATGTCGGAATGTGGTAGTGAGCAGGAATTGCCACAAACTCCCCGGTACTCGGTCCAACGAGGCCAGCAACACAATTCAATGCTAATCGGTCCACTTAACGAACTGGATGGGCTTCTCACCCCAAATGAAGGCTCACCAGCTGATTTGCCGGGTCCGCCCTCGCCAGCCCCCACTAACACTTGCTCAGCCAATCCCAGCCAGCTTGCAACAATGGCACCGAGAAGACCGGCCCCAAGATTCGGGGATGCTGACCTGGGGAGGTTCCTGGATGCAGTGGAGACCAGGAGGGATGTCCTGTTTCCCCGAGGGTCCCAGAGGGTGGGCCACACGGCAGACAGTGCTGCCCAGGATGACATGGCCGCAGCTGTCAGCTCGGGGAGTGTGACCAGGAGGACTGGCCAGCAGTGCAGGAAGAAGGTCAACGACCTACACCGGGCAGCACGAGTGAGTAGACACCAATGCCTTTCTCCCCCCCCCCCACCTTTCGAGGCAGCACCCACCCTAACTCCCCATGCGACCCCCCAGCCCTCCCTCCACCCCTCAAACCCGCTTTCACACCCACTCTCCCACCACCGCGAACCACACGTGTGGCTAATGATGCCCTCTGTGTCTCCTCAGGAAAACCTCTCCCATAATCATCGGGAGAGAGCCCAGAATGGCAGAGGGGTAGGGCCAGACATAAGAATCCTCACCCCCTTCACGGAGTGGGTCCTGCAGGTGTCCGATGTGGCCGAGGACAGGGCGATCACCCACACGGAGGCTGGCGGACACTGCAGAGGTGAGGAACCACCAGGTTCCAGTGGTGGACCTGTCAAATGTGAGTTGTTATTGCCTTACTGACCCATTCCTCCCACTGACCACATCTCCATTCTCCCACAGGTCCTCCAGCCAACAGAGCCAGCCCATCCCGGGCAACACCCTCTCCTGACTCAGAGAAGAACATTTCAGTGGAGAGCTCAAGGATGCAACGTGGTTGTGGAACAGCTGTTATCCCCACCTCCCACCAGCGCAGATACACACACCTCGGTGGGACATGTTAGTGGACAGGCATCGGGTGCACAATCTGGTGAACACCGCATCGCTGATGATGCGCATCAGATGGAGGTAGGAACCCCCAGGCGATACAGCAGTCGGAGGGCTGATGGATCCCAGGAGCCAGCTGGGTCCCAGTCTGATGCTGAGCCTGTGGCACAGAGTTACCTGGAGCTGATGTAGATGATAGGGACCAACCTGGGGGTTCAAAGGGAGACCTCAGTCGTACTGCGGCACATCCATAGACGATTGGAGGAGTCCCATGGGCTAGGGGTGCAGGAGATGGCGCTGGCAATGCGTGGAACCCAGGCCAACACCGCTAGGGTGGTGACCACAGTGGAAAGCCTGGTGCACAACGCCGGCAGCATAAGTGACGGTGTCCCAAGGCACCGCGCAGTTGGTGACGGCCATGGCTGAAGATCTCGTTGGGATGTTTTGACTCGGGGGGGGGGGGGGATCTCAGCCAGCACCAGGTCGAACCTAATGAGCTTCTGCGGGACCATGGGAACCACCAGGGCTGGCAGAGCCAGATGATGCAGGGGCAGCCAGGGCTTGAACCAGCTGCCCCTCCATCCCAAGGTGAAGCCCAGGGCCCTATGGGCACCGATTGGGAGAAGGGGGCGCTGGGTGTCAAGCCGGGCCCGTCCCATGGAGTGGTGACAGTGGGCATCAGCTCCCCCCCAAGATCCACCCCTCTGATGAGGCCATGTCTCGCAGTCAGCACACGAGACAGGGCAGCACTGCTGTGCATTTGCCACAGACAAGTGACCGGGGCCCATCGGCCTCAGAAGCCCCAGAGGATGCCCGCCAGGGCATTGAGGGTCACAGGACGAGGCAAGCAGCTGACTGCCTCCACGGGAATCATCAAGACATAGTGGTAGAGCTAGGAGGGCCAAGCACGTTGAGGACCACTGAGGGCACCAGGGGAGGTGGCACCATCCGGAGTGGCGTTTGTACAGCACATAAATATCTTTTGGTAAAACCATTATGTTGCCTGTGTCACTTCCTTCTGCAATGCGGGCTGACCCCCAGATCCTTTTCCCATCTCCACAGCACACCCCCTTCTCACTCTCCATGGCGCCCACCCTTGCGGAGGGTCCCCCTACCCCAGCTGAGTGTCCCTCAAACCCCACCGAGCACTGGGACGGCAAGCTCAGCACCCCCGGGCTCTTTGCCTGTGAGCAAAGGTGGCTACTGACCTCCCCACAGAAGCCCTTCCACCAGGTTCACGTTTTTCAAGGGGAGTATTTATCGGCGCAAGCGTGACCACTTGCTGAGGAGAACGCTAAATGACAGGAGGTTGTTGGATATGCGGTAGTTCTATTTAATTGTATGGAAATGGGGCTTAAGTGGTGATAATTGGTTTCTCGTCACGCTACGGCGAGATTCCGAATTCGCCTATGGGAGCTGGCCTGTTGCATTGCAAACTGTTTGGCACCTGGTGCGGATCTCGTTTTTGGTCTCTCGCTATTCACCGGCCTCATTACGCTTGAGCAAGAGCGTAACAAGGCCGGAGAATCACGCCCTAGGAATCATTCTAGGGGCTCTCTTCTGTATATTTTCCAAAATCTCAATATCACCATTCATATAAAACAAAACGAGCATTATAAAGCTATTTGCAGTATTCCAAGCGAGGCATGACCAAGGTATTCTACAGGGACAAAATGGCATGTAGACCTCCGAATACAATCCAAAGCCCTATTTATTATTCAAGATCGTTGCATTAGAAATTAAAGATCAGCTGTTACACAAATCAACTTTTCCCTCTTGCTGGTTTCGTCACCACCACCCGCAGGCCCATTGTAGCAGATGTGTCTGAGATGTTGGGCAGCATGGTAGCATAGTGGTTAGCACAATTGCTTCACAGCTCCAGGGTCCCAGGTTCGATTCCCGGCTTGGGTGACTGTCTGTGCGGAGTCTGCACGTTCTCCCAGTGTGTGCGTGGGTTTCCTCCGGGTGCTCCGGTTTCCTCCCACAGTCCAAAGATGTGCGGGTTAGGTGGATTGGCCATGATAAATTGCCCTTAGTGTCGAAAATTGCCCTTCGAGTTGGGTGGGGTTACTGGGTTATGGGGGAGGTGTGAGCTTGGGTAGGGTGCTCTTTCAAAGAGCCAGTGTAGACTCGATGGGCCGAATGGCCTCCTTCTGCACTGTAAATTTTATGAGAAAGAACCTGGCCAGCTTAGTCTACAGCGGTGCTACCGAGCCACTCTTGGTGACAACACCACTAACCCACCACCTCCTCATAGGTACTTACATTCATTTCCAAGATTAAATAATGCCCACTTTGGGAAAGCATTGGAAAACAGCATTGCTGAAATATAGACTTTCCACAAATTATATAAAAAGTTATGCCAATCTTTTTTTATATATAAACTTAAGAGTAACCAATTATGTTTTCCATTTAAGGGGCAACTTAGCGTCGCCAATCCACCTACCCTGCACATCTTTTTGGGTTGTGTGCACAGAGGCACAGTGGTTAGCACAATTGCTTCACAGCTCCAGGGTCCCAGGTTGGATTCCTGGCTTGGGTCACTGTCTGCGCAGAGTCTGCAAGTTCTCCCCGTGTCTGCGTGGGTTTCCTCCAGGTGCTCCGGTTTCCTCCCACAGTCCAAAGATGCGCAGGTTAGGTGGATTGGCCATGCTAAATTGCCCTTAGTCCAGGGCAGCATGGTGGCGCAGGGGGTTAGCCCTTCTGCCTCGGAGCGCCAAGGTCCCAGGTTCGATCCCGGCACTGGATCGCTGTCTGTGTGGAGTTTGCACGTTCTCCCTGTGTTTGCGTGAGTTTCACTCCAACCCAAAGATGTGTAGGCTAGGTGGATTGGCCACACTAAATTGCCCCTTAATTGGAAAAAAAAATCAATTGGGTACTCTAAATTTTTTTTTAAATAATAATAAAAATAAAAATAAATTGAATAAATTGCCCTTAGTGTCCAAAATTGCCCTTAGTGTTGGGTGGGGCTACTGAGTTATGGGGATAGGGTGGGGGTGTGGGCTTGGATAGGGTGCTCTTTCCAAGAGCCGGTGCAGACTCGATGGGTCGAATGGCCTCGTTCTGCACTGTAAATTCTATGTAAATTCAGATATGGGGAGAATGTGTAAACATCACATGTACAGTGACCCGGGGCCAGGATCGAACCTGGGTCCTCAGCGCCGTGAGGCAGCAGTGCTAACCACTGGGCCACCGTGCCGCCCCATTCTGGTGCAACTGGAGATGAGAACACTGAGCATTGAACCGAAAGGGGTATCGCCAACCTGACGGAGAAGAGGCTGGGAATAATTCTATAAGAGGCCCGACAGGCCACCATTCGATCATCCCTGTGATTGAGGTACCTATCAGAAGTCCCATCCACCAAGGGCTGCCAGCCAATCCCCACCAGCTCATGTCAGCAGCTGGTAGCAATGCATCTACCAGGGTCCCATGGACCTCAGACCAAAAGGCGAATGAAAACTTGATGGTGATCGCGGGGTGGGAGTCAGAGGCAAGGTCAGGAAGGTGGCTTTCAGGAGTCACACCTCTAACCTGTCCAGCCCCCCTTCCCGTCCCCGTCCCCCTTAAAGAAGCAACAACACTAAGAACAATCTTCTGCAAACCCGCATGTTCACATATTTCAAACAGGGAGAAACCAACAACTGGAATGGAGTCATTTGGACTTTGTTAGACAGGTTGGGGTGGCAACCTGTCTAACTGTGGTGCGCTGCTGCCTAACAGTGCCAGGGACCCAAGTTTGATTCTGGACTTGGGTGACTGTGTGTGGAGTTTGCATATTTTCCCCCTGTCTGCATGGGTTTCCTCCAGGTGCTCCGGTTTCCTCCCATGATCCAAAGATGTGCAGGTTAGGTTATGGAGATAGGGCAGGGTGGATGGGCGTGTAGACCTGGGTAGAGTGCTCTTTCGAGGGTCTGTGCAGACTCAATGGGCCGAATGTCTCCTTCTGCACTATAGGAAAATTATGAATACTAGACCCTGCAATAACAAAAAATTGAATCAAGGGTTCCATAGTTCCAGCACTACCCAGACATTCAAAAATTATATGAGCAAGCATTCAAAAATGTTATTAACCTGATTAATCCTGCTCTTGATAACTCAAAGTCAATTAAATTACTGAACAATTTTTATTAAGATAAAATTACTGAACAATTATTAGTAGACTTTACACAGCTAATCTAGTTTGCACAATAAACAATCCAGTAGCTCTGGAACAATCATGTTCCACGCAATCATTAAACACTTCCATTGTATTCATCATTGTAATCCTTATCGTGTTCCAAATAGTTTCAATGGTCAACATTAACTACTTCAGGGAAATTACATTTTTATTTCTCTCAATGGCTTTTACCAATGTTAATTCTGTATAGGCATCAGGTTCAACAGTCCAAATATAATTCAATTGGATTATAATTTCCTCAATTTAAATTTGGATTATGTTGCCTCTAAATCTTTGGTGTGAACAAGCACCATAATTATCTCAATAATTTAACACCATTTGCAATATTTTAATTACTAGAAAATGTTGCAAAGTCTGCTTTATGAAACAAATAATATTTTACAGCAACATCATGTCCAGTAGAAACAGTAAACATGTGATAAATCAACTTCGCTACAAATGGTGTTACAAGTACTGCATCAGATGCTTATAGAAAGGAGGAGCACTTTCAGGTCAAGGTATCGTACCAGCCAAAATGTGATTTTGCAAAAAAGTGGAAAGTGTAGACACATTACCACAACTACCTTCTTATCACGAACGAAAGGGACAATGCTGGAAAATCTCAGCAAGTCTGGCAGGATCTGTAGGGAGAGAAAAGAGCTACCGTTCGAGTCCGATGACTCTTTGTCAAAGCTAACAGACAGAGAGTGGGAAATATTTATACTGTGGAGTGGGAATGAAAGATGAGAATGAGGATGAGAATGAAAGATGATTATCACCGCTGACAGTCGGCAAACCAGTGCTCCTTATTTAATGGTTAAATTCCAGGACACGAGACATTTTATGATGGTTAAATACTCAAGAATAATTTAACAAGTGGAGTCAGAGTAAAGGAGAAAACAATAAAGTCTAAATCTAGGTTATTGTGCCTGTATGCGAATGCATAGTGTGGTTAAAAAGATTGGTAAATTTTGCCAGATTGCCATACAGAAATATGATGAAGGGGCTATAACAGAGACCTGCCGTTAAATGTTCTTGGATGCACAGTTTTCAGGAACAATCGGAAGGGAAGGAAAAGAGGGAGGGGTGGCAGAGAGCATTGCAATGTTGGAGAAAAAGGATGTCTCAATGGGATCAAGGAAAGAATCAATTTGACTGGAGCATGGATTCAAAATAAGGTGCGCTTATATTCCTTGGTGTAGTCTATAGGCCACCAGTTGGTGAGGAGAATGTAAAGGAACACATTTGCAAGGGAAACTGATGGAGAAGAGAAAGAATTACAGTAGTTATAATGGGGGACATTAATTATCCAAAATATAGACTAAATAATGGTAGCGTAAAGGGCAGAGAGGAGCGAGAGTTCCAAAGTGTGTTCAGGAACATTTTCTAATGAGAAAAGAGACCCTGCTGGACCTGTTTCTTGGGAATTAAGTGGGCAAAGTGCCAGGAGGAGAACATTTAGAGGACAATGATCATTGCGTCATAAGGTTTAGCGTAACTATGGAAAAGGCCAAAGAACAACCCAGGACAAGAATAATTAACAGAGGGAAAGCCAACTTCAATGGGGTTAGAATGGATACGGGAGAGTGGCATGGTGGCGCAATGATTAGCACCGCTGCCTCTCAGCGCTAAGGACCCAGGTTCAATCCCGGCCCTAGGTCACTGTCTGTGTGGAGTTTGCACATTCCCCCCATGTTTATGTGGGTCTCACCCCCACAACCCAAAGATGTGCAGGGTAGGTAGATTGGCCACGCTAAATTGCCCCTTAATTGGGGAAGAAAAGAGAATTGGGCACTTTAAATTCATAAAAGAAAAAAAAAAAGAACGGATATGGGATGAATAAATTAGTCAAAGGTTGACATGAAAAAACAGTAGCTGAACAACGGGTTACCTTTAAATAATAAATATTTGGGCACAGTCAAGGTATATTCCCTCAAAAGGGAAAGGTAGGGCAAACAAATCCAGACATGAAAAACCAATAGAGATTAAGGAGGAGGGAGAAAAGTATGCTGAACTTGTACAAGCCACTACCTAGTTCAGCGTCAGCAGGAGAACTGCATCCACATCTGGAATCAAGATCAAGAGGTCACATATTAAATATTTTTTGCAATTGGCAAAAAAAAGCAACATGAGAAAAATAACCTCTTTCAAACAACAAGTTTGGAAAGGTTTAAGGTTTGAAAAACATGGCCCGAGAGTTTGGTGAAGGCAGGTTCAATTGAAGTACTCAAATAAAAGAGAATGTTTGTTATCTGAAAAAGAAGAATATGCAGGACTACGAGAAGTGGGAGAATGGCAGCGGGTGAATTGCTCAGAGACCTAGTACAAGCACAATGGGCCGAATGGTGTCTCTCTGCACTATTCTGATATTTCTGTGATTGTTTTAAATGTTTCCTTCCAGAAAGACAATTCCACCTCATCTATATTAAGAATTATACCGAAATAGAAATTTGCAGAAACATTTGTCACGTTGCTGTAATCAGTTGTTAAATAGGCAGGAGTATTGAACATGTAATCTATTGTGGAGGTGAACTGAAGCTGATCTACATTGTCACCAGAACTATCTTTTGAACAAATCAATTGAAACACTCCAGAATTACAATGACTTCCAAGACCAACTCAAGCCAAAATTATTTCAACAAACAATAGAGAAAAGTTGTAGTGCCAAACAGACAGCAAAGGCCTTAATCATGTCTCAAAGGAAGGGGAATAGCAATTGTCTGAAAAAATATTTGAAATTACCACAGCATAGATCAAAACTTTCAAACAGCATTAAATGTTAAGATCTCTCCTGAGTGTCACTTCATCCAATACAGAGGAATATTTTGTTGCATTAATTTTAAAGATAAGTATCCAAGAAGCTGGAGTGATCATTGAATGTTTAAAATGAATACAGTTATCAAAGACAGATACTAAACGGCAGAGATTGGAATCATCTTGTGATTGCCCCGTTGAAACTACCACAATCTAAAACAGTTCAAGCAAGCCTTCTGTAATTTTAGCACACTTCTCAAGTTCAGAGGTTTGGTCATATGTTACAATAAGCTACAATTAAAATACATTTGCTCTGCCAGATCTGTAGTGGAGGTTAACATCAGGTAATGGAATCAAAGATACTTTAAGCAAATTCAAGTCTGTGCCATACTTTGAAAGAGATGCCCAATTTAATCCCACATCTCTGCTTTTTCTCAATAATTTTGTAGTTAGTCCTTTTCAAGAACACATCCAATTACCTTTTGAAAGGTCCAATGGTATCTGATTGCACCACCTTTACAGAAAGTGCATCAACCCTTACAATCCCATTTCCCTCTAGTTATTTGCATTTTGCCTGGCATCCCCTTTCAACCATGCCCCTTGAGCCTGACCCACCATTCACCGAGATCATGGTTGGTAATTTCATAGTTGTTGGTAATTTCATGATTGTAGTTTGTGGAGGCCAGTCATTTCTACTCCAGACTTCACTGCAGGAGGTTACAGGGTAATACCCTAAACCCAACCATTTCCAACTACTTCACATAAACATAGAAATTAGAAGCAGGAGGAGGCCATTTGGCCCTTCGAGCCTGCTCTGTCCTTCACTATGATCATGGCTGATCATAAAGTTCAAAAGCCTGATCCTGCCTTCCACCCCACATCCCTTGATCCCTTTCACCCCCAAGAGCGATGTCTAATTCCTTCTTGAAATTGCACAACATTTTGTCCTCAACAACTTTCTGTGGTAGTGAATGCCACAGATTTACCACTCTTTGGGTAAAGAAATCTCTCTTTTTCAAAGAACTTTCTTCTATCAAAAAGGTCAGATGTGTGCTGCCTCACGGCGCCGAGGACCCGTGTGGAGTTTGCACATTCTCCCCATGTCTGCATGGGCCTCATCCCCACAACCCAAAGATGTACAAGGTAGGTGGATTGGCCATGCTAAATTTGTCCCTTGGTTGGGAAAAATATTTAAAAGCAAAGGTCAAGAGGGGGATGGGATTATTGTTCTGTTTAGGGAAGTTTGACTGGGGTGGGAGCTGTCAAAGTGCAATAAGGAAGGAGTTGGTGACAGTGAGAATCCAAGGGAACGCCCGGAGGATTGCATGACATGGGCCGGGGGCTGACCCAAGAAGGGCTATGTTTGATCGGCTGGGGGTGGGGGCGGTCCCTCTCATGCTGAATGGGCCAATTAAATGGTCGCGCATGTTCGCGGACTAGGGGATTTTCACAGTAACTTCATTGCAGTGTTAATGTAAGCCTACTTGTGAATAATAAAGATTATTATTATTAATTAAGGGGCTTAAAGGCGGATGTGGCATTTTTACAGGAAAAGCATTTGAAGATCGATGGTCAGATTAGGCTAGGTTGTAATTTGTGGAGGAAGGGTCGGGCAAGTCTTCCTTTCAGGATTAGATGTGAAGACACAGGGGGTGGTGGTGTTGAAAAATAAGTGGTCAGTATTCAAGGTAGGGAGTATAGTGGCAGGTTTGTGAAATTTGAGGGCATGCCAGTGGTCCTGGTGAACGTGTATGCCCCAGATTGGGATGATGTTGAATTCAAGAGGCAGGTGTTGGGGAAAATCCCGGACCGAGTCCACAGTCGAGGAGGGTGTCAGCAGTGGCGAGGGAGCTGAAGGGTTTCATGGAGCGTATGGGGGGGGGGGGGGGGGGGGCAGAAGAGACGGGTGGGGTAACCAGTGGAGGTTCAGGAGACAGAGGGCGAAGGAATTTTTGCACTTCGCCCATGTGCACAGGGTCACAGGGTGTAGTCACGGATCGATTACTTTGTGGTGGATAAGACTGCTGGCGGGGTGGTCAACTTGGGGTACTCAGCGATTTTGGTCTCTGACCACTCGCCACATTGTGTGGGCTTGCAAGTGGATCTGGAAGGACCTGCAGTGACCGCAGTCGAGATTAGATGTGGGGTTGCGAGCAGATGAGGTGGTGGCTGAGCGGGTGAGGGCCACTATTCGGGGGTATGTGGAGTTGAATGATGCGGGTGAGGTTTCAGTCACCACGCTATGGGAGGGATTTAAGGCAGTGGGGTCAGGGGGGAGTTTATAGGTGATCCGGGCGCATAGAGGTAGGATAGAATGGGCAGAGACGGCGAGGCTGGTGGATGTGATTCTGAGGGTGGATAGGAGGTACTCGGTGGCCCCGGAGGCAGGGTTGTTGAAGGAGCAGCAGAAGCTGCAAATAGAGTTCTTGTTGGTGTCTACGGGGAAGGCAGTGGGGCAGTTACCGTGGGCCGGGTGGCAGTGCATGAGTATGGGGAGAAGGCGAGTAGGATTCTGGCCCAACAACTTAGGAAGCAGGAGGCAGCAAGGGAGCTCAGATAGGTGAAGAATGGGAGGGGAAGGGTGGTTGTGGACTCGGTGAGAGTGAAATAGGTTTTTGAGGAATTCTATCAGATGTTATATGAATGGGAGCCCCGTCCCCTGGCCGGGGAAGAGGGAATGCGGCGATTTCTGGACGGGCTTGAGTTCTCCAAGGTGGAGAAGGACTGGGTAGAGGGGCTGGAGGCACCCATTGGACTGGTGGAGGTGATGGAGGGCATAGGGTGATGCAGGCAGCAAATTTTATAAAATGTTTTCGGGGGATCTGGGGCCCTGCTGGTAATGGCAGACAATGAGGCGAGAGAGAAGGGGGAAGCTCCCACCTACGTTATCGCATGCTTTGATATCCTTAATTTTGAAGAAGGATAAGGACCCGGAACAGTGTGAGTTTTACTGCCCGATATCACTGCTAAATGTGGATGCCAAATTGCTGGCAAAGGTCTTGGCCTCTCGGATTGAGAACCACCAGGGGTGATGGGGAAGACCAGACGGGGTTTGTAAAGGGGAACAAAGAAACGTACAGCACAGGAACAGGCCCTTCAGCCCTCCAAGCCTGCGCTGACCACGCTGCCCGTCTAAACTAAACTCTTCTACACTTCCGGGATCCATTTCCCTCTATTCCCATCCTATTCATGTATTTGTCAAGATGCCCCTTAAATGTCACTATCATCCCTGCTTCCACCACCTCCTCCGGCAGCGAGTTCCAGGCACCCACTATCCTCCGTGTAAAAAACTTGCCTCGTACATCTCCTCTAAACCTTGCCCCTCGCACCTTAAACCTATGCCCCCTAGTAATTGACCCGTCTACCCTGGGAAAAAGCCTCTGACTATCCACTCTGTCTATGCCCCTCATAATTTTGTAGACATTTATCAGGTCGCCCCTCAACCTCCTTCGTTCCAGTGAGAACAAACTGGGTTTATTCAACTTCTCCTCATAGCTAATGCCCTCCATACCAGGCAACATCCTGGTAAATCTCTTCTGCACCCTCTCTAAAGCTTCCACATCCTTCTGGTAGTGTGGCGACAAGAATTGAACACTATACTCCAGGTGTGGCCTAACTAAGGTTCTATACAGCTGCAACATGACTTGCCAATTCTTATACTCAATGGCCCGGCCAATGAAGGCAAGGATGCCGTATGCCTTCTTGACTACCTTCTCCACCTTTGTTGCCCTTTTCATTGATCTGTGGACCTGTACACCTAGATCTCTCTGACTTTCAATACTAAATAAAATAAAATAAATAATTGTCACAAGTAGGCTTCAATGAGAGAGTGAAAAGCCCCTCGTTCCCACATTCTGGCACCTGTTCGGGGAGGCCAGTACTCTTGAGGGCTCTATCATTCACTGTATATTCCCTACCTGTATTAGACCTTCCAAAATGCATCACCTCACATTTGTCCAGATTAAACTCCATCTGCCCAAGCCTCCAAATGATCTAAATCCTGCTGTATCCTCTGGCAGTTCTCATCGCTGTCCGCAATTCCACCAGCTTTGGTGTCATCCACAAACTTACTAATCAGACCAGTTACATTTTCCTCCAAATCATTTATATATACCACGAATAGCAAAGGTCCTAGCACTGATCCCTGCAGAACACCACTAGTCACAGCCCTCCAATCAGAAAAGCACCCTTCCATTGCTGCTCTCTGCCTTCTATGACCTAGCCAGTTCTGTATCCATCTTGCCAGCTCACCTCTGATCCCATGTGGCTTCATCTTTTGTACCAGTCTGCCATGAGAGATCTTATCAAAGGCCTTACTGAAGTCCATATAGACAACATCACCTGCCCTACCTGCATCAATTATCTTTGTGATCTCCTCAAAAAACTCTATCAAGTTAGAGAGACATGACCTCCCCTTCACAAAACCGTGCTGCCTCTCGCTAATACGTCCACTTGCTTCCATTTGGGAGTAGATCCTGTCTCGAAGAATTCTCTCCAGTAATTTCCCGACCACTGGGATTGGGAGATATCTGTCAATGAACGTTAGGCACTTATTGAATGAGATAATGGTGCCTTCAAAGGAACAAAATGTGGAGGTTGCTATGGCCTTGGAGAAAGTCTTCGATCGGGTAAAATGGGAGTACCTGTGGGAAGTACTGGGACGGTTCGGGCAGGGATTTGTGGCTTGGGTCCGGTTGTTGTATAGGGTGCCGGAGCAAGTGGAAGGATGAATCGAGTGAGTTTGGGGTATTTCGGGCTACACCATGGGACAAGGCAGGGATACCCACTCGCCCCATTGCTTCTTGCCACTGATTGAGTCACTGGCAATGGTGCTTCAAGCGCCAAGAAGTTGGAAAATGATGGTGCGGGGGGTGGAGAACAGGGTCTCGTTATATGCGGATGATCTGCTGCTTTATATATCAGACCTACTGGGAGGTATCGGGGATCATGAACATTTTGGAGGAATTCGGCCGATTTTCCGGATACCAGTTAAACATAAGAAAGAGTGAGGTTTTTTGATCCAGGCAAGGGGACAGTAGGTGAGGTTGGGTGAGCTGCTGTTTAAAGTGATGGGGACGAACTTTAGGTACTTGGACATCCAGGTTGCGCGGGGGTGGGGAGCAACTACACAAATTGAAATTGGCATGGCTGGATGAGATGAAGGGGGATTTTAAGAGATGAGAGATGCCCCCGTTGTCACTGGTGGGGCAGGTGCAGACCATGAAAACGATGGTACTCGCGCGGTTATTATTTGTCTTCCAGAACCTTCCGATCTTTATTCCAAAGACCTTTTTTAGGAAAATTAACACTTTGACCTCGAGGTTTGTGTGGGCAGGGAAATCCCCATGGGTAAAGAAAATGTTGTTGGAATGGAGTCACTGGTGTGTGTGTGTGGGGGGTGGACTGGCTTTGTCAAATATCATCAATTATTACTGGGCAGCGAATATAACCATGGTTAGTGGGCTGTGGGGTTGGGGTCGCTGTTGGAGCAAATGGAGACAGCCTCTTGTAGGGGCACAAGCTTTGGGGCATTGCTGATGGCGCCTCTGCCATTCTCGCTGGTCAGGTACTCCGCAAACCTGGTAGTGGTGGCAGCCCTGAGTATGTGGGGACATTGGCGGCAGCATCTGAGATTGGAGGGTGCTTCGGTCTGGGCACCGATTTGTGGGAATCGTAGATTTGTACCGGGGGGTTGGATGCAGGGTTCCGGGGGTGGTGGTGGTCAAGGATCGAACGGTTCAGGGACCAATTTGTGGGGGGCAGCTTTTCATGTTTAGAGGAATTGGAAGAGGAGTATGAGCTTCCCAGCGGGAATGGATTTCGGTACTTACAGGTACGGGACTATGTTAGAAAGCAGGTGCCGTCCTTTCCCAACCTACCATCCCCGGGGCTGCAGGTGCCGAAAACAGGAATTGGCGAGGGTCGGGTGTCAGAGATTTGTAAGGAGTTAATGGATTGGGAGGGAGCCCTGGTAGGAGAAGTTAAACGGAAGAGGGGGGAGGAGCTGTGGAGGTAAATGGAGGCTGGGTTGTGGGAGGAGGCTTGGAGAAGAGTGAATGCATTCTCCTCGTCTGCTGGGCTTAGCCTTATACATTTCAAAGTAGTCCACAGGACGCACACAACGGTGGCCAGAATGAACAGGTTCTTTGAGGGGGTGGAGGATAGGTGTGGGCAGTGCGCGGGGAGTCCTGTGAACCTTGTCCTTGTCACATGTTTTGGGCTTGTCAGAACCTGAGGGCTTTCTGGCAGGGGGGGGGGGGGGGGGGGAATCAAGTTTGCTTCGAGTTGGTCAGTTTGCCCAGAGGGAAACTGTTTATCGACTTCTTTTTTTTAAAATTTACAGTACCCAATTAACTTTTTCCAATTAAGGGTCAGTTTAGCTTGGCCAATCCACCTACCCTGCACATCTTTGGGTAGTGGGGGCGAAACCCACGCAAACACAGGGAGAATGTGCAAACATCACACGGAGAGTGACCCAGAGCCGGGATCGAACCTGGGACCTCAGCACCGTGAAGCAGTAATGCTAACTACTGCGCCACCTTGCTGCCCGTTTATCGACTTCTTAAAGAATAGTTAAGACATCAGTAATGGGATGCCTCAATAAAAATTTTTTTAAAAAGAAACAGTTGTTAAGAACTATGGTGCTGAGGACCTGGGTTCGATCCCAGCCCCGGCTCACTGTCGGTGTGGAGTTTGTCTTCTCCCCACAACCCAAATATGTGCAAGTAGGTGGATTGGCCATGCTAAATTGCCCCTTCATTGAAAAAAAAAGAAATGGGTACTCTAAATGTATAAGAAAAAAAGGCTTAGAGCATTCTTGGGTTTTCAATAGAGGATAGAGTATAAAAGCAAGGAAGTGATGCTACAGCTCAACAAATCATTGGTCAGACTACATTTGGAGTCTTGTATTCAGTTCTGGTACCTTATTTAAGGATGTTAAAGCTCTGGAAAGTGTACAGAGGAGAATTAGTAAAATGATACCAAGAATGAGGAATTCTAGATGAAAGGAAAGATCAGAGAAATTGGGCTTGTTCTCCTTGGGAGCAGAAAAGATTAAAAAGGGACCTTACTAAGGTGTTCAAAATCCTGAACAATTTTGGCTGGGGAAAGAAGGATATTCTGTTTCCTTTTTTGAATAAATTTAGTGTAATTAGCGTCAAATTAAGTGGCCAATCCACCTACCCTGCACAGCTTTGGGTTGTGGGGTTGACACCTATGCAGACACAGGGAGAATGGGCAAACTCCACACAGTCAGTGACCCGGAGCCAGGATCAAACCCGGGTCATCGGAGCCGTGAGGCAGCAGTGCCACCATGCTGCCCAGGATATTCTGTTCCACTAGTTGGTATGTCAGTGACCAGGGATCACAATTTCAAGATGGTCAGCAAGAGAGTTGGGGTTTGGAATCCGCTGCCTGGAAGGGTGGTGGAGGTGGAGTTGGAGGTTGGATTCCATTGGACATTTCAAAAGAGTTGAATCTATATTTGAAAGTGACGAATTTAAAGGGCTACGGAGATAGGACTGGGGAATAAAACCAGCTCGGTTGCTCCTTTGGGATCCAGTGCAGACAAGATGGGCCAAATGGCCTCCTCCTGTGCTGTAAAAACCAAATAAACAATGGTACACACTGCTGCCACTGTGAGCCAGCGGTGGAGTGAGTGAATGTTGAAGGTGGTGGATGGCATGCCAATCAAGCGAGCTGGTTTGTCTTGGATCTGTTGAGCTTCTCAAATGTTCTGGAAGCTGCACGGCAATACTGGCGAGTGAAATGTATTTCATCAAACTCCTGACTTATCTCAGTAAATATTTGGTGGACAGGCTTTGGGGAGCCAGGTGGTGAGCTATTCACTGCAGAATTCCTATCCTCTGACCTGCTCTTGCAGCCACAATATTTATATGGCTAGTTCAGTTTCTGGTCAATGATAATCCCCAGAATGTTGATGGTGATGTTTCAGACTGGGCCTGCTTTAGCACAGTGGGCTAAACAGCTGGCTTGTAATGCAGAACAATGCCAGCAGCGCGGGTTCAATTCCCATACTGGCCTCCCCGAACAGGCGCCGGAATGTGGCGACTAGGGGCTTTTCACAGTAACTTCATTGACGCCTACATGTGACAATAAGTGATTATTATTATTAATGGAATCATTCAATGTCAAGGGGTGATGGTTAGGTTCTCTCTTGTTGGAAATGGCCATTAGCCTGGCACTTGAGTAGCGTGAAAGGTATTTGCCACTCATCAGTCCAAACCCGAATATTGTCCAGGGCTTGCTGCGTCCAAGGCTTGCTGCATTTAGGACACTGACTGCTTCAGTAAAAAAAGTAAATTCAAAAATATGAATTTAGATAATACTCTTACAGTAAAATATTTTCAAATGGTCACGTCGAGAAGAACAAATATAAAGGAACAACGTTCACAGTTTGATGGAAGAGCTAGAATTTGTTGAAAAATGAATTCAAAGAAGGTTTTTAAAGAGCAACTGAGAGGCAGAGGGAGGAATATTTGGAGAGTACAGCTTTAAAAGGACTTGGCTCCTCGCTCTGCAACTGGATTCTCGACTTCCTGACCCATAGATCACAATCAGTAAGGATAAACAACAACAGCTCCTCCACAACAGTCCTCAATACTGGGGCTCCGCAAGGCTGTGCACTTAGACCCCAACTATACTCCTTATACACACACGACTGCATGGCAATATTTGGCTCCGACACCATCTACACATTTGCTGATGACATGGCCGTAGTGGGTCAGACCTCGAACAATGATGAGTCAGAATACAGGAGGGAGAGAGAGAACCTAGTGGATTGGTGCAACGACAACAATCTATCCCTCAACGTCAGAAAACCCAAGGAGCTGGTCATTGACTTCAGGAAGCAATGCATCGTACAGATTCCTGTCTGCATCAATGGTGCCACGGTGGAGATGGTTGACAGCTTCAAATTCCTCGGTGGGCACATCACAAGCAATCTGCCCTGGTCCACCCACATCGACGCTACGACCAAGAAAGCACAACAGTGCCTATATGTCCTCAGGAAATTCGGCATGTCCACATTGGTTCTTACCAACTTTGACAGATCATAGAATTTACAGTACAGGAGGCCATTCGGCCCATTGAGTCTACACCAGCCCTTGGAAAGGCATCCCACATAAGCCCATGCCTCCACCCTATCCCCGTAACCTGCACATCTTTGGACTGTGGGAGGAAACCGGAGCAACCAACTTTGACAGATCATAGATCATGGAATTTACAGTACAGAAGGAGGCCATTCGGCCCATTGAGTCTACACCGGCCCTTTGAAAGAGCACCCCACATAAGCCCATGCCTCCACCCTATCCCCGTAACCTGCACATCTTTGGACTGTGGGAGGAAACCGGAGCACCCACAGGAAATCCACGTAGACACGGCGAGAACGTGCAGACTGCACAGAGTGAGCCAAGCCGGGAATCCCACCTGGGACCCTGGAGCTATGTAGCAACTGTGCCAACCACTGTGCTACCCTAACTGGATAGAGGTCCCTCATCTTTTGTGATGCCCAGGACAAGACTGGACAGCACGGTGGCTCAAGTGGTTAGCACTGCAGCTTCACGGCGCTGAGGTCCCTGGTTCGATCCCGGCTCTGGGTCACTGCCCGTGTGGAGTTTGCACATTCTCCCCGTGTTCACGTGGGTTTCACCCCCACAACCCAAAGATGTGCAGGGTAGGTGGATTGGCCACACTAAATTGCCCCTGAATTGGAAAAAATGAATTGGTACTCTAAATTTATTTTTAAAATAAAAGGATAACAAGACATTAAAATCCAAGCTGGACGACCTGAAGAACTGATCCAGAATGCAAAATATTTGTGTTGTGGGGTTACCAGAGGGGATCAAAGGCCGCATCCCAATTTAGTTTTTCTCAGACCTGTTCCACTAAATGGTGGGTGAAGGTGCATTTCCATCCACCGCCCAGAATTAGACTGCATCCACTGTTCACTTCAACCCAAGCCTCAGTCTGGAGATCCTCCTCATCCTGTAATTGCAAGGTTTCCCAGCTTTAAGGAGAAGGGGTTGGTGCTTTGATGGGCAAGACAGCACCGGGATTTGCGCCAAGAGAAGCACCCTATCTGCTGCATCACAGCCTGGTATGTCAACTTCTCAGCCCAAGACCGTTAGAAACTGTAGCGTCGTGAACACCGCCCCGTCCATCACACGAACCCGCCTCCCATCCATTGACTCAGTCTACACCTCCCACTGCCTTGGGAAAGTGGGCAGGATAATCAAAGACCCCTCCCACTTGGGTTATTCTCTCTCAACTTCTTCCATCAGGCAGGAGGTACAAAATCTGAGAACACGCACTAACAGGTTCAAAAACGGCTTCTTCCCCGTTGTTACCAGACTCCTAAATGACCCACTTATGGACTGAACTGATCTCTTCACACATCTTCTCTACTGAGTAGTACTACACTCTGTATGCTCAACCAATGCCTGTGCCTATGTATTTACATTTTGTATTTATGTGTGTCCTATGTTTTTCATGTATGGAATGATTTGACTGGACTGTACGCAGAACAAAGTTTAAGTTTTCACTGTACCTCGGTACCCATGACAAAAATCAAATACAAAAAGGTCTGTAACTAATGTAAGGAAAAGAGAATAGGCCATGCATACACAGAAGGGCTGAATCAGAGGACCAAAGGTTGTAGAAAACATAAGGCTCTAAGAGGTTAGAGAAATAGGTTGGGCAAGATCGCGAAGGCAGTTAATGAATGGACATAATGTTGTGGGAGAGAAAGCCAGTGCAGATCAACAAGGACTGACAATGGTTGAGTGAAATATAATGAAGGGAAAATATGAGTTTTGGATAATAATTAGTATTTATGGAGAGTTGAGAATGGGTGTGGGGACTTTGAAAAAGGTGAACCAAGAATGGTAAAGCATGGTTCAAGGTTTCAGTGACAATGGGTCCGAGAGTGCAAAAAATAGGAAAAACATTGTAAAGTACAAATAAGTTGTTTTTCTGATTGTCAAAATATTGAGCTTGAAGTTTGGCTCTAGATAAAACAGGATGTTGAAGTGTTCTACAAATTGAATCAGTGCTTGGGAAAGTGACAGAGTCAGTGGCAAGGAGATCAGTTTATTGTTGGAGCCAAATTCCATCTTCTGGCTGTTCAATTGGAATAAATTGCAATTTAGCCACAACTTTATATCAAACAGATAGGCTTACAGCACAGTGTAGAAATTGAGGAAAGTGGTGAAGACAGGGCTGGGTATTGTCGACATATATATGTCGCCTTGACCAAGTAGCAGCTGAGGAATAGAAGCTGATAGAATGATTGAAGACAACATTTTCCTGGGATGTCAGCAGAAGAGAAAATATCCTGGGGTGAAGGATCAAGGTGACAGGTCATTACAGAAAGGCGAGGGAAAAGATGAAAAAGAGATGGAGGACAAGACAGAAGAGCAAGAGAAAGTGGGAACAAGATAGGGAAACAGGAGAGGGAGAGAGAGCACAGTTTAGATTACAATCATAGAATTTACAGTGCAGAAGACATTACATAGACTGTGGCAGAAAGCGAACATGATGGTTGAGAGGAAATGATCAATCCAATTATAGAAGTGGTTCGCACTGCTGTCCCTCACCTCACCAGGGACCCAGGTTCAATTCCGACCTCAGCTGACTGGGTGAGGTTTGCAATTGCTCCCTGTGTCTGCCTGGGGTTTCCTCCCAGTCCAAAGATGTGAAGGTTAGGTGGATTGGCCAGGCTTAATTGCGTCTTAGTGTCCAAAGGTGCTAGTTTCGGAGTCGGTGCCGACTCGATGGGCCGAATGGCCTCGTTCTGCACGGCAGGGATTCTAAAATTCAACACCCGAGGGCCTGACTTGAGGGAGAATATAGCAAGCAGCAATGGATGGGGTCTGTTTTAGGAGGCGGCTGATGAGCAGAATTTGATCCAGGGGAATGAATGTGTGATCCGGTAACACGGTGAGCGATCAGCCTCGAACCTTAAACCAGAAAATGCAGTCCAAAAGCTTACAGAACAGAGCCCAAGGAAACCTCTGCCTGATGAGACTTAAATGCAGGCAGAACGCATAAGAGCGACCAAAGCAAGTTAACTCATTTGAGGCGAGCACAGAAATCCAGTCCTCCGGGGAAGAACGAGTTTAAAATGATTGGATTCCCCTCCCCCGCTAATATCACAGGTTGGCCATTTCAGCATTGTAACATTTCTGTGTTACAGCGTTCTGCTGTGATGGGGAACAGAAATTTCAGAAAGCAAAGTTATATAATCAAAAGTGGACAGTAATGTCCCCCCAAGGGGCCAGGAAGAATCTAATTCAATAGCAGGCCGCCATTTAAACAAGAGGAGGAGAAACATACGGGGGGGGGTAGCTGGCTCCTGTGGTGACCCTGCTGCAGAGAGATTTCAAACATGGCTTTCCAATGCGGAGCAGCCGGCAGCACTCCAGCCTGCTGCCAAGTTGGGCGACGGGGGGGTGCGGACATTAACTTTGCCGACCCCGACCACCACCAATGTGGACTCGGCAGTTACCGAGTGAAAACATTCCAAAGTTACCCCCCCCCCCCCCCCCCGCTCTGCACAGGAAAGGCACTCGCTTGTCTCCCCAAACTTACCCAGACGAACTCAAAACTCTCCTTTGGAGGAAGTCGGCATCGATGCAAACTTTCAACCGCACTTGGCCGCTACCCGAAAGAAATATTCGGCCAGGGGCCTGGAGCAGAGGGGGTGAAGAGGAAAAGCTCCCGGAGACGGCGCGGGCCCCCCACTGTAGTGTTAGCCGAATTCAACTGGCATCGCTTTTCCCGAAACTCCCAAGTTTTGTTCTGTCGCGATGGCTGGATTTCTCCTCCAGTCAAGGAGTTGAAAAGCTGCCGACCTCTCGCGTATTCCTTCTCTCCTCTCCTCCCTGTGGAGAGTCAATCTCTCACTTTGGTCAGTTCCAGGCTGTAATTAACAAACCCATTACCGCATCATTTCCTCTTTGTCCAATTTCCCCAAGCAGACACCCAAGGGTGGGGGTGGGAGAGATATTGTCTGGGGAGGGAAACACTCTAGTCGAATTCAATATCAGACACCCTCTGTTCATACTTCACAGAGCATTCCTTTCTGTTGCTCAAGTCGGGATTGCAATTTTTAAATCTCGATTATCTTCTATGATAAAGTTAATCATGAAGTATCTTTCAAATCTTTCGGCACAACATCAAGGGCCGAAGGGCCTGATTGGTGCTGTACTGTTCTATATTCTTCTGCAACTAGGAATCGATCAGCTCCCAGTGACTGGAATTGTTTTCAAATCAAACTAATCATTCAGAATTCGATCAAATTATACAACTATTCTACAGCAGTGGCATGCCCAATGCACATTTCTAGTTCTTGTCTCATGCATGAAGGGCGTGAAGTTTCAGTTGGGGCGCTTGATAGTTACAAGGAAGCGAGGAAGGATCTAAAGAGAGAGCTGAGATGAGCAAGGAGGGGACATGAGAAGTCTTTGGCAGGTAGGATCAAGGAAAACCCAAAAGCTTTCTATAGGTATGTCAGGAATAAAAGAATGACTAGGGTAAGAGTAGGGCCAGTCAAGGACAGTGGTGGGAAGTTGTGTGTGGAGGCTGAGGAGATAAGCGAGATACTAAGGGCGTGATTCTCCGCACTCACGACGGTGCGGAGAATAGCGTGGCTCGTAAAATTTTACGGCCACGCTGTTCCGACGCCCTCCCGCTATTCTCCCCCCCCCCCACGCCCGACTCCCGATACGAATCGCTGCCGCCGTTTTTTTACGGCCAGCAGTAATTCTCAGCTGATCGATGGGCCGAGTTCCCAGCCCTTTACGGCTGTTTTTACGAACGGCAAACACACCTGGTCTGGCCGTTCGTAAAAACGGCCATAAACTCTCGATTTTTAAAACCATGGCACCGATTGGCACGGCAGTACCATGGCCGTGCCAAGGGTGCCATGGGCCCGCGATCGGTGGGCACCGATCGCGGGCAGCGGGCCCGATGCCCGCGCACTCTTTGTCCCTCCGCCGCCCCGCTGTATCACTTCGCGGGGCGGCTGAGGGGCATCCTGGCCCGCGCATGCGCGGGTTTCGCGCAAATGCGCGATGACATCATCCGCGGGTTGGAGTCTTCCAATCCGCGCATGCGCGGCTGACGTCATATGACGCGTCAGCCGGCGCTAACTCTGGCAAGCGGGCTTAACGAAATTCGTTAAGCCCGCGATGTCGGAGTTTACGGCGTCGGCATGCTAGCCCCGACCGGGGACCAGAATCGGTTCCCGGTCGGGAAGGGGGGGGCTGGCGTCAAACCCGCCCGGATTTGACGCCAGCCTTACGATTTCTCCCCAAATGGGAGAATCGCGCCCAGGATGAATACTTTTCGTCAGTATTCACTCAAGAAAAAGATAATATTGTGGAGGAGAATGCTGAGACCCAGGCTATTAGAATAGATGGCATTGAGGTGCGTAGGGAAGAAGTGTTGGCAATTCTGGACGAGGTGAAAATAGATAAGTCCCCGGGGCCGGATGGGATTTATCCTAGGATTCTCTGGGAAGCCAGGGAAGAGATTGCTGAGCCTTTGGCTTTGATTTTTAGGTCATCATTGGCTACAGGAATAGTGCCAGAGGACTGGAGGATAGCAAATGTGGTCCCTTTGTTCAAGAAGGGGAGTAGAGATAACCCCGGTAACTATAGGCCGGTGAGCCTAACGTCTGTGGTGGGTAAAGTCTTGGAGAGGATTATAAAAGATACGATTTATAATCATCTAGATAGGAATAATATGATTAGGGACAGTCAGCATGGTTTTGTGAAGGGTAGGTCATGCCTCACAAACCTTATCGAGTTCTTTGAGAAGGTGACTGAACAGGTAGACGAGGGTAGAGCAGTTGATGTGGTGTATATGGATTTCAGTAAAGCGTTTGATAAGGTTCCCCACGGTCGGCTATTGCAGAAAATACGGAGGCTGGGGATTGAGGGTGATTTAGAGATGTGGATCAGAAATTGGCTAGTTGAAAGAAGACAGAGAGTGGTAGTTGATGGGAAATGTTCAGAATGGAGTTCAGTTACGAGTGGCGTACCACAAGGATCTGTTCTGGGGCCGTTGCTATTTGTCATTTTTATAAATGACCTAGAGGAGGGCGCAGAAGGATGGGTGAGTAAATTTGCAGACGACACTAAAGTCGGTGGAGTTGTAGACAGTGCGGAAGGATGTTGCAGGTTACAGAGGGACATAGATAAGCTGCAGAGCTGGGCTGAGAGGTGGCAAATGGAGTTTAATGTGGAGAAGTGGAGGTGATTCACTTTGGAAAGAATAACAGGAATGCGGAATATTTGGCTAATGGTAAAATTCTTGGTAGTGTGGATGAGCAGAGGGATCTCGGTGTCCATGTACATAGATCCCTGAAAGTTGCCACCCAGGTTGATAGGGTTGTGAAGAAGGCCTATGGTGTGTTGGCCTTTATTGGTAGAGGGATTGAGTTCCGGAGCCATGAGGTCATGTTGCAGTTGTACAAAACTCTAGTACGGCCGCATTTGGAGTATTGCGTACAGTTCTGGTCGCCTCATTATAGGAAGGACGTGGAAGCTTTGGAACGGGTGCAGAGGAGATTTACCAGGATGTTGCCTGGTATGGAGGGAACATCTTATGAGGAAAGGCTGATGGACTTGAGGTTGTTTTTGTTAGAGAGAAGAAGGTTAAGAGGTGACTTAATAGAGGCATACAAAATGATCAGAGGGTTAGATAGGGTGGACAGCGAGAGCCTTCTCCTGCGGATGGAGGTGGCTAGCATGAGGGGACATAGCCTTAAATTGAGGGGTAATAGATATAGGACAGAGGTCAGAGGTGGGTTTTTTACGCAAAGAGTGGTGAGGCCGTGGAATGCCCTACCTGCAACTCGCCAACATTGAGGGCATTTAAAAATTTATTGGATAAGCATATGGATGATAAGGGCATAGTGTAGGTTAGATGGCCTTTAGATTTTTTCCATGTCGGTGCAACATCGAGGGCCGAAGGGCCTGTACTGCGCTGTATCGTTCTATGTTCTATGTTCTATGCATGCTGGCACATTTCACATGGCGGCGCTTACCATAAGCAGTAATGACGGGGAGATGCCAGCATTGGACTGGGGTGAGCACAATAAGAAGTCTTACAACACCAGGTTAAAGTCCAATAGGTTCGAATCACTAGCTTTCGGTGCACTGCTCCATCCTCAGGTGAATCCTGAGGAAGGAACTGTGCTCCAAAATTGCTTTCTGCAATTTCACCTGAGGACGTAGCTCCGCTCAGAAAGCTAGTGATTGGAAACAAACCTGTTGGACTTTAACCTGGTGTTGTAAGACTTCTTACCATATGCAATAAAGGTGACCAGTCTTGTGTCGATTACAGTACATTGGTGTGAAAGTGCATTGATAAAATGGACGATTATGTCAAATAATATTCTGATTAAGTAATTTTGGGTGAATATTTTTACCACTGTCATACAGATCAATATTGCATGATTCTACATATCTCTGTCAGTCACCGACCTTGGTTTTCTATTAAGGGAATTAAAAACTTGTCTCAAAAATCTTCTAGCTCGTTTCAAATCATTTACAAAAATGACCATTTAGACCATGTCACACCCCAATAAAGACAAATTGGATTTTGGATTGAGGAAAATAAATCATTGGCTGTTTTGATTCTCATTTCAAATATAAAGTACAGGAACACTGAACATCCTTCCTCTCTCAGGAACAAAAATAGACTACTTTGAATTGGTCACTTCAAACAAAGGTTCTAAAATCCATGATGTAGCTTATGTAACTTATTGCAAAAGAAGAACTGCTTCGTTGATGATTTACTTGATTCAATTTTTATTCCTTTCTGTTGGCAAGTGCCCTGACCTCTTGGGGATCCTGCCATCCAGTAAAAGTTCTATCCAGAATTTCACAGTGGCAAGGGCATTAAAAGTACAGTGGGGCAGTTATTAAATGGATCACTGAGGTCATCCTAGTGATGGACTAGATTTAGAGGCATGAAATGGTGAGAGGATTTGTGTGTGAGAGTCATGGGATGGCTTTTTCCAAGGATGTTTGACAGCAGTGGGATGGCTAGAGGCAGATGAGGAAATGATTAATGAGAATCCTGTTGACAATAGAGACGTCAGATATCTTCAGGTCACGTCTGGAGGGTGAGAGCGAAGGAGGTGAGATGGGGAAGGAATTTGATTGTGATGTGAGACTCTGTGCGCAGGTGGAGGTTGAATTCAGCAATGTGAAGCCGAGTGGCTGCTCAAAGGCACAAATTGGATGCTGTCAGGAATGAGAAGAGGGGGTGGGGGTCAAGGGTGGTGGTCCAGGGAGGGAGGAGATGAGGAATAATTTGAAGGAGAAATGGTGAGGAAGGAAAAGGTTGAGGCATTTGAATGCAAAGGATGAGTTTGGAGTGTGGGAGAATAGATTGAGGTGGATACCACAACAGCAGTTATTGGGGGGAGGGGATCCAAGATTGAGAAGAACCATGATAGTCTGAAGAGAAATGTGAATTTGTAGACCCGAGATGGAGAATAATCTGAATTCTTGTGCAGAGGCTGTCGTCGGGGGATCTGCAAGGCGGTTAGGTAGCGGTTGAAAAGTTGTTCAGTGAGCTTGTGGTCACTGGTTTAGGCCAAGGTAGCAGAAATAATGAAGCAAACGTCACCTGAAACCTACGGAATTCCCGAGTGTATAGGTTGGGGCAGCAGCAGGAAAAATTCAGTGAATAGTTATAGTGTATTTTGAAACAGTTTACAATCTGTTGTGGGCAAAGTATTGGAAAGGTTTATAAGAGATAGGATGTATAATCATCTGGAGAGGAATAATTTGATTAGAGATAGTCAACATGGATTTGTGAAGGGTAGGTCGTGCCTCACAGACCTTATTGAGTTCTTTGAGAAGGTGACCAAACAGGTGGATGAGGGTAAAGCAGTTGATGTGGTGTATATGGATTTCAGTAAAGCGTTTGATAAGGTTCCCCATGGTAGGCTACTACAGAAAATACGGAGGCATAGGATTCAGGGTGATTTAGCAGTTTGGATCAGAAATTGGCTAGCTGGAAGAAGACAAAGGGTGGTGGTTGATGGGAAATGTTCAGACTGGAGTCCAGTTACTAGTGGTGTACCACAAGGATCTGTTTTGGGGCCACTGCTGTTTGTCATTTTTATAAATGACCTGGATGAGGGAGTAGAAGGATGGGTGTGTAAATTTGCATATGACACTAAAGTCGGTGGAGTTGTGGACAGTGCAGAAGGATGTTACAAGTTACAGAGGGACATAGATAAGCTGCAGAGCTGGGCTGACAGGTGGCAAATGACAGGGGCTGGTTTAGCTCACAAGGCTAAATCGCTGGCTTTTAAAGCAGACCAAGCGGGTCAGCAGCACGGTTCGATTCCCGTACCAGCCTCCCCGGATAGGCGCCGGAATGTGGCGACTAGGGGCTTTTCACAGTAACTTAATTGAAGCCTACTCGTGACAATAAGCGATTTTCATTTTTTCATTTCATTTTCAAATGGAGTTTAATGCAGAAAAGTGTGAGGTGATTCATTTTGGAAGGAATAACAGGAAGACAGAGTACTGGTCTAATGGTAAGATTCTTGGCAGTGTGGATGAGCAGAGAGATCTCGGTGTCCATGTACATAGACCCCTGAAAGTTGCCACCCAGGTTGAGAGGGTTGTTAAGAAGGTGTACGGTGTGTTAGCTCTTATTGGTAGAGGAATTGAGTTTCGGAGCCATGAGGTCATGTTGCAGTTGTACAAAACTCTGGTGCGTCCGCATTTAGGGTATTGCGTGCAGTTCTGGTCACCACATTATAGGAAGGATGTGGAAGCATTGGAAAGGGTGCAGAGATGATTTACCAGGATGTTGCCTGGTATGGAGGGAAGATCTTATGAGGAAAGGCTGAGGGACTTGAGGCTGTTTTCGTTAGAGAGAAGAAGGTTAAGAGGTGACTTAATTGAGGCATGCAAGATGATCAGAGGATTGGATAGGGTGGACAGTGAAAGCCTTTTTCCTCAGATGGTGATGTCCAGCACGAGGGGACATAGCTTTAAATTGAGGGGAGATAGATATAGGACAGATGTCAGAGGTAGGTTCTTTACTCAGAGAGTAGTAAGGGCGTGGAATGCCCTGCCTGCAACAGTAGTGGACTCGCCAACACTAAACACATTCAAATGGTCATTGGATAGACATATGGACAATAAGGGAATAGTGTAGATGGGCTTTAGAGGGGTTTCACAAGTCGGCGCAACATCGAGGGCTGAAGGGTCTGTACTGCGCTGTAATTTTCTATGTTCTATCTATAGATTTCTCACCAGGAAAATGTGCCTGCACATCACAACATCACTGATATTTAGTGCTGAGTTGTGCTCGCCAATGACTGAGAGCAAGCTGGTGCAAACTGGGTGCAAGGATGCTCTGATCGGAAAAGGCCTAAATCATACCTAACATTGGGCCTCAGGCCTCATTTTCATCAAACTGATGGTCGGTGGACTCAGAAGTGGCAACTCCAGTCAGCTCACTAGGTAAGAGGCCTTGAAGATCGAGCTGTTGCTTTGCCAGCAGTGACTCTTGGATAAGTTCCTGACATAAAGAGAACTGGGAGATGCATGTCTGCAAGTTGGCAGCAGCTGCAACTGTGGCGAGTGGCAGCCATCAAGAAGGGAATATACCATCAGTGATCGCAAAGGGGGATTGAAGTTTTTTTCTCTACTCTTCTGAATTTCAGGTGAAAGAATGGCTTGTGAAAGTCAATCTGCCAGTCAATTCAACTATTGAGTTCTGAATGTGGTAAGAAGCCCTGCATGGTCAAACCGATATGTGACCCTTCTTATCCACTGGGGCATCAAACATTAAAAATAACCTTTATTGTCACAAGTAGGCTTACATTAACACTGCAATGAAGTTACTGTGAAAAGCCCCTAGTTGCCACATTCCGGCACCTGTTCGGGCACAGAGACAGAATTCAGAATGTCCAAATTACCTAACAGCACGTCTTTCGGGACTTGTGGGAGGAAACCGGAGCACCCGAAGAAAACCCACGCAGACATGGGGAGAACATGCAGACTCCGCACAGACAGTGACACAAGCCGGGAATAAAACCTGGGACCTTGGAGCTGTGAAGCAACAGTGCTAACAACTGTGCTACCGTGCTGCAGTGCTCAGTTGGCATATCATTCAGTGCCACTACATTGCTTAATGCGCCACTCATAACTAATTCTGTGCGTGCTTCACACCTGACACCATTGCTTCACTCTGTGGTTTCTTGCTGCAAGCTTGAATTTGGATTTCCTGATCTTGTGATTGATCGTGAATTCCTGTCTCTTTGCAGAAATCCCTCTCCCCAAAAGAGAAACAGGGTCAGGAAAGGACCGTAGCTGTATGCAGTCTGATTAGATACAAAAGGAGTGCCTTTGTGAACTGGAGGAAGCAGTTTGAAGAGGGAAAGTGGCTCTGTTAATGGGGGGGGGGGGATTGAATGGTCGGAAGGGGATGAACGTCTGTAAACTGAGAGGCAAAATGTCCCTGTATGAACTCGGGGAAATAGTGGAGAGGGTGGGTGGCATCCATAGATTTTGAGTAAACAATGATGAAGTTAGTTGTTGAATAAAAACAAACCCAAATGTCACTTAGCTTTTGATATTTAAATTTCTATTCATTGCAAAGTTTAAAAATGTTCAAACGCTAATTAGATTGAACAATTTGTGGTGTAAATATTGAAAAATTCACAAAATGCTATACCAGTAGACCTACATTCCTAAACAAATATGCCAGTAAACATGATGGGTGGGGGGTAGACCCTGCATATGTCATTGTATACAGATAAGTGGGGCTGGTGAAGGTGAGGGGTCTGTATTTGAATGAAGGGTTTACCAGTCTGGAGAAGATAAGGGAGAGGGTAGAGCTGATGAGGAAGAGTGAGTTCAGGTATTTGCAGGTTAGGAACTTTGCACAAAAGGATTGGAGGCGGTTCCCTAGGTTGCCTGGCTACACCCTGCTGTAGCGACTGCAGCTTCCAAATGTGGAAGGGGAGGGAAGAATTTGGGATATATACAAGTGGCTGGGGAAGCAGGGAGGCGAGCAAGTGGTGAAGATCAAGGAGAAATGGGAAGGGGAGTAGGGAGGGGAGATCAATTGGGAGTATGGAGTGAGGCACTGCTTAGGGTAAACGGGACCTCCTCTTGTGCAAGGATGAGCCTGATGCAGTTTAAGGTGGTGCACAGGGTGCATATGACTCGCTCGAGAATGAGTCAGTTCATTCATAGGGTAGCAGGTGAGTATGAGAGGTGAGGGCGGGGCCAGCGAATCACACGCACATGTTTTTGGGTTGCGAAAAATTGGGAAGATTCTGGGCAAGAGTGTTCACGGTCTGAGCCAGGATAGTGGAGGAGAAGGTGGACCCGGACCCTTTGGTGGTGATATTTGGGGTTTCAGAGAAGCCGGAGCTCATGGAGGAGAGGAAAGCTGATGTCATGGCCTTCGCCTCTCTGATTGCACAGCGGCGAATTTTACTGGAGTAGCGGTTGGCATTGCCACCGGGGGTAGCGGCTTGGTTGCATGATCTGTATGACTTCCTGTGGTTGGAGAAGATAAAGTATGAGTTACAGGGCTCTGCAGCGGGGTTTGAGAAAAGGTGGAGGGCGTTTGTGACCGTGTTTGAGGAGCTGTTTGCCGCGGGGGTTGAGGAGAGGGGTAGTGATCTCTGTACATCAATATACATGATCAGTGTATGTAAAACTAGTACAGTCAATTCAACACTAGATGTCTCACTATCAGATGGTATAAAAATGACTTTCCCGCTCTTTCTGAGAGAATGTGCTTCAGGAGAGTGAACAGACAAAGACACAGAATAGTTAGAGAGAGAAGTTATACGTTATTTCATTATTACATTGTATAGTTAGTTAGTTATCTTTACTGTATTTTATTTGTTTAACTAGTTGAGTATTATTTATATTACTCAATAAATTAGTTCATCTTTACAAGAAGACTATTGTTCATTTCATCAACTCGGCTTGTTCAAAGAGTAATATACTATATGACACAAGGTAATATAACGGGGGAGGGTGAAAAAGGGAAAACATTTGTACAGACTGTATAGTTGATTGCTGGGAAGTTTGTTTCCCTGGGTATTTATTTGCTGCAACCTGTTTTGATACATGTTTGTAATAAAATACATTTGTAAAAGAAAGTAATTGTGTACAATTCTCAAATGTCTAAAACCTTGACATAAAAGTGCTCGGTTTGATACATGACGGCATTGAAATTTTGAATCTTAGCCAAGCCTGAGATAGGAATTTTACATTAGCTACTCCATTCCTGACAAGGTAGAGGAACAAACTACCGAGGGATCACTCCCAGGTCCCACAAAGAATCTCATAGTAAATACCACGACTGAATTAAAAAACACCCCATAGTAATGAGCAATCTCATGTAGTTGTATCCTGTTAGTTTAATAAAAACAATCACTGGAAGTCTGAAACAAAAACATAAAAAGCTGGGAAACTGCTCATCAGAAAAAATAACATCTGTGTAGAGAACAGATAAGTTAACATTTCAGCCACAGCCATTTTGTTTTAAAAAGTATTTTTCATTTTAAGAAATAAGGCAAATGTCCTTTTTGGCAGAAATCCAGTCATATTTATACAATCAAGGGCAGCACGGTGGCACAGTGGGTTAGCCCTGCTGCCTCACGGCGCCGAGGTCCCAGGTTCGATCCCGGCTCTGGATCACTGTCCTTGTGGAGTTTTCATATTCTCCCCGTGTTTGTGTGGGTTTCGCCCCCACAACTCAAAAGATGTGCAAGGCGGGTTTATTGGCCATGCTAAATTGCCTCTTAATTGGAAAAAATTAATTGGATAATCAAGATTTTAAAAAATATATATATTTATACAATCAAGACATTGCTTTGGGGGAAAGTGCAAGGTTGAATGTGCTTCCTCTGAGAATCCCTCCTCCTCAGAAGCAACCAGCCACCTGTATTTCCAGCTGTTTGCTCTTTTGCATGCATGATCTGCATGAGAAAACAGAGAGATTGAGGCATTATGTGCTTCTCAATGCATCAATCTATCCATGCCGACTGTGGACCTCCATGTGTCCAGTGGTGGGAACATGAGTACCATTACTTGTGTGTTCCAGATGCACCTTTCGGGCCCTGTACATGTCCACACACCATCTTGAAGGTGTACTCCTAACTCACCATCAGTGATGCATCAGCCACCATTCTGCCATGCCAGCTCCAAGGTCTCCTCTTTACGGGAGTCAGATTGGACAGAAATGATGCCCAGTCAGCTTTTGGCTCATTCCTTTTTGGGATAGGCTGTCTTCACCTGCTGATTATCCCTGTTTGCAACAGTAGTGAACTCGCCAACATTGAGGGCATTTAAAAGTTTATTGGATAAGCATATGGATGATAAGGGCATAGTGTAGGTTAGATGGCCTTTAGTTTTTTTTTTCCATGTCGGTGCAACATCGAGGGCCGAAGGGCCTGTACTGCGCTGTATCGTTCTATGTTCTATGTTCTATGTTCTATTACCACCTACCCCACCCCTCAGCTAATGAATCAATACTCCTCCATGTTGAACACCAATTGGAAGAAGAACAAACATTGGCACGAGCACAGAATGTACTCTGGGTGGGAAGGCTTCAATGTCCATCACCAAGAGTGGTTCAACGCCAAATGTTCTTTTTCACAGAAATCCAGTCATATTTATACAATCAATATCTTGATTGCGGCCTGTGTCAGCTCAGCATGTTCCTTCAGTTATCAATTTATAATTACACCATTTTAAGGTGTGGCATTGATTTTTCTTTTACTCTCCTCTCAAACAGTTTACTTTCGAGACACAATGTAGAGGAAGAAGGGGCAGAGACACACTTGGTCCTTACCCCAGGTATAGGTGTGGAGATATTATGCAAATAAAATATAATAGTTTATTTGTCTCACTTCCGTCTCTCATTGCCAGTGAGGTCCCCTTTTGAAGACATACCTAGAAGAAAGGAATCTTAGGCTTATTCAGAGAGAGGCACTGAACAAAGGCATGGAACAAATAGTGAATCCATTTGGATAACCTGAAAAGGAGTTGCCAAATCATGGTTGCGAGTCCTCCAGTATGTATAATGTTCTGGCCTGAGGCATTTACTTCTCTGTAACCTCCCAATGCGGTAGTGTGTCCCCTTTAATGGGAGACGGCTCTACAGAACACATGATTGGCTTAGTGGCCAGTCATGCACAAACCCCTGCCAATGGGAATATTGTGTGGGACCATGGGACTAGGATCCTGGGCAGTGTAGACCAGGGGGCTGATGTGGGAAGACTTGTGTAGTGTTCTGTGCCTGTTACTTAAATGCCTTTGCCTTTCATCAATAAACCCATTTGTTACTACTGGAAGCCTCCAGTGTGTGCCAAGCTTGAAAGCACCAGGGAGATTTTGAAGATCATTAGAAATTCCAAGACCTCAGTGACCTACAAAGAGCAGGTGGCCAATCTGAATTTGTTTTTTATGGAAGAACATAGACCCAATCAGTTGGGAAGAGACTGGTTCCAGAAGTTAGGCTCAACTAGCTGAAAATCTTCAAAATATCTGACATAGAACATAGAACATAGAACAGTACAGTACAGAACAGGCCCTTCGGCCCTCGATGTTGTGCCGAGCAATGATCACCCTACTCAAACCCACATATCCACCCTATACCCGTAACCCAACAACCCCCCCCTTAACCTTACTTTTTAGGACACTACGGGCAATTTAGCATGGCCAATCCAACTAACCCGCACATCTTTGGACTGTGGGAGGAAACCGGAGCACCCGGAGGAAACCCACGCACACACAGGGAGGACGTGCAGACTCCGCACAGACAGTGACCCAGCCGGGAACCGAACCTGGGACCCTGGAGCTGTGAAGCATTTATGCTAACCACCATGCTACCGTGCTGCCTGGTGTCCTTTTAAAGGACGGTGTCCTTTAAAATGTCCTGAGGAGGTAAGAAGAGGTCTTCCATAAAGAATTGGGACGGATTAATGAGTAAAAGCCAAGATATATGTCTATCCGATTCAACAGCATTGCATCAGAAGGTTGAAGCAAAGCTAAAAGGATTGGAAGAGCTGAGTATAACCAAGTCGTTCAATTTTCAGAGTGGCGCACCAACAGTGTACTGTCTTTATACCTGATCAGTCGATAAGGATTTGTGAGGACTGTAAGCTGACGACAAATCAAGACATCCAGGTCAATTGGTATCTGATTCCCCGAATTGAAGACCTCTACCCCAAGCTGGTGGGACCTTCACTTATTCAAAATTGGACCTTAGTCATGCCTACCTGTATTTATAGTTGGATGAGGAGGTTTGCTACAATCAATTTTCTGAATTGGAATGAAGTGACAGTTCACTTAGTGAGTGAAAATTGCTGTGGTAACATGCACTTTTATGTGCAATGGATAGTGACAGTAAATGCATCAATTTTCTTTCCATCACATGGCTGACCAGGAATCCTTCCTGCTATTGGCATGAGTTAGAAAGAGATGCAGGTTGATACTTAACTAGTTTAGTTGTGTTATGAACACATCTTCCTCAGCCATCAAATCCTGGGGTGGGTCTTGAACCCAGAACTCCTGGCTCGGAGGCAGGTCACAACCCGATGCACCACAAGACCTCCTGGTGATATTGTTGCAATGTTTCTGGAAATCGAGCAAGAATGAATAGATGGGGGATAGGTTGTCATAGATTATCATAGAATTTACAGTGCAGAAGGAGGCCATTCGGCCCATCGAGTTGGCACAGGCTCTTGGAAAGAGCACCCTACCCAAGGTCAACACCCCCACCCTATCCCCATAACCCAGTAACCCCACCCAAGACTAAGGACAATTTTGGACATTAAGGGCAATTTATCATGGCCAATCCACCTAACCTGCACATCTTTGGACTGTGGGAGGAAACCGGAGCACCCGGAGGAAACCCACGCACACACGGGGAGGATGTGCAGACTCCGCACAGACAGTGACCCAAGCCGGAATCGAACCTGGGACCCTGGAGCTGTGAAGCAATTGTGCTATCCACAATACTACTGTGCTGCCCCAATATATTGCCCCAATATATAAATATATTGTCGTTGAGATATATTTCAAGCAAACCCTTGAAAAAATAAATTATAACAAGCTATCTGGGAAAGGGAATGTGAGTGGTTTCATTTAACAATTATGTGCATCAGCTTTTCCCAGTTGGTAGCACCCCTGTCACTGAGTCAGAAAGTTACAAGTTCAATACTAATTCCAGACTTGGTCTTGTGGCACAGTGGGTAGCGGCCCCGCCTCTGAGCCAGAAGCTCCGGGTTTGAGTTGTCCAAGGAAGGTGGGTTTTTAACCCAGCCAAACAGGTTGAGTGTCAACCTGCAAATCCTTCCTACATGACAACAGCTGGCTCGAAGAGTGGGAGAGACTGCTGGTCAACCATGCTTGATGTAGAGTGGCACCCATCAAGCTACAAGCCTCTGGCGACAGAGTAGCAACATGTTCTAGGAATAATCAGCTGTGGAAACAGACAAACGTCTTCCTTAGTGCACCTTGGTGCAGGAAGAGAGTTGGAATTCCAAATTTAAGTATGCAATCCAGCTGACACTCCACTGCACATGTCAATCTAGAAGGGTAACAAACAGTTTAAAAAATAAATAAATTTACAGTTCCCAATTCATTTATTCCAATTAAGGGGCAATTTAGTGTAGCCAATCCACCTGCCCTGCACATCTTTGGGTTGGGGGGGTGAAACTCACACAAACACAGGGAGAATGTGCAAACTCCACAAGTACAGTGACCCAGGGCCGGGATCGAACCTGGGTGTGGTGAATGTGATTCACACCGGATTATAATCTGTATATACATGTGTCTGTATTGTAAGTGCAGTTGCACTACCTGTCCTCCAGGGGGAGTAGCTCTGGGAATGCTCAAGTTGTATGGGGCTTCTCCCTTGGCTCTGCCCAGGACTCCTCCCCTGGAAGCTCCTGTATAAAAGCTCAGTGCCACATGGTCAGCCGGCCAGTTCACCGAAAGTTCAATGGCTAACCGGCTGGCTCTGTTGTGAGTATATTAAAACCACTATTCTAATCCTACAAGCACGTGTCCGTAGAATTGTTGGTTCCAACACTGGGACCTCAGCACCATGAGGCAGCAGTGCTAACCACTATGCCACCGTGCTGTCAGGTAAACAGTTAAAGAAAAGCTGACAACTCATTGAAAGTGAACAGAAGAATGGTACTGACATGTAGAAACAAATAGGCTTCACAAGTATCTTGCCTCAAACTTGAGGTGTACACAACAATCCTTCATTTGAATTGGAGGAATAAAAAACACATTGTACACAAAAGACTGAAAAGAAAAGTCAAATATTAAAGCCGCACAATTGTTGGAACAAATCTAGGATGGCCTGAGGCACAATCACCCTGAAAAATGCTGGGTTTTTTTAACATTACACGATGCATTCTATTAACATTGGGCACTTCTGTATTTAATAATTTTTTTAAACAAACATTTTATTAAGGCATTTATGGTTTTATAACATCAAAAGATACAAATACAAATGTAAACATAGTTCAGTGCGTAACACCTCCCGCCATCTCCCAATGTTCCTGCCTAAGCGAGACAAAAAATTCCCAATTCCCCCCTACCCATCCCTTACTCCATAACGCCCCCCCCCCCCCCAACTTATTGAATCTGCTAACAGTTTAGTTTTCTCTGAAGAAGTCAATAAAAGGCTGCCACCTCCGAATGAACCCTAACGTTGATCCTCTTAGGGTGAACTTAATTTTTTCAATCCTGAGAAACCCAGCCATGTCACTAACTCAGACCCCTGATTTTGGGGGCTCGAGTCCCTCCAAGCTAGTAAGATCCGTCTCCGGACTACCAAGGAGGCAAAGGCCAAAACGTCAGCCTCTCTCGCCCCCTGGACTCCCGGGTCTTCCGACACTCCAAAATTTACCACCTCAGGACTCGGCACCACCCTCGTTTTTAGTTCCATGGACATGACATCGGCAAATCCCTGCCAGAATCCCCTAAGCTTCAAACATGTCCAAAACATGTGAACATGGTTTGCCCTCTTGCACACCTCACACACCTGTCCACCACCCCAAAAAACCTGCTCATCCGTGCCACCGTCATGTGTGCCTGGTGAGGAACGCCGACGCTAAGCTGCTGGCAAAGATCCTGGCCACTAGAATAGAGGATTGTGTGCCTGGGGTCATACATGAGGACCAGACAGGGTTTGTGAAGGGAAGGCAGCTGAACACAAACGTACGAAGGCTCCTCAACGTCATTATGATGCCGGCTGTGGAAGGGGAGGCGGAGATAGTGGTGGCATTAGACGCGGAGAAGGCCTTCGATAGGGTTGAGTGGGAGTACTTGTGGGAGGTGTTGGAGAGGTTTGGGTTTGGGGAGGGGTTTATCCGGTGGGTGAGGGCGTGAGGCTGCTCTACGAGACCCCGATGGCAAGTGTAGCCACAAATAGGAGGAGGTCGGAGTACTTTCGGCTGTATCGGGGGACGAGACAGGGGTGCCCCCTGTCCCCCTTGCTCTTCGCGTTGGCGATTGAGCCCCTGGCCATGGCACTGAGGGAGTCAGGGAACTGGAGGGGCCTGGTGCGAGGTGGGGAGGAGCATCGAGTGTCGCTGTACGCGGACGACCTGTTGCTGTATGTGGCGGACCCGGTGGGGGGGGACGCCGGAGGTGATGAGGATTCTTAGGGAATTCAGGGGTTTCTCGGGGTATAAGTTGAACCTGGGCAAGAGTGAGCTGTTTGTGGTGCATCCGGGGGATCAAGAGGAGGGGATTGGTAGGCTCCCATTGAAGCAGGCAGGGAAGAGCTTCAGGTACCTAGGGGTCCAGGTGGCAGGGAGCTGGGGGGCCCTGCACAAGCTCAACCTCACAAGATTGGTGGAGCAGATGGAGGAGGAGTTTAAGAGATGGGATATGTTACCGCTGTCACTGGCGGGGAGGGTGCAGTCCGTCAAGATGACGGTGCTCCCGAGGTTTTTGTTCCTGTTCCAGTGCCTCCCCATCCTTATCCCGAAGGCCTTTTTTAGGAGGGTCAACAGGAGTATCACGGGATTTGTGTGGGCGCATGGGACTCTGAGGGTGAGAAGAGTGTTCCTGGAACGAGGCAGGGATAGGGGGGGCTGGCGTTGCCCAACCTCTGTGGGTACTACTGGGCGGCCAACGCAGCGATGGTGCGTAAGTGGGTAATGGACGAGGAAGGGGCAGCGTGGAAGAGGATGGAGGCGGCGTATTTTGTGGGCACGAGCCTGGAGGCACTAGTAACGGCGCCGTTTCCGCTCCCTCCAACGAGGTATACCACGAGCCCGGTGGTGGCGGCTACCCTCAAAATTTGGAGGCAATGGAGACGGCACAGGGGAGAAATGGGGGGCTCGATGGAGACCCCGATACGGGGGAACCATCGGTTCGTCCCAGGGAGCATTGATGCCGGATTTCTGGGCTGGCACAGGGCAGGGGTTAGGAGGTTGAGGGACCTGTTTGTGGAAGGGAGGTTCGCGAGCTTGGGGGAGTTAGAGGGGAAGTTTGGGCTCCCCCCGGGAACATGTTTCGGTACATGCAGGTTAGGGTGTTTGCCAGGCGGCAGATGGATGGGGTTCCCCTTGTTGCCCCCACGTGGGTACGGGACAGGGTGCTCTCGGGGGTGTGGGTCAGAGGAGGGAGGATTTCGGACATATACCGGGTAATGCAGGAGGTAGACGAGGCCTTGGTGGAGGAACTGAAGGGTAAATGGGAAGAGAAGCTGGGTGAGGAGATTGAGGAGGGGACGTGGGCGGATGCCCTGGAGAGAGTGAATTCCTCCTCTTCCTGTGCGAGGCTTAGCCTCATACAGTTCAAGGTGCTGCATAGGGCCCACATGACTGGGTCAAGGATGAGCAGGTTTTTCGGGGGAGAGGACAGGTGTGCTAGGTGCTCGGGGAGCCCAGCGAACCACGCACATATGTTTTGGGCGTGCCCAGCGTTGGGGGAGTTTTGGAAGGGGGTAGCAAGGACGGTGTCGAGGGTGGTGGGATCCAGGGTCGAGCCAGGCTGGGGACTCACAATTTTTGGGGTTGCAGTGGAGCCGGGAGTGCAGGAGACGATAGAGGCCGGTGTTCTGGCCTTTGCGTCCCTAGTAGCCAGGCGGAGGATATTGCTCCAATGGAAGGATGCGAGGCCCCAAGCATGGAGGCCTGGATCTCGGATATGGCGGGGTTCATTAAATTGGAGAGGGTGAAATTTGCCCTGAGGGGATCAGTACAAGGGTTTTTCAGGCGGTGGCAGCCTATTCTGGACTTCCTGGGGGAAAGGTAGGGAAATAGGCCGATAGCAGCAGCAACCCGGGGGGGGGGTAAGGATTGGGGGGAGGGAGAACTGTGCACATGGGTTTGTGGAGGGTGCTATCTCTCTTTTTGTTTTTTTCCTTTTTTCTTTTTCTTTGTTTTTGTTCTTTCCTTTTGTTTGAAGTTGCTCTTGAAGCTGGGGGGGGGGGGGGAGGGGTATTGTTCATGGGTGTTACCCCATGTTGTATGTTAATAGAGTTAAGATGTTTATATTTTGTATTTTGTAAAAATTTCAATAAAAACTATTTTTTTTAAAATGTGTGCCCGGTGAACCACTTTGAATTGTATCAGGCTGAGCCTGGCAGATGATGAGGTCGCGTTGACTCTGCTAAGGGCATCCTCGCACAGACCCGCCTCTAACTCCTTTCACAACTCATCTTCCCATTTACACTTCAGCTCACCTATCCGGGTTTCCTCCCACTTCTTTATAGATTTCCGATACTTTCCCCTCTTCCACCCCCATTTTGGATACTACCTTGTCCTGTATCCCCAATGGCGATAGAAGCGGAAAGATCGAAACCTGCTTTCGCACAAAATCCCTCACCTGCAAATACCGAAACCCATTCCCACCCGGCAATTCAAACTCCACCTCCAAATCCTCCAAAGAAGGAAAGTTCCCATTGATAAATGATCCCCCAGCCTCTCAATCCCTGCTCTCTGCCACCTCCAAAACCCCCCATACATTCTCCCCGGTACAAACCGGTGATTACCACAAATTGGAGCCCACACTGATACTCTCTCCACTCCCATATGCTTCCGCCACTGCCCCCAAACTCTCAGGGCCGCCACTTCCACTGGGCTTGTGGAGTACTGGGCCGGCGAGAACGCCAGAGGAGCCATTCCCAATGCCCCCAAACCTGTGCCCTTAAATGAGTCCGCTTCCACCTGTTCCCACACCGAACCCTTCCCCACTACCCATTTCCTAATCATGGCTCTCTTTGCCGCCCAGTAGTTGTTCCTAAAGTTCGGCAATGCCAGCCCTCCCCCACCTCGGCTCCGCTCCAACAACACTTTCTTTACTCGCGGGGTTTTACCTGCCCACACAAACCTAGAGATTACCCTATTCACCCGCTTAAAAAAGGCCTTTGGTATAAAAATAGGGAGGCACTGGAAAACAAACAAAAATCTCAGGAGAACCGTATTTTTACGGTCTGTACCCTCCCCGCCAGTAACAATGGGAGCATGTCCCACCTCAGAAAGTCTTCCTTTATTTGTTCAACTAATCGGGCCAGGTTTATTTTATGTAGCTGCTCCCATCCCCGTGCCACCTGAATACCCAAGTAGCGAAAACGCTCTCCCACCACTTTAAACGGCACATCCCCCAGTCTCCTCTCCTGCCCCTCGCCTGGATAACAAAAACCTCACTTTTACCCATATTCAATTTATACCCTGAGAACCGGCCAAATTCCCTTAAGATCCGCATAATCTGCCTCATCCCCCCTAACGGGTCAGAAATAGGAATTGGTCATCTGCATATAACGAGACCCTGTCTTCCAATCCCCGACTAGCCCGCCCCGCCCCGGACTAGCCCCTTCCAGTCCTTTGACGCTCTTAGTGCCATCGCCAATGGCACTATAGCCAAGGCAAACAACAGTGGGGAGAGGGGACATCTGTGCCTTGTCCCCCGGTGCTGTCTAAAGTAGTCCGAACTCACCTGGTTCGTCTGCAACACTCGCCACTGGTGCCTGATACAGCAAATGAACCCAGTCAATAAAGCCCATCCCAATCCAAAACTGCCCCAGGACCTCCCACAAATAATTCCATTCCACCCGGTCAAAGGCCTTCTCCACGTCCATAGCGACCACCACCTCTGCCTCCCCACCCCACCACCAACTCACCCCCCCCCCCCCCCCCCCCCCCCCCCCCACCACCTCGGAGGGTATCATGATCACATTCAGGAGCCTTCCAACATTGGCCGTTAGTTGCCTGCCTTTGACAAACCCCGCCTGGTCTTCCGCTATCACCCCCGGAACACAATCCTCTAACCTCGAAGCCCGAATTTTGGCCATCAATTTGGCATCAACATTCAGGAGGGAGATTGGTCTGTGTGATCCACATTACTCTGGGTCCTTCCCCCGCTTCAGGATCAATGAGATCGAAGCCTGTGACATTGTTGGGGGAAGGACACCCCGCTTCCTTGCCTCATTAAATGTCCTCACAAGCAACAGGCCCACCATCACAGAAAACCTCTTGTAAAATTCCACTGAGTAGCCGTCCGGTCCCGGGGCCTTGCCCGACTGCATGGCCTCCAATCCCTCTACTACTTCCACAATCCCGATCGGGGCTCCTAACCCCTCCCCCAACCCTTCCTCCAAATTCGTAAACTTCAACTCTTCCATAAACGGACTCATCCCCTCCACCCCAGCTGGGGGCTCCGACTTGTACAACCAACTGTAAAACTCCTTGTATACCCTGTTCAGCCCCGTTGGGTCCAAGACCATGTTCCCCCCCTCCGTCCTTCACTCTTCCTATCTCCCTGGCTGCCTCCCTTATCCTGAGCTGGTGTGCTAGCATCCTACTGGACTTCTCACCATACTCGTATATCACCCCTTTTGCCTTCCTCAACTACCCCTCCGCCTTCCCTGTGGATATCAGACCAAACTCCATCTGCAGCTTCTGCTGCTTCTTCAACAACCCTGCCTCCGGGGGTTCAGAATACCTTCTGTCCACCTGGAGTATTTCCCTCACCAGCCTACCCATCTCTACCCGCTCCACCTTCTCCCTATGAGCCTGTATCAAAATTTGCTCCCCCCTAACCACTGTCTTCAGTGCTTCCCACACCATTGCTGCCAAAACTTCCCCCATATCATTTATCTCCAAATAATTCCCGCACATCCCCACATCCACTAATAGTCCTACATCCATTCTCCATTGGGGGCGCTGACCCTCCTCCTTGCTCAACTGTAAATCCACCCAGTGTGAGGATGGTCACGACTGGGAGTTAAATATCCAAGGGTATCAAACTATTCGGAAGGACAGAGTGGATGGTAAGGGAGGTGGTATAGCTCTGTTATTTAAGAATGACGTCCGGGCAATAGTAAGGGATGACATCGGTGCTATGGAGGATAAGGTTGAATCCATTTGGGTGGAAATCAGGAATAGTAAGGCGAAAAAGTCACTGATAGGAGTAGTCCATCAGCCACCAAATAGTAACATTATGGTGGGGCAAGCAATAAACAAAGAAATAACGGATGCATGTAGAGATGGTACAGCAGTTATCATGGGGGATTTTAATCTACATGCCGATTGGTTTAAACAGGTCAGTCAAGGCTTCCTCATAAGCGCCTTGTGCGCCCTGTCCACCTCCAAGGGTCAAGTAGACGCACCTTTCTCCCAGAAGCTTCTTGAACATACATGCCACATATGTCCCTGCATCCAATCCCTCGATGCCCTCCGGGAGGTCAATGTTCCTCAGGTACTGCCTGCGCGACCTGTTCTCCAAATCCTCCACCTTCTCTTGCAGCCTTTTCTGGTGGTCCCTCGTCAGCCCCATCTCCACCACCATCGTGGTTAGCTGGTCCTCGTGCTCAGCCACCGCCTCTTCCACCTTCCGGATCGCCTGGCCCTGGGCTTCCAATCTTTGCTCCAGCCAGTCAGTCCCCCTCTTAATCGGGTCCAGGTACTCTTGTCTTTGCTTGGCAAAACTCTTCTGAAGGAATTCCACCAACTGCTCCATTGACCAGTGGGCTGACAATCCCAGTCCCTGAACCTCCACCATGTTTTCCTGTGCTGCAGGCTCCACTCCCTTCTTTGCCCAATGATCTCTCCTTTGCAGGCCACGTCTGATCCACAGATCCATACATTGGTGAGGGATTCCTCTCCTCTACTTCACCAGCCTCCTATTTACTGATCAAATCTCCCATAAGGCGGTGAAAAAAATCCCAAAGGTCCACCACGGGCGGGAGCTACCAAATAAGTGACCACTCACTCCATGGCCGCCACCAGAAGTCTTCTGTATTTAATAATTTACAGATTATTTTTGAGAAAGCAAGAACGATATTTGGATTTTGAACAGAATCCTTACTGAAAGTTCACTCTCCTACAGAACATAGAACAGTACAGCACAGAACAGGCCCTTCGGCCCTCGATGTTGTGCCGAGCAATGATCACCCTACTCAAACCCACGTATCCACCCCATACCCGTAACCCAACAACCGCCCTTAACCTTGCATTTTAGGACACTACGGGCAATTTAGCCTGGCCAATCCACCTAACCCGCACATCTTTGGACTGTGGGAGGAAACCGGAGCACCCGGAGGAAACCCGCGCATACACGGGGAGGACGTGCAGACTCCGCACAGACAGTGATCCAGCCGGGAATCGAACCTGGGACCCTGGAGCTGTGAAGCATTGATGCTAACCACCATGCTACCGTGCTGCCCCTACATTTAATTCTCCCATCCCAGATCATGACAACACTACACCCCATCTAGTGTTAGTGATTAGAAATATTGCACTCCAATCAGTTTCCACTCTTTCACAAAGATATTAGTCTAGAAATTGGGGGTCAGTACTTTCATCAGCCACATTGTTTCAGGGGTCACCCACCAGAAGTGACTGGGTCAATTAATTAGAACATCTAAGACTATAAAACATAGAAGCGCATATAGGCCAATCGGCCCGTCCGGTCTGCTCCCCCATTCAGCGAGATCATGACTGATCTGATGTGATAATCCTTAACTTCACTTGCCCGCCTCAAATCCCTTACTGATTAGAAATCTCTCTATCTCAGCCTTGAACATCCTTAATGACCCAGCCTCTATCGCCCTCTGCTGTAAACAATTCTACAGATTCGCCCTTTGAGAGAAGAAATTTCCCCTTATCTCTGTGACTCCTTCTTCTAAAATTATGCCTCTGGTTCTCGACTCTCCCACAAGGGGTGGCATTGTGGGCTGTTTAATTTCCTACTGGGGCCGGGGGACTTTACAGAGTACATGAGGAGGCATTGATGTATGCCAAATATTCGAAACATTGATCTGGGGGTGTGGACAGCATTTTGGTAGAGACAGAGAATAAGTGTTTCAAATATGACATGAAACTTGCAGCTGCTTAAAGTATGGCAGCACTGGATGAAGGTGAACAACTGGGAACAGAAGCCATAATAGAGAGATCAAAAAACAGAGACTTCAGCTTCAGGCAGTCTAAGGCCATATTATCAGGAAGAGATTAGAAGAGGGAGGATTTACTGTTTGACTTTAATTCTCCAAACATGATGGGGTCTGAGATTTCCATAGTTGTATTTGAGAAGAAAGCAAACAATCAATATCCAGTTATTTTTATCTTCCATCAGAAGAGAAGTTTTCCAACAATAACCATAAGTCACAGTCTACCAACATCCAACACTTGACACCATAGGAAGCTGACTCAATGGGCTGGATTCTCCATTATTGGGACTATGTCCCCACGCCGGCGTCAAAACTGTGGAGTTTTACTCTTGAAAATCCTGGATTGAAGGGACACAAATTCCCAGCCCTGCAGGGGGCTAGCAGGGACCCGGAGTAAATCTTGCAGCTTTTGTTGCAGATACGGGCACCGCACCTCCGGGTCAGAGGCCGCGCATGCGCATGGCGGCGGCCTCCAGCGGCCGTACTGTGCTCCATGGCAAACTCGGACCATGGAGGTAGGCCCACAAAGGAAAACCCCAATCGGCCACACGCCTTACCCTCAACCCCCGCACAAACATTCCCCAGCTGTCTATAAGGCCGTCCCTGGCCTCCGATCCGCCAACCCCCGACTGAATCCGCAGCCGCCACGTGAGTATCCTGACCGGCTGGACCAGGTTAGAGCCACGCCGTCAGGACTTCGGCCAGTCGGGGGCGAAGGATGTCGGAGCGGGCCTCTGGCAATGGCCCCCGGTGATGCGGCGTACTCTCCAGAGACGCCACTTTTCAGTGTCTGGAGAATCAGCAAACCGGCGCCGGTCCCGATTTCTGCGGCAAACTGGATTCTCCGCCCCGGTGCCGGCCGCGATTTCGGCGTCGGTGTGCGGAGAATCCAGCCCAATATCTGTAAATGATGTCACCAAGAGCAGCACCTAAATGAGGGAGAGCAGAGAATTAAGGATAATTGTTGAGAGCATCTAGTTGTGAAGGCTATTCTCCACATACAGTGCAATAATCCAGGCTATGACCACAGTCAACCTGTTCTCAGTTTCCCCCAGTTGCTTCAGGAAATGCGGAGAATGATCCCAGTGATTCTTATACATGCTAATTCTTTATGGTTCGCACCTATCAATGCTTTTGGATCAAAATTAGTTTTCTGACAAAAAGGAATATAATTGCATTGGAAGCAGTGCATGGAAGATTCGCTTGTCTGATTTCTGGGATGGAGGGGTTCTCTTGTAAACAAAGGCTGGGCAGGTTGGACCTGTATCAATTGGAGTTAAAAAAGTAAGAGATAATCTTTTTCTTATTCATTTAGAATACCCAATTATTTTTTCCAATTAAGGGGCAATTTGGCATGGCCAATCCACCTACACTGCACATCTTTTGGGTTGTGGGGGCGAAACCCACGCAAATACGGGGAGAATGTGCAAACTGCACACGGACAATGACCCAGAGCCGGGATCGAACCTGGGACCTCGGCGCTGTGAGGCAGCAATGCTAACCACTGCGCCGCCCAGTCAGAGATAATATAATTGAAACATATAAGGTCCTGAAGGACTTGTCAGGCTGGAGGCTGAAACGATGTTTCCCCTGAAGCGGGGACTACAAATAGGAGACAAAATCCCATTGACTTTGGCAGGACTGATCCCGCAGGTGGGTGGGGCCATAAACGTATGCCCATTGAATATCCTTAGGCTCAGTTATAGGGGTGAAATGGGGTCAAAGGTAGACAGGAATGTAGAGTTTAGGCCACAGTGAGAGTCGTCATGATCTTATCAGATTTGAGGGACCGAATGGTGTACTGCCCCTAATTGATATGTTCTCAGAAGGCATCACAGCTTGTTCCTAACTTTGGAACTAGTTTTTGAAAAAATCTTTACATGTTCTTCATTTTCATCAAACAAACAACAAAATAAAAACAAACAATCCTAAAAAACAGCTCCATCAGTATACAGTCTGATACATCCATCCGTACATTTCAAATAGAAGTTCAAAACTTTGCCCCCCCCCCGCCCCCCCTTAGCTGGGTCAGGTATTCCAATAGGTTCCCCCGCCACAATACAACCTCCCCCCCCCCTCACAACTGCCTTCAGGGCCCCCCCATACTTCCGCAGTACAGTTAAATCCTCCATACTCCTCAATCACTTTCCCAATCGTATCCCAAAAGCTTCGGTTCCCCAACAACTCTGCGTCCATCTCCATCCCAGCCTCTGGGCTACCCCTCTCTCCAGGACCACATCCACCCAAATGCGGCGCATGGTCTGAGATCGCTATTGACGAATACTCTGATCGCATAATCCCAGCCAGCAACGCCTTCCCTATCCTCAAATGTACTTTGTGAACTGGGGAGAAGAAGGAATACTCACGCTCCCTCGGGTGCAAAAACCTCCACGGGTCCACCCCGAGCGCGACGGTGATCTGTCCATCCTTTGCTCTTACATCATATTCCAATTCCCTCCTACTAATAGCTCATGTGTGTCCAAGTCCAGGATGGTGCCCAGCACCCTCCTTACAAACCCTGCATCCTTCCAGTTGAGGCCATATACACTCGCCAGTGCGACCAACCACCCCTCCAATACCCATGCACAATCACATATCTACCCCCCCGGCCCGCCGCCACCGTCTCCATCTAGAAACTCACCCTCTTGCCCACCAACACCGCTACCCCCCTGAGCCCGACTATCGAAACCCGCCCTTCCTTTTTAAAAAAAAATATATTTTCTTAAGGTATTTGAACATTTTTATAACAGTAACAAAAACAATGGCATCAACATGGTAAAATAAACATCTCCCCCCCCCAGCCCAATCTTCACACACCTCAATCATACAACAACAATCCCCCCCCCCTTTGGAATACTGCATCTGCTGACATTTTTATTTTCCCCGAGAAAGTCGACGAACGGCTGCCACCTCTGGGAAAACCCTAACGTTGACCCTCTTAAGGCAAACTTTATTTCCTCAAGACTGAGAAATCCAGCCATGTCACTAACCCAGGTCTCTACACTCGGGGTCTTCGGGTCCCTCCACATTAACAAGATCCGACTCCGAGCTACCAGGGAGGCAAAGGCCAGGACGTCAGCCTCTTTCGCCCCCTGAACTCCCGGATCTTCCGACACTCCAAAGATCGCTACCTCCGGACTCGGCACCACCCGTGTTTTTAGCACCGTGGACATTGCCTTAGCAAAATCCTGCCAAAACCCTCTAAGCTTTGAGCCAGTGACAGTGACAAAGAAGTCCCCTTCTATTTGTTCTACCAACCGGGATAGGTTTAACTTATGTAGAACCTCCCATTTCCGAGCCACCTGGACTCCTAGATGTCAAAAGCTCTTCACTACCATTCTAAGCGGGAGCCCTCTCAGTCTCTTCTCCTGTCCTCTTGCCTGGATCGCAAACATCTTGCTTTTCCTCATGTTCAATTTGTACCTCGAAAAATTACTAAATTCCCCCAAGATTCGCATTACTTCCCCCATCCCCTCCAACGGGTCCAAAATGTACAAGAGCAGGTCATCTGCGTAGAGCGAGACCCGGTGGTCCCCCCCCCCCCCCCCCCGCCGAGTTCCTAGAGGCTCTTAACGCCATGGCTAAAGGCTCTATGGCCAGAGCAAACAGTAATGGGGAGAGGGGGCACCCTTACCTCGTCCCTCAGTGTAGTTCAAAATACCCCGACCTCGGCCAGTTCGTATGCACACTCGTTACTGGTGCCTGATAGAGCAACCCAGTCAATAAAGCCCTCACCAAACCCAAACCTCCCAGCGCCTCCCATAAGTAATTCCACTCCACCCGATCAAAAGCCTTCTCCGCATCCATTGCGACCACCACCTCCACCTCCTCTCCTTTGAGGGCATCATAATAACATTTAGAAGCCTTTAAACATTGGCCTTGAGTTGCCTGCCCTTAACAAATCCCGTCTGGTCTTCCCCTATCACCCCGGGACACAATGCTTTATCTTTGTGGCCAGTATCTGAGCCAGCAGTTTGGCATCCACATTCAGTAGAGAAATTGGCCTGTATGACCCGCATTGCTCCGGATCCTTCTCCCGTTTCAGGATCAATGAAATCGAGGCTTGCGACATTGTTGGGGGGAGGACTCCCTTCTCTCTTGCTTCGCTAAATGTCCTCACCAGCAGTGGGCTCAATATCTCTGAAAACTTAGAACATAGAACATAGAACATTACAGCGCAGTACAGGCCCTTCGGCCCACGATGTTGCACCGTCCTGTGAAACCCTTCTAAAGTCCCTCTACACTATTCCCTTATCGTCCATATGCCTATCCAATGACCATTTGAATGCGTTTAGTGTTGGCGAGTCCACTACTGTTGCAGGCAGGGCTTTCCACGCCCTTACTACTCTCTGAGTAAAGAACCTACCTCTGACATCTGTCACCCCTCAGTTTAAAGCTATATCCCTCGTGCTGGAATTCCACCAGGTAGCCGTCAGGCCCCGGGGCCTTGCCCAACTGCATGCCCTCCAGCCCCTCGATTATTTCCTCAATCTCAATTGGGGCTCCCAGCTCCTCCAACAGGTCCTCCTCCACCTTTGAGAACCTCAACTGATCCATAAATTGCCTCATCCCCTCCACCCCAGCCAGGGGTTCTGACTCATATAATTTACTATAAAAGTCCTTAAACACCTCGTTCACCCCCGCTGGGTCCAGGACGGTATTACCGTCTCTACTCTTTACTTTACCTATCTCTCTGGCCGCCTCTCTTTTCCTGAGCTGGTGCGCCCCCTGTCAGCATCAACGGAGCCGAGGTGGAGATGGTGAGCAGTTTCAAATTCCTAGGGGTGCACATCACCAAAAATCTATCCTGGTCCACTCACGTCGACGCTATCACCAAGAAAGCACAACAGTGCCTATACTTCCTCAGGAAACTAAGGAAATTCGGCATGTCCACATTAACCCTTACCAACTTTTACAGATGCACTATAGAAAGCATCCTCTCGGGCTGCATCACAGCCTGGTATGGCTACTGCTCGGCCCAGGACCGCAAGGAACTTCAGAGAGTTGTGAATACCGCCCAGTCCATCACACGAACCTGCCTCCCATCCATTGATTCCATCTACACCTCCCGCTGCCGGGGGAAAGCGGGCAGCATAATCAAGGATCCCTCTGACCCGGCTTACTCTCTTTTCCAACTTCTTCCATAGGGCAGGAGATACAGAAGTCTGAGAACACGCACGAACAGACTCAAAAACAGCTTCTTCCCCACTGTCACCAGACTCCGAAATGACCCTTTTATTGACTGACCTCACTAACACTACATCCTGTATGCTTCAACCGATGCCAATGCTTATGTAGTTACATTGTATATCTTGTGTTGCCCTATTATGTATTCTCATGTATTTTCTTGAATTGTTTAATTCCCTTTTCTTCCATGTACTGAATGGTCTGTTGAGCTGCTTGCAGAAAAATACTTTTCACTGTACCTCGGTACAAGTGACAATAAACAAATCCAATCCAATCCAACATTCTGCTTGCCTTTTCCCCATACTCATTGATTCCCCCCCCCCCCCCCCCCTTGCCTTCCTCAACTGTTCCACTTCTTCCCCTGTAGTCAACAGCCCAAACCCCCCCTGTAACCATCAGCGCTGCCTCAGTAGCCCCGCGTCTGGGGCCTCCGAGCAACTTTCCACCGCTTTCCCTGTGGTCAACAGCCCAAAATCCGCCTGTAGCCTCCAGCGCTGCCTGATGCGACCATCAATTCACTCGAGACATGAGTAGAAGTAAACCGTGGCTTTAATCAACTTAGAACAGTGCCTGCCTACGACTGAACCAATACTGAGAACCGTCTACAGGTCGACTGCTCTTTATACCTCCTTTCAATGGGAGGAGCCATGGGCGGAGCCCATACATGCCCCAACATGTTCCCCATGGATAATGCCATACAATGGCCCCTAGGAGAAGCTCACAAGGGCAACAGCACAGCACAGATACAAATACAAGGGCAACAGCACAAATACAAATACACTGGTGGATTATTGGTATAATACATTCACCACACTGCCTCAATAGCCCTGCATCCGGGGTTCCGACTATCCCCTGTCCACCTGGAGTATCTCCTCCACTAATCTATCCCTCTCAGCCCATTCCACCTTTTCTCTGTGGGCCCGTATCTAGATTAATTCCCCTCTGACTACTGCCTTCAAAGCTTCCCAGACCTGTTTTGTTATGCTCTTGACATAGCATAAGCTGCTTCCTTGATGTGCACTCTGACAAAGGAAGGTTCAGACTAGGAGATAGCTTCAACACGTTTATTGAACTATTAACAATTCTCCTACTTGGTATTGACTCTACTGTTAATCCTTCTATAGCTAATCAGACTATCTAACCAGTCTGCTACAATCCATGTGGTGGGTGTGATGTTCAATCAACCCTGTGTCTGTACTCACTGAGTGTCTCCACTGGAAAGAGGAAGATCATGTGTGCTGTATCCTTTATATATGGGTTGGTGTAATGCTCCCCTGTGGTAGTGTCAACTCTGTGTGTATCGTGAATGACCATTGGTCGTGTCCTATCTTGCTGACCTATTGGTTGAATGTCTGTGTGTAGTGTCTCTGGTGCTCCCTCTAGTGTCTATCTACTCTATGTGTATTTACATTAACCCCTTGTGTATTTACAGTGATGCATATCACCACAAGACCGTCGCTGCAGAGACCTCCCCTGTATCCTTTGTTCTGGATGGACTTGTTATCCCGACCACAGACCTCCTCATCCGCTAGCAACCCCACATCCAGTCTCCACAGCGGGCGTTGCCCTCTCTCCACACTAAGCCGCAGATCCACCCAATCCGGGGCATGGTCCAACACTGCGATTGCCGAGTACTCCGTATCCACCATCTTCGGTATTAAAGCCCTGCTCAGAACAAAAAGTCGATGCGAGAGTATACCTTGTGGACATGTGAGAAAAAAGAAAATTCCTTTGCCCTCGGCCGTGCAAACCTTGATGGGTCTACTCCCCCCCTATCTGTTCCATAAAACCCTTCAATTCCTTTGCCGCAGCCGGCCTCCTCCCTGTCCTGGATTTTGACCAGTCCAATTCTGGATCAATGACTGTGGTGAAGTCCCCTCCCATGATCAGGTTATGTGAGTCTAAGTCTGGGATCTTACCTAATGCCCGCCACATAAATTCCACATCATCCCAATTCGAAGCATATATGTTCACAAGTACCACTCACACCCCCTCCAGCTTCCCACTCACCATTATGTACCTACCCCCCTTGTCTGACACGATTCTCCCTGCCTCAAATGCCACACATTTGCTGATCAAGATCACTACCCCATTGGTCTTTGAGTCCAGTCCTGAGTGGCTAAACCACCCCTTCCTCAATCTCGTCTGGTCTGTAACCTTTAGGTGTGTCTCTTGTAGCATTGCCACGTCCGCATTCAGTTCCCACAAATGTGCGAACATGCCCTTTTGCCCGGCCCATTCAGTCCTCTCACGTTCCATGTGATCAGCCTGGACAGGGGGCTTCCAAGCCCACCCCTCTGCCGACTAGCCATTACCCTTTTTAGGCCAGCCGCGAGCTCGCACCCTCCGCTCCCTCGAGTCCCCACAAGGGCTGCCGCCGTTCCAAACCTACCATTTGTCCCCTAGTAACAGTTCCTCCCCTGTCAGCAAAGCAGATCCCCCTCCCTCCCCCCCCCCCCCCCCAACAACACTAAAAACCCAATCCCCAAAGTCAAGTTCCAGCTTAACACCTGTCCACCTCCCACTGTGCTTCCGAGAGTCAGCTGACCCATGCTGACTCGATAGCTCCCGCCCCTGGCACCAAGCAGTCTGTCTCCCGATTGTATTCTCCTCTCTCCCTCCCACATGAATAAACATTTTAAAAGCATCACATTCCCCAGTAAACAAACAGAATAAAACCAGTGAAGAAACAATCACTTTAGAAAAAATAGTCACCCAAAAAGCAGAGATAAATTCAAAGCCCTTCCCCCCCCCAACAAGGTCCCTGCAAGACAGATCAACCTTTGACCATCCACACAGCCCATTATTTCACATAGAGTTACTTACATTTTTACAATCCAGCACCACAAATCACTGCCACAGTACTTCTCCGAGGTTTAAGTGTCTTTTAATTCGCCTCCAGCTTAATTTCTTTAATGAAGGTCCATACTTAGTCTGGCGTTTCAAAGTAGAAGTCCTGTTCCTCATGTGTGACCCACAGGCGGGCTGGGTACAGCATCCCGAGCTTCACCCCCTTCTTAAAGAGGGTTGTTTTTTCCCGATTGAACCCAGCTCGTCTCTTGGCCAAATCCGCTACCAGGTCCTGTTCAATGCACAACTCACAGTTCTCCCACTTGCTGCTCCGTTCTTTCTTGGCCCATCGCAAAACGTGTTCCTTGTCCATTAAACGGTGAAAATGTACCATCATGGCCCTCGGTGGTTCGTTCGCTCGGGGCTTCCTCGCGAGGGCTCTGTGCGCTCTGTCCAGTTCCAGGGGCTGAGGGAACGCCCCAGCCCCCATCAACTTCTCCAACATGTCCATCACATAGGCTCTCGCATCCGATCCCTCACTGCCTTCAGAGAGGCCGACAATTCTCCAGGCCCTCCAGCTTCTTCTGCATTCATTTCTGGCGTTCGTTCATCATCCCCACCTTGCTTTCCAGCACGGTTATGCCCTCCTATTGTTCGGACAACTTTTCTTCGACCTCCTGGTTTGCTCTCCCGTGGGTTTCCTGATTCTGAACCACTTGATCAATCGAAGCCTTAATCGGGTCCAGCGTGTCCTTCTTCAGCTTGGCGAAGCAATCCTCGAAAAACTTCATCAGCTGCTCCGTCGACCACTGTGCCGTCTCCCAGCGGCCTTTGCCCTCCGCCATGCTGTCCCGTGTTACCAGCTCTGCTTGCGTCTCCCTTAGAGGACTTTTTCGTCTCACTCGGCCACTTCTGGTCTAATTCTCCATACACCGGAGGGGTATTCCTCCTTACTGTCTCACTCTTCACTGCTTTATCCCATAAAATCCGGGGAAAAACGGGGGAAAAAGGCCCAAAAGTCCGTTACAGGTGGGAGCTATCAAATGTGCGACCTACCCCTCCATGGCCGCCACCGGAAGTCCCTGAACCCGCCCTTCCTAAGCCCTAAGCCTCACCTGGTCCTTTACCCTCAGGTGGGTCCCTTGTAACATAACTATACGGGTCTTTTTAGGTGCGCAAATACTCTCGATCTCTTCACCGCCCGCCCCGCCCCCTCCCAAAACCCTCAGGGTCCATGTTACTATTTTGACCGGGTGTCTCTCACCGCCTTGCCCCTCCTATTGGCCCTCATCACAACACTGGCCCTGCCCACTGGGCCTGAACCACCCCCACTCTTTGTTGCCATCGAATCCCGCCATCCCCCACTTCCCAGAATCCCCCCATCAACTTCCTATCGAAAACACCTCTCCCATTATCCATCCCATCCCCCCACCTTTCACACCTCCCAGGCCCATCGAAACCTACTCGACCAGGCTCCGATGACCACGGCCCCTCCCCTAACCACACTCCTGTTCACTAGCTAACTTAAGCTTGCTAGTGTGGAGGCCCCTTCCCAGCCCCCTCCCCTCCTCTCTGTTCCCTCCCCCATGCCCAGTCTTTAAGAACAAATACCTATTCGATAAACGGCTAAACAAACCCAGTGAAACACACGAGCAGTGGCGGACTGACCAGGGTGTCAGCTTGCCCAATGGCAAGTGGGCCCCTGATGAAGTGGGCCCCCTATATCAAATAAAAATGCAATAAAGAAACAAACACAGACAACTGTTTTAGTAATAAAAAGGAATAAGAAAAAAAAGAGAACAGGACACAAATAAGCAGTGCATGAAAAGGAACGAAGCAGGGGAGGTAGTGGAAGGATGTGGAATAGGGGGGCCCGGGTCGGGTATAATTAAGGAAATTCCATGTTTTCAGCAAGAGTGTGTGAATTTAAAGATAAAGGTACAATTCGTGATTTGAGATGGTCGGCAACTTCAAAGGATATCAAGCAGTAGTCTTGGTTCAGCCGGTACATCGGCCCAGGGCCCGGAGAGCCAAGAAGGGGCCCGTGAATCTCTGAAGGGCCCTTAAAAATTATAATTAATTAGATAAATAAATCTCCAACTTCTTTCCTGAGATTTGTATTCTAACTTAATAAAATATAATTGTTTTTAAAAAGAGCAATACCAAATAAAAATGCAATAAAGAAACAAACAAATAATGACTCAGTGTATGAAGGAACGAAGCAGTGTTAACGGATGTGAAAAGGAGTGGGGGGGGGGGGGGTGGTGCTGGTTCACCCGGGTCGGACATAGTTGGAAATCCACGTTTTCAGTTCATGATTTGAGATGGTCGGCAACTTGAAAGGATATCAAACAGTACATAGGGTCGTGAGGTCACCGAAAAGGAGAAGCGGTACCTTTGACCGTGAATCATGAGGTCAAAGATATTGAAGTGATAAGCCATGATCGGTAAACTCAAAGGGTTGCGACTTGTAACACTACACTGGTATCAAACTGGACATGTTAACTTTGGTCGTGGGACCATTCTTAATGTCTTACTATAGTCGGACCAAACTTCTAAGTTTCAACAGTTGTCTCAGTTGCTTGCTGGTGTGAACACTGGACAGTGGATTGTCTCCTCTTCTGAAGCTGCATAGGCCACAGTAGTATTGACTAATGAACATAACCTATTGAAGTGTAAGTAAGTTCTTTTATATATTTTATCAATAGGGGTTTATCTGGCATTCCTTCAAGTTATTCTTGCAATCATCAATATAGATTTTTCCCAATGTGGGCTATTTTTAATTAAGTTTATATTTCAGGAATATTACCCCTCCCAGCATGGAAAAGAAAAAGCATAAATCTGGGTCACTAAAACACAAAGAACAAAAAGAAGCAGAAAGGAAAGAATCAGCCAAGCGACGCAGGCCTATTACAGAGTTTATAATACCACAAGCACAATCCACATCAATATCCAGTTCTGCAACAAATAATCAAGAAGCAAGAAACAATGCTCATGGTGACGATGCAATGACATGCGAGTTACAAGAACAGAGAAGAGCTACTTTGAATGTAGAGACAAATACAAGTGCATCCATTACTAATCAACCCAGGCCCAATATTTCTTCTAGCTTCCTTGTTCCGGTATCTGTACTGCCTGTAGTTGCAACATCTGAACACATAGCTTCAACTAGTGACAGGGAATCAGATATTCCTTCAAGCATAAATGACTTGGTTTCTGAAGCACATCCTGTAAATGAACCTACGCAAGAAAATGAAAGATCAATTACTGGAATCTTCCAATATCCGTCACGAGCAAAGCTATAACAGTTTTTTGCTGAACATCCACTTCAGCCACTTGATGATCTGCCATTTGATGCTCGTTTGTATAAGAGGAAAATTATGAATGACTCAGTCCCAAGAAAATGGCTAACATATAACAAAGAAAATAGATGCTTATATTGTTCATACTGCTTAGCCTTTGAGTTTCCCAACACATGTAATCCATCACCCTTTGTACGTGGCTTTAGTGACTACAGGCGTATTAGCCAGAGCTTGACTTTACATGAATCGACAACAACACATGTCAGAAACGCTCAGCAATATATCAGTGTGGTTAATGATGGCACCTTAGATAAATTTTTTGCAGCATCACTAATTAAAAGGAAAGGAGAAGTATTGAAGCAGAGAAGTACAGACATCATAAAGATGTTAGGCAAGCAAGCACTTCCTTTTCGAGGTCACAGAAATGAATCAGCCTACACTCTAGATAATGAGGTTCTGAATCATGGCAATTTTTTAGCTATAGTGCAGTTGATGGCAAAATATGACCCCATTATGGCAGCTCACGTTTCTGCAGTGAATCAAACGATTAGAGCAACAAGGAAAGGCTCAAAGTAAAGGCCGTGGTGGACTTGTTACATACCTGAGTAAAACAACTATAAACATGTTAATCAAAATTATGAAGAATATGATACAAGAAAGAATTAGTCATGAAGTTTCCCAAGCAAAATATTATTCTATTCAGGTTGATTCAACACAAGATAATTCATCCATCAATCAGTTTAGCATTATTATTCGGTATGTGCTTAAAGGTATTATCTGTGAACGACTACTTTCAGTTGTGCCAAGTAATGATGGTACAGGACAGGGACTTTTTGATCTATTGATTGAAACATTACAGCATCTTAAAATTGACCCCCAAAATGTTTATCTGATAGCACAGATGGCGCTGCAAGCTACCATGGCCAGTATAATGGTTTACAAAGTAAAATTTCTGATGTGGCTGATCAACATGTTCATATATGGTGCTATGCCCGTGTCTTGAATTTGGTGATAACTGAAACAACAACATGTTGTGTGCCTGCAGTTTCTTTTTTCAATTTGCTCCAGAATATAGCAACTTTTGTGAAAGCATCATACAAGATAATGGCTGTATGGATAGAAGTTGTTGGAAAACATCTAGGACAAGAAAAAATGAAACGATTAAAGCTAATTGGTGAGACCAGATGGTCAGGAAAATCCAATGCAGCAACAACTATATTTGGACGTTTTGATGATGCCGCTGCCAGTACTTTCGTAAATCTATTGGCATGCTTATCAATGATACAAGATTCAGAAAAGTTTGATGCAAAAACAAAACATGAAGCAAATGTTTTACTTCAAAGTCTTCTAAAGTTTGAAACCATATTGACAGCATTTACTTACTTGTATATATTTGAAACTACAACCCCGTTATCAAGTTATTTACAGACAAGTGCTTTAGATATGTTTACTGCATGGAGTTTGGTAAATTCAGCTACAACAAAGTTGAAGGAACAGACAAGAACATTTGATAACGTTCACAGCAAGGCTTTGGAATTTGTAAATAAATGTAATGACAGGATTTCACAGGAGAATATGGATGAAAATCAAACATTGGAAATTGATGCGTTGGAAACAGCATTGCCAGGTAAGAGGCAGAGGAAGAAGAAAAGAATGGCAGATGAGCTTATTGATGATGAAAGAAATTCCTCAGATTCTCTAGCTGATTTTCGAGTAAATGTGTTTAACCTAATAATGGATCGCATTGTCCAGTCACTAGAATCACGCTTTGTAAAACACAAACAATTGTATAAAGATTTGTCCTGCTTGGACCCAGCAAAGTTTAAAACTATTGCAGAGAAGGGCCTTGAAGATGAAGCATTGGAAGGTATTATTTAGCTGTTTCCACAAATCACCAAAGATCAAGTAATATTGGAATTGTTTTCTTTTGCTTCAAACTTTGATGTATTAAAGCTATTGCTTAATGATGGTGAGAATATGGGTTCCAGTTTCAACAATTGGAAAATTTGCAGCACTTGCCCATCGTGTGTACTAAAAACTCTGGCATCCAACAGACTTCATGACAAGGCATATGATAACCTTTATGAACTTTATAAAGTCATCTGCACACTATCAGTTACTCAAGTCCAATGTGAGAGGACATTTTCAAAGCTAAAGATCATAAAGACAAGGTTAAGAAATTCGCTGTCTGAGGAGATTTTGGAATCATACATGTTGCTATCCATTGAAAAGGAATTGTTCGATGAATTGGATGCAGAAGCAATTATTGGCAGATTTGCACAATCATCTAGCGAACACAAATGATTGCTCTTAATATAGTGGACTGCATGCAATGCTCTGTTGTGCTTTTGAACTATCTGTTAATGTGTAAATTGTGCGGTAAACTATTTAAAAATATCAACCAATTACTTAAAATAAAATAAAAAAATAAAAAAATTCAATTATAACATTCTGTATTTACATTTGGTATCTACTGCCAGTAATATGTACAGTACATGTACACTCTAATGACTAAGAAATACACATTTTTTCCACAAAAATTTTAATTGTACCCTTTTTTCCATATGTATTTTTTGAAAATTTTATTTATTCGTTATGAAAATTAAATGATAGCATTGTAGTTGTGGGTGGGCCCCCTTTGTCTCCTGGCAACCAATATTTTTAGACCCAGTCCGCCACTGCACACGAGCCCCAGAAAACAACCATCTCGAAAATCCCAACTCCTACCCTTCCTAAACAGGCAACTACACACCCTTAAATAATTGATAAAAAACAAGGACAGAACTATATACAGCCTTCCACCACCCTACCCTCAGACCAAGACCAGACCACCAGTCCCATTTCCCATTTCTGCCCCAGTCCTTCTGTACAGTGCTGAAGGCTGCCTACTTCCTCGTCAGCTCCACGGTTAAGTCTTGATATTTCCATATACCAGCTCCTGCCCACTGCACCTTTCGCTTCTGTTTCGCCTAACTCAGGACGTTCTCCTTCACATGGTGCCTGTGAAAGTAAATTATGAGTCCTTGGTGATTCATTTGCCTTTGGTTTAGGCCTCAACAACCGATGAGTCTGATTAGGTGCATACCGGGTGTCATGTGAGAGTACCTTTAAGAAATGGGTGTTTAAGAAATGTACCTTTAAGAAATTGGTGTTTATCAGAATTATAAATGTTTTCAGTAGTGACTTTAACCTGATGTGCTTCTGTTAAAGGTTATGTTTTTTGTAAGTCTTCTGGATGTTAAAAGGACAGCGTAAGCATTACTTAGTGTTGTACTCTTTGGTGGTTGTATTTGAATTAATGGTTGCTAAGATGTTCTCTGTTTGTTTTAAAAAGGTTAACTTGAGTTCATAGAATAAACATTGTTTTGCTTTAAAAAATACTTTTCCATTTTGACTGTACCTCACCTGTAGAGTGGGCCGTGTGCTCCCCATACCACAATCTATTAAAAGTTGTGGGTCGGGTGAACTCCATGATACACTTTGGTGTTCTCTAAACCCTGGCCTATAACAAATTGGGGGCTCGAGGGGAATAAAAGTCTATCTATTGGATTGGCTTAGTGATCTTAAAGACAGTGAGGGGTGAGCATATTGTGGTTGCTTTTCAGGTGTGGTATTCTAGTTAAAGTAGGGAGTATTTTGTGGACAATGGCTCTTTCAGAGGCTCAGTGGTGTTTGGGGGTGGAGACGGTCACACGCAGTACCTTACAGACAGAGACTAAAAGCAGACAGTTAGATTTGGCAAAAACATTGCAGTTAACATTACCTGACAAAATGCAAACAGATGAGGTAATTATGGCAGTGACTAAGCATTTAAAGTTGTCTGAGATACAGTTTGACTAATTGGAAATGGCAAAAAATTCAGTTACAAATTAAACAAATGGAACATAAGAAAGAATTAAAGCAGCTTGAATTCAAAAGAGATAGTGAGGAAAAAGAAAGAGAGAGAGAGAAAGGAAAAAGAAAGAGAAAGGGAGATACAGATCAGGGAAAAAGATAAAGAGAGAGTTTGCACTTCAGAAAAAGGCCATGAAACATGACAGTCAGTTAAACTTGGCAGGTGTAAAGGGAAACATATAGTTGGATGATCGTGATGAGGATAGTGAGAAAGAGTGTCATAGGCTTGGTGGGGATCTATTTAAATATGTCCAAGCATTGGCAAGGTTTGATGAGAAGGAGGTAGAAGCCTTTTTCATTTCATTTGAGAAGGTAGCTAAACAAATGAAATGGCCACAGAACATGTGGGTATTACTGATTCAAACAAAGCTGGTAGATAGGCCTAATGAAGTGTTTGCATCACTATCGGAGGAGGAATCTGAGTCATATGAGGAGGTGAAAAAAATCCATCTTAGGTGTATATGAACTAGTGCCTGAAGCCTACAGACAAAGGTTTAGAAATTTAAGGAAAGAATTTGGTCAAGCATACATGGAGTTTGAAAGGCTCAAACACAGTAATTTTGATAGGTGGATAAGGGCTTTGAAAATAGACCAAATGTATGAAGCTCTTAGAGAAATTATACTTTTGGAGGAGTTTAAAAACTCAATTCCTGATGCAGTGAGAGTTCCTGTGGAAAAGCAGAGGGTTAAAACTGCAAGGTTAGCAGGAGAAATGGCAGATGATTATGAATTAGTTCATCAATCAAAGCTTGATTTCCAACATCAGTTTCAGTCTGTGAGGGATAGAAACTGGGGACATGAGAAATACTCAAGTGGCAAAGGTAAAGGTGATCTGATGGGAGATAATATGGAGACTGTACCTCAGATTTAAAAAGAAATCCAGGAGGGTGGAAAAGAAATGAAATTGTCCAAGTGTTTTTACTGTAATAAACTAGGCCATGTAAAGTCACGGGGATTCTCCGCAAACCGGTGGGCTGGGCCATTGCGGCGCCGAGGAGAGGCGTGAACCAGTCCGGCACGGGCCGCCCCGAAGGTGCGGAATCCTCCACACCTTCAGGAGCTAGGCCGGTGCCGAAGTGTTTGGCACTGCGCCAGCTGGCATGGAAGGGCTTGGCGCCATGAAAACCAGCGCCGAACGGCCTCTGCCGGCAGGCGCGAGTTGGCGCAGGTGCGCGAGCATGTCCTGGCATCATCCCAGCGCATGCACAGGGGGGTTCTGCTCTGCACTGGCCATGGCGCAGGTTGACAGCCGTCGTTGCGGAGGGAAAGAGAGCCCCCAAGGCACAGGCCCGCCCACGGATCATTGGGCCCCGATCACGGGCCACCATGGGGGCACCCCCCTGGGGCCAGATCCTTCTTGCCCTCCCCCCCCTCCCCCGAGGACTGTGCAGACCGCCCATGGAGCCAGGTTAATGCCGGTAAAGACCTGTTGTGATTTATGCCGGCGGGACCGGCCGAAAACGGGCGGCCACTCGGCCCATCGCGGGCCAGAGAATCGCCGGGTTGGGGGCCACTACCAACGGACCTTGAACGGCGCGGCGTGATTCCCATCCCCACCAAAACCCCAGCGCCGGAGAATTCGGCAGCAGCCGGGGGCGGAATTCACGCCGCACCGGATTCTCCGACCCGGTGGGGGATCGGTGAATCCCGCCCACAGTGTTGGTGGTTGAAGAAAAGCACTGGGAAGACTGATGTGGTAAAACAGGATAAGACAGTGGGGTTTGTTAAAGTGGTAAAAGAAAGCCCAAGTGAAGCAAAGGAGGTGCAAAAGATTGTACAGCTGATCAAGAGGTGATTGATAAGAAGGTACCAGATCTCTTCAAAGAAGTTACTTGTAAGGGTAAAGTTTACTCATGTGTATCAGGAGGAGCAGGTAAAGAAGTCACAATTTTAAAATATACGGAACTAGCCAATCTTTACTGGTAAGAGATGAGGAGTTATGTAGTTTGGGAAGAATATTGCCGGAAAAGGTGGTTTCATTTCAACATATGTGGAATTCAGGGTGAGAAGAGTAGTGTTCCATTATAGAGGGTAATGTTGGAAAGTCCAGTGAAGAGTGGTGAAGTGATAGTGGGAATAATAGAGAAACTATCTTGTCCAGGAATACAGTTTATCTTGGGTAATGATATAGCTGGATCGCAGGTGGGAGTGATGCCTCCTGTGGTTGATAAGCCAGTGGAAAATTAGACAACTGAAGTGTTGAAGGCAGAATATCCTGGGACTTTTCCGGATTGTGTAGTAACAAGGTTGCAGAGTCACAGGTTAAGGCAAGAGGAGAAATCAATGAGTGAAGATGAAGTTGAAGTGTAATTATCAGAAACGATTTTTGATCAGATGGTTGAAAAAGAATAAGAACAGGTTGAGGATGAGGTGGATATTTTTAGTTCAGGAAAATTGGCAGAGTTACAACAGAAAGATGTAGAAATAAACCGGATGTGTCAGAAAGCATGCATGGAAGAGGCATCTGAGTGTATACCAGAGTGTTATTACCGTAAAAGTGATGTCTTGATGAGAAAATAGAGACCTTTACATTTGAAGGCGGATGAAAAGTGGGAAGAAGTTCATCAAGTAGTATTGCCAGTTGGGTATAGAAAGGAGGTGTTGCGAGTTGCACATGAGGTACAGTGGGAGTCATTTGGGAATAAGGAAAACTCAAGCTAAAATACAAAAACATTTTTATTGGCCTGGACTACATAAAGACATAGTTAAATTTTGTCGATCATGTCACACATGTCAAACCTCAAGCAGTGATAAAACCAGTGCCCTTAATACCCATTCCAGCATTTGAGGAACCTTTTACAAGGGTCCTAATTGATTGCGTAGGACCGCTTCCTAAAACATAAAGTGGGAATCAATATCTTTTGACTATAATGGATGTGTCTTCTAGTTTTCCAGGGGCCATTCCAGTACGTAATATTACAGCTAAAAAGATTGTGGAGGAGTTACTTAAATTCTTTACTAGATATGGACTACCCACAGAAATACAATCGGATCAAGGATCAAATTTTATCTCAAGGTTATTCAAAGAAGTTATGGATAGCTTAGGAATAAAACAATTTAAATCAACTGCCTACCATCCAGAATCACAGGGAGGGTTAGAAAGGTGGCATCAGACATTAAAGACAATGTTGAGGGATTATTGTCACGATTATCCAGAGGATTGGGGTAAAGGAATTCCATTCGTACTGTTTGCAATTAGGGATTCACCTAATGAGTCAACCAAATTCAGTCCTTTTGAACTAATTTTTGGTCATGAGGTAAGAGGACCACTTAAATTGACGAAGGAAAAATTGATGAGTGAGAAATCAGAACTTACATTATTGGATTATGTGTCAAATTTTAGGGAACGATTAAATGAGCAGATGAATTGGCTAGACAACATTTAAAAGTTGCACAAAATGTGATGAAACGGGTAGCGGACAAGAAGTCCAAAGTTCGGAGTTTTGCCAGTGGAGATAAAGTTTTAGAGTTGTTACCAGTGGTAGGTGAACCTTTAAAAGCTAGGTTTTGTGGACCTTATCAGATTGAAAGGAAATTAAGTGAGGTGAATTATGTGGTAAAAACACCAGATAGAAGGAAGACTCACCGAGTGTGCCATGTGAATATGCTTAAAAGGTACTTTGAAAGGGAAACAGAGAAAAAGGAGGAGGTTTTAATGATTCCAACTCAAAGTGACGAACCAAATCCAGATGACTGTGAATTTGACATACCTCAAATTAAATTGGAAATGAGAATGTTCTTAAAAATTGGGATAAATTGTTGAGTTACCTTCCAGAGGAAAAACGGACTGACCTGAAAGAGTTATTGATATCAAGTGGGCAAGTTTGTAGAGATAAATTGGGAAGTACTAAAATGGCTACACATGATGTAGATGTGGGAAGTTCTGCTCCAATCAAGCAACAACCAGACAAACTTAACCCTTTAAAATTGGCACAGGTTAACAAAGAGATTGAGAGTATGCTTAAAAATGGCATAATTGAAGAGGGTTGCAGCCAATGGAGCTCACCCATAGTGATGGTGCCTAAACCAGACAGTACCCAACGGTTGTGTGTGGACTGTAGAAAGGTTAATGCAGTTACAAGAACGGACTCTTATCCTATCCCATGTTTGGAGGATTGCATTGAGAAAGTGGGACAATCAGCTTTTATTTCCAAACTGGATTTACTTAAAAGGTTACTGGCAGGTACCTTTATCCGAAAGGGCAAAGGAGATTTCAGCTTTTGTGACTCCAGATGGTATATACCAATTCAAAGTTATGCTATTTGGCATGAAAAACGCCCCAGCCACATTTCAACGGTTAACTAACAAAGTTGTTTCAGGATTACCCAATTGTGCGGTATACATAGACAATCTGGTAATTTTCAGCCAGGCATGGAAAGAACATTTAAAACATCTGACGGAGTTATTCAATCGACTTCAATCGGCGGGTTTGGTGATAAACCTAGCCAAAAGTGAATTTGGAAAAGCCCAAGTCACTTTCCTTGACCGTACAATCGGACAGGCTCGAATGGTCACACGGGATGTGAAACCAACAGTTATTGAGGAGTTTCCGATACCCTCAAGTCGAAGGGAAATAATGCGATTTCTTGGCATGAGTTAATTTGATCAAACATTTGTGCAAAAGTTTTGTAGCATGATTGCTCCACTGATGGACTTGCTGAAGAAATGTAAAAAATTCCAGTGGACAGCGGAGTTTCAGCAGGCATTTGACTGCCTGAAAGCTGTGATAACCAATGCTCCTGTGTTGGAGAATTACAAGGGACTCTGATCAGATTGAACTCAAGTATCTGACTTTAAAGAAAAATGGCGATGTGTAGAGAAATGGATGGATCGTGCAGAGACCTTCTTGTTCAAAGAGACTGTCAATTGAGAAGGATTCCAGTTGGAGGAAAAACTAAAAATAGACTATATTATTATACCTGTTTGCGTGTGTTGTTTTTGGAAACAAAAAATATATTTACTGTGTGCATTTCTTAAAGGATAGTGAAAAGGTGAAAAATGAAACCATCTTGAAGTTGATGGTTTATTTTTTTCTTGCGGGGATTTACTTAAAAGGTTACTGGCAGGTACCTTTATCCGAAAGGGCAAAGGAGATTTCAGCTTTTGTGACTCCAGATGGTATATACCAATTCAAAGTTATGCTTTAAGAAATGGGTGTTTAAGAAATGTATCTTTAAGAAATGGGTGTTTATCAGTGACGTCAGTGTGTGGATGGAGCTGGGCTGTCTGTTGGCTTTTTACTTTTGTTTTAGGCTGTTTGTTGCATGGTGTGTTTTAGTTTCGTTTTCAGTGTTGGATCTGAAGTCAGACAAAGCAGCTATACTGCTGTTTTCTCTGCCATGAAAAGACTATCTCTTGATCATTTGGTGAATTCAGAATTATAAATGTTTTCAGTAGTGACTTTAACCTGATGTGCTTCTGTTAAAGGTTATATTTTTTGTAAGTCTTCTGGATGTTAAAAGGACAGTGTAAGCATTACTTAGTGTTGTACTCTTTGGGGGTTGTATTTGAATTAATGGTTGCTAAGATGTTCACTGTTTGTTTTTAAAAGGTTAACTTGAGTTCATAGAATAAACATTGTTTTGCTTTAAAAAATACTTTTCCATTTCTGCTGTACCACACCTGTAGAGTGGGCCATGTGCTCCCCATACCACAATCTATTAAAAGTTGTGGGTCGGGTGAACTCCATGATACACTTTGGGGTTCTCTAAACCCTGGCCCATAACACCGGGAGAGATTTTTCCACTCCCCCAGTAGCTCCACCAACATCTTGGCAAAGTATTCAGTTTGCTTCGGGCCCTCCACCCCTTCGGGAAGACCCACAATTCTTAAGTTCTGCCGCCTAGGCCTATTTTCCAGCTCCTCCACCTTCGCTCTCAGTCCTTTCTTGGCCTCCACCCCCCTCCGCAGCTCCTCGCCCATCGAGGTGAACTGGTCACTATGCTGAAACAAATCCTCCTCCATCCCCTTCAACTTCTCTCCTTGCTCCTGTGCCTCGGCCGATGTCTTAGACACTGCCGCTTCCACCTGGGCGATCGCCTCCTCCACCAATACCTTCATTGCAACTTTCATTTCCTTCCTCATCACCTCCATGTGTTTGCCAAACTGTTTCTCAATTTCCCTGCCCTTCACCTTGGTCATCTTCTCTGCTGTGAAGGGCGCGGCCCAACCCAGCGACCCAACCTCCACCATCTTTCCTCTTGCCAGGCTGACCCGCTCGCTCGATGGTGAACCTTCACTTGCCCCCTTCTCCCCAATGACTTTCTTCTCGTTTTTTAGACATCCCCGTCCTTCCTTCTGTCTTCCTGCACCTGTTTGTCTAAAAATTGCCCCTGGGACCAGGCAGTAAATTACAAAAAAATGAGCCTCAAGCAGGAGCCACCCAACATGTGACTTCCACCTACATGCCACCACCGGAAGTCCCCCTTGTGGAATTAGTGAGGAGTTTCCAAGCAAGAACTATTCAGAACATAATTACAAGAACAAACAATGAGTCTTTAATTTATTAAATAAAATTCACTAATGTCTAATTTATTAAGTTTTACTGGCCAATGCTACTTACTCATACAAAGTAATACATGGACAGACGTTGGTAAAGGGTGTTTTTTTATAATTCAGTTAATGTGGAGGATCACTGGAATAATTTATTGGACCAATCATTTATTGATGAACAGCTAAGAGAGAGTCAAAAGACTTATAATTTATTTAATATTGTACCCTGAAGGGTTGGGAAGGGTATTAATTAACTTACTGGAGAGCTTCACAGAAAGACTGTGGGATGAACATTAATGGGGAACATTATATCAAAGTCACTGCGAGCTGGAAGGAGTAATTTTATTATTTTTAAACTTATTAAGTGTCTTAACAGACAATTAATTACAAGCATGGTACAAGTCCCAAAGTAAACAGGGGTGGCTGCCTGAATTAATCCAAAGTAAGGAGCACTATATTCAAGGCAAAGTAATAAATTGCACAAAGCAACACTCAATAGATTCCAAGGCATGGTGGGAGGCGCACAATGACTATGAGCTAGGCGGGAGCCACTACAGGGTTTACTGCCCTAACATAATATACCAGGGCAAAGGAGTAACCTCATCAATAATTCACTTTAACAGTGTAAGAAAATTGAGCTGCACAAGCTCACCTATAGATTGAAATATCTTATAGCATGTACTGATCCACTGTATAACCTAACAGCCCACTAACATACAGGAGGTCTTGTAGTTCCACGGGTACTGTCCTTACATTTGATTGGGTTGAATTCCCTCTCCAGCGCTTGTAAGTATCAGAAGGAGCCTTCATTCATCATACTGTTAAATAGCCTGATAATCAGCCGGCTAATTCTTCCAATTATTCCCCATTATTCCCACAAAAGAAAAAAAATGCTTTAAAGTTTGAAACAAACAAGTTAAACTGTTCAGTTATTTTGGAGCTACTTGTATCATTTCTCTGAAACAGGAAATGTTCGTCAATAAGATTAGTGGAGATGATATGCGTTCAGTATCAAGGCAGATTTCCTACTTTCCAGCAATATTCTTTACAACTGCAAAAATAAAGGGTAGAAGAGAAAGGAGGCAAACGTGCCACGTACCTCATTCCATCAGAGATGGGAAAGCTAACTAGTCAAGAATCATGTATTTTGAAGTGGTAACAAAGTGAATACCAAGCCTCTGCTAAATCCACATCTAATCTGGGATAAAGGGATACACACTGTACATTATAAAAGTCCTGTCCAGGTGCAGACCATTCAGTTTGTACTGGTCCGCCTCCTCCAGAACCTGTTCCAATGCCCCAGGAATTTGAATCCCTCCCTCTTGCACCATCTCTCGAGCCACACTTTCATCCTATTTATCCTTTTTTTAAAATTTAAAGTACGCAATTCATTTTTTCCAATTAAGGGGCAATTTAGCGTGACCAATCCACCTAGCTTGCACATTTTTGGGTTGTGGGGGCGAAACCCACGCAAACACGGGGAGAATGTGCAAACTCCACACGGACAGTGACCCAGAGCCAGGGTCGAACCTGGGACCTCAGCACCGTGAGCCGGCAGTGATAACCCACTGCGCCACCATGCTGCCCTCATCCTATCTATCCTGACATTCCTACTCTGACTAGCTCTTCAATGTCTGAGAGACCCTTCATCAGAAGAGTCCAACTTGGGAGATCCTCTTGATTGAAGGGACACAATTCTTTGATAACACCCGACGGCAAGAGGAACTCCAGAGAGGGTGCCTGAGAAAGGAATATCAACAATCTAGTGTCCAAGGTCCGGTTAAACCTCTCGGAAATATCTGCCAAGTGTGCAGTCGGCAATGTGGGTGTAGAATTGGGCTCATTGCCATGCAAGGACCCACTCAGCTCATGACCAATGATATGGAGTTTATTAGGTGGACAATCATACTTCTTAGCAAGTGATTGCTGAAGAAGTAGTGACCAGATCACTGAACATCTTGGTCGCATTAAAAAAATCTGCACATATTGTTCAATTGAAACCTTCCTTTGATAAAACCATTCATTACCAATTATGTACCAGAATAAAAGGTATGAAAGTACATAACAGGTCCATCAACATCTGTAAAGGCTAATATTTCAGATGTGAACTTTTCCAGCATTCTCGATTTTTACTCAGATTTCCAGTCCTTGCGGGGATTTTTCTTTTCATTTCTAAAACCACAAAGTAAATTTTTCCCGAATCTTCAGAACATTTGATTGACTATGCTGACAAATAAGATAAATCTATGGCCACACAACAATTGGGGTATTCCCTGAGATATAGTAAGGGTATAGAACTGAATTTCTAAGATAGCTGGGGCTCGGCTCCTGTCATCTGAAGAGTCGGTAAAGAACACATCCCCTCTGACTCCGAGAACCTCGTTGCCATTTTATTCGCTGACAAGCATTGATTCCCCCCCCCCCCCCAACTTATCAAGAATGTCACTCGCAATGCTTACAAAATGTTCAAAGACTGCTATCTGAACTAATAATGAAATGAAATAAAAATTGCTTATTGTCACGAGTAGGCTTCAAATGAAGTTACTGTGAAAAGCCCCTAGCCGCCACATTCCGGCGCCTGTTCGGGGAGGCTGTTACGGGAATCGAACCATGCTGCTGGCCTGCTTTCAAAGCCAGCAATTTAGCCCTGTGCTAAACAGCCCATATTTCCTATTATATAATATATTTCCTAGTCTAATACCAGGAATGGGTGGGTTACCTTATGAGGAAAGGTAGGACAGGTAAGGATTGTAGCCACCAGAGTTCAAGAGTAAGAGGCGAATTAATCATGTCTTTAAGATCCTGAGAATTCTAAACAAGGGGTTGCTCATTTCAGACAAAGGTAAGGAGAATATTTTTCCTCTCAGAGGGTTGAGAGTCTTTGGAATTCTCTTCCTCAAAAGGCAGTGGAAGCAGAGTCTTTGCATATTTTCAAGGCAGAGCTAGATAGATCCTTGATTCACAAGGGGTGAAAGATTATCAGGGGTAGGCAGAAATGTGGTGTTGAGGTTACAATCAGGTCAGCCATGAGCTATTTGAATTGCAAAGGAGGCTTGAGGGCCTAGTGCTTACTCCTGCTCCTAATTGGTATGTCTGTACATATGTTTGTATTATGAAAGTTAAGGTTGAACATTTTTGCACTTTATTTATTTTTTAGTTTCTGCACTGTTTATCTGATTTTTGTTCCATGTGTTTTGCGCTTTTAAGCATCACAATAAAATTTGAAACTTACAATGCAGTCTCGTCAAATTATATTTGACCAGCCCACAGCACACATTGCTATTTTGTCCATTTATTAGTGGTATTTATGTGAATTGAGTGAGTGAATTAAATTTCTAGATTTTCCATTGTGCAGATTTTGAATTCTTAGTTGCAACATGACTTCTATATTTTAAGGGGTGGTCCTTTGACTGTTTATCCATTAGGGATGCCTTTCCCCCCCCCCCCCCCATATTTTGGAGGGCTGCTTGTGGGAGAGTGACCCTGGGAGTCTCAAAGTCAAGTTTGAGTGGTTGTACAAATTAGAGTCATAGAATTTACAGTGCAGAAGGAGGTCATTCAGCCCATCGAGTCTGGACCAGCCCTTGGAAACAGCACCCCAATTAAGCCCACGCCTCCACCCTATCACCGTAACCCAGTAACCGCACCGAACCTTTAGGACACTGTTGCTTGTTCTGGGTGAGTGTGCTTAACACTTGATTTGGCTCTGTTTCGTTACATAGCTTTGGAGTCATAAGAACATAAGAACTAGGAGCAGGAGTAGGCCATCTGGCCCCTTGAGCCTGCTCCGCCATTCAATGAGATCATGGCTGATCTTTTGTGGACTCAGCTCCACTTTCCGGCCCGAACACCATAACCCTTAATCCCTTTATTCTTCAAAAAACTATCTATTTTTACCTTAAAAACATGTAATGAAGGAGCCTCAACTGCTTCACTGGGCAAGGAATTCCATAGATTCACAACCCTTTGGGTGAAGAAGTTCCTCCTAAACTCAGTCCTAAATTTACTTCCCCTTATTTTGAGGCTATGTCCCCTAGTTCTGCTTTCACCCGCCAGTGGAAACAACCTGCCCGCATCTATCCTATCTATTCCCTTCATAATTTTAAATGTTTCTACAAGATCCCCCCTCATCCTTCTAAATTCCAACAAGTACAGTCCCAGTCTACTCAACCTCTCCTCATAATCCAACCCCTTCAGCTCTGGGATTAACCTAGTGAATCTCCTCTGCACACCCCCCAGTGCCAGTACGTCCTTTCTCAAGTAAGGAGACCAAAACTGAACACAATACTCCAGGTGTGGCCTCACTAACACCTTATACAATTGCAACATAACCTCCCTAGTCTTAAACTCCATCCCTCTAGCAATGAAGGACAAAATTCCATTTGCCTTCTTAATCACCTGTTGCACCTGTAAACCAACCTTCTGTGACTCATGCACTAGCACACCCAAGTCTCTCTGCACAGCGGCATGCTTTAATATTTTATCGTTTAAATAATAATCCCGTTTGCTGTTATTCCTACCAAAATGGATAACCTCACATTTGTCAACATTGTATTCCATCTGCCAGACCCTAGCCAGGTATCGTTAAGATACCGCCACAAGTTTCAAGGTCAAGTTCAAACCAATAAAACCATACACCAATTAGTAAGTTCAAACAAATGAGTTTATTATAATACAATTATAAACTACTCATGCACACGCTAAGATGACTAAACTATTCCTACCACTAAATAGACCAATACTTATCTTAAAAGGAACTGCCGGATCAGGGGACAAGGCCTCTTGCTCTGCACTAGGTCCGCAGACTTCAGGTTGGTACAGGTTAAAGGGGTCAGGAGTATCTATCTCTGGTAGCGATCGTTGTGAGACACTTACTTGCTGACGGCCGCTGTCTGAACCTCTCCTCTCTCTCGGGCAAGGTCTTCTTCGGTAAAGGCTGGTCGAGAGGGCTGGTCAAGAGAGGAGGGCTGGTCAAGAAGAACGAACTGAGTTCGGGACCTGTCTCTTATAGGTCCCAGGGCTTTGCGCCCTTTTGGGCGGACCCTCTATCTGTTGGGGATCGATTGGGTCTCTTCCCAATCGATTTGTTTGAATCCCCCCAATACTGAGGCTGTCCCTCGGCTACTGGGCGGTCCTTCAGGTGCTTTGTCTTCGAACCCCGCTGGTGCCGGGGTGTCTGGCTTCCCCTACAACGTTGCAATCACTTCCCTATTTGTGTCCTTTGTCACTGGGATCGTTCCATTACTATGCTAACTGTCCCGGAGATTGCCTCATTAGTATGCGGAATGTTTGTTTCGGTGCTGTCTGCTCTCTTAGCAGACAGAATACTGCTAAGTGGCTTGTTGCAGCCTGATCAGGGGACAAGGGCCTCTTGCTCTGCATTGGGTCTGCAGACTTCAGGTTGGTACAGGTTAAAGGGGTCTATCTCTGGTAGCGATCGTTGTGAGACACTTCCTTGCTGGTGGCTGCTGGCCGAACCTCTCCGCTCTCTCAGTCAAGGTCTTCTTCAGTAAAGGCTGGTCGAGAGGGCTGGTCAAGAGAGGAGGGCTGGTCAAGAAGAACGAACTGAGTTTGGGACCTGTCTCTTATAGGTCCCAGGGCTTCGCGCCCTTTCGGGCGGACCCTCTATCTGCTGGGGATCGATTGGGTCACTTCCCAATCGATTTGTTTGAATCCCCCCAATACTGAGGCTGTCCCTCGGCTACTAGGCGGGCCTTCAGGTGCTTTCATCATAATCTCATATTTAAACATTCTACAACATTCTAAATCCTTAATCATTCACACAGCAGCATCATTACATTTCATTCTCTCTGACTCGGCAGTCGAGCTCAGAGATACATAATTAATAGAAAGAATCTCTTTATTTTACAAAGGCATCGAGTGTAAAAATAAATACTTGATTACACTTCCAGGGGTTCGGGGGACTGGTGCCGGGGTGTCTGGCTTCCCATACAATGTTGCAATCACTTCCCTATTTGTGTCCATTGTCCCTGGGATCGTTCCATTACTATGCTAACTGTCCCGGAGATTGCCTCATTAGTATGTGGAATGTTTGTTTCGGTGCTGTCTGCTCTCTTAGCAGACAGAATACACAGTGGCTTGTTGCAGCCTGCTGGTGCTGCAAACTTTGTCCATTTTACCCTGCAAGCTTTGCGTTCCTCCATTTTGTATTGAGGGAATGGCCAACTTCAGTGGCTACACTCCCTCCTTGTGATCCTCATGAGAAATCATGAAGGATCACCCAAGTACGGTGTCTTTGGGTTTCCTGACCTCAGCGAGTTCCATGACTTCTGCACTTTCCTCAATTATGGCAAAAAAATTTTTAACTAACAATTTCTGATTGGCGCCATGTCAAAGGGGACATGCATTATCAATTGGAATCGGGAAGCTTTAACTATCCTCAATAAACTACTCTCATCTCATATTTAAACATTCTACAACATTCTAAATCCTTAATCATTCACACAGCAGCATCATTACATTTCATTCTCTCTGACTCGGCAGTCGAGCTCAGAGGTACATCATTAATAGAAAGAATCTCTTTATTTCACAAAGGCATCGAGTGTAAAAATAAATACTTGATTACATTTCCAGGGGTTCGGGGGACTGGTGGAATCCAAAAATAGGGGATCTCACTCTATACACTGTTGAGGCACGAGAGCGGTCGGCTCTCCTTCTCCATTTCCTCATCCTGAGGGATTGGACTATAATACAGATGATCGCTATTGCTAAAACTGATTCTATAACGTACGACAAGGAGTACCATGTCAGAAATCTGGTACAACAAGTCGGGGTGCTGTTACCATTGACTGGGCTGGGGGTGGTCTGGGTTTGGGAGAAGTTAGCAAACGTTGTACTGTGGGAAAGGGGGTTCGCGTCCACGCGCAACCACACAGATGCCACAAAAGCTAAAAACATAGCAATTGGAGTGCTCTTCATCTTCTCTCTCTCTTCTCTTCTCTTCTCTTCCCTGGGATCTTGCTGTGTTGTTGCTTCGGTTCCTCTCTCGAACATCCGAAAGCTATGGATGCAAGCATATTATCTGTTAGTGTTCAGCTTAATATCTTGACTTTAAGTATATCTGTCCTCTTGTTCCAAATTTCCCTTTATGATGGTCACCTCCATGTGACTCCCTCATTTTTTTTTTTCAAAAGCGGATTTAGGACCAGACATATACTTAACTACTAAACCAGTGCGAGCCGTCTCGCAGAGTGTTGCAATTTACCATCCCAAAATGTTCCTGGATGTAAATAGCATATGGAGTGGCAGCCGAAGGGCTACCTTAAACAAAATGAAACTAAGCTTTAGAAATGAAAGGTCGAATGAGTTGCGTATGGGCCGCGACGAGTAAGAGTTGAATGGGATCCCCGGGTAGGGCATGCTGTGCTGTACCCGAGCTTAGCTGACCAGAGGGGGGTCCTCAGACAGGTCAGGTCCTCAATGCCGTTTCTCCACCGCCTGAGCGACCTGGAACGAACAGGCAAGAATATAGTCATTGTTGAATTGCAGCCTCTATTCCCAGAATAGAGGGGCACCTAAAAAAAAGGGGGAGCCAAGATGCTCCTAGAGGGGTGAAGGGTGAAGCGTTGAGCTGGGCTCCAGTCATTTCAGCTGAGTCAAGTTCTCAGAAATATCGGCGGACAAACTAACGTGCATGAGGTGGTCACAAGCTTTTCGGCTGAAAAGCGAGTGGCCAATCTCCATATCAAACACTTAACATACAAACAAACGTCTAAACATGCGTGCAGGTTCCATCAGAAAGGACACCGTTTATCTCTCAAGCGGTTCCTCTTTTTACATCATCTGGACAACTCACTTCTCTTCATTCTCTGCGAACAGGGTCGCAAAGTGGTTGCCGTGTCGGGAGTCAGACTCAGAGTCATCCTCTTCCCCCGGATCCCATACCCTTGTATGGATCAGGCATGCAATTTTGGCATTGTGTGACCGGGGGTCACTCTCATCATTGCGGACAAGTCTCCATGAATTGTCCCTGTGCCAAATCGTGGGGTCTAAATTTGAAGGAGCGTTGTCGGGGTCGTCAGTGTTGGGTGGTGGGTTTGGGTGTGGGTCTGGAGTTTTTAGGTAAGTGATCTCCATGGGGTCAGTGGAGTCAGGGTCGAAGTCGCTGAAGTGGGGGCTGTAGGGTGGAGTGCTGTGGCTGTCCTCAGTCTCACAGTCACTGTCTCTGCTGTGGCAGCTTGTGGGCGTTCCGGGGCGTGGTCTGAAGTCAGTGGGCGGAGTCGAGGTCGAGTCCGATGATGAACTGGTCTGTGAGGGGGAAGGTGGAAATGTGTCTCTTGTGGGCGGGACGAGGTGTTCTGCGTCTAGCAGGACATGGTGCGAGTGGTTTGACTGTGTTCCATAAGCCTTTAATTGGTTAATATGGAACCACGCAGTCTTACCGTTGGAGTACTTTATCCGATATACTGTCGGGCTGATTTTGTCCAAAATTGAGTACGGGCCTGAAAATTTTGGGGCCAAAAACGTGCTGGGGTTATACACAGATAACATTACTTGTTGCCCAACCTGAAATTCTGTGGTATGGACATTTTTGTTGAAACAGGCCTTGCTCTGTTTACTCCTTTTACCCAATTTTACTGTGGCTGCTAGCTGAGGAGACCTTACAGTCCCAACTAATTGTTTTACTGCTTTCTCGTGTGTGAGGGCCATCACTTCTGGGCTGGTCATGTCGAGTCCTAAAAGGAATTCTGAACCTTTCATAGGGCGTCCGGTCATGAGTGTGTGTGGGGTGAAACCTGTTGATGATGAAACAGTGTTTCGTATAAACATAAGTGCGAATGGGAGCACGGAATCCCAAGTTAAATTGTTCTCCTGTACCATCTTTCTAAGGGTCGATTTTAGAGTCCGATTCATGCGTTCCACTATTCCGCTTGACTGGGGGTGATACGCAATGTGAAAATGTTGTTTAATGCCGAATATGGTCAGGAAGTTCTTCATGATCCGTCCTGTAAAATGAGATCCCTGATCTGATTCTATACTTCTGGGGAGTCCCCATCTAGTAAAAATATGGTGGGTCAGGATCTTTGCGGCTGTCTTTGCAGTGTTCGTACGAGATGGGAATGCCTCTACCCATTTCGTAAACGTGTCTATGACCACCAGAACATATTTATAGCCATTCCTGCAAGGGGGCAATGGACCTATAAAATCGATCTGGAGGTTTGTCCAGGGGCCATTAACGGGGCGAGTGTGGCTGAGTTGTGCCTTCTTTGAATACCTCTCTGGGTTATTCTGCGCACAAATTAAACAGTTCTCTATGTAGTGGGTAACATCTTCTCTTAAATTGGGCCACCAACAGAGCTGTCGAAGATGGGCTGTGGTAGAGTCGATCCCTTGGTGTCTATGACCATCATGGAATAAGGCAATCATTTGATTCCTGTCTTTCTCAGGAACCACATACAACTGGTCTTTAATAATCACACCCTCATGTGTGGTCAAAACGTGTTTGAATTTGTCGTACTGGGCCACAAAGTTTCCTTTTAAAATCTCCCGGAGATTTGCGTCCTGCTTCTGTGCCTGTAGTAAATCCTCGATGTCTGTCTGTGAGACCTGAACTGCACTCACAGGGGCGCTAGCTGGTGCGCTAGCTGGGGGTGTCCAAAAGTGACCTCGCCTGGAACTTGCTTTAGCCAGTGCGTCGGCTTTCACATTACCGTGGGGATGATCGATGGTGGCTTCTAACTTTGATAATGCCATACATCCTATCCTTTGCCTGAACTAGGATATGGCAGAGTAATGGGGCTGATGGAAGGGGCTTCCCGTCCGCGGAGACAAAACCTCTTGTCCTCCACAGGGGTAGGAAATCTGTGAGGCTGTTACAGACATATAAACTGTCTGAATATATGTCTGCTGGGCTGGGGAACGAATCTGGGTGGTCCACTATATATGCTATGGCCGCGAGCTCTGCTGCCTGTGCGCCTAAGTGACCGGGTAACTTTAGTGCTATCTCCTCTAGTGCGCGTCCCTGCGCATCTTCTACATAAATACCGCATCCTGTAATGCGTTCGTCATCTAAAACTGTGGATGAACCGTCCACATAAATTCGTAGGGGTGCACACGTGTCTGTGTGCTGGGGGCTCTGGCTTCAGTTCCCTATCTTCCTGGGGGGAGTCTTAGCAATGAAGGGGCCTGTGTTGTGTAGGGGTGCTACTATTTCGCATTCATGGGGTTGTCCTGGATACTGTAGGTTGTCCGCTAAAAATGTGTGTGTCTTGGTTCGTTTAACTATTATGTCCCGTCCTTGTAACAGAAGTGTCCACCTAGCTGCTCTTATCTGGCTCACTGAACCGCCCTTCAGTCGACCGTCTAAAAGTAACTGTGTGGGGGTGTGTTCGGTCAAAATGGTGATGGGGTTGAGTCCGGTAATGTAGGAAAAATATTGTACTGCCCAGTATACCGCGAGCAGGTGCCTTTCGCAGGCTGAAAAAGCTTGCTCCACGGGGTCTAACAGTCGTGAGGCATAAGCCACTGGTCGTAGCTGCTCGTGCCGTTCCTGAAGGAGCACGGCCGAGAGGGTCAGATTGGTGCTAGCTACCTCTATTGCATAGGGGAGAGTTGGTCTGGAACTTGTAGCGCGGGTGCTGCGCTAAGGGCTTTCTTTAACTCTTCCACAGCTTCTGTATGCTGCGGAAGCCATTCCCAAGGGGCCCCTTTCTTAAGGAGGTCTGAAAGTGGGGCTGCCTTGGTCGCAAAACCATCGATATGGTTCCGACAATACCCAACCAGTCCTAAAAACGACCGGAGGGCTGAAACATTTTGGGGAAGGGGCAATTTGACGATCGAGTCAATTCTTTTGAACTCTATCTTGCGTTTGCCGTGTGTGATGACTGTACCCAAATACATCACTTGATTCTCCAGTATTTGGGCCTTTCTGGGGTTAACTTTACATCCAATGTCTGGCAATAGTTCCAGGAGTTTGGACAGAAGCATGATGTGCTCTGCCTTGGTGTCTGTCTGCAGTAATAGGTCGTCCACATACTGTACCAGACATTCGGGTCAGGAAAATTTTGCTAGTCCATTTGCCAGCTGTCGGTGTAAAATGGAGGGGGAATTGTGGAATCCTTGTGGGAGGCATATCCACGTATACAGATGTCCTTTAAATGTGAAGGCAAATTTGTACTGGCACGCCTTTGCCAATGGGATTGACCAAAAGCCGTTGCTAATGTCCAATACCGTGAAGTATTTGGAGTTATGTCCCTGCTTGAGCATGGTCTCGGGACTTGTTGCTACCGTGGGGGCTACTGCTGGGGTAACTTTGTTGAGTTCCCGATAATCAATGGTCAGACGCCATGATCCGTCGGGCTTCCTCACTGGCCAAATAGGGGCATTATTAGTCGAGGCGACTGTCCTAAGTACACCCTGCTCTAATAAGCTCTCTATAACTTTTCCAATTTCTCCCTCTGCTTCGAGGGGAAATCGGTACTGTCTCTGTGGTCTCGGGTCAGGTCCAGTAACTTGTACTTGTCCAGTCATTCTGCCGCAATTGTGCCGGTGACTGGAAAATACTGTCCTGTGCTTATTCAAAACTGCCCTAACCTGTTTGTCCGTGCTAAACATGGTCGGGTCAAAACAATAGTCGCCTACTGCGCTAATCCTATTTTCGTACTCTCCTACTGTGAGCGTTGCGGGTGCTCTGTCTGATTTCGCCATTCACCAGACACACTGATTTACTGGGTCGAACGACAGGCTGTGGGCATTCATAAAGTCAATGCCCAGTATGTGTTCTGCTGTGCGGGGCAGATTAACTAAAACAACGGGGTGTCTGGTGGAGATGTTCCCTAGTTGTATTGATACAGGGGCTGTAATGTGTCCCTGCTGTGAGTGACCTGTAAATCCGCTGAGTGTAATTGAGGCTGTAGTGGGCCACGTGTCTGCCTGTGGTGTAGTGGAGGAATTAATGGTAATGCGGGACCCTCCTGTGTCCCAAAGTAATTCTATGGGCTTTCCCCGAATTTTCGCCGTGACCACCGGTCTTCCGAATTGGTCCCAGAGGGTGTCAGAGACCCAAGTGGGGGAGCCCGAACACCGTCAGTCCGTTCCATCCACATTGGTCTGTCCTGACTGCGTCCCTATACTATGGATAGGCTTAGCTTTGCTCCTGGTCAGAGTGCCTGTCTGCTGGCCTCTCTGAGATTTCTGCGGGCCGTTGCATTCCCTAGCAAAATGCCTTAACTGTCCGCAGTTATAACATTATTGTGACTTCTGTGGGGGGCTGTTCTTTCCCTCATTTACCCATGCGGGGTTGTGGTGCGCTCTCACTGCTTGGATATCTGCTGCAGCCTGAGCTTCTTCGGGGTTCTGTACTTTTATCTTGCCTTGGACAGATTGCTCCCAAGCGCGGGACAATCTTTTCAATACCCATTTTTCATTATGGGCCTCTTCTGAGGGGTCATAATTGCTGCAGACATTCTGTCCTGCATCTGTGGCGTGGGAGATGATTGTGCGGGTCCATTTAACCATATTATCTCGGGTTAAATGTACGCGGTCTAGATCACCAAAAACGGCAGTGAAATTAATCCACAGCCTTCCTGCGAATGCTGTGGGATGCTCGGTCCTTTTCTGCCTACACTTATTTAGGCCTTCGACTGGGTCTCCTCTGTTGTACCCTATCGCGTCTAAAATAGCTGTATGCATCTCTTCGAGGGTGCCTACTCCAACATTCTGTGGGTCGGAGAGGGCTGCTACAACTGATGAGTCTAAACTCAAAACTGTGAGCTTCACCTGCTCTCGCTCATCCAGGCCGTACATGGTCGCCTGCTGTTTCACTCGTGCGAAGAATTGGTGGGGGTCTGCAGTGGGGAGGAACGGGGTGATTTTCTCACATGCGTCCCTTAGTTGTGTTACAGTTAAGGGGGTGGTGTATGTGATCCCGGGTGCGCCTCCTGCGGTTGCTTTTCTTTGGGTGGTGACTGGGTTCATTGATGCGGGTGCTATATGATCTGTGGGGGGTTGGGGCGCTTTCCTTTTCTGTTGCGCTGCTGGCGCACATGTTCCCTGAACATAGCGCTGTGCGGTTTCACTCAACTCCTGCCAATCTGGGGCATTTTCTTCATCTAATTGGGTCCCAAATGTCTCTTGGAACCCATTCTGCACAGAAAGCAGAGATTGCAGCTGCACAATCTGCTTCCTACATTTCGCGTGGTCTACGGTGCTTTGCCTTTGTTCAGTGGTGGCAGCATGGAGTGCTCTTAAAGCTGCCTTTAGGTCGCTACACTGCTTCTTTAGTGTCTCTACCTGCCTTTCTGCTTCTTCTCTTACCAAGACTGCACGCTGCACATCTTGATAGGCCTTTTCATATTGAACTTGGGAACTGCTCAGATGGGCTAGACAAGACTGATGTGCCCTCTTGGCATCATCCACCTCTCTATCCTTATCTACCAGTCGTTGCCTTAAACCTAGATTCTCCTTTTCGATGTCCCTGACATCCACTTTGCTCATTCGGTTTTTCTCTTCTAACTCTGCTCGGAGCGTCCTGACGACCTCCTCTGTGCCTCGCAATTGTGCCAAGCAGGACACAATTGCCATCGGCTTACGTGCTTTACATAAACACTTTTTATGAATTTGAGATAGGTTCTCCCACCAAGTATGTCCTATACTCCCGGGACCTGTCTCCTCATTCACACAAAATTCACTCCAAAGGGGCCATCCTTTCCCTTTGAGGTACTTCCTGAGTTCCAGCTCCCACACGGGACACTGACCTACTCTGCTACTGTTGGTCGCTGCGACCACGAACTGTTCTGGGTTCATGAGGCGTTCCATTGCCTGCATGGCCATCTCTTTTTCTCCTATGCTCTCTTTTAATTTGGAACAAGGGATAATAAGGCAATGCTTATAAAATACGGGTACGGCTTTCGCAATGTTCTGACTTATAAAACTCCCGACAGTTTGTCGCAACAAAAATCTCTCGGTTTTACCTTACAACCCTGTTAGTTACGCATGCAAAAACACACTTTCAAATTATGATTATTGGTTTGAACTACTTGAACACTTGTGGTTTTTCCTTTTCCCAATTGGATTTCAGATTCAAATTTCTGGGTTCTCTCGGAGTGGGGGGGCCACTTCTAATCGAGTCCTGTCGGATGTCGCCACTAAATGTTGCTCGTTCTGGGTGAGTGTGCTTAACACTCGATTTGGCTCTGTTTCGTTACTTAGCTTTGGAGTCGCCAGGTATCGTTAAGATACCGCCACAGGTTTCAAGGTCAAGTTCAAACCAATAAAACCACACACCAATTAGTAAATTCAAACAAATGAGTTTATTATAATACAATTATAAACTACTCATGCACACGCTAAGATGACTAAACTATTCCTACCACTAAATAGACCAATACTTATCTTAAAAGGAACTGCCGGATCAGGGGACAAGGCCTCTTGCTCTGCACTAGGTCCGCAGACTTCAGGTTGGTACAGGTTAAAGGGGTCAGGAGTATCTATCTCTGGTAGCGATCGTTGTGAGACACTTACTTGCTGACGGCCGCTGTCTGAACCTCTCCTCTCTCTCGGGCAAGGTCTTCTTCGGTAAAGGCTGGTCGAGAGGGCTGGTCAAGAGAGGAGGGCTGGTCAAGAAGAACGAACTGAGTTCGGGACCTGTCTCTTATAGGTCCCAGGGCTTTGCGCCCTTTTGGGCGGACCCTCTATCTGTTGGGGATCGATTGGGTCTCTTCCCAATCGATTTGTTTGAATCCCCCCAATACTGAGGCTGTCCCTCGGCTACTGGGCGGTCCTTCAGGTGCTTTGTCTTCGAACCCCGCTGGTGCCGGGGTGTCTGGCTTCCCCTACAACGTTGCAATCACTTCCCTATTTGTGTCCTTTGTCACTGGGATCGTTCCATTACTATGCTAACTGTCCCGGAGATTGCCTCATTAGTATGCGGAATGTTTGTTTCGGTGCTGTCTGCTCTCTTAGCAGACAGAATACTGCTAAGTGGCTTGTTGCAGCCTGCTTGTGCTGCAAACTGTGTCCATTTTACCCTGCAAGCTTTGCGTTCCTCCATTTTGTATTGCGGGAATGGCCAACTTCGGTGGCTACAATACTAAGGGGCAATTTAGCATGGCCAATTAACCTAACCTGCACATCTTTGGACTGTGGGAGAAAACCAGAGCACCCGGAGGAAACCCATGCAGACATGAGGAGAAAGTGCAAACTCCCCACAGTCACCCGTGTGGGAATTCAACCTGGGTCCCTGGAGCTGTGAGGCAGCAGTGCTAACCACTGTGCCACTGTGCCCCCCGAGTTATAGCATGAAGACAGGCCCTTAGGCCCAACTTCTCCATGACGCTCACGTTTTACCACTAAGCTAGTCCCAATTGCCCATATTTGGCCCATTTCCCTCTATTTTTTATTAATTATGTATCTCTGAGCTCGACTGCCGAGTCAGAGAGAATGAAATGTAATGATGCTGCTGTGTGAATGATTAAGGATTTAGAATATTGTAGAATGTTTAAATATGAGATTATGATGAAAGCACCTGAAGGCCCGCCTAGTAGCCGAGGGACAGCCTCAGTATTGGGGGGATTCAAACAAATCGATTGGGAAGTGACCCAATCGATCCCCAGCAGATAGAGGGTCCGCCCGAAAGGGCGCGAAGCCCTGGGACCTATAAGAGACAGGTCGCCACCGCCTGAAAAACCCCTGTACTGATCCCCTCAGGGCAAATTTCACCCTCTTCAATTTGATGAACCCCGCCATATGATTGATCCAGGCCTCCACGCTTGGGGGCCTTGCATCCTTCCACAGAAGAAGAATCCTCCGCCGGAATACTAGGGACGGAAAGGCCAGAACACCGGCCTCTTTCGTCTCCTGCACTCCCGGCTCCACTGCAACCCCAAATATCGCGAGTCCCCAGCCTGGCTTGACCCTGGATCCTACCACCCTCAACATCGTGCTTGCTACCCCTTCCAAAATTCCCCCAGCGCTGGGCATGTCCAGGACATATGGGCATGGTTCGCTGGGCTCCCCAAGCACCTAGTACACCTGTCTTCGCCCCCAAAAAACCTACTCATCCTCGTCCCGGTCATATGAGCCCTATGTAGCACCTTGAACTGTATGAGGCTAAGCGTCGCACATGAAGAGGAGGAGTTCACTCTTTCCAGAGCATCCGCCCACGTTCCCTCCTCAATCTCCTCACCCAGCTCCTCTTCCCATTTACCCTTCAGCTCCTCCACCGAGGCCTCGTCTACCTCCTGCATCACTTGGTATATGTCCAAAATCCTCCCCCCTCCAACCCACACCCCGAAAGCACCCTGTCCTGGACGCCACGTGGGGGCAACAGAGGGAACCCCACCACCTGCCGCCTGGCAAATGCCCTTACCTGCATATACCTAAAAATGTTCCCCGGGGGGAGCCCGAAATTCTCCTCTAACTCACCTAGGCTCGCAAACTTCCCATCTACAAACAGGTCCCTCAACCTCCTAACACCTGCCCTGTGCCAACTCAGGAACCCGCCATCGATTCTCCCTGGAACAAACCGGTGGTTCCCCCGTATCGGGGACCCCAATTTTGAGGGTAGCCGCCACAACCGGGCTCGTGGTATACCTCGTTGGAGGGAGCGGCAACGGCGCCTTTACAAGTGCCTCCAAGCTCATGTCCACACAGGACTCCATCTCCATCCTCTTCCATGCTGCCCCTTCCCCGTCCATTACCCACTTACGCACCATCGCTGCGTTGGCAGCCCAATAGTACCCACAGAGGTTGGGCTGTGGTCTACCCCACCCATCTGGTCCATAAACTCCCTCAACACCTTAGCCGTCGCTGGCCTCCTACCCGCCCTGGACCTGGATCGATCCAATGGGGGATCCAACACTGTATTGAAGTCCCCCCCCATTATCAGGCCCCCCGTCTCCAGATCTGGAATGCGGCCCAACATGCGCCGCATAAACCCCGCATCGTCCCAGTTCGGGGCGTATACGTTCACCAGCACCACCCGCTCCCCCTGCAGCTTGCCGCTCACCATCACGTACCTCCCGCCGCTGTCCGCCACCACATTTGACGCCTCAAACGACACCCTCTTTCCCACCAGGATCGCCACCCCCCGATTTTTTGCATAGCCCCGAATGAAACACTTGGCCCACCCATCCCTTCCTCAGTCTAACCTGGTCCGCCACCTTCAGGTGCGTCTCCTGAAGCATGGCCATGTCCGCCTTCAGCCCCTTCAGGTGCGTAAACACACGGGCCCGTTTGACTGGCCCATTCAGTGCCCTCACATTCCAAGTTATCAGCCAGATCGGGGGCTCCCTGCCCCCCTCCCCCGCCGACTAGCCATAACCCATCCCCTGCCCGCCACTGGCCAGCGCCCCCCGCTCGGCCAGTTCCCCACGGCGGCAAACCCCCATCCCGACCCCCCCTGCATACTCCAGCTCCTTCCTGGCCATTCCAGCAGCAACCCGGTACCCCCCTCCCCCCCCACCCACCCCCCCAAGCTAGGACCCCTCCTAGCCGCGTTACTCCCTCCATGATACTCCCGTAAGTCAGCTGACTCCTGCTGACCCCGGCAACTCCCGCCACTTCTCCGACCCCTCCCTGACACCAACTTTGCTGGCTTCCTTTCCAACATCCACTTGGACAACACCACAATGTCCAGCTCCTATCCTCCTCGAAATCCTGCACATCTGTCACTCCCATATCCTCACTGACATGGAACCTCCGACACAATAAGCTTTAAAATTCTTGTCCTCTTTAAATGCACTCTTACTTTCTACCAAACATTGACTTTCCACCACCCTCACTCTCTGGGACTCCCTCTCTAAACTTTTCAGAGTGTAGCGAAGCCAGTTCACGTGTTGCCTGTTGCTCATTCGGGGGGGGGGGGGGGGGAGGATCATGTGACCGGCAGAGGAGCTGTGGAAGCAAGAGTGTAACATTCTGGTTGCCACGGTCACGGCTTGGCGTTGCTATGGTGACAGCCCGGCAGTTGCGACTGAAAACATTTGGCGAAGTGGTGGTTTCAGACGACGACCGCCCTCCAGCTCCAGGCACAGGGATCTCGGCGACCGCGGGTAAGGCTCCAGCCAGGGGCAGCGACTCGGGGGGGTGGGGGGATCATTACAAACTGTAGCTGGGAGGAATATCGCTGCTCACCTCCTAACGTAGTCAATCCTTCCTTGCTATTTTCCGCAGCTGAAGGCGGTGGGGACCAGAAATATCCCATGCTGGATCCAGGATTTGTGTGTTCAAATACTACCAGGAAAATGAAACAGCATTTGGGGAGGGAGGGGTGGATATTATTGCGTCTAATCGTCCATCGATTCCTCCAGCGAGTCTGCATGTCAGGGTTCGCAGGATCAGGCTGGGCTGTGAGGCTCCCGTTGTTGAATAGCCTGTTTATAGTCACAAATTATAGTGGCTTGGACCAAATTGCAGAGAGATACTCAACTTCTTCTATAAAGGAGACATGAAGTGCCTTCAGGAGAGAAGAGGGAAGGAAGAAAATTAACCATAATATAAAGGAGATAGGGCAAGAGCTATGAACATAAAGGGAGAAAGATTTTAAAAAGCATGTCCACAAGACGTTTTGAAGCACTTCACACCCAATTAATCACTTTTGAAGTACAGTCATTTGTAGTGTAGACCAACGCAGCAGCCGATTTGCACACAACATCCCACAAATAACAATGGGATCAATTGCATTTTGGTGATAATGGTTGAGAGATAAATGTTGGCTTTGACCCCCTTCCCCACTCTTCACATGGTGCCATCATGGGGTCTCTTATATCCATTGGAGGACATGATGTGGAGATGCCGGCGTTGGACCGGGGTGAGCACAGTAAGAAGTCTTACAAAACCAGGTTAAAGTCCAACATGTTGGTTTCAAACACTAGCTTTCGGAGCACTGCACCTTCCTCAGGTGAATGAAGAGGTAGGTATACCTCTTCATTCACCTGAGGAAGGAGCAGTGCTCCGAAAGCTAGTGTTTGAAACAAACATGTTGGACTTTAACCTGGTGTTTTAAGACTCCTTACTATCCATTGGAGGAGGCAGACAGGGCTCCAGTTTGACCACGTGCATCCCACTGCTGATGCATTATTGTCTCTGAGCTTCCGAGAAGTGGATATCAGAGTCGGATTGCCACTCTCCTATTTTCTTTCTTTAATATCCAACCGTTGTTTTCTCACCCGCCGACCTTCCGACTCAGACCAGGCGAGAATCATCCAGTGCAGCACGACCCTGAGGACTTGTGTTGAGGGCTGGAGAGTCAGAGGTATGGAAGCCCCCCTTTTTTATGGCACTAGCTGCCTTAAAGCAGGTAAGTTTGAAGGTCCATCTTCAGAAGCCAGGGAGAAGGTAGGTTTGCAAGGTGAGTGGGTCCAGGTGGTCTGTTGGTCAGGGTGAGTGGGTACGGGTTGTCAGTGGGGGAGCGGGGTCAGGTGGTCAGTGGGGAGTGAGGGTTGGATGGCCACAGGAAGGTGGGAGTTTAGTTAATGGGGGGGGGGGGGGTTGGGGAGATGGTCCAGGTTGTGGTGGAATGGTCAGAGGGGTCAAAGGGGTTGGGTTATCAATGGGAGGTGGGGTCAGTGGTTAGAGGAGTCCCATGGGAGTGGGGGGAGTCCTATGGGAGCTGGTACTAGTTACCCGCGACCAAAAGTGGTTTCAATTCTTCTAACTTTTCCTGGGTAACTATTCTTGTAAGATAGTCAATGTTTACTCTTACCATCCCCATGAAGGGGGAAGCAGTTACGTAGTGGTATTGTATCTGGACTAGTAATCCAGAGACGCAGGGTAATTAGCTGGGGATCTGGGTTCGAATCCCACCAGAGCAGTTGGTGGAATTTGAATTCAATAAAAGTCTGGAAAGTTTAAAGCTGACAATGAAACCATTGTCGATTGTCGTAAAAACCCATCTGGTTCACTAATGTCCTTGAGGGAAGAAGGAAATCTGCCGTCCTTACCCGGTCTGGCCTACATGTGACTCCACACCCACAGAAATGTGATTAACTCTTAAATGCCCTCAGGGATGCGCAATAAATGCTGGTCCAGCATCCCACAAACAAATAAAAAGAAACAACTTTTAAAATTGCTAGCTAGCTTTCTCTCACACTCTAATTTCTCCCTATTTATATTTTAAGTCATTCTTTGTTGGTTTCTATATTCTGTCCAATTTTTGAACCTGCCAGTCACCTTCACGGAATTGTATGCCTTTTCTTTCAATTTGAACTACCTTTCATTTTCTTGCATGGTAGCACAGTGGTTAGTGCTGATGTTTCACAGTGTCAGGGTCCCAGGTTTGATTCCCGGCCTGGGTCACTGTCTGTGTGGAGTCTGCACGTTCTCCCCGTATCTGGGTGGGTTTCCTCCAGGTGCTCCGGTTTCCTTCCACAAGTCCCGACAGACATGCTGTTAGGTAACTTGGACATTCTGAATTCTCCCTCAGTGTATCCGAACAGGCTGTGGGATTTTCACAGTAACTTCATTGCAGTGTTAATGTAAGCCTACTTGTGACAAGAAAGATTATTATATTAAATTTAGAGTACCCAATTATTTTTTCCAATTAAAGGGCAATTTAGCGTGGCCAATCCACCTACCTGCACATCTTTGGGTTGTGGTGGTGAAACCCACGCAGACACGGGAACAATATGCAAACTCCATACGGACAAAGACCCGGATCTTTTATTTTCTTAGTGAACCAAGAATGTTGCATCCTTCTCAAAGAGTCTTTCATCTTTCTCACTGGAATGTTTCTTTGTTGAGTGTTATGGAATATCTCCTTAAATGTCTTCCACTGTATCTCTGCTGACATACCCCTTAACCTAATTCCCCAGTTCACTTTAGCCAACCCCACCTTCATACGTTGAGAATTTCCTTCATTTAAGTTTCAAACATGGGCGGCACGGTGGCGCAGTGGTTAGCACTGCTGCCTACGGCACTGAGGACCCGGGTTCCATCCCAACCCAGGTCATTGTCTGTGTGGCGTTTGTACATTCTCTTCATGGGTTTCACCCCCACAACCCAAAGATGTGCAGGTTAAGTGGATTGGCCACACTAAATTACCCCTTAATTTGAAAAAAAAATAATTGGGTACTCTAAATTTATTTAAAAAAGAAAAATACGTAAATAAAAAATAATTAAGTTCAAAACATTAAACGTTGACCCACTTTTCTCTTCCTCAAACTGAATGTGAAATTCAATCATGTTATGATTACTGCCACCTAAAGGCACCTTTACTATAAGGCCATTAATTAATCCTATCTTGCACATTACCAGGTCTAGAATAGCCTACTCTCTAGTTGACTCTAAAACATACTGCTCTAAGAAACTTTTGTGAAAACACTCTATGAACTCACCATTCAGGCTAAATTTGCCAATCTGATTTATCCAATCTAAATGTAGATTTAAATCATCCTTGGGTGGCACGGTAGCGGAGTGGTTAGCACTGCTGTCTCACAACTTGAGGGACCCGGATTCAATTCAGTCTTGGGTGAATGTGTGGAGTTTGCACGTTCTCTGCGTGGGTTTCCTCCAGGTACTCCGGTTTCCTACCACAGTCCAAAGAAGTATAGGTTAGGTGGATTGACCATGCTAAAATTGCTCCTTAGAATCCAAATATGTGCAGATTTGGTGGGGTTAAGGGGATAGGGCGGGGGAGTGGATTTAGGTAGGGTGCTCTTTAAGTGGGTCAGTCCAGACGCGATGGGCCGAATGGCCTAGTTCGGCACTGTCGTGATTCTATGGGATAATTATCGCCGTGCCTTTCTCACAAGTCCCCATTATTTCTTCCTGCAAACCCTGTCCTATAGTGTAGTTACTGTTAGGGGAACTAGCAACTATGCTGACAAGAGACTTCTTTGCTATTTCTAATGTCTACTAAAACTGATTCTACATCTTGATCTTCAGAATTCATCATTCACTATTTTGGCAATGTCATCCTTAATTAACAGAGTTACCCCACAACGTTTTCCTGGTTTTCTGTCTTTTTGAAATGTCATGTACCTGTGAATATTCAGGTCTCAGCCTTCATCATCTTGTAGCAATGGCTATCAGATCATACATGAGTGGATGAGTGCAGCTCCAACAAGGCTCTGGCCTTATGTGATGGTGCACTCTTGAGTGAGCACACTTTGCCCCTTCCTGTCATGCACTGACTATCATTACCCATATTGCTACCCTTCTCTCTTGCCTTGTCCTCTCCCTTTAGGTTTACATTTTCCGTCACTTGATACCTTACCCTCACTATTTAGTTTGAAGCCCTCATTACTGCCCTAGTTATGTGACTCACAAAAACACTGGTCCCAGCATTGTTGAGGTGAAGACTGCCCCAACGGTACAGCTCCCATTTTCCCAGTACTGGTACCAATGCCCATTTCTCCCATACCAATCTTAACCACTGCATTTAATTATCTAATCTTATTTATCCCATGTCAATTTGCTCACAGTTTATGTCACAGTCCAGAGATTATTACCTTTGAGATTCTGCTTTTTAATTTAGCCCTCCCCCAGTTGCTCAAGCTCCTGGTGCAAAACCTCTTTCTTTGAATTGTCTATGCCAATGGTATCTTTACCTAGACGATGACAACTGGAACTTCTCCCTCCCACTGCAAATTCCTCTTCAGTCCAGAGCAGATGTTCCAAATCCTGGCGCTCGGAAAGAAACACAACCTTCTGGACTCTAGCTCTTGGCTACACAGAACTGTGTCTATCCCCTGACTATACAGTCCCCTACTATCATTACGTTCCTACTTATTCCCTCCGCTTGAATGCTTTCTGTATCACTAGACCATAGTTAGTTCACTCATCTACCCTTTGGTGAGTTTAGCTTACTTGGCTAGAAAGCTGGTTCGTGATGCAGAGCAATACCAGCAGCGTGGATTCGATTCTCATACCGGTTTGGGTTTCCTCCGGGTGTTCCGGTTCCACCCACAGTCCAATGACGTGCAGGCAAAGTGGACTGGCCATGCTAAATTGCCCCTTACTATCCAAAAGGTGGGTTGGGTCACAGGGATAGGGTGGGGCTGTTTTGGAGGGTTGGTGCACACTCAATGGACTGAATGGCCTCCTGCACTGTAGCAGTTCTATGTTCAGACTCCACTTTCATCCGCACAAGCTCCAAGAAACTCAAACCTGTTGGCCAATTGCTAGGACTGAGGCTCCTCCACTTCTACCTTCTTGATGCCAAATCGTTTCACTTACACAAAACACCCTGCTGTCCCTGATCATGGGCCAAATCAGAAGACCCTCGCATAAAGGGTGTGACTGTCTTCTGACTCAATGCCAGCAAAACTAAAGAGCTGGTCATTGACTTCAGGAAGCAAAATACTGTACACACCCCTGTCAGCATCAATGGGGCCGAGGTGGAGATGTTTAGCAGTTTCAAATTCCTTGGGGTGCACATCTCCAAAAATCTGTCCTGGTCCACCCACGTCGACGCTACCACTAAGAAAGCATAACAGCGCCGAAACTTCATCAGGAAACTAAGGAAATTCGGCATGTCCACATTAACTCTTACCAACTTTTACAGATGCACCATAGAAAGCACCCTATCTGGCTGCATAACAGCCTGGTATGGCAACTGCTCGGCCAAGGACCACAAGAAACTTCAGAGAGTCGTGAACACTGCCCAGTCCATCACATGATCCTGCCTCCCATCCATTGACTCCATCTACACCTCCCGCTGCCTGGGGAAAGCGGGCAACATAATCAAAGATCCCTCCAACCCGGCTTATTCACTCTTCCAACTTCTTCCATCGGGCAGGAGATACAGAAGTCTGAGAACAAGCATTAACAGACTCAAAAACAGCTTCTGCCCCACTGTCACCAGACTCCTAAATGACCCTCTTATGGACTGACCTCATTAACACTACACCCTGTATGCTTCATCCGATGCCAGCGCTTATGTAGTTACATTGTATATCTTGTGTTGCCCAATTATGTATTTTCTTTTATTCCCTTTTCTTCCCATATACTTAATGATCTGTTCAGCTGCTCGCAGAAAAATACTTTTCACTGTACCTCGGTACACGTGACAATAAACAAATCCAATCCAATCCTATCCAATGGTACTAAGTGTCCAGGTGCCTTTCCCCCTTCTTGCTGCAGCACAGTGTCTGAAGCTCAGCCTCCTGCTCATTAACTCTGAGCTGAAGTTCCTCAAGCTGTGGACACTTACTGCTGCAGTGTGATACATAGATATATAGATACATAGAAGATAGGAGCAGGATTTGGCCTTTAGAGCCTGCTCCGCAATTCAGCACGATCATGGCTGATCATCCAACTCAATAGCCTAATCCTGCTTTCTGCCCATAGCCTTTGATCCCATTCTCCCCAAGTGTTATATTCAGCCGCCTCTCGAATATATTAAAATTTTTATAATCAACTACTTCCTGTGGTAATGAATTCCACAGGCTCACCACTCTGTGTGAAGAAATGTCTTCTTATCTCTGTCTGAAATGGTTTACCTTGAATCCTCAGGCTGTGACCCCTGGTTCTGGACACACCTATCATTGGTAACATCTTCCCTGCATCTACCCTGTCTAGTCCTGTTAGAATTTTATAAGTCTCTATGAAAACCCAACTTCATTCTTCTGAACTCCAGCGAGTATAATCCCAACCTAGTCAATCTCTCCTCATATGACAGTCCCGCCATCCCTGGAATCAGTCTGGTAAAGTTTAGCTGCACTCCCTCGAGAGAAAGAACATCCTTCCTCAGAGAAGGAGACCAAAACTGCACACAATACTCCAAGTGTAGCCTCACCAAGGCCCTGTACAATTGCAGCAATACATCCCTGCTTCTATACTCAAAACGTCTTGCAATGAAGGCCAACATACCATTAACCTTCTTTACCACCTGCTGCACCTGCATGCTTACCTTCAGTGACTGGTGCACAAGGACACCCAGGTCCTGCTGCACACTCCCCTCTCCCAATTTACAACCATTCAGGTAGTAATCAGGTAGCCATTCAGGGAGATGATCACACTGACATCCACCAGTTCCCACACGTCACCTGCCCTGCAATTTTTAAGGCATTTTAATTTACTAATTAATGACACATAACTTCCTCAGAATGGCAATGTCCAGCACATTGCCACTATCGATGAACTTACCCAAAGTGGGATTCCTAAGCCCCTACCTCCCAATGTTCCTCACTCAGACTGGGTGAGACAGGAGCAGTGGCTGCATTAGTGAGGAGTAACTAGGGAACAGAGAGGTAGCTGCCATAAAGTAGATGTTTAAAGGGACAATTAAAAGGTAAGTTGTGGTGAATGTATTCACCTAAGTATGAACTGTCTGTATTGTGCTGTGACCTATGACCTGGAAATGATAATACGGTCTACTTCCAGGTACTGTACTGGAACCCCGATGGGCTCCGCCTCTGGCTCTGCCCTCCCCGGGGCGATATATAGACCGGCCACCTGTGGGTGGCACTCATTTGTACAGCAGACACTGGCAGGCGAGTTCCGACACGTGCGACTCGTGGGGGCCGCCATTTTGTGACTCCGATACCTCCGACCACGCAGGATGCCTGCAGCTTGGCGCAGTCACCCTCGACCAGTCTCAGCCAAAGCACCTGAAAAGTTCTATGCTGGTTGTTCGGGTCAACGGGCATGAGACCCCCTGTCTTTTTGACTCTGGTAGCATGGAGCGCTTTGTTCACCCTGACACGGTAAGGCGCTGCTCCCTTCACATCTACCCCGCATCCCAAACAATCTCCCTTGCCTCCGGATCCCATTCGGTTCAGATCCGGGGGTACTGTGTCGCGAACCTCGCGATGCAGGGCGCCGAGTACGCCCATTTTAAATTGTACGTCCTCCCTCACCTCTGCGCCCCCCTACTGCTTGGATTAGACTTCCAATGCAGTCACCGAAGCCTGACCCTACAGTTCGGCGGACCCTTACCCCCCCCTCATGGTATGTAGCCTCATAACCCTTAAGGTCCCCCCCCTTCACTCTTTGCGAACCTCACTCCCAACTGTAAGCCCGTCGCCACCAAGAGCAGACGGTACAGTTCCCAAGACATGATTTTTATCAAGTCAGAGGTCCAGCGACTGTTGAGGGAAGGGATCATCAAGGCCAGGAACAGCCCCTGGAGAGCGCAAGTGGTGGTCGTCCGGACCGGGGAAAATAATCGGATGGTTGTGGACTACAGGCAGACCATTAACCGGTTCACTCAACTGGATGTGTACCCCCTACCCCGCATAGCGGAGATGGTCAACCAGATCGCACAGTACCGGGTGTTCTCAACGGTCGATCTGAAGTCGGCCTACCACCAGCTCCCGATCCGCCCTCAAGAGAGCCACTATGCGGCCTTTGAAGCAGCTGGCTGACTCTTCCACTTCCTCAGGGTCTCTTTCGGCGTCACCAACGGGATCTCGGTCTTTCAGAGAACGATGGACCGAATGGTCGATCAGTACGGGTTGCGGGCTACATACCCGTACTTGGGACAATGTTACCACCTACGGCCATGATCAGCAGGACCACGACGCCAACCTTCAGAGGTTCCTCCAAGCCGTCCAATCCCTCAATCTCACTTATAACAAAGAGAAGTGCGTTTTCCGCACAACCCAGCTAACCATCCTCGGCTAAGTCATGGAGAATGGAGTCCTAGGGCCCGACCCCGACCGTATGCGCCCCCTCACGGAACTTCCCCTTCCCCACAGCCTCAAGGCCCTGAAACGATGCCTGGGTCTATTCTACTACTATGCCCAGTGGGTCCCCAACTATGCGGACAAAGCCTGCCCACTTGTTACAACCACTACATTTCCCCTGACGCTGTGGCCCACTTGGCCTTCAGCCCCATCAAGGCCGATACCACTAAGGCCAGAAATGCACGCGGTGGACAAGTCCATGCCCTTATAGGTAGAGAGTGATGCGTGAGACGTCACACTGGCCGCCACACACAGCCAGGCTGGCAGGCCAGTAGCATTCTTCTCTAGAACCCTCCATGCTTCCGAAATCCCAAACTCCTCGGTCAAGAAGGAAGCACAAGTCATAGTGGAAGCTGTGTGCGGCACTGGAGGCACTACCTAGCCGGTAGGAGGTTCAGCCTCGTCACTGACCAGAGGTCGGTTGCCTTTATGTTTGACAATGCACAACGTGGCAAAACTAAAAATGACAAAATCTTGAGGTGGAAGATCGAACTCTCCACCTACAATTATGATATCAAGTAACGTCCTGGGGAGCTCAACGAGCCCTCAGATGCCCTTGCCCGCGGCACATGCGCAAGATGACTGACTTCGGGCTATCCACAATGACCTCTGTCACCCGGCTTACCCACTTTATTAAGGCCCACAATCTGCCCTACTCCACCGAGGAGGTCAAGGCCATGACCAGGGACTGCCAAGTCTGCGCCGAGTGCAATCCGCACTTCTATCGGCCAGACAAGGTCCACCTGGTAAAGGCCTCCCGGCCCTTTGAACACCTCAGCATTGACTTCAAAGGGCCCCTCCACTCCACCAACCATAATATATACTTCCTAACCGTCGTTGACGAGTACTCCCGCTTCCCCTTCGCTGTCCCCTGCCCCGACATGACCTCGGCCACAGGTATAAGGGCATTGCACAACATCTTCACACCTTTCGGTTTCTCTGCGTACATCCATAGCGACCAGTGCACATCGTTTATGAGCGATGAGTTGCGTCAGTACCTGCTCAGCAAAGGCATCGCCTTGAGCAGGACTACAAGCTATAACCCGCAGGGAAACGGACAGGTGGAGAGGGAGAACCCGACGGTATGGAAGGCCATCCTTCTTGCCCTCCGGTCTAGAATTCTCCCGATCCCCCGCTGGAAGGAGATCCTCCCCGACGCCCTCCACTCCATTAGATCACTCCTCTGCACAGCCACGAACGAGACCCCTCACAACCGCTTGTTTGTCTTCCCCAGGAAGTCCATTTCCGGGGTCTCGCTTCCATCCTGGCTGACAACTCCGGGACCTGTCCTTCTCCGGAAGCATACGAGGAGCCATAAGACCAACCCCCTGGTCGAGAGGGTCCAGCTGCTGCACGCCAACCCCCAGTACGCCTATGACGCGCACCAGGACGGACGGCAACATACGGTCACCCTACGAGACCTGGCGCCAGCTGGTTCCCCTGCCATCGCGCCCCCCGCACAGCCTACCGCCACCTCAGGTGCCCCTTACGCCCCCCTGGGTCTCCTGTATTGTCCCGCGCCTGCACTGCCGCCACCCACCACCCCCCTGCCTACCCCCACCTGTCAACCGGCTCCGACACGCCGGACTGAACTCCAGACAACATGCCCCCGGAGTCACCATCTGCAACAACCATGCCCGCCGCACAGACAGAGCTGAGGAGGTCTAAAAGAACGATCCGGCCTCCAGACAGACTGAATATTTGATGACCCCCATGTCACCCCCACTTTTTAACAGGGGGTGAATGTGGTATATGTATTCACCTAAGTATGAACTGTCTGTATAGTGCTGTGACCTATGTCCCGGAAATGATAATTCATTTATCAGCTCCGCCCTCTCTGGCTCCGCCCTCCCCGGGATGAATTGACGGTATATCATAAGTGGTCCAGACAATGGGGTGGGGGGTGTCAAACTGGAGGTGGAGGTTAGGGTTGGTTGGACCAAAGGTGGGGCTGTAGGGTCGAACTGGAGAAAGGAGGTTCAATCGGAGAGGAAGGGTTGGCGTCGGGTCGGTCAGACCGGAGAGGGGTGGAGGAGGGGGGGGGGGGAGGTGGCAGTCCATGAGGTGGGGAGGAAGGGTCAGGCCAGCGGGGGCGGGGGGGGGGGGAGTCAGGAAGGGGCGGTTGCACCAGAGGGGATGGTGTCGGGAGGGGGGCAGGGCAGGGGTGATGTGGGTACCTTGGGGAGGTCTAGGGTGTGGGGAATTGCCTCATGCGAGGTGGGGTCTGGGTTTTTAAAGCAGTTCCTCTGGAGCTAGAAGGTTTTTTCTTCCGTTTAACTCTTTCAGAGTAACTATCAGGGTAAAACTGGCACAACCATCCAATATTAGCAATTTAAATCGGTTCTATCAGTTGGTTCCCAGCCCAGCACAATTGCTCAGATGATGTTATTGCATCAGGGAAATTGCCCCTACGTGGCAGCTTCCTCGAGACATTCCCCAGTTCATCATAGGGGTCACCCCTAAATTTGGCGCGTGGGGGGGGAACCAGGAAGTTATGAATCAATGTCTTTTAGGGAAGGAAATCTGCTGTCGAACGCGGGCTCTGACTGGCTCCTGGTAGATAACCCAAGTCTCTCTCTGTTCGCTGTTTTAACCTTCTGTTGAAATCGCACTGTTTTAAAAAATATATATTGAAGTTTTGCATTTTAACAAACAAAGCATCAAAACTATAGGAATGATATAGCACAGCAAGAAGCGAAAGGGTCAACATGCATGAATACAGAGGGGAACAGGAGAATAGCAGTACAACTGGGTCAATACAGTCATTAGTTGCCTCTATAAACCCCGCTGGAGAACAAGGGAGAACCAGGAAAGGCCATGACAATATGGTGAAATTATGCACACCTTCCCACGCAGCGACTGCTTTTAATCACCATGAGAGTTCAGGATAAATCTTGCGTGTCAGGTTCGGGCGCACACAAATATATATCTACCTCAACTCCAGCAGTGCCAGAGGCACCAAGGATATTGCCCCACCTCATTCCATCTGATACCAGACTTGTCTATATCCCTGCAGGATCCAAGCACAGATTTGTAATACCTTTGCAAGACCCAGATTCTAAAAGGATGTTGCATGTATACCACACAAAACACAACACAATCCCAGTCTCAGGCCCAGTACAGAACCAACATTATTCCATACATTTATACAGAGAGGACCAGCAGAAACATGTTCAGATTATGATCAGTGCCGTCAATGGCTCCCAACAACACAAAAACGAAGGAGAACTACCAGGAGTGGGTCACGGGATAACAAAGGATCAGGAACCAACCATGGGTTTGTATTCCCCTGGCGCACGCCCACCACCATTAATGAAAAAGAGAAAGAAACTGCTCAATCAAACAAGAAAGCGCCCCGACCATAAGGGGGGCGGGGGGGGCAACAGCATATCAGCCAAAGTACAGAAGATGGCTCAAGCCTAGGCCCCTGTGCGCAGTAGAGCCCTCTCAGGATGTCCTGAATAAGTGACTTTGAGAAGGGACATCCCAAGTTCCAAGGGGCAACAGAATATCAGATACCGCACTGGACTTAGCCCAGCATACCCTGACACACAAAACATAGCATTCCCAGGACATCCAGCACACTCCTAAACCAATACTCCAGCTGGTCCTACACCCCATCAATCCCACCCAGGGCAGTGCACCTCCTCCATTGCAACTAAAAAAGGATTACTCCAGCCCTAGCCAAGGATACCCCATCACCGAAGAAAAGAAGAATCATCATCATAGACCAAAGAACAAGGGAGGCCATGGCAATATGGTGAAATTATGCACACCTTCCCACGCAGTGACTGCTCGTAATCACCATGAGAGTTCAGGATAAATCTTTCGTGCCCAGTGGGTCCAGCAGTCCCATCCATTGAATCTGTCTACACCTCCCGCAGCCTTGGGAGGGTGGGCAGCATAATCAAAGACCCCTCCCACCTGGGTTATTCTCTCTTCCAACCTTTTCCATCGGACAGAGATACAAAAGTCTGGGAAAATGCACGAACAGATTCAAAAACTGTTTCTTCCCCGCTGTACCAGACTCCTGAATGACCCACTTATGAACTGAACTAATCTCTTCATGCTCTCCACTACACTCCGTAAGCTTCACCCGATGTCTATGTCTATGTGATTACATTGTGTATCGTATGTCCTATGTTTTTCATGTAGGGCAACATGGTAGCACAGTGGTTAGCACTTGCTTCACAGTGCCAGGTTTGATGCTTGGCTTGAGTCACTGTCTGTGCGTTGTCTGCACGTGCTCCCTGTGTATGCGTGGGTTTCCTCAGGGTGCTCCGGTTTCCTCCCACAAGTCCCAAAAGACGTGCCTGTTAGGTGAATTGGACATTCTGAATTCTCCCCCTGTGCACCCGAACAGGCGCCGGAATGTGGCGACTATGGGGTTTTCACAGTAACTTCATTGCAGTGTTAATGTAAGCCTACCTTTTGACACTAATAAAAATTGTTATTATTATGGAGCGATCTGTCTGGACTGTACGCAAAACAATACTTTCACAACTTCGGTGCACATGACAATAAATCAAAATCAAAATCTAAGACACCCAAAAATTGGGTGCCCTGGGAAGGGGGACGATTCATATACTCCTTACAGACTCATCTTCTCCCTACAGTGCAGAAAGAGGCCATTCAGTCATCGAGTCTGCACCCAGCCTCTTAAAGAGCCCCACCCTATCCCCATAACCCAGTAACTCCACCTAACCTTTTTGGATACTAAGAGCAATTTAGGATGGCCAATCCACCTAACCTGCATATCTTTGGACTGTAGGAGGAACCTGGAGCACCCGAGGAATCCCACACAGACACGGGGAGAAAGTGCAAACTCCACACAGTCACCTGAGGCCGGAATTGAACCCGGGTCCCTGGCATTGTGAGGCAACAGTGCTAATCACCATGCCACCCTCCAGGCCTGGTACAATTAGCGAACCTCTCCCTCGGACCACCGGCCAAGGCCAGGATTTAAAACTTCACACTGCTCACCCAGATGAAGAGAAGAAGAAACAAAACCGTAAGGGACAGCAGCACCCCCAAGCCCAAGCGACCATAGGCCCTGGCTGGGAGGAATGACTCGACATGATCAGCCACCTCCATCCCCTCATGATGAGCATCGAGAACAGGATAACATAAGGCCAGTGGTCGAGGGTTCCACACTGACCCCAGGCCTCCAAGACCCGATACATCGTGCTGCATTGAACCTGTGTTGTCTGTAAAACTTTGACCAGTTTATTGGGCCAATTCACCTACCCTGCAGATATTTGGGTTTGTAGGGGGGTGAGACCCATGCAGACATGGGGAGAATGTGCAAGGTCTGCATGGACAGTGACCCGGGGCCGGGATCGAACCTGGGTCCTCGGCACCATGAGGCAGCAATGCAAACCACTGCGTCACCATGCCGCCCCCACACTCCATGAACTTGAGGGTGTCCTGAACCCTGTTGCCCCTGCCTTAACTCACACCAAGTCCTGTTCACTTATCATCCTTGTGCTCACTGCCCTACAATGATTCCAGTTCAAACAATGGTTTCAGGTCAAGCAATGACTTGCGTTTAAAATTCACATCCTTGATTTCACATGGCCTTGCCCCTCATCTGAAATATCTCCTCCAACCCCACAATCCTCCAAGTTAATTGAATATGGCCTCTTGATCATCCCTGCTTTCAATTGATCTACCATTGGTTACCATGCCTTCAGTTGCCTCGGCCACAAGCTCAGGAATTCCCACTTTACACCTCTCCGCCTGTCGACCTTGCTTTGTTCCTTTAAGACACTGCTTAACCTCTTTGACTAAGCCATTGGTCATTTGATCTAATATCTCCTTCTGTGACTCAGCATCATATCTTGTTTTATGATGCTCCTGTGAAACACCTTGGAAAGTTTTATTACATTAAAGGCAATATATAAATATAGGTAGTTCATTAATGTCATTAAACGGTTTGGCCATGATGTGGCTTACGTCCCTCCTCAGTGTGGCTGACTCTTTGCTGGCCCAGCAAGCTACTCAGCTGCATCGAATTGAAAAGAGTACCACAGGAACTGCTGCAGTTCAGGAGGAGCATCCAAAACCACACTGTCAGGGCAGCTAAGAATCAGTAATAAACATCAATCTTGCCAGCGACAATCAACATCCTGGGAACAAATGGTAAACAAATGAAGTTGGCCAGGTTAACAAATAGGTCTTTCATATTCCTTTAGAGACTCATGACATAATAAACTATAGTATATCATTAAGACATTATGGAATCACATGAGGAGGATAAGATAAAGTTAGAATGACATTCATCTTTTTCCTCCTTGAAAAACACAAGGGTTCAGAACTTCCATAGAGTGGCATTCCCAGCAAGATTACCACTCTGTTCCTTTTTACTCACCTTAGTTGAGAGCAGCACATAACTCGCCTGGACCTCGTGGTGTGGGGGGGATAGTCTTGGGGTGGGGTGGGGAATCAGAGGCAGTCAGGGTGGGAAGATAATCAGAAGGTCCAATTGGGGGGGGGGGGTTCAGGTATTGGGGCGAGGTCACTATTAGGGCTACCCAGGTGTCAGAAGTGGTTTTAATCCTTCTAAATGTTCCTGAGAGAGCCAGAACCAATCAAAATTTCTGTCTTAAATCTGAATATCGGATTCCAGGTAGAGGGTAATGGCCCATTGGAAGTTTGAACTTCCTGGCCAATTGCCATGCAATCTTTGCTTGGGGACCTCCAAGTGGTCCATCAGCACACCTTCTTAGTTACCTCCAGGTACCAACTCCTGGGAAACAGAAGTTCTGGGCCATTTGGCAATGTTGCTGGAAAATCAAATTTACTTTTAAAAGAACAATTGTACTAATGTAAAACGTTTATTTGTAACATGTTTCTTGTAATTCTGGCCTTGTATGGCAAGGACACCAGTTATCTGTGTTAATTGCTCTATTACACAATCAGCGTTTTGCTTATTCTGATATCTCTCATCTTCAAATTAACTGTGGCGAATCATAATGATTCACAGTTACACTTTGTCAAGTGATTTATGCTTTTTATATCAGCCCAGGCTGTGATTGCTGACAGGTTATTCAGTGAAGCGAAGCATTACACCTCATCTTAATTCTGCCCACGTCCAATGTTCACTCTTTCGAGAAAGGAGTAATGGCTCATGTACAGAAGAAATAGGGCTGGGGCTGATTTTTACATTTTCCCCTAACTGACCAGGAATGCGAGGTCAACTGCAGCACTCTGATTATTATGCTGCTGTGATCATCTAAATAAAGTAGCACATAGTGGAGATTGAATCTGAGACCGTCCTGACCTGTCCAGCACAGCATGGCCAGTTGAGGGAGCATTATCTTTCTATTATGTGGCAAATTGGGAATCTTAGACAATAGTAGCCAATTAGTAAATTTGAATGGGGCAGTGAGAAGAGGAAATGGGCCATAATTTGGTATAGGAGCGAATCAACCAGCATCTGACATGAGTTAGACTTGTTCTTGCATGTCAGGGTTTTTAACATCTTTGCGTGGCAAGCCGCTGAATGTATGAACTAATAACATTGAAGGAAACTAGGCATCTAGAGTCTGAGTGAACAGGGCAAGCAATTATGAATATCAGCCCTAGTGTCACCAGACTAATAATCTGGAGCCCAGGCAAATGCTGTGGAGACACAGGTTCAGTACTATTTTGGCAGCTGGTGGAATTTAAATTCAATTAATAAATCTGGAATTGGAAAGTTAGTCCCAGTAATGGCGACCATGAAACTATCGTTATTTTTCGTTAAAACCTATCTGGATCACTAATGTCCTTTGGGAAAGGAAATCTGCCATCCTTACCTGGACATCCACACATGTGACTCCAGATCCACAGCAATGTGGTCAACTCTTAACTGCCCTAGCAAGCCGTTCAGTTCAAGTGCAATTCGGGGTGGGTAACAAGTGCACATCTCATGAAAGAATAACTTAAATTAAATTAATTTGATTGATTTGTGAAATCGGTAGTTTTAAGGACTGGCAAGGAAGTGTAAATTGGAAAGGATGGGAATTAGCAAAGACAATGTCAAATCAGGTACAGAAAGAGATAAAAAGAGGGAAAGGATGGATGGATTAAGAGAAGAACACAGGAAAAATACATATTTTAAAATTGTTTTAATTTTATATTTGTATGTACCTCTGTTGGTAGCATTCTTGCCTCTTGGTTGCAGGGTTCCCACTCAAGAGCTTGAGCACAAAAATCAAGGCTTGCATGCAGTGAAGTGCTGAGAGGCAGCTGAACTGTCAGAGGTGCTGTCTTTTGGATGATACATTAAACTGAGGCCCCATCAGTTTGCTTTGATAGATGTAAACAAATCACAAGACACTATTTTAAAGAAGCGCAGGATAGTTATCTCTGGCCAATATAAGAATATTGGAACAGGCGGCATGGTGGTGCAGTGGTTAGCACTGCTGACTCACGGCACCTGGGACCCAGGTTCAATCCCAGCCCCAGGTCACTGTCCATGTAGTTTGCATATTCTCCCCGTGTTTGCGTGGGTTTCGCCCCCACAACCCAAAGATGTGCAGGATTGGCCACGCTAAATTGCCCCTTAATTGGAAACAATTGGATTTTTTTTTTTTTAAAAGAACATTGGAACATAAGAAATGGAAGCAGAGGTAGGTTATTCAACCCCTCGAGTCTGCTCCACAAGTCAATAAGTTTATGGTTGATCTGATGTGTCCTTAACTCCGTTCTCCTGCTTGTCCCAATAACTCTTGACTTCCTTGTCAATCAAAAATCTGTCCAACTCAGCCTTGAATATGTTCAGTGACCCAGCCTCCAGTTCTCTCTGGAGGAAGGCATTCCAAGCACTAATGACCCTTTGAGAGAAGAAATTCCTCCTCAGTCTTAAATGAGAGATCCCTTATTCTGAAACTGTGTCCCACTAGTTTTAGGTTTCCAACAAGTGATAACAAACTCCCATTCTCCACCCAATAAATCCCCCTCAGAATCCTACATGTTTCAATAAGATCACCTCTCATTCTTCTAAACTCCAATGAGCATAGACCCAACCTTTCCTCATAAAACAACCCCTTCATCCTCGGAATCAGCCTAGTGAATCTTATCTGATCTACCTCGAAAGTAAGTATGTCCTTCCTCAAGTAACCAAAACAGTGCACCATACTCTAGGGCAGAATTTTCCATTCAGAAATCTAAGTTCAATGCTGGGAGGGGAAGTTGGAGTGTTTTTCATGAGGGTGGGCTGGTGGGATGGCTCACCATGGACCATCTTGCACTGGTCAGCTCGATACTTGTGCATCTGTGCAGAGCATAAGAAATCTTGCAGCAGAGGTGGGCAGAAAGTTGCCCTCCTTGGCATTATCTAGTGGGATCGAGGGTTGGGCACTGTATTAAAGGACACCCGGACAACCTACCTCCCATCTCCACTTTGTATGTTTCCCAGGTCTGGCCTCCACTCTGCCCTTCCACCCTGACTCCCACCCTTCCAGCCTTTGCACAGCTTGTACTACCAGCAGCCGAAATGAGTCAAGCTGTGAGCAGTCCCCAAGAACGTGAAAGCAGTGTGTACTCACCTCAAAGTCAAGTTCACTAGGTGCATGCTACTTATGTACAGCTTTAAAGGTGCACTGTTGGGGAGCTTAAGTTGGAGAGGAAACGTAACTCTGGCGAGGTGATGTTTTTATGAAGCAAAAGGGCTTCCTGACATTGTTAGTCAGGAAGCTCGACCTACCTTTAACCAGCCAATAAAGTCACAGGAACAGAATTCTTACAGTTTGCTCCACTCTCAGGAATCTGATTTTGGCCTTTTGCCAAATTAAATCCTTCCACCCCCACTATGCTTCCAGCTACTTCCAGGGATTCTGTCCTACATGTGATCTAACCAATACCCTTACAGTTGTAGGAAGACTTCCCTACTTTTACAGTCCATACACACTTGCAGCAAAAGCCAACATTTCATTTGCCTTCTTAATTACTTGCCGTAACTGCATGGCAACATTTTGGGATTCATGTCCAAGGACACCCAGGTGCCTCTGTACTGCAGAATTCTGCAACCTCTAAATAACATGCTGTTTTCCTATTCCTTCTGCCAAAGTGGACAACCTCATATTTTCCTATATTATACGACCAAATTTTTGCCTACTCTCTTAACCTATCTATATCCATTTGCAGAATCTTTATTTCCTCCTCACAATTTACTTTCCCATGTCACTTTATATCACCAGAAATCTGGCTATAATATAGTCAGCCCTTTCATCCATGTCATTAACTTAGATCATAAATTGTTGAAAGCCAAGCATCGATCACTGTTGCACTCCACCAGTTACCGTTTACCACCGTGAAAATGACCCATTTACCCTGACTCTCCATTTCCTGTTAGTTCGTCAGTCCTCTGTCCATGCTCCTCTATCAACCCCACTCTTATGTGTAACCCTTTTCTCCCTCAATCAACATCACAAAAACAAATGTCTTTGCCATTGTTACTTTTGTGGGGGCTTGCTGTGCACTACATAAATGCAAGAAGTTTTTAAAAATTCCTCCAACTCCAATTAAAAGCTGAAAAGAATGAGATAATTAATTTTCAGTACCAGAGACATTGATTGGCACTGATTGACATTTATTATGCCACTAAAAAGATCTTTAGACTTAAATGGTCGACTTACCTTGCCGTGGTGAGTTTAGTTCATATCTACTATGCAAGTGCGGCAGCTTGGGGCATTTCAATGGTGAGGCAAAGAGCGAGTGGACATTTTTGCAAAGTTAACAACAGAGCGGCGGCGCATCCAGTACATCAGCATTTGCATATCCACTTCTAACCTCGAATTGGCCCTTGCCTGAACTTGCTGTACCATTTGTATTTTAATAACATCGAGAGCCATTAGCGAATTGTGCATCAATATGTTTTTCAAATGGATTTTGTTACAGGTTTCAGATCTGCCTCAGATATTTTCTTTTGTACAACAGCCGATCACTTTGGTACCATATCCAATGATAAGGTTGGAGTGCCTTATGTTCAGTAATGTGCTCACAGTGCCGAGGATCTGGGTTTGACCCCAACCCCAGGTCACTGACCGAGTGGAGTTTGCACATTCTCATCGTGTCTGTGTGGGTCTCACCCCCAAAACCCAGAGATGTGCAGATTGGCCACGCTAAATTGCCCCTTCATTGAAAATAAATTGGATACTTTAAATTTATAAAAGAAAAAAAATATTCAGTAATGTGCCCATACTGTACAATGTTAATATTTTAAAATATATTTGTTCTTGGGATCTGAATGTTGCTGGCAAGATCTTGAGAAGGTGCTGGTTGGTTGCCTTGATTTAAAAAAAAATAATTTGGAGTGTCCAATTCATTTTTTCCAATTATGGGGCAATTTAGCGTGGCCAATCCACCTACCCTGCACATCTTTGGGCTGTGGGAGCAAAATCCACCAAACACAGGGAGAATGTGCAAACTCCACATGGACATTGACCCAGAACCGGGATCGAACCTGGGACCTCGGCGCCGTGAGGCAGCAGGGCGATCCACTGCGCCACCATGCTGCCCATTAGTTGCCTTATTGAACAGTTCCAGTCAATGTGATGCAGGTATGCCTACAGTGCTGTTAAGAAAGGAGTTCCAGGATTTTGACCGAGTGATAGTGAAAAAACAGCAATAAAGCTCCACGTCAGGATGATGTGTGTCTTAGGGGGGCGCTTGCAGGTGGTGGTGTTCCCATGCATCTTCTGTCCTTTGTGGTAGATGGCGAAAGTTCAGAAGGATCTCTTGGAAGAGCCTTAGCAAGTTGCTGCAGTGCAAATTGTAGATGATACACATGGCTGCCACTGTGTACCAGTGGTGAAGGTGTTGCATGGGGTGGGAACAATGAGTGTTTCCCACTGTGGAGGCCGATAGGAAAACACATCAAATCTTCCAGCCCCGACCGCATCAATTACGCAGCCGGATATTTGGTGCCGTACTCTGTGGCGGGGCAGGGCTGATGGTGCATAGCCCGCTGTCCTATCTAGGCAGCCAACATCACAGGCTCACCATTGAAGAAAGAAGGTGGACCAACAGAAAATGGGGACGGACCTTAGGGAACACCGAGACTGGAAGATTGTCCTCTCCAGGACACCGAATTGGGAAAGTCCACCCTCCCCCCTACTCACTGTTGTGGTGTTCCAAGCTCCAGGTTTGCCGACGGCCTCCACCTTGAACTCACGACGCAGCCCAGTCATTGTTCAGATGAGTCCTGGCATCTGCATGCAACCTTGCTCCAAATGTGTTTCACACCAACTTGTTTTCCCGATGGCGCTGTGGAGACTCAAGCTTGGGTGGTCAGGCCCACATCCGTATCGCATGAGCAGGATGCAAATGAGACGCACGCCGACCTCCAGGTGGTTTCCTGATTTTCCATGGTGGGCACCAGCAGAAGATTCTGTGGGAAATTTTGATTCTCAAGACAAACTCCACCCCTCCCCCACCCACCCCCTGAACCTGCCGGCGGAGACATGGGAGAATTCTGCTGTATGAGTCACTCACAGTCATTGTCCATGTGTGGCTGATGTATTCTGGATGGAGCCTTCCTGGCTTGTTTGGGGGAAGGCAGTGAGCACCAATGGTGAAAGAACAGTTCAGTAGGGTGCTGAGTGTGCTGATCCTAACCAACAAAGGCCAAATGATATCATGCTGTGGGGTACGTACCTGGTTGTCACAGACAAAGGACAGGAGTTGATCTTGAAATACCTCTATGCCGGTCATCCAGACGTGTCCAAGATGAAAATGCTGGCCTGTATGGTGGCCGGGCCTCAACGCAGACATTGAGAAGATGGCCCAACAATGCTCCGTTTGCAAAGAGCATCAAAAGCACCCGCCGGCCACGCCCCTGTATCATTGGCAATGGCTGGGCCAGTCATGGGTGCAATTGCATGCTATCCGTTTCAGGGGTCAATGCTCCGCTTGCTAATTGACACCTATTCAAAGTGGCTTGAAGTACACAAGATGGTGGGAACCACGTCCCGGGCAACCATCGAGAGGTTACGTTTATCGTTTTGCAGGCTCAGTCTGCCTGAAGTACTTGTCACTGATAATGTCACTGCTTTCACGAGTGAGGAGTTCTCCGGGTTTCTGAAGGCAAATGGGGTGTGGCGTATTCATATCTCCCCATATCACTCGGCTTCAAATGGGTTAGCGGAACGAGCGGTGCAAACATTTAAATTGGGCCTCAATCTTTGTGATTGATGGACACTTGGCTGGCACATTTCTTGTTTTGCTGCAGGATCACTCCGCACGCAGTGATTGGGGTGGCACCTGCAGAGCTACTGATGGGCCAGAGATTTTGTACTCGCTTTAGCATGATTTTTCCAGTCAAGGTGCAAAAGTGCGCCACAACCAGGAACAGCAAGGGCGTTGCTTTACTCGACGTCACCTTCCAGGCACTTTGTACCAGGTGACTCAGTGTTTGTTCGAAACTTCGCCGATGGCTTCCTGTACATCTCCGGTGTTATCCCTCGCCAGACAGGGCTGGTCTCTTACCACGTGCAAGCACAGGGTTGTATTATGCAAAACCTTGGCCACATTACGTCAAAGTGACCACTTCCTTGTCTTCAGATGCTTCTTATACAACCTATCTACTGCCTGTTCAGGTCACAGCGGAACCCCAAGAGGGTCAAGGCGCTGAGATGCCTGAGGTCATCGACTCTCAATCGAAGATAGAAACTCAGGAGGTCTCCAGTGGGGATCCCTTGGATCAACAGCCTCAGGAATGGCAGCCACCGCAACATTGTGCCGGAAGCGGCATTCACCGTCTAGATGAACGCCACCCAATCCAGCACCTCGAGTGCATGGCACCCAGCAAGACGTAAAAGGGTCCGGTGCTCTCCTTTGCCATGGTCTTCAGAAGTTTCTTCAGACTTTGGGTGGAGAGGAATGTTATAACCAACAAGGGTCTTACGAGGTAGGGATGATTAACTACCGAGTGGATCTTGCAAAATAATAAGGGGGGCAGGGAACCTTTAGCCATGTTTGCTTTGTATAAATAGAGTCGGCCAGCAAGGCACTGACTAGAGAAGAGTCAGTAGGGAACTACTTGAGCGATATATGCCGAGTGCTGAGTGGATGATCTACCTTGGTCTCCTCCGGAGGTCCCCAGCATCACAGATGTCAGTCTTCAGAGTGATGATTCACTCCACGTTATATCAAGAAATGGCTGAAAGCACTGGATACTGCAAAGACTATGGGCCCTGACAATATTTTGGGAATTGTACTGAAGACTTGTGCTCCAGAACTTGCCACACATCTAGCCAAGCTGTTCCAGTACAGCCGCAACACTGGCATCCACCCGGCAATGTGGAAAATTGCCCAGATATGTCCTGTACACAAGGAACAGGACAATTCCAACCCAGCCAATTACCGCCCTATCAGTCTACTCTCCATCATCAGCAAATTGATGGAAGGAGTTATCAACAGTGCTATCAAGTGGCACTTACTCAGCAATAACCTGATCACCGACGCTCAGTTTGGGTTATGCCAGGGTCACTCTGCTCCTGACCTCCTTACAGCCTTGATTCAAACATGAACAAAAGAGCTGAATGCCAGAGGCGAAGTGAGAGTGACTGCCCTTGATATCAAGGCAGCATTTGACCGAGTATGGCACCAAGGAGCCCCAGCTAAACTGGAGTCAATAGAAATCAGGGGGGAAACTCTCCATTGGCTGGAGTCATACCTGGCACAAAGGAAGATGGTTGTGGTGGTTAGAGGTCAATCAGATCAACTCCAGGATATCACTGCAGGAGTTCCTCAGAATAGTGTCCTAGGCCCAACCATCTTCAGCTTCTTTATCAATGACCGCCCTTCCATCATAAGGTCAGAAGTGGGGATGTTTGCGGATGACTGCACAATGTTCTGCACCATTCACCACTCCTCAGATAATGGAGCATTCCATGTCTAAATGCAGCAAGACCTGGCCAATATCCAGGCTTGGGCTGACAAGTGGCAAGTTAGACTCGCGCCAAACAAGTGCCAGGCAACGGCCATGTCCTACAAGAGAGGATCTAACCACCGCCCCTTGACATTCAATGGCATTACCATCGTTGAGTCCCCCACAAGCAACATCCTGGGGATTACCATTAATCAGAAACTGAACTGGACCAGCCATATTAATACTGTGGCTACCAGGGCAGGTCAAAGGCTAGGGATCCTATGGTGAGTAACTCACCTCCTGACCCCCCAAAGCCTGTCCACCATCTACAAGGCACAAGTCAGGAGTACAATGGAATATTCTCCACTTGCCTGACTGGGTGCAACTCCAACAACACTCAAGAAGCTCAACACCATCTGGGACAAAGAAGCCCGCTTGATTGCTCCCCCTTCCACAAACATTCAAACCCTCCACCACCGACGAACAGTGGCAGCCGTGTGTACCGCCTACAAGATGCACTGCAGTAACTCGCCAAGGTTCCTTAGACAGCACCGTCCAAACCCACGACCACTACCATCTAGAAGGAAAAGTGCAACCTGGGAATCCCACCACCTGGAGGTTCCCCTCCAAGTCACTCACCACCCTGACTTGGAAATATATCGCCGTTCCTTCACTGACGCTGGGACAACATCCTGAAACTCCCTCCCTAACAGCACAGTGGGTGTACTTACACTTCAAGGACTGCAGCGGTTCAAGAAGGCAACTCACCACCACCTTCTGAAGGGCAACTAGGGATGGGCAATAAATGCTGGCCTAACCACCGCACCCATATCTCGTAAATGAATTAAAAAATATATAATAGTTACACAGGCGCCGGAATGTGGCGACTAGGGGCTTTTCACAGTAATTTCATTGAAGCCTATTGTGACAATAAGTGATTATTATTATTATATTTGTGACTGACCAATTAATCTTGCTAATGAGTTCATTGTCTCGGCGTTGAAGGTAAATTTGAAAATCTGGTGGGGTTGCGCAGGTTGCACATGGGGTCAAGGAAAGGTCAAGTGCATGCAGGTGGCAACACAGTGGGGAGCCAGCCTTCGCTGCACCACCACATTAGATGAGCTGCTGAAAGGAAGCACAGCTGACAGGGGACCACAGGGGAAGATGTCTGTGCATGCCAGGAGTAGTGACCCTCCTGGCATCGTGGGGCCACGAAAGGAAGAGGTAGATTCCAGAAGTGTTCTGATTGCAGCTTAGTGCAATTTAGGCTGCAGCCGGAAATGAGATTATGATTCTCAGAGTGACGAGAATCAACACCCTCAGCAGCAGACACTGAACCTGTGCATGAGGAGGGCAGAGGAGAGGAATAAGGACCGGAAGGCAACAGAGACCAAACCACCACTGAGGAAGAAGCTACCCAGCCAAGTTGGAGGACCAGTGATAAAGGAGACTGTGCCTATGTAGGCAGATGGTCAATGAGATTTGTGCCCTCTTCCTGGAAGACCTCACAGGCACAAAGGACAGTGATATTTTTCCTCCTTGCAGGATATAACCCATCTAACCATCAAGGTGCCACGTGAGTGGGCCAGTGAGATTCATCACCAGCAAAATCTTCTACTCTCTCAGTGTTCAGTTAGTTTGTGACCACAACAAGCATGTGTGTGCTTACTATCCTGGCAACTGCCGTGACATTGTCTTCCTCTGCCAATCCAGAATGCTGAAGCTCTTCATTCCACCAAACATATGGATTCTAGGAGACAGGGATTATCCCTTGAAGAGATGGCTATTCATCCTTTTACACAGCTACTACGCATAGCAACAGAGGAGCGGCAACTGAGGCCAGTAGACCACCATTGGGCTTCTGCAGATGCAGTCCCACTGCCTAATCCAGTAGGCTGGCTCCTTGCAGGACTCTTCTTCAATGATCTCACACATTATGGCGGTAAGCAGTATTCTCCATAACTACGGTTCATATTCAAGAATTAGGGGCCATAGTTTGAGGATAAGGGGTAAACCTTTTAGAACTGAGGTAAGGAGTAATTTCTTCACCAAGAGAGCGGTGAATCTGGAAATCGCTGCCACAGAAAGTAGTTGAGGCCAAAACGTGGTGTAATTTCAAGAAGGAATTAGATATAGCTCTTGGGGCTGAAGAGATCAAAGGATATGGAGGGAATGTGGGATCAGGGTATTGAACTTGATGATCAGCCATGATCATAATGAATGGCTGAACAGGCTCAAAGGGCAGAACGTCCACTTCATGCTTCTATTCTGAAATGAAATGAAAATCGCTTATTGTCACGAGAAGGCTTCAATGAAATTACTGTGAAAAGCTCCTAGTCGCCACATTCCGGCGCCTGTCCGGGGAGGCTGGTACGGGAATTCTCTCTGTATTCTCTCTGTATGTTTGTATGTACATGGTCCACCAGAGACATCGAAAAAGATGACACAGCACACCAGAGGAAGAGAAGGAAGAAGAAGAGGAAGATGCAGAGCAGAGGTGTGCCCAAGCTTTGCCGTGTAGTAGTCAGGGCCGACACAGGACTTAAGGTCTTGTGAGAATATCCTCAGTGTCCTGGAATATCTAATTCCAGGCATGTTATAGCTGAGCCTGCCAACCCAGGAGGGCAGCATGTTCTGGAACTAACTTTGAACAGGATCTGTGAACACATCCATTGTAAACACAACCTTGAATAGATTCACTTTTATCTGTAAACGGTGGAGAAGCTCTGGCATGGATGAGAGATCTCTGCCTCTCTGCTTGCTGACTTCTGGCTTCTTCTGCAATCCAAAATAGCTGCCACAATAATGGCTGCCTCATGCCTTTAAATCTGGCCCTCACTTGAAAAATTGTTCCTGTGCACGCTAATAGGCCATCAACCCACACTCCAGCCAATTAGCAACCCACAACAGGCAAAATTGTGGAAGTGGGAACTACTCGTATTTTATTTATCTAGATGCACTAAGAACTGTTTTGGAGCATCTGAGACATACAGCATAGGACCCTGCAGAATCCTTTGCCATCCTCAGTTGAGATATTGGACAAGTATTTGATATAATGTTGTTCTGCATGCAGTCGTGGCATCAATGACATCTGCACCCATCGTATTGAAAGAGAAGCCTCCTCCTCATTAGTCAGTGCATCTAAACCTTTGGATTCTTTGACCACTAACCTTCAAGTTTATTTCCAACACTTTTTCTTTCATTTTCAGGGAAGATCAACCAGAGAACAAGAAATGATCAAGAGTTTAATTGGGTCTCCTGGGAATTGGTGTTCTGTAGTACTCCAAAAACTCTCTTGACAGTGTTAGTGCATTAAAGAATTTCATCCGGTAGATGGCGCCAACCTCATAAAAGTGCAACATGACAGAAATCTGAACTACCACTGATTAGAAGTAGGGCAGAATTTCCCCCTCATTGCACTAAGTGTGCCGGTGGATGTGAAAGTTAGCATTTTACCCAGCAGTACAATGGCGGGTTTTGCGCCATCTCGTCCACACTTCCTGCCTCATTAATTATGCACACACGGGAAACACGCCAGATTGCAGGTGGATGGCATGGATGGCTCACCAGTTCCTCACTTCAGGCGCCATATTTAAACAGCACCCATGCACCGCTTTTTCAATCTCTGCAGCCCAGGACTGCTATGGACGAGAGAGAGGGCCCCAAAAGGAAAGAAGACAGTTGCACTCAAATTCAGAGTGATGCCTCCCTAGAACGCCTGCTGAGCGCAGTTGAGGCCCTCCGGCTATGTCCTCTACCCCTCTGATGGATGGAGGAGGTCCACCAACCTCGCCACTCTGGCTTGCGAGGCAGTGTGTGACAGTGGTGGTCAGTGTCAACGCAGCACAGAGGAGGTTAGCCACCCAGTGCAAAAAGGATGCATGATCTCATCCATGCCACCAAGGTAAGTCACTAATTTCATCACTTAACTCACTCACCCACCAGCCTGTCATACATTCACAGGGATCTCACACACTCTCAGCTCGAGGGACATCACCACTCACTCTCTCACACACGTTTTCACATCTCCATATGGCCTCATATTCTCTGCAGCTTGTGTCTGCATCATCCATGCAAGCCTGGCATCCTTATCATCTGCCCTGGCATACGTCCTGCTCACACGCTCCATCTGTCACTATACAGGACAGGCTTGCACACAATTGGAGGGAGAGGTCTCAGACGGGGGATGGATTGGCTGAAATCAAGGTTTTCACTCCCTGAGCTGGTCAGAGAGGATGTGGACTGTGTCTGCGAGAATGATGAGATGGGTGGGTGGTGCACACCCAAGTGAGGATCCTGCACCACCTCATCCTTCAGAAAACAAACCTGTGTGCAATGTCCCGTTCTGAATGGCCTGCCACGGACTAATTATCTCTCTTTCAAAGGCACCGCTGTAAGTGCCCATGGAAATCCACAAGCCAGGCCCTCTGCTCCAGCCCTGATGACATTTTGAATGAGGAAGCAGACAGCACCATAGAAGATCCAACACAGCGCTCACCCAAACCCTCCAGCGGGATAGTGACACACACCTCAGTGGGGTGTAGCTGTAGAGCAGCCTCAGGGTCACAACCTGGTCAGCACAGCACACAATCTGATCCACAGCAGGCTGAGGCAGGGACTTCGGAGTTCGTCATCACTCAGAGGACTCGTGGAGGCCATGATTCTGCTGAGTCAGGTGACCAGTCTCTAGATTTGATCACAAATCAGTTGCTAAAGCTGCAGTGACAATCATGGAAACCACAGGAAGGGATGTCAGCTGCACTCCTCAGATTTCAGTGTAGATATAGGAGTTTGTGTGCATTCAGTCTGAGGTAATAGCACTGGCATGCCAACATATCGAGGTCAACACTGGAAGATGCCGTCTGTCATGGAGACTTGGCCCAGGATATCAGGTCTACACTGCGCCAGGAGGTGCACTCCATCACTGTAGGCATTGGTGGCATCTATCAGTGGACATCGCAGACATCTTTAACTTCTCTTTACAACAATCTGAGGTCCCTATCTGCTTCAAGAAGATGACTATCATCCCTGTAGCAAAGAAAAGCCAAGCAGTGTGCCTTAATGACTATCGTCCAGTGGCTCTGACATCCATCATTATGAAGTGCTTTGAAAAGTTAGTCATGACACAAATCAACTCCAACCTCCCGGATTGCCTTGATCCACTGCAGTTCGATTACCGCTGCAACAGGTCCACAGCAGACACCACCTCCCTGGCCCTGCACTCTACCCTGGAACACCTAGATAACAAAGACACCTCTGTCAGATTCCTATTAATTTACTACAGCTCAGCCTTCGACACCATTGTTCCTACGAAATTCATCTCCAAACTCCGTGGCCTGGGCCTCGGGTCCTCCCTCTGCGACATGGATCCTGAACTTCCTAACCCACAGGCCACAATCAGTAAAGATAGCCAACAACACCTCCTCCACGATCATCCTCAACACCGGTGCCCCACAAGGCTGTGCCATCAGCCCTCTCCTATACTCCTTATACACTTATGACTGTGTGGCCAAATTCCCATCCAACTTGATTTTCAAATTTGCTGATGACACCACCGTAGTTTGTCGGATTTCAAACAATGACGAGACAGAGTACAGGAATGAGATAGAGTATCTGGTGAACTGGTACGTCGACAGTAAACTCTCCCTCAATGTCAACAAAACGAAGGAGATTGTCATCGACTTCAGGAAGCATAGAGGAGAACATACCCCTGTCTACATCAATGGGAACGAAGTAGAAAGGGTCGAGAGCTTCAAGTTTTTAGGTGTCCAGATAACCAACAGCCTGTCTTGGTCCCCCCCCATGCCGACACTCTAGCTAAGAAAGCCCACCAATGACTCTACTTTCTCAGAAGACTAAGGAAAGTTGGCATGTCAGCTACGACTCTCACCAATTTTTACAGATGCACCAGAGAAAGCATTCTTTCTGGCTGTATCACAGCTTGGTATGGATCCTGCTCTGCCCAAGACCACAGGAAACTACAGAAGGTTGTGAATGTAGCCCAATCCATCATGCAAACCAGCCTCTCATCCATCGACCCTGGTTACAATTCCCGCTGCCTCGGAAAGGCAGCTAGCATAATTAAGGACCCCACGCACCCTGGACATACTCTCTTCCACCTTCTTCCGTCAGGAAAAGATCAAAAGTTTGAGGTCAACCGACTCAAGAACAGCTTCTTCCCTGCAACCATCAGACTTTTGAATGGACCTACCTCGTATTAAATTGATTTTTTTCTCTGCACCCTAACTATGACTGTAACATTATATTCTGCAGTCTCTCCTTCCTTCCCTATGTATGGTATGCATTGTTTGTACAGCATGCAAGAAACATTAAGTTTTACTGTATACTAATACATGTGACAATAATAAATCAAATCAAATATGTGAGAGGGGTGTGGGGCACCTTGATCTCATTCCAGTTGCCCCTTCTGCCACCACGTACTGCATATCCAACTTTTCGAGTGTACACCTGTTAAGCTGATCAGTAAGGGGAGTATCTTTCCACTCAAGGTACCAAAGCTCTGCCCCTCTCAACCACATTGTTGTACTGACGCTCATACCTACAACCTTGAATATCTCTCACTCTGTAATTGGCTGTACTGCGGGCACAAGTCTCTCACCATAATGTAGGTATGTCCCCTCACCTAAACACTCACCGAGGCTAGTGATGCTAATTCCAAATGTTGATTTTTAATGGTCAGTAAAGCCTTTGAGCATGTTCTGGAAGTGCATATTATTGTTTTAGACAATGAGGAAGGGAGCAATGGGATAGGAGTGAGATGCACTGAAGCTGAAGTGTGCTCTTCATTAGCAATGACGGCGTCTGAGCATTTGGAGTTCGCAAGGGCCAGGACTGGCCACAAGGACACAATGTCTGTGTTAAAGAGGAGGCATTTTAATGTCTAGCAGGCAAGTATTTGAATGTCTGCATCCTCAGGTGGTCCCCAGTGGAGCCCTGGAAAGAGCCACTCATGTAAAAGTTACGGGTGGCGGTGAATTTTGGAGCCACTGGAAATGGGTGTCCCCCGTCCCTGTTACATCAACTCCTGCAGAATGTGGTAAATATGCACTATAAGATGTGCAGAGACGTCAGCGACACTGTCTCTCTCTCTCACTCTCTCTCACTCACCTGCAGAAATGATGTGCATGTTCTGGACACCCTCGGTCTTGCAAGCCACCGACGTATGATGTTTCTCATCCTCTGAATCCAAGGGGCCCTGCGTTTTCATTGAAGGGTTCCTAACATGTCTGAGCTGTGCATTTTCCCTCATTTGACAATGCACAGTTCAGTTGAGTGCCCCTTGACTCACCTTCCCAGTGCAGTGCACCAGTCCTCAGGGCCCTCACCAGCACAGCTTCTCCTCATTTTCATTTTGCACTGCACCATCACTGTAAGTGAGAAGATGTGGTGCTGAGGTCTCACTGCCAGACCAGCTTGGACCCTTCTTATGCAAGTATGGAAATCCTTCTCGGCGCTCTGGAGGAGCTTAATGTCCCAGCTTCCCTCCCTCAAAGGCCTCTCAATCGCATGGTGCTTGTGGTGGATATCACTTTGTTACCCCCTGAATATTTGGAAGTGGACGTACCTACGCCCCGCCTGGATCTCACTCCTCCCCACCTTGAGGCCGCTTGCAAAATATGCACCGCTACCCCACCCAACACCTTTGAATGCCCCACAATTACTTTTCCCCATCTGTCAGCTGCAGATGCCTCTCCTGACTTAGTGTGCCATCGGCAGCCCAGTATGAAGCTAGAAATCCCTTGAACCAACACGCGTAATGTTATGACCATGTTCTCTACACAGCATGCTGAGCATGGCTGAGATTGGCCAGACATGCCCTTTCCTCCCTGGACAGGGACAAGGACAGTTTTGCAAGCTCAACAAAGTAAACTGAAGAGTTTATTCAATCAGCGTCCCTCCCGTTCTGGCCCCAACTCGCTTATGTCAATCTGTAGCATACTCTCTCCTTATCCTGGCACAACGGACACTTCCCCCCACCCACCGCCCCACATCCCCCACACCCTCCCCCCACCCTCCTAACATGTGTCTGAGTGCAACCTTCCTTACACTTACCCCCCTAGTGGAGGTTTTACTCTGCAGCCCCTTCCCTTGCCTCTAGCCAGTTTCCCACCTTCCTCAAGTGGAAGCCTTGCGCTGCAGGGGATAAAGCCGCACCTGCCTTACCGCTGGTCTGGTAGGTAGAGAAAAAGCCTGTGACACCCCCTCTGAAAACAATGGTGTGTTCACTGCAAAGCCTGGCACCGAGTCTGAGTTGCCACAAGTGCTGAACGATGCAAGGTAGGAGCACAGTCCTCAAAGTCATGAGTAAAGTGCAGGTCGACAGGTACACGTCTCATATGCTGCTGCGAAACATGCTAGGCTAATGGAACGCCCATGTGGCCTGTTAATCCATCTTGGGGGGATGATTCTGGTAAGCAGCCCTTATAATGAGATGCAAATGTATTAAAATGACATTCCCAACATGCTTTGGCAGGAAATGCGGTCCGCCATTGAAGTCTGGATGGGCAATCACAATCTGGTTTTACCATGATGTAAAACACGATTCTTGGCTTCTCACAATATTTTGAGAATATCCCGCCATGGGAGGGAAATGGAATATCCTAGCTGTAAATTACACTTAGGTTTGAGACTAGCTAAACAAAAACTGAAGATAGGAATATATTTAAATTCATTTTAACAAGGTAAATGATCAAATATATCACTTGACCCCCTAAGGGTAAAAGTTCTCATCAGTAAAGTTCAAGTACGCATGATTACTTCATAACTTGATGCAATGCTCCTGCATTCATTATGTTAACGCAATTATTTAACAACTTGAATCAGCTGTTTTAAGTAGATTGATGTCTGTGCACAAATAGCACACATAGGAATGCAGTATAAGTACATTACATGAACTTAGGTCAATTGGAATTTTTCACCAATAAAGTCTTACTTGTGCAAAGAGCAGAGAATAAAGATGGGCACCATTTTGCAAATTTCACAGCTTTGAATCTATACCTGTTCTGTTGTTCCTCTACCTTTACCTGCAGCATCTTGCACATGTCCCTCAGGATCGCTATCTCCCCTTCCAGAGACACAATCTGGTCACTCTGGTTGGATACCACCTTCTCCAAGTCTTGGATCATTGGCTCCTGCACCTCGAGCTCTTCTCCACCCATTCCAAGGACCCGCGAAGAGGTGCCACTGCCCCTTCAATCGCTTTTGACCAGTCATTCTGCATTTCCTTACACTGCTGCCAAACTTTGTCTTTAATGAAGCTCATCAACTGCTCCATTTGTTGCTTTTCAGTCAACGACAACCCTTCCCCCTCTGCTGCACCACAAGTCTCCTCCAACTCGTCAGCCAGGGCTCTCTCTGACTTCTGTCGAGTTTGGAAACCCGCAGACATGCCTATCTGGGTGAGAACTTATCCCCCTCCATTATCCATACAACCTTTCTGCTGGAATTCCCCAAAGTTCGGGTATAACAGGCCAAAACCTACACCTTCAAGCAGGAGCTGCCCTGTATGCGACTACTGACTCGATGGCCACCACCGGAAGTCAACCCCAGGTTTCTTGTTAACAGCGTTTTTACAGAATTGGGTAACTGACCTGACTATGTAGTACCCAAGAATTAAGGCAGTCATGACAGTTGTGTAACCGCTGTTTAGTATAAACCATTGCATTTTCTTCTTTTATTCTTTTTCCCTCATCCGCACAAAGTTCTCTGGTTGCTTCTTTCTTTTGTCTTTGCTGTTCTTTGCTGTTGCTCCTTTTTTATTGTGGGCATTGCAAGAACAAGGCCACCCAGCTGGGCTGAGAATCAGAAGGGCCTAACATCATAATATTCTCTGTCATGAGAGAATATGGCAGAGGTAATAGAGGAAATGGTAGGGTAAACTTGGAGAAGACAGCAGGACAGTTTGGAAGATGTTATCATGCAATCAGAGCTTTGAAAGATAGGATAGCAGGGAGGGCATCAAAAATAAAGAGTGTGGAAAGGCAAAGAAGTCATGAGGAGCTGACACAGGATTTTGCTGCTCGGATAAGATGAACACATCTTGTTGTCACGGGCTGGGTAGAAAAGATGGCCTCTTCATGAAGTTCACATGTTCAATTTTGCTTCAAATCGATTTGGTCACTTCTGAGTGCATTATCTAACACAATCAAACATTAACTTGCTTCTCACAATGTCTTAAATAGTAATTCTGTGACCATACCACTGCTTAATATTGCTTTCTAGAAGTTTCATTTGCCAATAACGATCACAATACTGTCTCAAAAATAAATTATGCCCATTGTTTCTCTTATCTTTTAACTTGGTACTAAAAATGCCAGCTTTATAAAAGCATGGTTATAGGTGATGTCTTGGGGGTTACTGACATAGAATCCCTTTCAAGTGGGCAAAGTAATTTAAATATTTGAATATAGCATATCAAATGTCTACTATGGGTTGAAACTGTTAAAATTACTAGTGTATACTTGGCTTCATCAAATACCTCATATGGTAATCCAAGTGCCTATGTATTTCTAGCTTACAATTTGGGTGGTATTACTGTATTAAGCTGACTGTCAACATCAATGCTCATTCACAAGATGGATTGAGTATAAACAGTCAGCACATTCCTTATGCCGGCAGTTTCATTTATTTTGTTCTATTGTAGCAGTGAATCTGTAATTTGTGCTTTCATAATTTGTACAAAGTCTGTTATATTTATTTTTTTCCAGGATAAGACTGCTTATTTTCTTCCTGAGAAGTACTTTCTTTCAAATTGCATGACAAACACTTTAATGCTTAACCAAAGTGATTTGTTTGATTAAACCTTTGTAAACTGTTTGCTTACTCCTGATTTTATGTTTTAAAAAATAAATTTAGAGGACCCAATTCTTTTTTTCCAATTAAGGGGCAATTTAGCACTGCCACTTCACCTACCCTGAACATCTTTTTGGGTTTGTGGGGGTGAGACCCACGCAGGCACGGGGAGAATGTGCAAACTCCACACGGACAGTGACCCAGGGCTGGAATCGAACCAAGGTCCTCGATGCCACGAGGCAGCAGTGATAACCACTGTGCCACCATGCTGCTCCTCCTGGTTGTCTGTTGAACTTTAAAAAAACTTGCAGTTTTTTGTAAATAACTTTATTTCTTTTAATAGAATTGACAGTGCAGAAGGAGGACATTCGGCCCATTGAGTCTGCACCGGCCCTTTCAAAGAGCAGCGCACATAAGCCCACCCCTCCACACTATTCCCGTAATTCTTTAACTCCACCCAACTTTTTGTTGTGCACACTAGGGGCAATTTTTCATGGCCAATCCACCTAACCTGCACATCTTTGGACTGTGGGAGGAAGCCGGAGCACCCGGAGGAAACCCACGTAGACACGGGGAGAATGTGCAGACTCCACACAGCCAGTGACCCAAGCCGGGAATCGAACTTGGGACCCTGGAGCTGTGAAGCAACTGTGCTACCGTGCTGCCCCTTTGTGAACAAATCTATTCAATAGATCTGTTATGGAAAATGTTTGATGTGGCTAATATTTGCATTAATGATGTAATGCCTACTAGACTGTTCAGCACAATGCAGAGCAAGTTTATGATAGATGCAAACTTGATGTCCATTGGCATACCGTCTGCTAAACATTTCACTTTAAGTTTCTGATGATAGGAATGACAGGCCTGCCAATGGACACTCCCCTTAGCAGTTAGAACAGAAAACATATGGGGAGCAAGTTTAAATAATCCCTGGTTGATTCATGAGTGTCGCTGTCTGGAATTCTGGGCAATCTTATTGTTTAGTGATTGACAAAACTTAGAACAAATGTTATATGTATTCATTAGTGGGATGTGGGCGTAACTGGCAAGGCCAAAATTTATTGACCATCTCTAATTGGCTTTGAGAGAGTGACGGTGGGCCACCTTCTTGAGTAGAACTAAGTCGCTTGCTCAGCCATTTCAATCGCGGTTCAATCCTGGCCCCGGGTCACTGTCTGTGTGGAGTTTGCACATTCTCCCCGGTGCTGCGTGGGCCTCACCCCCACAAACCTAAATAACTGCCCTAGTGGGATTTGAACTCGTGTCTCTGGATCATCAGTCCAGTTCTTTGGTTTACTCGTTCAATAATGTAACCACTGAACTACTGTACTTCATAAATTGTGAGAAAGACAGACTGAAGGCCTTTTGTGTGGTCGAACCATAGATGTACGTTACTCCACTCCATTTATTGAATAATCACATTGTTTCCCATTGTCACCACCGACCACAATGTTTCTCCAAACCCCACCACCAATGCTGCTTTAGGTTCTAAGAACTCTCTGAAAGAAAGCACTCCACAATCCTAGCCTCTACTTGGCCTCAGACCTCACACTAATACCTCAACTCCAATTGCTATTCCTGTAACGTCAGAACACATTCGAAATTTGGGTGGTAAAGGAGAGAAAATTGCAAAAGAGAGGATCACAGAATTGTTACAGCACAGAAGAAAGCCATTTGGTGCACTACTTGGTCCGGATCCCTCATGATTTTGAATACCTCTATCAAGTCTCCTCTCAGCTTTCTTTCCTCCAAAGAAACCAATCCCAACTTCTCCAACCTACCTTTAAAACTGAAGTTCCCCATCCCTGGAACCATTTCATGATGTTTTACTCCCTCCAATGCCTTCACACCCTTCCTAAAGTGCTACGCCCAGAACTGGACATGATGCTCCAGCTGAAGTCAAACTAGTGTCTTACACATGTTCAACATAATGTCCATGTTCTCGTACTCTGTACCCTTATTAGTAAAGCTGAGGATACTGTGTCCGGGATTCTCCGACCCAGTGTCGGGACAGGGAATCCCCGGGGGAACGCGGGAATCGCGCCCTGTCGCCTCGACGCCGGTTTCCCCATTCTCCAGTGCCAACACCGTTGACAGCGTACCCCCCCCCCCGGTAATTTTCCGGGCCCCGATGGGTCAAGTGGCCAACGGGTTTGGCCGAGTCCCGCCGGTGTGGGTTACTCAGGTCCCATATGGCAGAACCTGGAAGGTGAGTCTGCGGGAGCCGTCCTGGAGGGGGGGGGGGGTGGAGGGTCCGACCCCGGGGGGGCCTCCACGGTGCTCTGGCCTGCGATCGGGGCCTAACAATCGGCGGGCGGTCTGGTTCCATGGGGGCCTATTTTACTCCACGCCGGGCCCCTGTAGGGTTCAGCCATATTGCCCGGGGGCCAGCACGGAGAAGGGACCCCCCACGCATGCGCGGAAATATGGCGGTCATAGCACGCATGCGCGGAATCACGCCGGCCATTCAGCCCATGCGCAAACTCACGCGGGCTATTCCGCGCTGGCTGGAGCTGCGGGGACCACTCCGCCGCCAACCTAGCCCCCTAGGAAGTGAAGCATTCCCCATTATCAGGATCATTGATGCCGGAGTGGTCGGCACCGCTTTTCACACTGGCGTGGGGACATAGCCCCATTATTGGAGAATCCCACCCTGTGTGTTTTATTAACCGCTGTCTCAACCTGTTCTGCCACTTTTAATGACTTCTGCACACGTACACACAGGTCCCTTTGCTCCTGTAACCCCTTTGAGTTTATTTTATATTGTCTCTCCATGCTCTTCCTACCAAAATTAACCACCTCACATTTTTTCGCATTAAACTTCATCTGCCACCTGTCTGCCCATTACATCAACTTGTCTTTTTAAGTTCTATACTGTCCCATTCACAGTTTTCAATGCTTGCAAGTTTCATATCAACTGCAAATTTTGAAACTGTAACTTGTACACCTCGGTCTGGGTCATTAATATATATCTGGAAAAGCAGCGTCCCAACCCAGATCCCTGTGGGAACTCCACTATTAACCTTCCTCCAGCTTGAAAAATATCCATCAACCACTGCTCTCTGTTTCCTGCCACTCAGCTAATTTTGTATCCATGTTATGACTGTTCCTTTTATTCTGTGATCTACAACTTTTCTCACAAGTCTATTGTGCAGCAACGTATCAAATGCCTTTACATCAAATGTCCATGTACACACATCAACCCTCTTTGTCACCTTTTGTGTGGCAAGTTAGTTAAACATGATTTTCCCTCAGGAAATCCATGCTGGCTTTTCTCAATTAATCCATGTGACTTAATTCCCGTGTTATTGGGCCCAATCGAACATCCTCGTCACGCCTGAATTGGTGACGGGACAAGGCCATTAAATCTTGCGAGACGGCTCGAACCGGATATCACGAGACGTCACGATTTGAATATCGCCCTCACTGGGTGGTATGCAGATTTGCATATTTAAGTGTGCAGTTAATTCACTTAAACTGTATCCCAAGGCGCGGGATCAAACACCCGTGCCTGGAAGACCTCGGCATGGCGCCGTTTATAATTGGCTTTGACAAACGTGGACCAGGCGTTACAACATTTGAAGGGGTCTCCCAGGTGATCAGAGGCCCCTGGATGGTTGGGCCCTGGGAAGGGTGGTACCCTGGGGTTCCTGATGTCACCCGGGCACCTTGACACTGGCAGGCTGGCAGGGGCACTGCCAGAGAGCCAGGCTGGCAGTGCCAAGGTGCCCGGTTGCCCATGCTGGGGATCGGGCCCTGGATGCCCCTATGAGGTGGGGTGAGAGATGCTTGAGGATCCCCTAATCAGTAAGTTGGGGCTTTGGGGTGTCCGGAGGCTGCAGTGAGGGGTTGAACGATCTGGACGGTATTTAAAAATAGAAATTAAGTTAACTGCGGTCTTGACGGGGCACTCCCTGCTGAGGCCCTCCAAAACAAAGTCCCGTTTAATAGTGGGTCGATCTTGGCGACCAAAATGGGACTCTTTTTTTTGTTAAATCGTGCCCAATGTTTCCAGAGGTTTCCCAACCATTGAAGCTAAACTGACTGTCCTGACATTGCTGGGCTTACCTTTACTGAAGAGGGTGCAAAGTCTGCAATTCTCCAGTCCTCTGGCACCACCCCTGAGTCGAAGGAAGGCTGCAAAATTCTGGCTAGTACCCCCACAATTTCCACTCTCACTTCCCTCAGTATCCGAAGTTGCATCTTATCCACTCCTGGTGCGTTGTCAATTTTAAGTGCAGATAGCCGATCCAATACCTCCTCCTTATCAATTGTAAATGTTTCTCGTGTCTGAATTACCTCCTCTTTCACCATGGCGTGGGTAGCATCTTCTTCCTTGGTATAGACAAAGATACAGAGAATAATAAGACATTTGTTTCTGTTACCTTCCTTTCATTTGTTATCTTTCAATTCTGTATCCTTTACTTTTTCAGTTTTCTTCCCTTTCCCACCTCCAAAAAGATTTTTAAAACTTTCTATTTTGCTTTTCGATGATTTTATTCAATCTGTCTTAAGTTTCATTTTTGACACATCAGTTCTCACTTCTGTTTTGTATTGGGAGATTTGTTTCATTTTAAATTTGCATTTGATTCATGCAGGTAGCGAGCTGTTGACAAAGATAAATCTCCCTTAGTGAGAAGTGAGCAAGAAAACTGAAACAGATATAAATGCAGAGGATGATGCAGTCTTAAGTGAATGGTTTGAGCTTTGCTCCCAAGCTGAATACTGAATGCAATTCTTTGAATATTCAGGTCACCTAGCGCAACCTTCCCAAATATTTTAATGTAACACAAACCTTGTGCAGGGATTCATTTGAAGATTTGCAATTTAAAATGTAAACAATCTGCAGGTAGTGTGTAAATATTAAAATAAGATTTATCTTGCATAGTTCCAGGGTAACCACTCATCATCTGAAGGAGAACAATGGCTGACAGTAAAATCTTTGACCAATCTGGTAGGAAGTTTTGAAGTTTATTAGGCTATGTATATATTTCAATGTTGTAAACAATTTGTAGTGCAATAAATTACAACTGGAATAAGTGAATTTGTAACATATCATGACACATGTTAAAAAACACTATTTTTATCTTTGTAAACCATTATTAATGCCATCATTACCAAAGTATGTTCTAATTACCATATTTTGCCTATTATGCTTCATTTATATGTTCATTATCTGATGATGGATTAATACTAGCAGAGGGAATTCAATAATAAGCAAACCTCCAGCAGTGTTGAAGGAGTATCATCGTGCTTTCAATACAAATTACACTGTTCCAGCAAAAAAAGATTACAGCATGCGGAGAATCTTTCAGTATTTCTACAACAAACCCAAAAGCACATATTGAGCTGGATGGAGGTTTTAGTTTTATTCTTTTTTTTAACCCAGAAAACTATCCACAAAAAGAGTTTAAGTTTAATGTCTGAGGTACATTGATGCAACAAAGTTGGTTATATTATTTATCATTGTTTTCAATTCTGACGGTTTTGTTAAAATAAATTTAGAGTACCCAATTATGTCCTTTTTCCAGTTAAGGGGCAATTTAGCGTGGCCAGTCCACCTAACCTGCACATCTTTTGGGTTGTGGGGTGTGAAACCCACGCAGACACGGGGAGAATGTGCAAACTCCACACGGACAGTGACCCAGGGCCGGGATTTGAACTCGGGTCCTCAGCGCTGTAGTCCCAGTGCTAACCACTGCGCCACACACCGCCCAATACTAATATATTCCTGACATGCAGGGGAGAGAGAACCCAACTTGGAGCACAACCTGGATCCACTGGGTTTCCAGCTTCTGCATCTTGTGCCCAAATTCTGTCTAATCTTCTTTGGTACCCTGACAAATCTGAGGGTGTATCTGGGAGATCCCAGGCTACATTGGGAATTAAACCGGGAAAGGATCAATCACCATAATCTGACTTCATATTTTAAAAGCTACATACAATTTCTCTTCAACCTTTTCAGGGCTTCTGCACCAAGTGCTGCTGCAAATTTTGTTACATTCCTAATTTAGTTAGACTGGGTGTCTCTGTTGAAGCTGAATTAATGCTAGTTAAGTCACCCTATCACCATGCTTTGGTTGTTTGTGGCTTGAAAGCCCATTCCAGTAGAGTCCAAGGACAGTGAACAGACCTGGAAATTATAGGCCAGTGATTTTAAAAATAAATAGTTTTGAATTTTGCACTAATAGCTAGCATGTGGATGAGGTCAGCATGGCAGGTTCAATTCCCGTACGGGATTAGGTTATTCATGAAGGCCCTGCCTTCTCAACCATGCCCCTCGCCTGAGAGATGGTGACCCTCAGGTTAAATCATCACCTGTCAACTCTCCCCCTCAAAAGTGAAAGTAGCCTATGGTCATCTGGGATTTTGGTGACTTTACCTTATTATTCAATGAATTATGCTAAATTCTGTGGGAGTTGGATGAGGATATGGTTGTGTCCCCCCATGATTAACTAACATCCCAACACACGGATATTGTTGAATGGCTCCTCCATGAGTTACCGGAGAGACATCATTGCCTTTCGGGAAGGTGAAAATTGAGGATTATTTAAAACATTTTTTTGAAAATTATTTTATTTGATTTTTTAACATTTTAAATCAAAGTTACAGAGTAAGACAAGACCAAGACATGTACAAACACAAATTACAACAACAACTGTAGTTTTGATTATCATCCATAGAGAGGCCGAGCCGGGGTGGGTGGAGATAAAGGGGCTGTCCACTTGGTGCACTCGCCGCTGTGATTGTTTTTGCCTATTGCTCTGTGTCTCTTCCGGTTCCCCCCTTCTACCTGCCCCGCATTTCCTGTTGTGTCTTCCCTGCCCCCCCCCCCATTCCTATTCACCTCCCCTCCCCCAACTTTCTGCTCTCCCCCCCCTTTCCTGTCCCTGTTTCGAGTTCTGCTCTCGTGCCCTGCCCCCCCCCCCCCCCCCCAAACCTCCACTACTTTATTCGTTGCTGATGACAAACAGCTCTTGGAAGAAGTGAACAGCCTCCATGTTTTGTGGAAGCCTTCCTCTAATCCTCTAATGGTGTATTTTATTTTCTCTAGCTTGAGAAATTCCGCCAGGTCGGTCAGCCAATCTGCAGCCTTGGATGGTGCTGCTGATCGGCAGCCGAGCAGGAAGCTCCGGTGGGCGATCAGGGAGGCAAAGGTTAGGGTGTGTCCCCCTCTCCCCATGAAGATCCCTGGCTGTTCTGATACCCCGAAGACCGCCACAAGTGGGCAAGGCTCCACTCTCATCCCCACAACCCTGGATATAGCCTCAAAAAAGGATATCCAGTACCCCCCAAGTCTGGGGAAAGACCAGAGCATGTGGGTGTGGTTGGCCAGGCCTCCCTGGCACAGTTTAGGCTTCCCACCTCTGGGAAGAACCCACTCAGTCATGTCCTGGTTGGGTGTGCCGTATGCACCACCTATAGTCGTGTTATGCTCTGCCCTGCGCATGTGGAGGCGAAGCTTGCCCTGTGCAGTGCTTTGTTCCAGAGTCCTTCCCCTATCTCCCTGCCTCCTTCTTCCTCCAATTTCTCCCTTGTATTGTCCAGGGGTGAGTGTACCTCCTCCAGCGGTATTCCATACATGTCCGCAAAGTTCCCATCTCCTAGCTCGAATGCAGTCAGTGGTCTGTTTAATAGTGAGTGTCCTGGAGTCTGGGGACATGTAGTCGCCTTTGATTTGATTGTATCTTAGTTTTTTAAATAATCTTTATTGTCACAAGTAGGCTTACATTAACACTGCAATGAAGTTACTATGAAAAGCCCCTAGTCACCACATTCCGGAGCCTGTTCGGGTACACTGAAGGAAAATTCAGAATGTCCAAGTTCCTTCCATTTCAGAAGCTGGAACTTGTCCGTGAGTTCCTTACGGGTTGTTACCTTGCCTTCTACGTACATGCCTCCTACCGTCAGAGTCCCTTCGCCCTGTCTCCACCTTTAAAATGAGGTGTCCATCGTCACGGGGCTGGACTTCTGAGTTTTGCAGATGGGGGCCATAGTGGATATCTCGGTCAGTCTGAAGTGGTGTCACAGTTGGTTCCACGTTCTCAGTGTGGCTCTTACAACTGGCCCTTTTGAGTATCTGGCGGGAGGGATGGGAGTGTGGTCGTGGCCAATGCTCGGAGGGACCCCATAATAATAATAATAATAATAGTTTATTGTCACAAATAGGCTTCAATTAAGTTACTGTGAAAAGTCCCTAGTCGCCACTGTTCCTTCTGTCGCCTGTTCGGGGAGGCCAGTACGGGAATTGAACCCGCGCTGCTGGCATTGTTTGGCATTGCAAGCCAGCTATTTAGCCCACTGTGCTAAAGCAGCCCCAGGCATGAACACTGCTCCATTCTGACCAATTCTGCTCCCTGTTCCTTGACCCATCCCCGTACCCTTTCTTCAGTGGCCACCCACTGAAGGTTCAGGAGGGCCAAGCCTCCCACGTTCCTCCTTTGTAGGACCTTCTTCCTAATCTTCAGGCTCTCCACCCCCCTCCCCCCCACCCCACGCAAACAGCATGATTAATTTCTCAACTGTGGTGAAAAAGGCCTTGGGGATGAAGATCAGGAGGGATCTGAACAGGAAAAGGAATCTGGGCAGTACGTTCATCTTGATCGTCTGCATTCTCCCCGCCAGGGAGAGCAGGAGAGAGAGCATGTCCCACGCCTGTAGATCCCTTTTTACCTACTCCATCAAATGCACCAGGTTACATTTGTGGATCCATGTCCAGTTGTGGGCTATTTGGATCCTCAGGTATCGGAATTTGGTCTGGGCCAGCTTGAACAGCAGTCTCGCCAGCTCTGCTACACACCCCCACCCGCATCCCCCCTACCCCCGCCCCCACCCCTGCAGGTCACAGGGAAGATTTTCCTCTTGCTCAGTTTGAGTTTTTAACCTGAGAAGGCTCTGAACTCTCTTAGGAGTTCCATTATTCCTTCCATGTTGGCCAGTGGGTTTGAGACGTAGAGGAGTAGGTCATCCACTTAGAGAGACCGCCAGTGACTCAATTGCCAGGGCAAACAGTAGCGGGGATTAAGGGCATCCCTACTTCGTGCCCATGTGCAACCGGACGTTTCCAGAGCTGGTGGTGTTTGTCCGTACGCTCGCTGTGGGAGCAATGTACAGTAGTTTCACCCCACAAAGTGAACCCTGGCCCAAACCCAAACTGTTCCAGTACCATTAAGAGATATTTCCATTCGACCCCATTGAAGGCCTTCTTGCATCCAGCTATGTCCGGTTTTCTCTCCCCGGATGGAGTCACGATCGCGTTCAGCAGGCAGGATTATTTATGACTTTTCCCTTTTGGGAGAATCGCACCCTTAATATGTAAAAAAATATCAATTAGTGTATTTGTACTTTAATATTTAATCATTAATTTTTGTGGGTTTTGACATTAAGGCTGGATTTTATAGGGTGCCACAGCCCTAATGCCATCACTTCCCACCCCTGTCTTAAAGGTAAGGGAGAAAAGCCACCCAGGATCCTGACAGCTGCCCCACAGCAATTTAACGCTGGGAGCAGATTTAATTACTTTATGTTTAAGGTGAGACGTGCATCCTTTTCCCTGGAAAAATCCAGCCTGAAAGAGCTGCCAGCCAATCAGGTGGCAGCAATTCTGTAGTCCCTGCAGTGCCACTGGGAGTTCTGGCCACTGCTGGGCCTACAGGCAGTCCCACCACGTGGAGAAATAAAATAAAATAAATAATCTTTATCGTCACAAGTAGGCTTACATTAACACTGCAATGAAGTTACTGTGAAAAGCCCCTAGTCGCCTCATTCTGGCACTTGTTCGGGTACATAGAGGGGGAATTCAGAATTCTCGGCTGGTATGGGAATGGAACCCGCGCATCACAAGCCAGCTGTCTAGCCACTGAGCTAAACCAGCCCCTTAAGCCCGAGTTAGTCCAGAATCAGGAGTCTTGGCAATGGGGGAGGGGAGGACAAGTGAGGTGGGGAGTGTGGTGATATGATCTGCATACCTGCCTGCCATTAGGCCAGAACGTCGGCTTACCAATGGCCCTGGTCGGTCATGTGCCTCTCGACCGATTGGCCGAGAGGCTGAGTTAACCACGCCTCTATTAACGAGGTATAAATGGTCAGACGCCTGACGATCGTCCTTTCCATTGTAGACGATCGCAGAGCTGTGTTCTAGTCTATTAAATTTAATAGACTACGACTTTGAAGATGGAGTTCCGCATCAAGCCCGAATGCCTCCGCATCAGCCCGCAAACTCCGAACTCTGCAGAACTTTTCCAACTCTGGCTGACTTGCCTCGAAGGGTTCCTAGCATCTACAACCACCCCCCCCCCCCCACCGGGGCACAGAAGCTGCACGTCCTCCACTCCAGCGTGGGTATCGACGCCTACGCAATAATCAAAGAGGAAACGAATTATGATGACGCTATACAAAAGCTAAAAGGACAATTCATCAAACCGGTCAACAGGGTATTCGCTCGACATCTGCTGGCCACCAGAAAGCAGGTCCCCGGTGAGTCTCTAAGCCAATACACCCGGGCCCTCTATGCCCTGGGGAGAAGTTGCTCCTGTGTAGCGGTCTCGGCTACAGAGCACATGGAGCTACTGATCAGAGACGCTTACGTGGCTGGGATGCTGTCCCCCGTGATCCGCCAGCAGATGCTGGAAAGAGACGAACTCAGTTTAACTGAGACGCTGACTCTCTCCTCCTCTCTGGATCAAAGATCAAAGCGCTCGCACCTATGACCCTGGCCAGGCCTCCTGGCACGCTTCCCACCCGCCACCCGCCGCTCCCGACCTCCCTCAGGCTTGTGCCGCGGGACGCCCCGATAAATCCGCGGGGCCCCGCTGCTACTTTTGCGGGTACGCAAAACACCCTCGCTCGCGCTGCCCAGCCCGCTCCACCCTCTGTAAGAGCTGCGGGAAGAAGGGCCACTACTCCACGGTCTGCCAGGCCAAAATGCTGGCTGCGGCGCTTCTGGAAGCTGCACAGCACTCCCCCCACCGCCCCAGGCCTCTGCGACCGGCCTGTGTGCCTCTCTCTCTCCCCCAGGGCCGCCCCAGCCGCTCCCGACTCGCGCCCCAGAGCCGCTCCATCTCACCCAGCTCCTCTCGACTCGCGCCCCGCTGGCCGACAAGCGCACCTCCCCAGGCCCGCCCGGTCGCTGCCTGCCCGCCGCGCGTACCTCTCCCCCCCGCCCCCGGGCTCCGGCGCCCGACCGGCTCGCCTCTCCGGGCCCTCCCGGTCCCTGCCTGCCCGCCGCGCGTACCTCTCCCCCCCGCCCCCGGACCCCGGCGCCCGTCCTGCGCGCCTCCCCGGCCCCTCCAGGTCTCTGCCGGCCCGCCGCGCACGTTTCTCCCCCCCGCCCCCAGGCCCCGGCGCCCGACCGGCTCGCCTCTCCGGGCCCTCCCGGTCCCTACCTGCCCGCCGCGCGACTCTGCTCCCCCCGCTCCCGGCCTCCTGCACCCGGCCTGCGCGCCTCACCTCCTCCGCTCGCAGCTGCTCCACCCGGCTCGCCGGCAACGCTAGCTCCGCCCCCAGCGGCCACGAGGGCTTCCTGGGCGCTGCCATCTTGGGGCGCCGACCCCACGTGCGGGTACTGGGCGCCGCCATCTTGGGGCACCGACCCCACGTGCGGGTCCTGGGCACCGCCATCTTGGGGCGCCGACCCCACGTGCGGGTCCTGGGCGCCGCCATCTTGGGGCGCCGACCCCATGTGCGGGTCCTGGGCGCCGCCATCTTGGGACGCCGACCCCACGTGCGGGTCCTGGGCGCCGCCATCGTGGGGCGCAGACTTCACATATGGATCCTGGCCACCGACTTCCGGGACTGCCACGCAAGGTCCCTCCAGCATCGACCCGGACGGCGACGACGGATTTTCTCCACGGCTCGCGGCCGTTCAACTCGACCAGTCACGTCCACGCACGCTCGCCAAAACGACAACGCTGATCCACCTCAACGGCCACGAGACGAACTGCTTGCTGGACTCCGGGAGCACGGAAAGCTTTGTTCACCCCTGACACGGTAAGACGCTGCGCGCTACCTGTCCATCCGGTAACACGCAAAATCGGTTTAGCCTCAGGTTCGCACTCCGTCCACATCACCGGGTGCTGCATCGCGGACCTCACGGTCCAAGGGAAGGTTTTTAAAAATTATAAATTCCATGTTCTCCCTGACCTTTGCGCACCGGCACTCCTAGGACTGGACTTCCAGTGCAACCTGCAGAGCTTGACCTTTCAATTCGGCGGCCCTATACCCCCCCTCACTGTCTGCAGCCTCGCGTCCCTCAAAGTGGACCCCCCCCTCCCTGTTTGCTAATCTCACCCCCGATTGCAAACCCTTCGCGACACGGAGCAGACGGTACAGCTCCCAGGACCGGTCCTTCATCAGGTCCGCGGTCCAGAGGTTGCTGACGGAAGGGGTCATCGAGGCCAGCAACAGTCCCTGGCGAGCCCAAGTGCTGGTGGTCCGGACTGGGGAGAAAAACCGGATGGTCATCGATTATAGCCAAACCATCAATCGGTTTACGCAACTGGACGCGTATCCTCTCCCCCGTATTTCCACCATGGTAAACGAGATCGCGAAATACATGGTCTTCTCCACTGTGGACCTTAAGTCCGCTTACCACCAGCTCCCCATCCGCGTGAGTGACCGCCTGCACACCGCGTTCGAGGCTGATGGGCGCCTCTACCACTTCCTTAGGGTTCCGTTTGGTGTCACAAATGGGGTCTCGGTCTTCCAACGGGAGATGGACCGAATGGTCGACAAGTACGGATTACGGGCTACCTTCCCGTATCTTGATAATGTCACCATTTGCGGCCACGACCAGCAGGACCATGACGCCAACCTCCAGAAATTCCTCCAAACCGCAAAACTCCTTAACCTCACGTACAATAAGGATAAATGTGTGTTTAGCACCGACCGCCTAGCCATCCTCGGCTACGTAGTGCGTAACGGAGTGATAGGCCCCGACCCCGAACGCATGCGCCCCCTGATGGAACTCCCTCTCCCCAATACCCCCAAATCCCTCAAACGCTGCCTGGGGTTCTTCGCATACTACGCCCAATGGGTTCCCAACTACGCGGACAGGGCCCGTCCCCTCATGCAAACCACGACCTTCCCGCCGTCGACGGAGGCCTGCCAGGCCTTTAGCCGCATCAAAGCGGACATCGCAAAGGCCACGATGCGCGCCATTGACGAGGCCCTCCCCTTCCAGGTCGAGAGCGACGCATCAGAAGTAGCTCTGGCGGCCACCCTGAACCAAGCGGGCAGACCCGTGGCCTTCTTCTCCAGAACTCTCCAGGCTTCCGAACTCCGCCACCCCTCTGTGGAAAAGGAAGCCCAGGCCATAGTCGAAGCCGTGCGACATTGGAGGCACTATTTGGCCGGCAGGAGGTTTACCCTCCTCACAGACCAATGGTCGGTAGCCTTCATGTTTGATAATGCACAAAGGGGCAAGATCAAAAATGACAAGATTTTACGGTGGCGGATCGAGTTGTCCACGTACAACTATGATATCTTGTATCGTCCCGGGAAGCTCAATGAGCCTCCTGTTGCCCTGTCCCGCGGTACCTGCGCCAGCGCGCAGACAGACCGCCTCCGCTCCCTCCACGCAGACCTCTGCCATCCAGCGGTGACCCGCCTACACCATTTCATTAAGGCCCACAACCTGCCCTACTCCATCGAGGAAGTCAGGTCAGTAACCCGTGACTGCCACATCTGCGCCGAGTGCAAACCGAACTTCTACCGCCCCGAGCGCGCACACCTGATCAAAGCATCCCGCCCCTTCGAATGTCTTAGCATTGACTTCAAGGGGCCCCTTCCCTCTAACAACCGCAACATTTACTTCCTGGCGGTTATCGACGAACACTCCCGCTTCCCCTTCGCCATTCCCTGTCCCGACATGACCACATCGACCGTCATTAAGGCCCTACTCTCCATCTTCTCACTGTTCGGCTACCCCGCGTACATACACAGCGATCGGGGGTCCTCATTTATGAGCGACGAGCTGCGTCAATTCCTGCTCGACAGGGGCATCGCCTCTAGCAGGGCGACCAGCTATAACCCTCGGGGTAACGGACAGGTCGAGCGGGAGAATGGTACCATCTGGAAGACCATACTACTGGGCCTCCGGTCCAGAAATCTCCCTATTTCCCGATGGCAAGAGGTGATCCCCGATGCCCTACACTCTATCCGCTCACTCCTCTGTACCGCAACTAATCAGACACCTCATGAACGTCTTCTTGTTTCCCCAGGAAGTCATCCTCCGGATCCCCTCTCCCGACGTGGCTGGTCACCCCCGGGCCCATCTTGCTCCGGAAGCATGTGCGGGTGCACAAGTCCGACCCGTTGGTGGAGCATGTCCAGTTACTCCACGCTAACCCGCAGTACGCGTATGTGGAGCACCCCGACGGTCGGCAGGACACGGTCTCCCTCCGGGACCTGGCACCCGCCGGCGTGCGGCCCCCCCACCACAGACCCCCCTCCCCTTTTTCACCCCAGCACCCAACTCAGCTTCCCCATCCCTCATCCATGGCGTCTCCGCGGCCAGCTCAGGTGACGGAGACTACTCGAAGTCCATTGCTCCCAGACTCCAGGACATCAGCAGGACCATCAGCCGATCTGATGACAACTCCTCCACTGCGGCGCTCGGCCAGGACGTCAAGGACCACCAAGAGACTGATCGAATCCTTCTAGAGTTCTACAGCCCCATGGACTTTTTTTTTGTAAATATCGTTATGTCTGGGCCAGTGGGAAGCCCCCAAATTCGATAAGGGTAAGGCGAGAAAATTTATTCTCCCGACGGCTACTCATATCACCAGTTCTCCCCCCCCACCCTGGGTCTCGTTCACAGCCCCCCCCCCCCCCCCCCCCCCCCGCCTTCCTTCTCCGCAAGGGGTGAATGTGGTGATATGATCTGCATACCTGTCTGCCATGGGCCAGAACGTCGGCTTACCATTGGCCCTGGTCGGTCATGTGCCTCTCGACCGATTGGCCGAGAGGCTGAGTTAACCACGCCTCTATTAACGAGGTATAAATGGTCAGACGCCTGACGATCGTCCTTTCCATTGTAGACGATCGCAGAGCTGTGTTCTAGTCTATTAAAGCCGGACTTTGGTAAATCACTCGCCTTGCGTACAATTGATGGTACATCAGGGAGTTGGGTTCAAGAGACCAGGGATGAGGGTGAAAGGGAAATAACCTTGGGGTAGAGGTGCCTCCAATCCGCGGGCCCACAAATTAAATCTTCCCCCTTCCAGGACACCAGTGCATACAGCTGAAGCTACTGGGACTTCCTGCACCCGCCACAGGTAAAATACCCACACGGCAGGATGAGGCCCATAAGTGGCCATTAATTAGTCCCTTAGACACCTCCAGAGCCCAAAGACGGACAAGCTCTGGATGCCAAATGACTGAGTGTCTTTCGAACAGAGGTAGATAGGTTCTTGATTAATAAAGGGATCGGGAATACGGGGAGAAGACAGGAGAATGGTGATGAGAAACATGTCAGCCAAGATCAAATGGTGGAGCAGACTCGATGGGCCGAAAGGCCTAATTCTGCTGCTGTATCTTATGGTCTTATGGTCTAAGCTGCCTGATACATCCCCTTTGCCATTCTCCCGTAAAATGTCAGACAGGTCATTGCCGGGTGGGTGGGTGGCAGGAAGTCCACCTGTTGGATCTTATGTGTCCTGCGCCTTCAGACCCATCAGCGGGGCAGTGTAAAATTTAGCCCAAAGGGAATCAAGAGGTATCAGGGTAGTGTAGGAAAGTGGAGTTGAGACGAATGGTCATTTATGATCTTAATAAATGGCAGAGATTGTGGGGTGACATTACTCTTCTCCTATTTCCTATGTTCTGATGTCATGGCAGGTTGTAGGTTGGAACCACATAGGTAGTATTCATAACAATAAATGTTAAAGGACTTTGCAGTTTACTGGAAGTGTCTATGATGAGTAGTCTCAATTAATATAATGGATAGTATGACCATTCTTTGGTAATCTGCTGAGAATGTGTGAATTTTCTATTGTGTTTGTGCCTAGATTGGTCCAGAAGGATGGTTCTGCGTCCAAGCCCAGGCATGTAAAATGGTAATGAGTGCATTTTTTGATAGAGAATGCATCATTGTTCACTGGCCTTTTGGGGAGGCTTATACATTAGTCAGTAGGATTAAGAACAGAGCTTCAGAATTTCATGAGCACTCGAATTTTCTAGTCTCTAAAACCATACCCTCATCCCTATGAGTAGGAAATAATCCACCCATGTCCAATCGATTCAAAAACATTGCGGATTCTGCAATAAGTTCAGAACAAAAATCTATATTTAGCAATGTTCTTTGAATAGATCGTTGTAATAACTCTTCTCGTGCTTGCTGCTGTACAGTGATTATATCCACCATGTTTATGCTGAGACTGAGTAATGTAATCTGTATTCAGATCTATTTGAGTTTTTTAAACCCCCGTCACAGAACCACAGCATTATTATCGTGCAGAAGGAGGCCATTCGGCCCATCGTGTCTTCACCTGCTCTCCAATCATGCAGTATGACTTAGTGTCATTCTCTTGCCTTTTCTCCATACACCTGCACATTGTTTCCAATCAATCAAATAATTATCAAATGCCCTCTTGAATGCCGTGATTGAAACGCCCTCCACCACATGTCCAAGCAATGAATTCCAAACCCAAACCACTTGCTAAGTGAACAACTTTTTTCTCACATCACATTTGATTCTTTTGCAAATCACTTTAAATCTGGGCCCTCTCATTCTCGACCCTTTTACGAGCGGGAACAGTTTCTCCCTATCTACTCTGTCCAGCCTCCTCATGATTTTGAACACCTCCATTACACCTCCTTTTAGTCTCTTCTCTCCAAGGAAAACAGTCCCAACCTCTGCAATTTATCCTCAAAACTGAAGTTTCTCATCCCTGGAATCAGTCTTGTAAACCTCTACTGCACTATCTCTCCAATGTATTCACATGCTTCCTATAGTGTGGTACCGAGAACTGTACACAATATTCTAGCTGAGGTCTAACTAATGTCTTATATAAGTTCAGCATAACCTCCTTGCATGTGTACTCTATGTCCCGATTAATAACACCCATGATACTGTATGCTTTACGAACTGCTTTCTCCACCTGTCCTGCTACCTTCAACTCCTGCACCCACTTAAGGACTGTACATTGCGGCCTTGGCGATGTCGGCCTTGATACGGTTGAAGGCCTGGTGAGCCTTGGCCGTTAGTGGGAAAATGGTGGAGTGAATGAGTGGGCTGGCCTTGTCCGCATAGTTAGGGACCCACTGGGCGTAGTATGAGAAGAACCCCAGGCATCGTTTGAGGGCCTTGGGGTAGTGGGGGAGGGGGAGTTCCATGAGGGGGTGCATGCGATTGGGGTCGGGCCCTAGAACTCCATTTTGCACCACATAGCCAAGGCTGGCTAAGCGGGTGGTGCTGAACACGCACTTCTCCTTGTTGTACGTAAGGTTCAGGAGTTTGGCGGTGTGGAGGAATTTGGAAAGGTTAGCTTCGTGGTCCTGCTGGTCGTGGCCACAGATGGTGACGTTATCCAGGTACGGGAAGGTGGCCCGCAGTCCGTACTGGTCAACCATTCAGTCCATCTCCCTTTGGAAGACCGAGACCCCATTAGTGATGCCGAAGGGAACCCTAAGGAAGTGGTAAAGGCGGCCGTCCGCTTCGAACGCAGTGTATGGGCGGTCCACCTTGCGGATGGGGAGCTGGTGGTAGGCAGATTTCAGGTCGACTGTCGAGAAGACCTGATGTGCAATCTGATTGACCATATCAGATATGCGTGGGAGGGGATACGCGTCGAGCTGCGTGTACCGATTGATGATTTAACTGTAGTCAATGACCATCCTGTGTTTCTCCCCAGTTTTCACAACTACCACTTGGGCTCTCCAGGGGTTGTTGCTGGCCTCGATAATACCTTCCCGCAGTAGCCGCTGGACCTCAGACCTGATGGAGGTCCTGTCCTGGGCACTGTACCATCTGCTCCTGGTGGCGACGGCGGCACCCACGGGCCGCACGTGTTCTGAGGTGAGGAAGATGGCGGCGCCCACGGGCCGCACATGGGTTGCGGGGACAAAAATGGCGGCGCCCACGGGTCGCACGTGGGGGGTGCAGGAAAAATGGGCCTGGTTACAGCGGCAATCGACCGAGCCTGGCACACCGCAGCAAAATGTCCTTTCTTCCCGCAGGCCTTGTAAAGTGCGCTCCACGCCGGGCAGCGCTGCCGGGGGTGCTTTGTCTGCCCACAGAAGTAGGACTAGGGCCCCCCGGGGTTGGCTGGCTGCCGTGCGGCGCAGGCTTGGGGTTAGCTGGGGGTGGTCGCTGGTGGGGTGAACGATGGGGTTTTTGATGGTGGGGTCCACAATGTCCAGGAGGGGGGGGGGCGCCATGCGGTCGGTGGCGTACGGTTGTACATTACGGGAGGCAACCGTTAGTAAGGTTGCGGGTTTCTTGGTCACCACGAGGTCGAGGGTAGCCCCTTCTAAGAGGCGCTGGCAGATGTACGCCGACCCTATGCCCGTGATGAAAGCGTCCCTGATTAGGAGTTCGGAATGTTCAACGGCCGAAACTGCCTGGCAATCGCAGTCCCTCACCAGGGCGTGGAGGACACGCCAGAAATTTTCCAAGGACTCACCGGGGAGGTACCTGGCATAGAGTTTGTTGGTCTGTTGGTTGTAGTTCTCTTTCAGAAGCGCCATGACTCAGCGTAGGTGGGCACGTCCCGGATGAGGGGAAAGATATCGGAGCTGGGGTTTCTGTGCTTCTGTGGGTTGTTCCGTCGCAGATCCGATGTAGGCTTCAAAGCAAGCTAGCCAGTGGGCGAAGGCCGACGTGGCGTTGTCTGCTTGAGGGTGAAGCTTGATGCGGAGGTCCATCATTGTAAAATCTCTGCTTAATAAATTGATGCACTATCAATTACGATGAGACGGGAGTAGAGAGTAATCGAGGCTTTATTAAGCAGAGATGTGTAGCCTACTGCAACTGCTGCCGAAATGGCTGCAGCTCGGTGAGCACACACATTTATACTCCGCCTACTGGGCGGAGTCAGCAGGCAGGGACCTACCCCTGTACCTGTAGTACAGAGGCCTTACCGTATTACATCTCATGTATGTGATGTATACAAAGAGTGGTGACTACCACACTCTCCTTCTGGCTACCATTCCTTTGCCTTCCCCCACCCCTCTCTGGTTCCCTTCTATTGTTCCCTGTCTCCTCCCTCTTCCCTCTTCCCCTCCCCCCCTTCCCTCCTCCCCTCTCCCCTTCTCCTGCGGTTCGCCTATCTTTTCTCTTAGGTTTAGCTGTCGGCGTCCCCAGGTCTATCCCTCCCTCTCACACTTTGGCTACTTTTCCCTGATTTTTGGCTACCTGGCTATTTTTCTGCTTGTTCGTTGGCCACAAACAGGTCCCGGAATTATTGGGTGAATGGCTCTCACGTTCTGTGGAAGCCGTCGTCTGACCCTCGGATGGTGAATTTGATTTTCTCAATTTGGAGAGGTTCTGAGAGGTCGGACAGCCAGTCTGCAGCTCTGGGCGGTGCTGCTGACCGCCAGCTGAACAGGATTCTATGGCGGGCAATCAGGGAGGCAAAGGCAAGGGCGTCCGCCCACCTCCCCAGGAATCGATCTGGCTGGTCTGATACCCCGAAGACTGCCACTTTCGGGCATGGCTCCACCCTCATCCCCACCACTTTGGGCATCGCCTCAAAGAAGGCTGACCAGTACCCCGCAAGTCTGGGGCAAGACCAGAACATGTGGGCGTGGTTGGCCGGGCCTCCTTGGCACCGTTCACATCTGTCCTCCATCTCCAGGAAGAACTACTTATTCGAGTTCTTGCTAAGTGGGCTCTATGTACCACTTTTAGTTGCGTCAGGCTAAGCCTGGCGCACGTGGAGGTGGGGTTGACCCTATGCAGTGCTTCGCTCCAGAGTCCCCACCCTATTTCAATCCCCAGGTCTTCCTCCCATTTATTGTTGCGTCCAGTACGGTGTCAGCCCTTTCTCCCAGTCGTTCATACATGTCACTACAGTTCCCTTTATCTCGGATGCTTGCATCCAACTAACTCCCGAGTGAGCTGGAGAGAAAAAGGAAAAGAACTAAAAAAATACCAAGACCCCATTTAACTTGCACGCCCCACTAGAATGCGCCAAAGAACAATGTTGAAAAAAACAAAGGAAACCATATATTAATGTAAAGAACAAAGCTCCACAGAGTAGAGAATCTGTCGTCAAAGGCAACACAACCCCAACAAGAACGAGAAATACAAACAATGCAACATGCCTTTCGATAGAGCCATGAAACAAATTATATAGCGCACAACTTGTGCCTTTTAACAAGAGTCCCACATCTCTTGGTCTCTTTTTCCTCAAACATGACTCTCAGGTGAGCTGGATAGACCATCCCGAACCTTACTCCACTATTGTACAGAGCGGCTTTCACTCCATGAAACTCTTTTTTTCACAACACCTCACCCATGTCCTGATACAACCTAATGGAGTGGCCTTCCCACTTGAAAATGCAGTGTTCCCTTGCCCATGGCAGAACCCTTTCTCTTTCTTTTATGCTGGAATCTTACAATCACCGCACAGGGTGGATCTTCAGCATGAGGGTTCGGTCACAGTGAGCGATAGGCCCGGTCTAATTTAGGCGGGGATGCAAATCCATCCTCACCCACCATTTTGAAGAACATGTCCAGGAAATATTCCACTTGGGCTTGGCCTACAGTTCCCTCTGGCAACCCCTTAATCCGGAAGTTCTGCCTCCTGGGTATGTTCCCATAGAATCATAGAATCCCTACAGTACAAAGGAGGCCATTCAGCCCATCAAGTCTGTTCCGACCCTTGGAAAGACCACCCGACCTAGGCCCAATGCCCCGCCCTATTCCTGCAACTCCACCCTCAGGGGCAAATTTATCATCACCAGTCCACCTAACCTGCACATCTTTGGACTGTGGGAGGAAACTGGAGCACCCGGAGGAAACCCCCGCCGATACGGGAAGAATCGACAAACTCCACACAGTCACCCGTGGTTGGAATCGAACATGGGTCCCTGGTGTTGTGAGGCAGCAGTGCTAACCACTGTGCCACCGCTCTCCTTGTCATTCTGCTTGGCTCTTAACAACTTCTTGGTTTCAGCCACCAAAGTCAGGTCAGATTCCAGCGCAGCAATCCATTCACTGTGGTCTATCAAAGCCACCTCCATACTCTTTGTCATGACTCACTGGACTTAGACGGTCTTACTCGTTTTTCCAGAATCACGCAAATGGATTTGGATTTGGGATTTGGGCTTGTTGTCACGTGTGCGGAGGTATAGTGACAAGTATCATTCAGTGTACAGTCCAGACAAATCATTCCACACGTGAAAAAAACATAGAACATACATAAATACACAATGTAAATACATAGACATCAGGTGAAGCATACGGAGTATAGTACTACTCAGTAGAGAAGATGCGTGGAGAGGTCAGTTCATTCCTTTCATGAGTCTGGTAACAGTGGGGAAGAAGCTGGTTTTCAATCTGTTATGATGTGGAAATGCCGGCATTGGACTTGGGTGAGCACAGTAAGAAGTCTGACAACACCAGGTTAAAGTCCAACAGGTTTGTTTGGAATCACTAGCTTTCGGAGCACTGCTCCTTCCTCAGGTGAGTGATGAGGTGGATTCCTCATATATAGCCAAAGTCAATGATGCAAGATGATTCTTTGAATGCAAGTCTTTGCAGCTAATTAAGTCTTTACAGGTCTACGTCAATCACCGGCTCGCAGATTCATAGAATCCCTACAGTGCAGAAAGAGGCCATTCCGCCCATCGAGTCTGCACCGACCCTTCGAAAGAACATGTCCACTCACCCATCCACCCCGCCCTATCCCCGGAAACCACATAACATAACCTGTACATCCCTGGGCACTGAGGGGCAATTTACCATGGCCAATTCACCTAACCTGCACATCTGTAGGAGGAAACCGGAGCACATGGAGGAAATCCAAGCAGACACGGAGCGAACATGCAAATTCCACTCAGACAATGACCGGAATTGAACCTAGGTGCCTGGTGCTGTGAGGCACAGGGCTAACCACTGTGACACCATGCAGCCCTGGGCACATTCTAGGCACAATAATTCTCAGAGAGAGACAGGGAAGACGGTTTCAGCAGCCTGTTTTGTCTTCAATGGGGCAATCTACCCACCACCCACACCTCCCACTGACCGTGGTGGCCTCTGGCTGTGTGGCTGAAGGCTATTTCTAATAGGGAATTGCCAATCGTAGTAAACTGAGCACTTCACAGCTCCCAAGTGGATTCCTGTGGATAGGCATGCTACGTCGCAGGTGGGAGTTATTGCCTAATATCCCAATCAGACTGTGAGACCCGGACACTTTGCCTGGACACTGGAGACTCAACACCACAGACGCAGCAGCCAACATCCGAGGCTGGGCCTCAGCACTGGGGACATTCCCGCGACTAGAGGGTAGGTGAGTGCACTGGTGAGGGAACCAACACCTTGTCCAGGTAACGTTACAAGCAGGCATCTGGGGTACAGGGTCCGGTGCCCAGGGTCCCCCGCTGTGGCCAATGGTGCGTGGGCATGGCAGGCTGGATGACACCATGAGGTATGGCAGGGGATGTGAGGGAGGGGAGGAAGGGGGCGCCATGGAAGAATGGAGGGACCCAGGGTTGACGCCACCGTTGGTTGTCAGTCTCTCTCCCTCTCTAATTCCTTCCAGATATTACACGAGATGGATGATATTTTAAACCCTGCAGAAGCTGCCCTTGCGGTGCTGCTGGCAGGCTAGGCAGCCAGACCTGGAGAAGGCAGCGGCCCTTGTGTAGGGCCCTGCCCCACACCCTGAGTACCATCAGGGCAATGAGAGATCCAGAGGGGGAGGCCGGCGATGGCCCAAGGTGTACAGGTGTCGCTGGTCGTTCGAACAGATGATGGACAGCGTGTGCCGCAGGAGGCTCCGCTTCAATAAGGGGACGTTCAGCACATATGCCATGTCCGTGTGGACTTGGCACAACGTGGATACAGAGGATACCCACTCCTGGTAGTCGTCATGGTCACCGCAGCCTTGAACCTTTACACCTCAGGATCATTCCATGGCTCGGGCAGGGACGTGCGGCATTTCACAAGCTGCTGTGCACAAGTGCATCCATGAAGTAACGGATGCCCTGTTTGCCCAAGCAGCTAACTTTGACCGGGACCAAGCCCAACAGGATGCCTGGGCAGCAGGATTCTCCGCCATCGCGGGATGCCCCAGGTCCAGGCGGGTAATAGATGGTACACATGCCATCTTGTGCACATTGTGGCATCAGGGGGTGCCCTACGTTAACAGTAAGGGGTTCCACTGCCTGAATGTTCAGCGCGGGTGCAGCCACAATCTCCAGATCATCCATGTGGTGCACACTTGCCAGGGAATGTGCATGCCAGCTACAACCTTGGGCAGTCGATGATCATTCTTTGTGAACCACCCCAGGATGGCCGGTTGGCTTGTGGAGATAAGGGATGCCCACTGAGGACATGGCTAATGATGCCAATATGTAGGTCAGTGACCAATGCAGAGATCTGATACCACGAGGCCCATGTGGCCACCCGGGCTGTCATTAAGCGGTGCATTTGACTGCTCAAATTGCAGTTCCGATGCCTCAACCGCTCTGGCGGTGCACTGCAGCACATCCCCCTTTCTACCAAAGTCCGTGGCACCAATGTGGACCACAGCTTCTGATTGTTCATCCTTCCTCAGAAAATACCCTGCAGCCACTCTGTGACAACCTTGTCCTTGGCACCAGGGAGGCAACATGCCATCTCGGAGTCGCGCCTATGGCCACAGAAACGCTCATCTATTACCTGAATCCCCTATCACTATTGCTCTTCCTTTCTTCTTCCTCCCCTCCTGTGTAGCTGAGTTGTTCAAGATGCCACAAACCTGGTTCAGACTGCAATCCTCTGAGGAACCAGTGCCCTCATCAGCTAAAAAAATTGAAAACCTGCAGGGGACTCCTGTACCACCTGCCAGGTTCTCTTGGACTGCCATCGGTCACCCATTGCCTCTCTTCCTCCAGGCTCCTAAGCTGTGGCATGACCATCTCCCTGAACTTGCTATCCATGGAGCTTCCAGCCTAGAGGATGTGCCCCAGCGACACCAACCCAGATGAATGGAACATGGCTGCTCTCTGGAGCCACAGACCTAACTGAATTAGATTCGCCCGCTCGCTCTTCTAGGTGGTGGCTCGTGCCTCCGGGTACTTTTTCTGCCCACTGTTCTAAGTGATGGTTAGTGCCTCTGGGTTCCCTTCTCACCCTTCTCCTTTCTTTACAAGAGATTTGAAGATAAAAACAGCAACTGCTGGAAATACCCAGCAGGTCTGGCGGAATCTGTGGAGAGAGAAACAGAGTGAATGTTTTGATTGGAATATGACTCTTCTTCATAACTGAGGGCAGAATCTGCTGGGCTCACCAACAGTGGGAAGATTGTCGGGCCGGGGAACTTAATGTGGCGTGAGGTCAAAAATCAGTTTCCCGATGGTTTTGCAATTCATTTCTTGGGACTTTAAAGGCAGGTCGAGCTTCCTGATGAACAATGTCATGAAGCTCTTTTGCATGGATTAACATGTCATCCTGGATTCTCCATTTCACAACATCGGAAATGTATATTGCGATCGGGAGGAGAGTCACAAGTAATCAAAAAATAACTGTTTGCGGCCGGTGGCGATTCCGATGCCATGCTGTGGTCCCTGGCTGCCGCCGATATCGACGTTGGTGCCCTGCACCAGCAGGTCCATGCAAAACCGTCATTTCCATGGATTTAAATATAATTTGCTTGGACGCTTCATGCTCCACCCTTCAGCGATGCTCAACCCCTCTTAGGCGGAAATCTCACGGGTGCGAATTACTACAAAGTATTTGCAAGCAGGGCCTAGACATCATGGTTGTGAAGGGAGAGCGGGAAGTTAAAAAACACTGAAAGACCCTCAAACATTGTCGGGCTTGCTGGGGGGTGGCTTCCCAGGCCGGGGGCAGTAACTGGGAGCGACTTGATGCCAAGTCCGTGGACTCTGGGTGACACCTCAGGATCGGGGTGGCCTGGCCCAGTCGCCATTGCTGCAGTATGTGCTTTAAATGTACCCCTTTGGGGCTGCTTACTGACCCATGACTGTTCACATTGCTGAGTGCTGCCTGTGACCTCTGAATGCTCAGAAGGCCTCTGGTCATCTGGGAGCCCACCCAGGCTGCCCCTCTGGACACCTTCATACCCTAGCTGTTTCATCAAGGTGATGGACTTGGCCAAGCTCAATCAGGGGCCTACCCACTATTTGCACTCCTCAGAAGCACTGCCCCATTGCAGAGGAAGCAGGGGATCAGCAGAGCTCACTCCAACCAAAATACACCTGCACCGTGGCCTTTGGAACCCTCCCTAGTTCTCTGTGTAAAAAACCTGTCTGGTACATCCCCTTTAAACCCGTGCATTCACGGGGAGAGCGTACAAACTCCACACAAACAGTCACCCGAGGCTGGGATTGAATCCGGGTCCCTGGCACTGTGAGGCAGGAGTGCTACCCACTGTAACACCGTGCTGTCCTAACTACCCTCCCATTGTTGCCCATCCCTAACTACCCTCCATTTGAGAGTCAATCACATTGCTGTGGATCTGGAATCACATGGCCAGACCAGGTAAGGATGGCAGATTTCCTTCCTGAAAGTGCAGAAACCAAGATGTGCTTTAACAACAATCGACAATGGTTTCATTAGCAACATTAGACTCTTAATTGCAGATTTTTATTAAATTCAGTTTTCACCATCTGCCATGGTATGGTTTGAACTAGAGGCCAGTGATAATTCCACTGTGTCACCCACATGTTGATTGTCGATGGAACCAGATGCAAAGGTGGAGTGGGGATCTCACTGGGGCCTGCCAGCCTGGCCCCGACAATGAGGGCGAAGGTCAGGGGACTAATCCCTGGTTGGGAAGACCATGAGTGGGGTAAGGGTGGGGGTGGGCCTCTGTTGCCCATAGGGTGGGCCTTAAAGGAGGTAAGGGGGCCCACCACCAGGACAAGCAATGAAAGCTACTGAACTACAGATTTGATGCCAGCCTATCCCTGGCACAAGTAAAATCCCAATGGCAACAGGAGGGGGCAGTGAGGTCTCCTGATGCCACCCTCACCAAGGGTACAATTGCAGCGGGGTGGGTAAGAGCCAGTGGGTGCCAGGAGCAGTGATCACTGCATGATGGCCAATCTCCCTCCCAGCCCGACCCCCCCCCCCCCCCCCCCCCCCCCCCCCCCAGTGGCTGTAAAATCCCAGCCCCCCCCCCCCCAGTGGCTGTAAAATCCCAGCCCATGTCTTGCAGAATGGAATGGGAAATATTTTGGGGAATGCGGTGCCGTCTTCATTTCCCAAATTTTCCACTGGTCATAGACATAGGCAAAGGCTTAACTTTGGACCGCATATTCAAAGGCTACAAGAACATGCTATCTTATGTATTATCCATTAATGTCTCAGCAACCTAGGAACAATGAACTCCATGTTCTCTTAGCATCCAGCATTCCTATGGCACGTAGTTGGGGCAATTTGATATTTAAAGGGCTATAACAGAGTTACTTCCCCCAGCCTACAAAATCAATATTTAAAATATAAATATATACTGCATTTCATCTGCCTCGAGGCCGCGGCTCAGATAGGTAATGGTGCACATGCGACACCTACTTCAACGATTTTCTTCCTTTCCCATAATGTATTTCTAATGTAGACCAGTATTTAAATGACCACGACACCAGCAAATTGACCAGAATCAGGGCTGGACTGTTGGGTGGACAGATCTCTCAAACCACCCAGGTTGAACCGGGATTCCACCAAGGCAGAAGGTCCTAGCCTAATACCAGCAGGCAAGTTGAACACTTGTTCCATTTGATCTGACATTCAGAGGATTTTAAGGTAAGTTAGGTTTGTTTCTATTAATCGACAAACCTGGATGTAAAATGTCCCACAGAGATATCAACGATATGTCATTATTTGAAGTTTTTAAAATGCACTTTATTTTTTTGTTACAGAGCAATTTAAAGCTTCCTTACATTTAAAAGAAGGAAATTCTAACAATAAACGGGAAACTTCACTGATTCCTGGTCTTGGCTACATGACGACTGGGGAGGAAAGATGCCGAGGACGGCGTAATGTTGTTTTTGATTCTGATTCTGACTATGTGAAGTTGGCAAAGCGAGGGGGCGTTCCAGGTAAGTTCATGGTAGCTAAAAAAATATATATTGTTCTCGGAATGGTTCAATGGTATTCACAATGAAGTACGGCTTACTTCTTCCAAAAACTGCAAGTGATGACGTTGAAGAGGGGTGGATGGGCCTCCAACCTCACAGTGTGGCAAAGGAACACAGGATGAAAAGGATATGGAACTAGACAGCCAGAAGCTAAATAACATTGGACATGACTAGTTTCCATGTGCCACTACACACCCCTGTTCTAATTTATCCTTCTGCATGTTAGGATTTAACATTAGCGTGGTTGGTAATAGTATATATGAACCTTCTTTCTGCAATCCAACATCTTTGCTTGAACACCAGATTTTCACCTTCCAATAAATCTGAGAAAACAGCTGAAAACCTCAGCCTGAATCTTACACAGCTTATACCTAACATTATGTAACCTAGCAAAGCGAGATAACAAGCTCCTTTTCACAAGCACACTTCATAGTATCAAAGAATCTTTACAGTGCAGAAAGAGGACATTCGACCCATCACGTCTGCACCTCCAAAAGAGCATCCTACCTAGGCCCAATCCCACATCCTATCCCTGTAACCTCACCTAACCCTAAGGGACAATTTAGCATGGCCAATCCACCTAAACTGCACATCTTTGGACTGGAGCACCTGGAGGAAACCCATGCAGAAACGATGAGAAAGTGTAAACTCCACACAGTCACCCAAAGTTAGAATTGAACCCTGGCGCTGTGAGGCAGCAGTGCTAACCACGGTGCCCCTCAGTTTCAGGACGAGTCATAACTGATGCTGGAACCGAGCTCAGAAGGGGCACATAGTGTGATCAGCTGGAAGTATACAACATTGGCCTGAGGCACACAAGAGTAATATCTGTGATATTCCGGGCGACGAACCATGGTGTCATACATGCCTGACAACAACACAGGTGAACATAAAGAGGAGTTATATACAAGGAAAAGTGAAATGGGTGTGAGTCTATTTGGATCATGTGTTAAACACCTGTGCCACCAATGTGACTCTAATATTGTTTTGCCTTCCTGGCCCACCGCTACGCCTTGGTGCTTCACCAAAATCCACAGCTGAGGTGGAGGCAGCCTGCTGACTACTTCGTCCTGTTGTCTCTCTGGACTTTAGCAGGCATCCTCTGGAGTGCCAAAACATGGAGTGCCCCGGCCTGCTTTGGGTCTATTGCTGTGGGGCAGCTGTACCCTCCTTGGCCTGTGGAGCTGATTCTGATACGGTCGCAAGAAGAGGGGATTGAGATCGGCTGGACACTACGGGAGTCACCTAGTTGAATGGCTCTGAGATGTCTAGCTGCTGGTCCTCTTCCTTATGGGCGCCCCTCGCTGACTGGAAGAAAGTAGATATAATTAGTGCATGGCAGATGCACTTGATAAACGCTTGATTGACTCAGTATGGTTGTCTGAGAGATAAGCTGGTGCAGGATTCTCACTTGGGCAATTTGTCCATTGCCACAAAATGGATCTACATCCTCTCCTGTCAGTTCAATCGCTCTATTCTCAAATTCTGTGTCAAATTCTGTGTCAGGCACTCCACCCCCAGCATGGGACCTCTTCCTCCGATTTTGTGCTAGCTTGTCCTTCATGAAGACACTTGGAGAGAGTGTGAGCAGGATGAATGGCAGGCAGTTGATAAGGATGTCTGCCTTGTTTGGGGTCAAATTGACCCATGGACAGGATGAGGACGTGAGCTGCACAGGACATAAGCCCAGATGGAGTTGTGCGTGTGAGAGATTAAATGGTGATATTCTTTCAGCTCTCTTAGAATGTTATCCTGCGAGTAGCTGAAGGGTTTGTGTGTGTGTGAGTTGAGAGTGAAGAACAGGTTGACGTACCCTGGCAGAATGGCTGAGATCACTCATCCTTTTTCTGCACTAGATGCCTGACCTCTTCTGTGAAGCATTGGTACTCGCCTCTGCCACCTTCTGCCAAGCCAGAGTGTTGTTTTTGGTGGACCTCCTGCAGCCAACAAAGGGTTAGAGGACATCATGGCGATCCTCCATGGAGTCCAGTAGGTGGCACAGAGAAGTGTCACTAAACCTCAGGGTTGCTGTCTTCTTGGCTTTCGGGTCACGTGGAGGAGTCCTGTGCTACATGCAGTGAGATTGCTGTGCACAGCTGCCCTTTAAATATGGCATCTGGAATGATGGGGATCTTGCAAGTGATGGTGTTCCCATTGCATCTGTTGCATTTGTCCTTCTAGGTGGTAGAGGTCACAGGTTTGGAAAGTACTGTTGAAGGAGCCTTGGTGAGTTGCTGCACTGCGTCTAGTATATGGTACACACTACCGACACTGTCCGTCCGTGATGGAGCGAGTGAATGTTTAAGTTTTCAAGTTGTAAGTCCAAGTCTGACTGTTATTTCTAACTTATTACTTGAGGAGAGATCTCCACTTCCCAAGTACCACATTGCATTCAGGCCTCATCACACTCTCATTCAGCCTTTGAAATGCTGCAGCAGAACTGAATTTTCCTCCTTCCCCAGGGTCAGTCAATCTGACAGGAGCAGCATTACCAGCCAAACCCAATCCTGCTTTGGAATGAGGGGACCAAGAAGAAATTTGAGTGAGTTAACTTCAAATTCACAATGGCTATGGTATCCCTAATCCACTGCTAACCCGCCAAAGGGCAGAGAACTTTGTGCACTACTTTTATAATATATTATTATTGATAATTTAGCAGCAACAATATAGGGAAATGTGTAGAGATGGGTTAAATGCATTTTTCTTTGTTTTGCTAAGATCTGCTAACTTTTGGAGGGTCGACACTAAAGTCAACATGTACTCCCTTGAAGAAACCTGAATGGTTGACTCATGAACCTTTACTCCAAGAAAACAATCAGTAAGTACCTACCAATTCCATCTGCACGTGGCAGCAAAAACAGTGGGCGGGATTCTCTGACCCCCCCCCCCCCCCCCCGCCGGGTCGGAGAATTACCGGGGGGTGCGGGGGAACTGGCCCCGGGGGTGCCCCCACGGTGGCCTCGCCCGCGATCGGGGCTACTGATCCGCGGGCGGGCCTGTGCCGAGGGGGTACTCATTCCCTCCGCGCCGGCTGCTGTCAACCTCCACCATGGCCGGCGCGGAGAAGACCTCCCCTGAGCATGTGCTGGGATGACGGCCACACACACTAGCGCTCCCACGCATGCGCCAACTCGCGCCGGTTGGCGGAGACCCTTCGGCTCCGGTTGGCGCGGTGCCAACCCTGCCAATGCCAGCCTGCCCCTGAAGGTGGTTCACGCCATTCCTCGGCACCGGTACGGCCTGCCCCGCCGGTTAGGGGAGAATCCCGCCCAGTGTTTCTTCATCTCAATCCTGTGAAGATGAATAGTGATGAAAGTAGAAGTAGTAATTTTAGTGTAAGTCGATCTAACTGCTTCTACTGTGCATAAAGCCGACCCAGTATTTAATAGTGCCTCCCATGAGTGGTCAGGTTGCTGCTCTTTATTCTGTCCTCTTATTTGGATCTAGTTTATGCTTTCTGTGGGTGCTCACAATCTGCAGTCCAAGACAAGTTGACATTTGTAGCAAACTGCTTGGAGCTGCTGAGGTAGACAGTATTAAAGATGAAAACACAGCTTTCGGAAATTGAAAAATGATTTATTGCCTCAAGGTTCTCATTCCTTATATAAGTTACATAAGTGGCAGGCAGTTTAGTTCATATCCATTTTTGCCCAGACATTCTGTGGAATTATCTGCACTCCTGAACTCGAAGTGAGCATTGATTGTGGTATTTCATTGATTTGCACTCCACCTCCCAAATTCCAAACAAAAGGAATAACTGGCTTAGATCTTTGTAATTGTATACTAGGTTAAAGCTACAGGATGAAGGCATGCTAACAGGATGGTCGACAAAATTGATTGTGATGGTTGCCGGAAGCAAAGATAGAGGGCGCGATTCTCCGCCCCCCACGACGGGTCGGAGAATAGCGGGAGGGCCTTCCCGACATTTTTCCCGACCTCCCGCTATTCTCCCCCCCCCCCCCCCCCCCCACGGCCGCCCAACGACACTAATCGCTGCCCGCCGTTTTTTTACGGCGAGCAGCGATTCTCCCCTATTCGATGGGCCGAGTTCCCAGGCCTTTACAACCGTTTTCACGAATTTAAACACACCTGCTCTCACCGTTCGTGAAAACGGCCGCAAAGTGCCATTCTGCACAACCATGCCACCGATTGGCATGGCCGTGCCAAGGGTGGCATGGGCCCGCGATCGGTGCCCACCGATCACAGGCAGCGGGTCCGATTCCCACGCACTCTTTGTCCCTCCACCGCCCCGCAGGATCAGTCCGCGGGGCGGCTGAGGGGCATGACGGACCACGCATGCGCGGGTTTGACGCATATGCGCGATGACGTCACCCGCGCATGCACGGCTGACGTCATCGTGCACGTCAGCCGCCGTGAGTCTTGGCGGCCGGGTTTAGCGAACGTTTGCTAAGCCCGCGCTGCCGTTCTTCCCGGGGCCGCGATGCTAGCCCCGACAGGGGGGGGTGAATCGGGTCCCGGGAGGGGGCGCGGAGGCTGCCGTGAAACACGGCCGGTTTCACGGCAGCCTTTACGACTCTCCGCATTTGCGGAGAATCGCGCCCAGAATTCCCGGCTTGGGTTACTGTCTAGGCGAAGTTTGCGCTTTCTCCCCATGTCTGCGTGGGTTTCCCCCAGGGGTTCCGGTTTCCTTCCACAAGTCCCGAAAGATGTGCAAGTTAGGTGGAATGGCCATGCTAAATTGCCCTTAGTGTCCAAAAAAGGGTGGGTTGGGTGGGGTTACTGAGTTAGGGGGATAGGGTGTGGGCTTAGGTAGGGTGCTCTTTTCAAGGCAGGTGCAGACTCAATGGGCCGAATGGCCTCCTTCTGCACTGTAAATTCTGTGATGCTCTATGAATTCAGGACATTTTAATACCACCAGCCCACTGAAAGCGGAACAACGAAAATCGGCTGGATGACTCAGACACCGATGTCTTACATATATCCTGCTGTCTTCTGTTGTGAAACTCAACAGCATAAGAGAGATGGGAGCTGCCATCTGCACAAATGAAAGACCATCCCAGTGCTCCTCATAGACCAGAAAAGGCAGGTGACAAGGAGATTGGCCTGAACCTGGCAGGGTTCTGCTTCATATTGTCTGGTGATATTGTAAGCCCTTACGGCAATGCTAATTGGTGGAGTGAACAGGAAAGCTATTGTGCCTTTATCAATAGAGGGGAGGTCAGTGACTGTAGCTTGAGAGAGAGAGGCCAGTGGGACGGTTCGGAGGAATCAACGTATTAATCAATGTGTAAAATGATGAGGGGCATAGATAGAGTGCACAGGAAGAAATCTTTCCCCTTGGTGGAGGAATCAATGACCAGTGAGCATAGATTTAAGGTAAGGAGCAGGAGGTTTAGAGGGGATATGAGGAAAAAGCTTTTCACCCAGAGGGTGGTGGGAGTCTGGAACTCGCTGCCTGAGTGAGTGGTGGAGACAGAGACCCCATAACATTTAGGAAGTATTTAGATGTGCACTTGCGATGCCAAGGTGTACAAGGCTGTGGGCCAAGTGCTGGAAAATGGGATTAGAATAGTTAGGTGGTGAGAGGAGAGAGATACAAAAGAGTCCAGAGAGGAAATGTCTTCACACAGAGGGTGGTGAGCATCTGGAACGGGCTAACAGAGGCAGTGGTAGAGGCGGGCATGATTTTGTCTTTTAAAAAACAGTTAGACAGTTACATGGGCAGAGCGGTTGTAGAGAATATGGGCCAAATCAGGGCAAGTGGGACGTGCTTAGTGATAGAAACTGGGCGGCATGCACAAACTGGGCCGAAGGGCCTGTTTCCATGCTGTAAACATCTATGACTCTATGCGTAGACACGATGGGCCGAAGGACCTTTTCTGTACTGTAGACATCTATGACTCTATAAACATCAGGAGATGTCTCAAGGGAGAGACAGGAAGCTGGGACTGTGCTTCAGCTATCTAGATTCCTGTGTCAAAATCTCTAATTTCCTCATTCCCATAATAATCTCTTCTGTCTCTGTTTCTAAGGAACCAATTTCTGTACGCTTGTAAAAGCTCTTACAAGCTGTTTTTATATTACTGGCTAGTTTACTTTCATTCTGTTGTTTTTCCTTCCCATCATCTTTTTGGTCACCCTTTGTTGGTTTCCAAAACCCTCCCAATCATCTGTGTTTTTGTGTTTGGTATCCTTCCAACTGCGAGAGACAATAGGAATGCAGCCTCAGAACTTTTGTGAGGTCAGATGAGATCATCTGCTGCACTTGGTTTGAAATCTAACCATGCCAATTGCAGAAAGCCAAAGTTTGTCGCATAGAATCATTGAATTATTACAGCAGAGAAGGAGGCCATTCGGCGCAACCTTACTATGCTGACTTTTTGCAAGAGCATCTCAGTTAGGCTCACTGCTGTATTTTTCTATATTCTGTGTTCATTGTGGTGCTGCTGTTGAAATCTACCATGCAGTTTAAGTGTAGTCTCGTATGAACTTTGAACTCAGTAGAAATTTAACTTACACGTCTCGGGTGCGAAATTAAATCTTTTATTGTTTCTGATTATAATAGAGAGTTTAAGATCTTCTTGTGGTTACAAATCAAATGTTCTCAATAAAGCCCCTGCCAGCAGAAGACTTTAAGAGATATAATCGACTTAGTAGTTTACAAACAGATTTAACTTTCAAAATACAGTAATGGTTTCTTTCTCAAAGCAAAAACAGCTTGCGCAGACTTTAAGAGTTAGAGTGGAAATATAAAAGTACAAAATAAGGATAGCGAGCAGTTAGGTGAAAGGTATAGAGTGATCCTAGATGGAAAATAGCTGGCCGGACCTCTATGTTTAAGGAAAATGTTATCAGTCTGACTCCATCTACCCCTACCCCTGCAATGTGCTGATTGGCTTGGATGAGTCTCAAATGCATTTGGTTGGATGGTCAGTTGTCAATCATTAATATGCAACATAGCTGTAGATATGTTGTTTTTAGATGCTTGTCATGTGTTGGAATTTGATTTATACTTTTAATCAGCTCTGGTTTCTGCTGTTTTTTCTGCTGACTGCTATACTATTCATATTCTGAACAATGGTAGATTCATGTTGTAAAGCTGCTTATTTTGACCTTGATCAGATTGTGGTAATGAAACTAATTTGAACTTCTGCAAGTCTGTTCATTAGAACAATGGACAGTTTATAATGTCAGTTTAACTTTTCAGTAGAAATGTTGCATTTGCTTCTAGCTAGCCTCTGGATGTTTCAAATTCTGTGCTTTTGTTACTGCGTGTTTTTGCAATCTAAGGTTATGCTTGAAGTCTTATGATGAAATACATTTTAAAATGGATTTCAAACTGGGGTTTAGTATTTATATTTAAAATGGCTAAATCAATGATCCTTTTACCTTTCAGGAACAGCTGGTTCCCTTCAGCTGCACCTCTTTTCTCTTTAGTTTTCTCTTTAAGGGTGGCACGATGGCAGAGTGGTTAGCACTGCTGCCTCACAGCTCCAGGCTCCCAGGTTCAATTCCAGCCTCGGGTAACTGTGTGGAGTTTGCACTTTCTCCCCATTTCTGGGTGGGTTTCCTTCGGGTACTCCAGTTTCCTCCCACAGTCCATGTGCAGATTAGGTGGATTGGCCATACTAAATTGCCCCTTAGTGTCTAAAAAGGTTAGGTTGGACTACTGGGTTATGGGAATAGGGTGAAGGCGTGGGTTTGGGTATGGTCCTCTTTCAAAGGGCCGGTGCTGACTCAATAGGCCGAATGGCCTTCTGCACTGTAAATTGTATAATTCTATGAGTTGCTTATCCAATCCCAATATGAAGTCCAAATTATATTTGTGACCGCCCACTCGTAACTAGTGCATTCCAGATCTGAAAAAACACACTGCATTAAAACATTTTCCTCATGTCTCCGTTCTTTCTTTTACCAAACGCCTTAAATTGAATTCCTCTGGTTCTCAACTCTTCTGAAAATGGGAATAGGTTCCCTCTATCTACTCAGTCCACGCCCCTGATGATTCTGAACACCTTCATCATCTCCTCTCAACTTTAGCACCTCCAGAAAAAAATAGCCCAGCTTCTTCAATCTGCCCACTTAATTGGGCGGCACGGTGGCGCAGTGGTTAGCACTACTGCCTCACGACACCTAAGACCCAGGTTCAATCCCACCCTGGGTCACTGTTCGTGTGGAATTTGCACATTCACCCTGTGTTTGCGTGGGTCTCAACCCCACAACCCAAAGATGTGCAGGGTAAGTGGATTGGCGATGCTAAATTGCTCCTTAATTGGAAGTTTAAAAAAAAATCTGTCCACTTAGTCGAAGTCTCTGATGTCTAAAACCATTCTTGTAAATTTTTTCTGCACACTCTCTGACGCCTTCACACCCTTCTGTAAGTGCAATGCCTAGAATCGAACACATTCCCATTGAGAACAAACCAGTGTTGTATGAAGGTTCATCATTGTTTTTTGCTTTTGTGCTCTATGCTTCTAATTATAAAGCCCGGGATCCCATATGCTTTATTAATCATTTTCTCAATCTGCCCTATGGGCAGTTAAAAGTCAACAACATTGCTGTGGATTTGGAGTCATATCGAGTCTAGATCAGGTCTAGATGGCAGAGTTCTTTCCCTGAAAGATATTGGGGAACAAGATAGGTATTAATGATTATTTAATTCCAGATTTATTTAATTAAATACATTTAAAATTGCCAGCTGCGATGATGGGGTCCAAACCCATGCTTCAGGATCAGTATTCCAGGCACTGGATGACCAGTTTAGTAACATTTGTTTTTTGAAAATATTTTAATTAGATTTTTAACATTTTATACATATAACCCAACAAAGCGAAACGAAACAAAACCCCCTCACCCCCCCCCTCACCCCCCAACACCCCAATAACACCCAAACAAAACACTTCCACCCCCCCCCCCCCAGTAGCTGATGGTAACCAACTCTTTAAAATGTATAAACAAACCCCATCTCTTGTGGAACCCCTCACTTTCACCCCTCAAAATAAACTTGGCCTTCTCCAAATACAGGAACTCCATCAAGTCCCCCAGCTATACCGAGGCACAGGGCGGAGAAACTGACCTCCACCCCAACAGGACCCACCTGCGAGCAATCAACAGGCGAAGGCTAAAACATCTGTCCCGCTTCCGTCTGCAGCTCCTGCAAGTCCGACAGCCCAATTAAGGCCCCCAGGGGACAGGGCTCCAAGTCCACGTGCAAGATCACTGAGACCCCTCCCACACCGCTCACATTTGTCCTCCACCCCTTCAAACAACCGGCTCATCCTCGACTACGTCAGATGCGCTCTATGCACCACCTTTAGCTGTATCAGCTCCAGCCTTGCGCACAAAGTTGAAGTGTTCACCCTCCACAGCACCTCACACCACAACCCCTCTTTGAGTTCTATGCCCAACTCCTCCTCCCACCTGGCTTTGACCCCTTCCAACGACACCCTATCCTCCTCCAGCATCCTCCCCTAAGTTGCTGAGATGACCCCCCCTCGAGCCCTATCATTGCCATCACCCCCTCCAACAACGAGAAAGGTGGCACCACCGGAAAAGTCGAAAAGACCTCCTTTGCAAAATCCCCCACCTGGATATACCTAAAGGCCTCCCCTCGCGGAGTCCCAACCTTCCCATTAACTCCTTTAAACTCCCGAATCTCCTATCTAGAAATAGGTTCTGCATCCCCATCACACCCCCTTCCTCTCAACCATGAAAACTAGCATCCAGTCTCGCTGGCTCAAACACATGATTCCCTCGGATCGGCATCAACCTTGATCTCGCTACCGAAACTGCCTCCATACCTTCAGTGTGGCCACCACCACTGGACTCCCCGAATACTTTCCTGGGGTGAATGGGAGCAGCGCCATTGCCAGAGCCCGCAACCCCAACCCCTTACAAGAGCCCACCTCCACCTTCACGCACAAATCCTCCGACTCCTTACCCCAACCCCGCACCTTCTCGGCACTCGCCGATTTGGAAGGGCCAGACCCCTGACTGTTGCTCTCTCTGAAGCACCGTCTTCCGAATCCTCATTAGCCTATGTGCCCAAACAAACAACAAAATCAACCGTTCCACCCCTACAATAGACACTTTTGACAGAAAGACCGGTAGGCACCGAAATAAAAATAAAAATCATGGCAAAATGTTAATCTTTACTGCCTGCACCCTGCCTACCAATAATAGGGGAATGCTGTACCAGCTCAATAAATTCACCTTGACCCGACCCACCAGGCTTCTGAAATTAAATTTATGAAGCCAGGCCCAATCCTGAGCCACCTGCACTGCCAGGCACCTAAAATGGGTAGTCGCCACCCTAAATGGCAACTCCCCCCAAACCGGCTTCTGCTGCTGGAGAAGACATCAGAAAATACTCACTCTTTTCCAAGTTCAACTTATAATTTGAAAATGCCCCGAATCTCCTGAGCAGCCCCATTATATCCCCACCTTACAACCCGGGTTGGAGATGCACAACAACACATCATCGGCATACAACCTTCCCATTAAATCCTTTAAAAGGGTGCCTATGCTCCACCCACCGCCCCTCACTATCCACTTTCACTTATCCGAACACCTCAGTGCAATGGCCAAGGCCTCTGTCACCAACGCAAACAGGAGGGGGGGTACATGGGGTACGCCCTGCCACATTCTCCTATGTAACTGGAAGTACCCCGAATTCATCTTGTTCGTGTGCACCCTCACCTTCGGTTCCCTATATAACAATTTGACCCACGTTGCAAACTTAGTCCAATCCCAAACCTCTCCAACAGCGCAAACAAATCACTCCATTCTACTCGATCAAATGCCTTCTTCGCATCCAGTACTGCCACCGCCTCCAGCTCCCTCCACTCTGGGGAGAGCACAACATTTAACAAACACTGCACATTCAAAAACAACTGCCGACCTTTTACAAAGCCCATCTGATCTTCCCCAATCACCTGCAGAAGTCACTCTCCAACCTAACAGTCAACACCTTGGCCAGGATCTTGACATCCACATTCAACAGAGATATTGGCCTAAACGAGCCACACTCTACCGGGTCCTTATCCCTTTTTTTCATCAACGAGATGGATGCCTGTCCCATCGTCTCTGGGAGCACCCCCTTAACCACAGCATCTTTGAACATTTCCACCAACATTTCCAACCTATCAAAGTACCCACAATAGTCCATTTCAAACAGTATTACTTATTGATCCTTCTTCCATTAAACAATTACTATTCCAATGAGCATCTTCTTTCACCATCTGCCTAAAAATCACCTGTGGAATTTTTTATGAGGATAATCTGTGGGCTTCATTTTGTATTTGTGACCATGCAATCTATCACCAGTTGGAGGATGGGAACTAAGTTATTACTTTCAGCACCTGCTGATATTGGAGTAATGCACAATGTTAATCATCAAGTTCTCCTTCTTATAGGATAATGCAAACAAAGTTTCCAGATGACTTGCCTAATGACACAATGCCAGACTTTTCAGAAAGTGGAAATTACAAACCCTATACCCCCATCGAGACATCTGACACATATTTCTGTGAGAAGGAAGAAAATCATGGCGACTCAGGAAACAATAAGGTACCATTACAGGTCCTCCGGGTATCAAGCCTAAAGCTGCTCCATTATAGAGGAGAAATTCAGAGTATGTTTGTCAGCATAATATCTTCAATAACATATGTGTCCGGGTGGTTTTGATTTTTGGGCCCCTTGGATACAGTTTTGTTTCTAATGTCAATGCAGCACTTATATTTTGAGTAATGGAAGGGCAGAAGACTTCTCCTTATGCCCCAATCAACATTTATCTCTCACCCACCATCAGTGAAACATATCCATGCCAGCTCTCTGCAAGAGCAACTCGGCTCCGTCCATCATTCCTGCCTTTTCCCCATAGCCCTGCAAACACTTTCTCTTCAGATAAATATACAAATTCCTTTTGAAACTACTATTGAATCTGTCTCCACCACAGAGGTAAAAAATGATTTACATATTCATATCGCAACCCAAGAAGAAAAACAACAGTGGACCACAATGTCCCAGCTCCCCAGCATCAGATTTGGAGGGGGACACCAAACATGCACTGGGGAATCCTCTCGGAGGTTCACAGGTAAGCATTTGCATGACAATTGTGCTAACTTCTTCCATTAAACAATTTGGGGCAATTGCCCTGCACTGTACCATCCAAAGAAGCAATCTAAATCACTAACTTCAGATGGTTCTGCCAGGGTTGCGCTCATAGTTACCCAGAAAAAGTTACAAGAAATAAAACCACTTCTAACTTATGCGTGACTGTTTTCAACACCAAGACCCATCCCCGCATGGGACTCCCCTCACACCCCTCAACCAACCAGGGAACTCCCCCACCCACCACTGACTAACCACCCCCCATCCCCCACCACCACTGCTGTGGGCTTCACATTCTTGGCCCCATATAGAAATGTGGAACTTGAATTTATAGTGTTTCTTCAACTATTTAAAAGTCTTTAAACTTTTCATTTGAGAGACCTAAAAGGAAGGGTTATTGCAGCCAGTGTAAAGTGCTATGCTCTCCAGTAATGTTTTTTTGGTAAACTGTGAGTTGGTATTTGCTCTGACTGGAAATTGCCTTGAAGGAGTTGATGAGCCTTGTAGACTCATGACATCAGTTAAAATGCAGCCATTAACTTCAGATGCTTCAAAGATTTTTATTGTTTCAGTTGTGGGTGTCATGAGAAACAGCTCAGTAACTCTCTCCAAGCAGTTACCTCCTTGTGTTATCAGAACTTACTGCCAAAACAAAATGCACTTTATAAATGATTCAACTGAAATAGAGACCCTGTTCCTAAAACCGATGTCGAAAGGTAACCCTGACTGATTTCCAATGATGGGGATGTGCTGAGAAGTTGCACATCTGGTGGCTCTCTTCCCACAAACCTGAAAAATAGCTCTTTTCACCCAAAATAGCCCCCCAACACAGAGGAAAAACAACCCCACACCTCTACCAGTAACATTACAAGAGGAAAATGCCAAACAGCAGCCACTCCAGAGGCCGCGTTCAAACCAGGAGCAGAAAAAGCCCAGAGAAACAAACAGCCGAGCCGGTAGACACACGAGGCGGTGAAGCTCGGGCCTCGGCAGAACAAGACGGACCGGCCCACCGGGGAAAGAGACCCGACCCCCCCCCCCCCCTCCCCCCCCACTTCCTCCCCTCCTCTCCCCACACACACACCAGGGGATGGATGCAGGATGTTTCTCTCAAGAAAATTGAGAGAACATTGGGAAGAGACAAAATCAGACATCCAAGCTGGGGTCAAGGGAACAGTTGTGGAAGCATTGGCCACATGCAGGTGGCCCTAGACAAGGCGGAGAAGCGACTGGAAGCCCAAGAAAATAATATTAAAGAGCTGGAAAAAGCCGCAACACACCAGGGCGACCGGAACATTGGCCGAGAGAAAGAGGGAGGCTGAAGAGGAAAATCGACGACCAAGAAAACCGATCGAGGTGCCAAAACCTACGGATTGTGGGCCTGCTGGAGGGGATTGAAGGTAGGAACCCCATGGACTATGTGGCCCGAATGCTGGGCAAGCTGGTGGGAAGGGAGAGCTTCTCACTCCACCAGAAAGTGACAGTGCCCACCGGTCGCTTCGCCCAAAGCCCAGAGCCGGGGAATAGCCAAGGGCGATAATAGCTAAAATGCACCGGTACCAAGACCGGGAACGAATCCTGCGCTGGTGAGACAAACTAAGAACTATAACTGGAAAGGTCACCGGATTCGGATCTACCAGGACATGGGGCTGACATGGCCAAGCGGCGGGCAGAATTCAACAGCTGTACACAAACGGCGTGAAGTTTGGGATGCTGTACCCAGCCAAGCTCTAGGTCACATGCCAAGGCACGGAGCACGTTTTCATGGCCCCCATGGACACGGACATGTTTATCTCGGAGAACAGACTAGAGAAACGGCAGCTGGGGCAGTGATTAAGAGCTCATCGGAAGAGATTTTACTTTTTGAATTGCCACCTGTGACCCACCATGGTGAACACTTTGCATGGGAATGTGCTGCCTCATTATGGGGACGAGGGTGGAAAGAGAGGAAGGAAGGAACAAGGGTAGCAGAATGCAGGAGAAGGTGAAGGGAACGTCATATAGGAAGCTCAGGAAACAGGCAACAGCAGGATGCACAACTCGCCCTGGAGGTCGGCCTCCACACTAGCGGGAAGCTAGCATCAGGAACCGTGCAGCAGAGAGAGGCTGCGGCGTATCTCCCACAAGGGCGAAAGCGCACGGCAAGGAGGGGGGCAGACATCGGCAACAGGGGACAACAACTGGGTAAAGAAACAGAGGGAAGAAGAGGAACAGCTACATGAAGAGGGGGAGACGGGGGGTGGGCAGGCAAAAAACACCACAAGAGGAATACTGACTAGAACAGAGAAAGCAAGGCATAATGCTGGCTGCAGCAGGCCACACGTGGTGCCTTGGAACAAAATGGCACCGCAAGCAACCACTTTGAAGGGTCCCTGGACAAAGGGAACCCCAAAGTGCAGGGGCCCAGTCTCATGATGAGAACAGTGACCGCAGCCACCTTGGACGGCCACCTAACAAATGGAAACCCCGGCGTGCAGGGGCACATCCACCAGGTAAGTATGGTTAATCCCGCAGGAGGGGAGGGATAGAAACCCCGCATCAAAACAGTCACCTGGAATGTCAGTGGTCTTAACGGCCCAGTGAAAAGATCCAGAGTCTTCACCCACTTGAAAAGTTTGGAAGCTGACATATTCTTCCTCCAAGAGACACATCTGAGGGAGAAGGACAAACTGTGGGCAAGGAAGGGCTGGGTGGGACAGACTTATCATTCCTGCTAGTGGACAAGGGCCAAGGGGGTAGCCATACTGCGAAATAAGAGGACGGTGTTTACTGCGATGAGGACAATTTCAGACTCAGGGGGACGGTACGTCATGGTCAGCAGTGTCCTTGATGGGGCATCGGTAGTACGGGTGAACGTGTACGCTCGCAATTGGGACAACACGGAGTTTATTAAAAAGACCATGACGGAAATCCCCGACATACATACACACCAACAAATCTTGGTGGGGGGGGGAACTTGATCTGTGTACGGGACCCACAGACAGACAGGTCAAATCCCAAAACAGGAAAGACCTCCAACATGACGAAAGAACTTGGCACATTCATGGAACAGGTGGCGGCTGTGGCCCCATGGCAGTTAACCCACCCAGGGGAGGAGGGAGAGAATGCCAGTGTAATGATATGTATATTGACTGGGATGTAAAGAGTTAACAAGTTAATGATAATGCTTCTGACCACTAGAGGGAACCATAGAACAATCATATATATCATGTGACCGGGGATTCTGGGTTTACAAGATGATTAGATGATTAGAGTTAAGAGTGAGCTGGAAGAGTGTCAAGCATAGAGAGCAGTTGTAAACTTAAGAGTTCTGTAAGTTAGAGATAGTATAGTTTTATACAATAACCTTCTACTTTAGGAATGTGAACAAATCTTAGTTAGTAGTGTAATAGGGGCTGGTTTAGCTCACTGAGCTAAATCGCTGGCTTTTAAAGCAGACCAAGCAGGCCAGCAGCGCGGTTTGATTCCCGTACCAGCCTCCCCAGACAGGCGCCGGAATGTGGCAACTAGGGGCTTTTCACAGTAACTTCATTGAAGCCTACTCGTGACAATAAGCAATTTTCATTTCATTTCATTTCAATAAATTTATAGTTTTGTTCGTTAACAACAGGAGCTGGTTTAACACACTGGGCTAAATTGCTGGCTTTGAAAGCAGACCAAGGCAGGCCAGCAGCACGGTTCAATTCCCGTACCAGCCTCCCCGACGAACAGGCACCGGAATGTGGCGACTAGGGGCCTTTTCACAGTAACTTCATTGAAGCCTACTCGTGACAATAAGCAATTTTCATTTCAAAGCTTTGTGTTCTTTATTCAACACTATACATCCAAGCCATCCAAATAAAGCAGAATAGGGAATACAACAGCCAGGATGCCAAAAAGACTACTGCAGAGAGCGAGAACCATGGAGGAGCCCAGGCCCCCAAACCTGCAATATTACCACTAGGCAGCAACCGCGGAGAGGGTAAAGCTGTGGATAAAAGAGCCAGAAGTCGAGTGGGTGTATCTGGAGGAGGGCTTCTGCAGAGGAACCTCTCTCCAGGCTCTAGCCACAGTGGCATTTCCATCCCCACCAAATAAATACTCAACGAGCCCAGTGGTCATAGCAACACTCCGGTTGTGGAACCAACTGCGACAGCACTTCGGACTAACCAAAATGTCCAACACGACCCCCATCTGCAACATCCACCGATTCATGCCGCTGACAATGAGCGCCACCTTCAAAAGGTGGAGACAGGATGGAGGGACCCTGACAGCTAGGGACTTCTACACTGACAACAGACTGACAACACTCGAGGAACTGACAGAGAGGTTCCAGCTGATGGCAGGAACGAACTACGATATGTGCAGGTCAAAAACATCTTACTGAGAAAAACGGGAACATGCCCACGATCACCACAACAATCACTGGATGAGGACATCCTAGGAAAGGGGAATTGTGGAGAAATGTATGGGTGACTACCAAGGAGGACCAACACACAACTGGACGGGACAAGAGAAAAGTGTGAGTAGGGCCTGGGATTTGAAATAAAGTGGGGACTCTGGAGCGAAGCACTGCACAGGGTCAACTCCACCTCCACATGCACAAGGCCTAATGCAACTAAAAGTGGTACCCAATTATTTTTTCCAATTAAGGGGCAATTTAGCATGGCCAATCCACTTAACCTACACATCTTTGGGTTGTGGGGGTGAAACCCATGCAGACACAGGGAAAATGTGCAAACTCCACACAGATAGTTACCTGGGACACAGAGCCCACTTAACTAGAACCCGAATGAGTAAGTTCTTCCCAGAGGTGGAGGACAAATGTGAACAGTGCCAAGGAGGCCCAGCCAACTGCGCCTACATGTTCTGGTCTTGCCCCAAACTTGCTGGGTTTTGGACAGCCTTCTTCGAGGCAATGTCCAAGGTGGTGGGGATGAGATTGGAGCCTTGCCCACAAGTGGCAGTCTTCGGTGTATCAGAACAGCCAGATCTCTTCATGGGGAGTTGTGCCAACGCCCTTGTCTTTCCCTCCCTGATCGCCCGCCGTAGATCCTGATCAGCAGTACCACCACCCAAGGCTGCAGACTGGCTGTCCAAACTATCGGAATTTCTCCAAACACCTACTGGAAAATGAAAAACGGGAAGCTGTAATCATTGTCATTAACGTAAGACGACTGATGTAAATAACAGGAATGGACCAATGTGTATATATTTCTCTATTTTTTTCTTTTGTCTTCAAATCTATGTCCGCACTTATCTTTGTTCTGTATATTACAAAAACCTCAATGAAACCATTAAAAAAAAGGTAACCTTAATTATTAAGGACTTTCTGATGTTGGGTGGACAGTTTTCAAACTCAGTAGCCAAGCCATTGGCTGCCATTTATACAGGGAAAGAATGAAAACCAGCGAGGCAGTCATTGAGGCCATTGTTCATTTTCAAACAGCCATCAAGCAGAGGCTTGCGAGCAAGGTCACTTGCCCATCCTTTCCAGTGAGAAAAAAACATCAAGTTGAAAGATTAGGAATAGAGGAAAAGATTAAAACTAAAAATTAATGATGACATTCTCTTTATTTATTATGATCAGTTGTTTTTAATGTTTGCAGAAATAAGGGGCGTTTCAAAATTATTCATTTACTTTTTCTCCTGGTGTAATGTGTTCAGTCAAGGACTCCTGAAATTTGTAACAGGAGAGAACTGGACATGAATGTTCCATATCGGTTTCAAACGGACGCCATGACATTGAGTACTGAACCAAATCAATTGACAACGCAGCCTGGTCTACCAACTAACACATCAAGGTAAGTGCTACAGATTATAATAGAGTGTTAAGATATCCATTACAAAATGTGAAGTAACTATGGATATCACTGATTGAGTCATCAAAAATCACCAGATAATAATAGTGGAACAGTTAGCAATGTTTAATTTAATCCCAGCCTTCCTCTGGAACAGCAGCCATAAGAGGCAAACCACACTCAGTGTGGCACTTTCGGCATTCCAAACAGAGAGGATTACAATTTCTAAACTTGGGATATATAACTGTGGAGCTCTGCAACACAGGGCTGTGCCTACCATGCCCAACTCAATGGGTAATTTGCAGCCATACTGTCAAAGAGACTAGATATGAAATGTCAGAGAGGGTGGATTTCCATGGGCTCCTCATACATGCTTCATCACAGCAGATTAGATTTGCATTTTCAGAAGTCTGGAAAGTAGACCGTGCTGGTAGAATCATAGAATGCCAACAGCACAGAAGGAGGCCATTTGTCACATCATGACCATGCCAGCTCTCTGAGAGAGTAACTCAGCGAGTCCCACATCCCTATCTTTTCCTTGTAGCCTGTAACTCATTTCTCTTCAGATAATTATCCATTTCCCTTTTGAAAGCCAACAATTGAATCAGTTTCCACCACATACTTAGGCAATAGATTCCACATCCAAATTGATCTCACTCCTCCTGCACCACCTTTTTACTATTTATGTGCCTATAGAAGACTTTTGGATTCCCTTTTATGTTAGCTGCCAGTCTCTTCTTTCATTCCCTCTTTGCTTCTCTTATTTTTGTTTTTAATTCGTCCCAGAAGTTCTACATTTAGCCTGGTTTTCAGGTGAATTGTCCATCTGACATCAGTGACAGTGTTCTGACAACAATGATTATAGCGCATAGTTGATCTGACCCCACTATTCCACAGGTCGCAACATTAGTGTAAATGCTTAATTCACTCACCAAAGTTGGCAATTATTCACCTTCGTTATGGTTAGATCCAGAATAAAAGAGACTTTTAAAGAAATATATTTTTATTCTCCTCCTTTTTCACATTTTCTCCCAAATTTGCACCCACCAACAATAAACAATAAGCAGTAATGAATATAATGTCAATCCCCATAACAATAACAACGATCCCATCCTCCCACCAACCCCCAAACATTAGCCTGCATGTTCACATAAACAAATAACAAAAAGGTATCAGGAATCACCCATAGTCACCATTAACACATACAGACCCCCTCCCCCCTCAACCCTCCCAACTGCCCCCCCACTAACGTTCGATGTTATCCAATTCTTGAAAGTGTAGAATGAATAACGCCCATGAATTGTAGAACTCCTCCATCCTTCCCCTCAGTTCAAACTTAACCTTCCCAAGAGTCAAGAATTCCAACAGGTCCCCCCGCCACGCCAGGGCACAGGGTGGAGAGGTTGTTCTCTGTCACAACAGGATCCGCCTTCGGGCGATCAACGAGGCGAAGGCTACAACATCTGCCTCCGCACCCGTTTACAACCCCAGCTGGTCTGACACCCCGAATATGGCCTCCCAAGGGCCCGGGTCCAGTTTCACATGCACCACTTTAGAGATTATCCTAAAAACCTCCTTCCAGTAATCCTCCAGCTTTGGACAGGCCCAAAACACATGAACGTGATTTGCCGGCAACATTCACACACATCTTCTATCCGCTCAAAGAGCCAGCTCATCCTCACCCTTGTGAGCTGTGCTCTATATAGCGCCTTCAGCTATATCAGCACCAACCTCACGCACGAGGTGGAGGTGTTCACTCTCCGGGGCACCTCACACTAGAACCCCTACCCCTCCTCTATACCCTCTCCCAACTCTTCCTCCCACTTTGCATTCATTCCTTCCAGTAGTGCCTTCTCCTCTTCCAATACAGCCCCGTAAGCCGCCAACACTACGCCCCTTCTCCAGTCCCCCTGTCATCAGCACCTCCTCCAGCAATGTGGAGGCCGGCACCACTGGGAAGCTCAGTATCTCCTTCCTGGCAAATCTCAAACCTGCATGTATCTAAACATTTCCCCCTGCTCCAGCCCATACTTAGCTTCCAGCTCCTTCAATCCTACAAACCGACCGCCAAGAAACAAATCTTTTAGTATCTTAATCCTCTTCTCCTCCCATTTCTGAAAATTTCCGTCCCACTTCCCTGGCTCAAATCAGTGCTTCCCCCGAATCGGCATTAGGCTTGACCCTGTCCCCAACCCGAAGTGTTGGCGAAACTGCCTCCAATTCTCAATGAAGCTATTATTACCGACTCTCCCCGGGGCAAGCAGGAGCGGCGCTCTTGCGAGCGCCTTCAATCCCCCGACACAAACTCTCCTCCATTCTGACCCACTGGGAATCAACCCCTCTGACCCAGCTCCGCACCTTCTCCACATTCGCCGCCCAGTAATAATACATCAGGTTCATAAGACCCAAACCCCCTGCCTGCTTTCCCCTCTGTAGTAGCACCTTTCTAACTCTGGCCACCTTCCCTCCCCATATGAACGAAGTAATCATTCTTTAAATCTCTCTGAAAAATGTGTTTGGCAGGAAAATGGGCAGACATTGAAAAATAAACAAATCGACACAACACGTTCATTTTAGCCGCCCGTACCCGATTCGGCAGTGACAGAGGGAGACCATCCTACCTTGCCAGATCTGCTTTCACTCTCCCTACCAAACTAGAAATGTTGTACCTACGGAGCCCTCCCACTCCCGGGCAACCTGCACTCCCAGGTACCTAAAGTGAGCCTCTGCCCTACGGAATGGCAGCCCCCCCACTCCTGCCCCCACCCCCAGCTGAGACACCACAAAATATTCACTCTTGTCTAGATTTAATTTGTACCCCGAGAAAGACCCAAACACCCGAAGCAGCTCCAATAGTCCTCCTATTGACACACTCGGTTCTGACACGTATAAAAGCAAGTCATCAGCATATAAGGATACACTATGCTCTATCCCCCGGACTATCCCTTTCCATACCCCCAAACTTCTTAAGTGTAGCCATCTGGGATGGCCATTTCCAGAACACAAAATGGATGTTTGCAAAGACTATAGGGAAACACGGACAATGCTAAGAAAGCAGGCAGGCACAGAGCCTGGATGCGTATTGAGAAGGCAACTCCCAGACGAGACTGAAACTGTAGTTCAATTAGTATATTGATGGCCCATCTCCAGGAACAAAGGAATAACATTCAAGTAACCAATACTAAGGCAGACACCCCGGCGCCAGAGAGACACAAACAAAGCAAGGCCAACAGCCCCCAAAGACCCGCCCAGCCCTTTATTGGTCGAGATAGATACCAGTGATCAAGATGCGGTCAAATGCGGCCAAGTTCAAAGCCCGCCCAAAAGCGCACGAAGCCCCTTCAGGTATAAGAAGAAGCCCCCGAGAGAGAATCACTCTCTTAGACTCGGCTCTCGAAACGGAGAGACCCATCCACCAGCTGCACCAGAAGCAAGTAAGTCCAAGGTCAACGCTCGCCATCAGACGGACGACCTTAGCTGTTCTCCTGTTACACCTTTGTTCCCAACAGCCTCAGATCCGAACAACGGTCATTGTTCCTCTGACTGAGTGGGCACCCGAAGTTAAGTATAGGCGTTAGCATTAGAGATAGTTTAGTTTATGTTATTTTGTGCATGAGTAGATATTACTGTGTGTGTAAATAAATAGTATTGACTTTGAACTAACTAACTGGTGCATTGGTTCTTTGATCAGTATTCGGGTTTGAACCTTGTGGCGGTATCGAAAGATACCTGCCGACTCTAGAACAAAACATAATTAGGATTAAGGAAGGCGACCATATTTAGAACCAGATAAACAGAGCAACATAACGCGACGGCCAACGGCTCAATCGCAAGTGCAAACAGCAGGGGGGGACATAGGACATCCCTGCCTTCTCACGGTGGGGAGAAAAGTATCTCGAGCTGATGTTGTTTGTGCGGACACTCGCTCTTGACTCCTTATATTAGTAGCTTTACCCAGTCCACAAATCTTGGTCCAATCCCAAACTGCTCCAGAACTGCCATTCTACCCGGTCAAACGCTTTCTAGGCGTCCAATGCCACAACCACTTCTGTTCCTTCCCCTCCGCCGGTGCCATATCCACGTTCAATACCCTTCTAACGTTTGAAAAGAGCTGCCTCCCTCTCACTAACCCCATCTGATCTTCACCTATGGGAGGCACTCCTCCAGCCTACCTGCCAGTACCTTCGCCAATACTTTGCGTCCACGTATAAAAGTGATATGGGCCGAGACGACGCGCACTAGAATAAAAGATACTTTAACCAGGCTTCTTTCAATAAACTCAGAGTGATTGATTTATTATAAAACAAAACTTATTTTTAAAACAAGTTGAAAGAGCTGGTTAACACGCAGTTTATAATCTGGAAGTATAATTATCAATCCCTTTTAAAATACGGCAGCATACACACATACAAACAAACTAAGGAAAGACAAATAGGCTGGGATTCTCCGACCCGATGCCGGCTTCTCCATTCTCCGGCACCGATTCGCGGGCGCTCGCGGGATTCCCACTGTGCCAGTCGGGAGCCGTTGACAGCGCCCCCCCCTCCCCCGGCGATTCTCCGAGCCCCGATGGGCCGAGTGGCTGACGGGTTTGGCCGAATCCCATCGGCGTGGGTTAATCAGGTTCCACACGGCGGGACCTGGAAGGTGAGTGTGTGGGGGACGTCCTGGAGGGAGGGTGGGGGGGGATCCGACCCGGAGGCAGTCCCACTGTGGCCTGGCCCGTGATCAGGGCCTACCGATCGGTGGATGGGCTGGTTCCGTGGGGGCCTACTTTACTCTGCGCCGGGCCCCTGTAGTCATATTGCCCGGGGTCTGGCGCAGAGAAGGGAATCCCCGCGCATGCGCGGAAATACGCTGGCCGTAAGGCGCATGCACGAACTCGCACCAGCTATTCCGTGCCAGCTGGAGCTACGGAGACCACTCCGCTGCCAACCTAGCCTCCTAGAGAAAGGAGAATTCCTCACTTTCGGGAACCGTTGATGAGGGAGTGGTTGGCGCCGGGTTTCACGCCGGTGTGGGGTTATAGCCCCATTATTGGAGAATCCAGCACCACATAGCTTTAATATGGAGAATAGAGCCAGGTCACTCTTTCTTGTGTCAGCCTATCGAGCTTCAAATACAGGCTGATGCACTATCAATTACGACGAGACGAGAGTAGGGAGTAATCAAGGCTTTATTACGCAGAGATGTGGAGCCTCCTGCAGCTGCTGCAGAAATGGCTGCAGCTTGGAGAGCCCACACATTTATACTCTGCCTACTGGGCAGAGCCAGCAGACAGGGATCTACTCCCGTACCTGTCGTACAGAGGCTTTACCGTAATACACTTGTATGCAGTATAGACAATACAACAGTGGTGACTACCACAATCACCCCCTGGCAGTCTCTGGTGATAGCCCTGACTTCCTCGATGGAGTAGGGCAGATTGCGGGCCTTTATGAATTGACAAAAGCGGGTGACCCCTGGGTGACCGAGATCGTTGTGCAGGGTGCGGAGTCGGTCCACTTGTGCGCTGGCACATGTACCTCGGGATAGGGCATCGTTGAGCTTACCGGGGCGATACAAAATCTCATAATTGTAGGTGGAGAGCTCAATCCTCCACCTCAAGATTTTATTATTTTTGATCTTACCCCGCTGTGTGTTGTTAAACATGAAGGCAACCGACCATTGGTCAGTGAGGAGAGTGAATCTCCTGCCGGCCAAGTAATGCCTCCAATGTCACACAGCTTCTACGATGGCTTGGGCCTCCTTCTCGACGGAGGAGTGCTGAATTTCGGAGGCATGGAGGGTGCGGGTAAAGAATGCCACGGGCCTGCCTGCCTGGTTGAGGGTGGTGGCCAGAGCGATGTCTGATGCATCGCTCTCGACTTGGAAGGGTAGCATCTCGCCAACCGCATGCATCGCGGCCTTGGCGATGTCGGCCTTGATATGGTTGAAGGCCTGGTGAGCCTCGGCTGTTAGTGGGAAACCGGTGGATTGAATGAGTGGGCTGGCCTTGTCCGCATAGTTAGGGACCCACTGGGCGTAGTATGAGAAGAACCCCAGGCATCATTTGAGGGCTTTGGGGCAGTGGGGGAGGGGGAGTTCCATGAGGGGGGACATGCGATCGGGGTCGGGCCCTAGAACTCCGTTCTGAACCACATAGCTGAGGATGGCTAATTGGTCCGTGCTGAACACGCACTTCTCCTTGTTGTAGGTTAGTTTGAGGAGTTTGACGGTGTGGAGGAATTTGGAAAGGTTAGCGTCGTGGTCCTGCTGGTCGTGGCCGCGGATGGTGACGTTATCCAGGTACAGGAAAGTGGCCCGTAGTCCGTACCGGTCAACCATTTGGTCCATCTCCCTTTGGAAGACCGAGACCCCGTTAGTGACGCCGAAGGGAACCCTAAGAAAATGGTAAAGGCGGCCGTCTGCCTCAAACGCGGTGTACTGGCGGTCCACCTTGCAAATGGGGAGCTGGTGGTAGGTAGATTTCAGGTCCACTGTCGAGAAGTCCCGGTACTGTGCAATCTGATTGACTATATCAGATATGCGAGGGAGGGGGTACGCATCGAGCTGCGTGTACCGATTGATGGTCTGACTGTAGTCAACGACCATTCTGTGTTTCTCCCCAGTTTTCACCACTACCACTTGAGCTATCAAGGGGCTGTTGCTGGCCTCAATGATGCCTCCCCGAAGCAGTCGCTGGACCTAGGACCTGATGAAGGTCCTGTCCTGGGTGCTGTACCGTCTGCTCCTGGTGGCGACGGGTTTGCAATCTGAAGTTAGATTTGCAAAGAGGGAAGGCGGATCGACCTTTAGGGTCGCGAGGCCGCACACAGTGAGGGGAGGTAGAGGTCAGCCAAATTTCAGGGTTAGACTTTGGAGGTTGCACTGGAAGTCCAGGCCGAGTAGTAGGGCAGCGCAGAGGTTAGGGAGGACGTAGAGGCAGAAGCTGCTGAATTCTACGCCCTGGACCGTGAATGTGACTGCACAGTACCCCCGGATCGCCACGGAATGGGATCCGGAGGCCGGGGAGATTCTCTGGTTGGTGGGGTGAACCGTGAGGGAGCAGCACCTTACCGTATCGGGGTGGATGAAGCTCTCAGTGGTCCCGGAGTCCAGAAGGCAGGAAACCTTGTGCCCGTCGACCTTCACTGTCGTCGACGCGGTCGTGAGGTTGTGCGGTCGTGACTGGTCGATCGTGACGGAGGCCAGGCGTGGCTGGTCGGCAGCGGTTGCAGGTGATGAGCAGCCCGATGAGGTGTCCAACGAGCAGGGGTCCTGTGGCGGGGAAGATGGCAGCTCACATGGGCCACACGTGTCCTGAGGCAGGCAAGATGGCAGCACCCACGGGCCGCACGTGTGAGGCGAGCAAGATGGCGAGCAAGATTGCGGCGCCCACGGGCCGCACGTGGTCTGAGGCGAGGAAGATGGCGGCGCTCATGGGCCGCACAAGGTCTGAGGCGAGGAAGATGGCGGTGCACAGGGGCTGCACGTGGTCTGAGGCGAGGAAGATGGCGGCACCCGCGGGTCGCACATGGGGGGTGCCAGGGCAACCGCGGTGACCGAGCGGGCCTGGCACACAGCAGCAAAATGTCCTTTCTTCCCGCAGGCCTTGCAGAGCGCGCTCCATGCTGGGCAGCGTTGTCAGGGGTGTCTTGACTGTCCGCAGAAGTAACACTTGGGTCCCCAGGGGTTGTTTGGCTGCCACGGCGCAGGCCTGGGGTTGGCTGGGGGAGGTCGCTGGTGGGGTGCAGGGTAGGGTGTTCGCTGGCGGGGTTCAGAATGTCCAGGAGGGGTGGACCGTGCGGTCGGGGGCATACGCCTGTATATTGCGTGAGTTCAGACAACAAGGTCAAAACTTAAAAGCTCATCTTCGTCAGATGATTTCCGGTAAATCACCAGGACCTTTGCATTTAAAGCAATTTTTTTCCCCAGCCATTAAAGTATTACTTTTCAAATAAACAAAGACCTTGGGCTGGATTGTCCGCCGGCGGTATGCTCCATTTTGCCGGCGGCCTGGGGGTTTCCTGATGGCGTGGGGCTGCCCCACAATGGGAAACCCCATTGACCCACCGGCCTAACGGGAGCATCCCGCCGGCGTGTGAAACGGAAATGTGGCACGCCGAGGCGGAGAATCCAGCCTCTTGCCTCCTCAAGTACCATACTGGTCAGGAGATTTCTTGGAAAAGGAATACCTCCAACGGTGATTTATGAACTGTTTTAAAAAAAATAATCCAAGGGGTGAATTCTCTGCCTCCCCAGCTGTGTGTATCACATGGATGTGCTGGCAGCAGGATTCTGCATTTCCTCCGCTGGCCAATGGGATTTCCCATTGTAACCACCCCACATGCCAGGCAACCCACGGGGGGGGGGGGGGGGGGGGGCGGGGGACGTTGCTGCCAGTGGAACAGAGAATCCCGCCTGTGGAGAATTTGCCCCCAAGGTCATGCCAAAGCCGTTGAAAGGGAGGTGGGGCAGTGCCAATGACGGGGACGGGGGCTCTGCACCAATGCAGTGAGGGGTAGGGAATGTCCCGATATTTGCGTGGCGGGGGGGGGGGGGGGGGCGGCGGTAGGCTGCTCTGATCTTAGCCTTGTGCAGGTGCCCTGCTGCTTGGGTGGAGGAGGGTAGGCCTGATGTCCTTCGTGGAGAGGGGAGCGAAATTTACCTTTGCGATCAGGGTGCCCTATCTCAGAATCCCAGCTTTGCCAGCGTGTTTCAGCCTCGCACTGGCAGCTTGCTGTGCGATTTTTTTCCAGCACTCTGAAATGGCATAGAGTGCCATTTAGTCAGACAAGAAAGGACGTCTGTGAAGCCAGCAAATCCCATTATGGCCGTGGAATCTCGTGAGAGGGCCGTAACGGGATTTGCAGCAACGAGATCTCACTTTGAGATCTTTCCATCCCCCTCTGTCGATGATGTAATCAGGCCAGCATGATTACCATGAATTTGAATTAATTTTAATATTCACAAACAGCTTAACGCTGTTGCTTCCAGGTAATCGGATATTTCCCACCCTAACATTGAGTGGTGGGGGAGAGGTTGCCACTCTGTCTTCTAGGGTTGGGTGTTCTCCTTGTCTGCCGAGCATCCCGATGCCTGCGGGGGGTTGCATGTGGTGGAGGGCCTCTACTTTGTCTTTGAGGTTAGGGCACCCAATAAAATGGCACCTCAATCTCTGTGGAACTGGGCTTTCCGGCTCCATCAGGCCCCATCCTGCCAGAGTGACGGCTGTGGTGAATCACAGTCCGTGTAATTCACACTGTTATTATATATGATGTACTGTGTCTGTGTAAGATCGGTATACGAGCAATTGCGCGGCTCTGCCCATAGGGGGAGATGAGGAGTTTGTACTGGGCTCTACCCTTGGCTCCGCCCATGGCTCCTCCCACTAACCGGAAGTATAAAGCTTGGCAGCCGCGAGCCTGCCTGCCAGTTCATCTCGTCGCAGGTAGGCTCTGTTGTAAGACTATTAAAACCACTGTTCACTTCCAACCACGTGTCGTGTGAATTGATGGTCACATCAATTTAATAGTCTTAGGAAACAAGAAGAAATTGAAGAAACAACTATGGAATCAGCCCTCAAACCTGATCGACTAGAACTCGACCTGCAGGCTGCAGAGGCAAGAGAAATCTTTCAGCACTGGCTCAGATGTTTCAAGGCCTACCTGGCTGAATCAAGCACTGCTGAAACTACAGAGGAGCAGAAACTCAGCCTACTGCACGCAAGGGTGAGCCACCGTACACCTTCTCAACTCAATAGTACCAACTCGTATACGGGGGTCCTAGCCATGCTAGATCGAATGTACGTGAGGCCCATCAACGAGGTCTACGCCGCCATATTTTTACGACCCGCCACCAGCGCCCCGCGGAGTCGTTGGAAGAATTCCTGCGGGATTTTAGCTCGGGACTGTAATTACCAGGCTGTATCAGCCGAACAACACATGGAACTTGCCGTTAGAGATGTGTACGGGGCAGGCCTCAGATCGAATTATATGCGCCAGCGGTTGCTCGAAAAAGGGGCCCAGAACTTAGAGGACACAGTTGAACTAGCTACCACTATGGAGGTCTCATTCCGCAGCCTCACCTCGTTCCCCGAGGACCAAGCGACCCCATCCTGGGACCCCGACCAGCGACTGCCCCAGGCCTGCGCCGCACGGCCACCCAGCCATCACGCAGCCCCAGTGTGCCGTTTTTGCGGACAGCCCCAGCACACAAGGCAGCACTGCCCGGCCCGTAACGTGACCTGCAGCAGCTGCGGTCGCAAAGGACACTATGCCCAGGTCTGCCTGGCAAAGCAGCCTCCTCTCCTAACTCCCCCGCAGCCCTGAGCACTCGTTTCCAGAATCCACAGGTCCGCAGGCCCCGAAATGCTGCGGCCTGTACTCCGACTCCGCCCCCAAACGACACGTGCGACTCATGGGGGTGTTGCTCGTTCTGGTGAGTGTGCTTAACACTCAATTGGCTCTGTTTTATTCCTTAGCTCTAGAGTCGCCAGGTATCCTTATGATACCGCCACGAGGTTCAAGTTCAAGTTCAGATCAATGACTCAATACACCAGTTAGTAAGGTTCAATCAAACACATTTATTATTTACACAGTAAATCGATACTCATGCAACTAATACTAATGGACTAAACTATTCCTACCACTATAAGCCAATACTTATCTTCGATAAGGTAACACACTGGATCAGGGAACAATGGCCTCTCATTCTGTCCTGTGACTGCAGGCTTCCCAGTCAGTACGGGCTAAGGGGTCAGGAGTGTCTACTCTTGTAGCGAGCATTGGTTGACACTTACTTGTCAGTGTAGCTGTTGGCCAGGCCTCTCCTTCTCACATTCAAGTTCTTAGAGGTCTACGCGGGACTCCAGCTGGCGCCGAAGAGTCTTGCTTGACCTTTGTTATTCTCGATTGTGTCCATTGTGCCCGGGAATCCCGGGAATCGCTCAATTAATATGCGCAACTGTTAGTTTCAGTGCTGTCTGGTTTCTTTGCAGACAGAATACACAGGGAGATTCTGCAGCCTGCCTGTTTTCCTTACATTGTCCTATTTTCCCTGCATGCATTTCCATTCTCCATTTTGTGTCGGGCAGTGGCCAATTTCGGTGGCTACAGGGGCCGCCATCTTGGCAATCCCCCTCCACGCGGCCGGCCACGTGCGACTCATGGGGGCTGCCATCTTGGGCGCCATCTTCCTCGCCGCCCGCCATGTGCGATCCACAGGGACGGCCATCTTCTTCCAACTCAGAAATTCGTCAAGAAGAATACGAATTCAGAGGGCAGTCATCACGGGGCCACTCCAGCACAGCTGATCGAGCTGACGACTACCCGCAACTCAGCGCAGTGACACTGGACCAGTCGCGTCCAAAGCACCTCCGCAACTCCATGATGACCGTTGAAATCAACGGGTACAGTACACCGTGCCTCTTCGACTCCGGGAGCACCGAGAGCTTCGTACACCCAGATCTGGTAAGATGCTGTCCGCTCCCTATTTTCCCTGCACGGCAAACTATCTCCCTCGCTTCGGGCTCCCACTCTGTTCACCTCCAGGGGCGCACCGTCGCGACCCTAACGATCCAGATCACCAGCTACTCAAACTTCCAGCTGTACGTGCTCCCTGAACTCTGCGCCCCACTCCTACTGGGACTCAATTTCCACTGCAACCTGAAAAGCCTCACACTTAGCTTCGGCGGGCCCTTGCCCCCACTCACTATCTGCAGCCTCGCCACACTAAAAATCGACCCCCCTCCACTCTTTGCCAATCTCACGCCGGACTGCAAACCCGTAGCCACTCGCAGCAGGCGATACAGCCTGCAGGACAGGGTGTTTATCAGAACCGAGGTCCATAGGCTTCTACGTGAGGGGATCTAGAGGCCAGTAACAGTCCCTGGAGAGCTCAGGTGGTGGTTGTCGAGACCGGGGAAAAATTCCGAATGGTAGAGGACTATAGCAAGACCATTAATCGGTTCACGCTCCTTGACTCGTATCCCCTCCCCAGAATTGCAGACATGGTGAATCAGATCGGCCATTATAAAGTCTTCTCCACGGTGGATCTGAAGTCTGCATACCACCAGCTCCCAATCCGCCAGGAGGACCGCCACTTCACGGCGTTTGAGGCCGACGGCCGCCTCTTCCACTTCCTCCGGGTTCCCTTTGGCGTCACTAATGGGGTCTCGGTGTTCCAACGAGCAATGGACCGAATAGTGGACCAGTACGGGCTGCGGGCTATGTTTCCGTACCTGGATAACGTCACCATCTGCGGCCACGACCAGCAGGACCACGACGCTAACCTCGATCGATTTCTCCAGACGGCCCAGAAGCTCAACCTCACGTATAACACAGAGAAATGCATTTTCCGCACAACCAGGCTAGCCATCCTCAGCTATGTCGTGGAGAACGGAGTCCTGGGCCCCGACCCGGACCGTATGCACCCCCTCTTAGAACTCCCTCTCCCTCATTGTCCCAGGGCCCTCAAAAGGTGCCTGGGATTCTTCTCTTATTATGCCCAGTGGGTCCCTCAGTATGCGGACAAAGCCCGCCCACTATTTAAGGACACACTCTTCCCTCTATCAGATGAGGCTCGTCAGGCCTTCACTCATATCAAGAAGGACATTGTCAAAGTGGCCATGCGGGCGGTGGATGAATCCGTCCCCTTTCAGGTGGAGAGCGATGCCTCAGAGGTCGCTCTCGCAGCCACACTAAATCAGGCAGTGAGACCAGTCGCCTTCTTCTCCCTAACCCTCTCCGCTTTGGAACTTCGACACACCTCAGTCGAAAAGGAAGCACAAGCCATCGTGGAAGCTATACGTCACTGGAGGCACTACCTCGCAGGTAGGAGGTTCACCCTCATCACCGACCAAAGATCGGTTGCCTTTATGTTCGACAACTCTCAAAGGGGCAAAATCAAAAATGATAAGATCCTACAGTGGAGGATCGAACTCTCCACCTACAAGTACGACATTATGTACCGACCGGGGAAGCTCAACGAGCCCCCAGATGCCCTGTCCCGTGGCACATGCGCCAGCCTGTAAGACGACCGCCTGAAAGCTATCCACAATGACCTCTGCCACCCAGGGGTCACCCGGCTCGCCCACTACGTCAAAGCCCAAAATCTGCCTTTCTCCACTGAGGAGGTAAAAGCCATCACCAGGGATTGCCCGATCGTGCGGAGTGCAAACCGCACTTCTATAGACCAGACAAGGCCCACCTAGTCAAGGCCTCCCGGCCCTTTGAACGCCTCGCTATCGATTTCAAAGGGCCACTTCCCTCGACCAATAGGAATGTGTACTTCCTGAGCGTCATCGACGAGTTCTCTCACTTTCCCTTTGCTATCCGTGCCCCGATATGACCTCCCACACAGTCATTAGGGCCTTGCACAGCATCTTCACCCTGTTTGGTTTCCCCAGCTATGTACACAGCGACAGGGGTTCGTCCTTTATGAGCGACGAGCTGCGTCAGTACCTGCTCGAAAAGGACATTGCCTCGAGCAGGACTACCAGCTGCAACCCCAGGGGGAACGGGCAGGTGGAGAGGGAGAACGCGGCGGTCTGAAAGACCGTCCTACTGACCCTCCGGTCCAGGAAGCTCCCGACCTCCCGTTGGCAGGAAGTCCTCCCCGACGCGCTCCATGATATTAGGTCCCTCCTTTGTACGGCCACCAACCAGACCCCACACGAGCGGCTATTTGTTTTTTCCAGGGGCACAACCATGGGGGTTTCACTCCCAGCATGGTTGAAGACACCGGGCCCGGTTCTCCTCCGGAAGCACGTCCGGACTCACAAAACTGACCCACTCGTAGAGAGAGTGCTCCTGCTCCATTCGAACCCACACTACGCATTTATAGAGTACCCTGACGGCCGTCAGGACACTGTTTCCCTCCGGGACCTGGCGCCTGCAGGATCCAACTCCGACACCACCGCCGCTGAGATACCCCTCGCACTATACCCCTCCCAACCCCCCGCGCCCGGCGCCCCCACGCCTGCAGTTTCGCTGCCCGTGCTCCGTGCCCCCGCGCCCTTGGGTTTCCGGCGCTCCCCGTCACCAGTCGAACTAGTCGGATATGAAGCTCTGACCGAATCACCCCCGGAGTCCACCATGGTCCCCTTGCCGACCGCCACCGCCCAGCCACCAGAAGAGGCTGCAACCCCGGTGCTTCGTCGATCCCAGAGGACGACTCGGCCGCCGGATCGACTTAATTTGTGATTTATAACCTGTAAATTGTAACTTGTAACTCGTAATTTGGATTTTGTAGACACATCACCCCCGCTGGACTCAATTTTTTTACAGGGGGTGAATGTGGTGAATGTGGTGAATCACAGTCCGTGTAATTCACACTGTTATTATATATGATGTACTGTGTCTATGTAAGCTCGGTATACGAGCAGTTACACGGCTCTGCCCATAGGGGGAGATGAGGAGTTTGTACTGGGCTCCACCCTTGGCTCCGCCCATGGCTCCTCCCACTAACCGGAAGTATAAAGCTTGGCAGTCGTGAGCCTGCCTGCCATTTCATCTCATCGCAGGCAGGCTCTGTTGTAAGACTATTAAAACCATTGTTCACTTCTAACCATGTGTCATGTGAATTGATGGTCACATCAACAGCACAAAACATGGCCCCCAGCTTTTTTTTTTAAGTGTCAGGAGACCTGGAGTGAAAACCTGACTGTGTTTCTGCGGAGACACTGCCATTTTGTAGGAAAATTCCAGCGAAAACACAAGAGTTTCGAACCCCATGGGCTGGATTCTCTGATTCTGTGGCTATGTCCGGAGGATGCGCCTGGTCTTACGACCAAAAAGCCAGCGCCGCCCCCACACCGGTCCTCCGCACAGTGGGGTCTAGTGGCCGCGTCACGTAAAGCCCCCGGCTTACCTGCCAATATGGAACGCAGAATGGCAACATCTATGGCCGCGCATGCACACGGCGGCGGCCTGTGGCAGCCATGACGTACAACATGTAGCGTGGAGACGACCTGCCAAAAACCGCCCCTTTGTAACTCCGCTCGCCACCCTTAGACCACCCCCCACCAGTCCCATCAGCCCCCGCTGAAGGCCCCCTGCCAGCGGAACGGCTCCTCCCCCCCCCCCCCCGACTGTGGCGGCGCTGGACACAGTCCGCAGTTGCCACGCCAGGTTTACGAAAGTTGAGAGGACTCGCGACCGACACCGTTGGGAAGTCGGCCCATCGGGGGCGGAGCATCGGGGAAGGGCCTCAGGTGACGTCCTGAGGCCGTCCCAATGGCAAGCGCCGTATTCCTCGTGGAAAAACGGCGTCGCCCCAGATTTCGCCGTAAAAATGGTTTCTTGTGCCGATTGTCGTACGCAATTCCGCCGTCAGCTATCGGAGAATTCTGCACCCTGTCTTTGGGAGAAAAGATGGGTGAAATTTATGGTAAAGGAAACAAAAAGTGTTGGCCGGAATTCTCTGGCCATTCCCTGGCGGTGGGGTTCTCTGACCCCGTCGGCAATGCACCCTCACTCACAGGTTTCCCGGTGGCACGGGATGGCTTCAATGGAAATTCCCAGTGGCAGAAGTGGGAGAATCCTGTAACCGGATGCACAGTGTCACCTGAACGTTCCTTCTCTGAACTATATCACTATTCCTTCTCAGGTCTATATCACCGTTCCTTTTCAGATCTATATCACCGTTCCTTCTCAGATCTATATCACCGTTCCTTCTCAGATCTATATCACCGTTCCTTCTCAGAACTTTATCACCGTTCCTTCTCAGATCTATATCACCGTTCCTTCTCAGATCTATATCACCGTTCCTTCTCAGATCTATAAAGCCGTTCCTTCTCAGAACTATATCACCGTTCCTTCTCAGATCTATATCACCGTTCCTTCTCAGATCTATATCACCGTTCCTTCTCAGGTCTATATCACCGTTCCTTCTCAGATCTATATCACCGTTCCTTCTCAGATCTATATCACCGTTCCTTCTCAGAACTTTATCACCGTTCCTTCTCAGATCTATATCACCGTTCCTTCTCAGATCTATATCACCGTTCCTTCTCAGATCTATAAAGCCGTTCCTTCTCAGAACTATATCACCGTTCCTTCTCAGATCTATATCACCGTTCCTTCTCAGATCTATATCACCGTTCCTTCTCAGATCTATATCACCGTACCTTCTCAGATCTATATCACCGTTCCTTCTCAGATCTATATCACCGTTCCTTCTCAGAACTATATCACCGTTCCTTCTCAGATCTATATCACCGTTCCTTCTCAGAACTATATCACCGTTCCTTCTCAGATCTATATCACCGTTCCTTCTCAGATCTATATCACCTTTCCTTCTCAGATCTATATCACCGTTCCTTCTCAGATCTATATCACCGTTCCTTCTCAGATCTATATCACCGTTCCTTCTCAGATCTATATCACCGTTCCTTCTCAGATCTATATCACCGTTCCTTCTCAGATCTATATCACCGTTCCTTCTCAGATCTATATCACCGTTCCTTCTCAGATCTATAAAGCCGTTCCTTCTCAGAACTATATCACCGTACCTTCTCAGAACTATATCACCGTTCCTTCTCAGATCTATATCACCGTTCCTTCTCAGATCTATATCACCGTTCCTTCTCAGAACTATATCACCGTTCCTTCTCAGAACTATAACACCGTTCCTTCTCAGATCTATATCACCGTTCCTTCTCAGATCTATATCACCGTTCCTTCTCAGAACTATATCACCGTTCCTTCTCAGATCTATATCACCGTACCTTCTCAGATCTATATCACCGTACCTTCTCAGATCTATATCACCGTACCTTCTCAGATCTATATCACCGTACCTTCTCAGAACGATATCACCGTTCCTTCTCAGATCTATATCACCGTTCCTTCTCAGATCTATATCACCGTTCCTTCTCAGATCTATATCACCGTTCCTTCTCAGATCTATATTCCTCGTGGAAAAACGGCGTCGCCCCAGATTTCGCCGTAAAAATGGTTTCTTGCGCCGATTGTCGTACGCAATTCCGCCGTCAGCTATCGGAGAATTCTGCACCCTGTCTTTGGGAGAAAAGATGGGTGAAATTTATGGTAAAGGAAACAAAAAGTGTTGGCCGGAATTCTCTGGCCATTCCCTGGCGGTGGGGTTCTCTGACCCCGTCGGCAATGCACCCTCACTCACAGGTTTCCCGGTGGCACGGGATGGCTTCAATGGAAATTCCCAGTGGCAGAAGTGGGAGAATCCTGTAACCGGATGCACAGTGTCACCTGAACGTTCCTTCTCTGAACTATATCACCATTCCTTCTCAGGTCTATATCACCGTTCCTTTTCAGATCTATATCACCGTTCCTTCTCAGATCTATATCACCGTTCCTTCTCAGAACTTTATCACCGTTCCTTCTCAGATCTATATCACCGTTCCTTCTCAGATCTATATCACCGTTCCTTCTCAGATCTATAAAGCCGTTCCTTCTCAGAACTATATCACCGTTCCTTCTCAGATCTATATCACCGTTCCTTCTCAGATCTATATCACCGTTCCTTCTCAGGTCTATATCACCGTTCCTTTTCAGATCTATATCACCGTTCCTTCTCAGATCTATATCACCGTTCCTTCTCAGAACTTTATCACCGTTCCTTCTCAGATCTATATCACCGTTCCTTCTCAGATCTATATCACCGTTCCTTCTCAGATCTATAAAGCCGTTCCTTCTCAGAACTATATCACCGTTCCTTCTCAGATCTATATCACCGTTCCTTCTCAGATCTATATCACCGTTCCTTCTCAGATCTATATCACCGTACCTTCTCAGATCTATATCACCGTTCCTTCTCAGATCTATATCACCGTTCCTTCTCAGAACTATATCACCGTTCCTTCTCAGATCTATATCACCGTTCCTTCTCAGAACTATATCACCGTTCCTTCTCAGATCTATATCACCGTTCCTTCTCAGATCTATATCACCTTTCCTTCTCAGATCTATATCACCGTTCCTTCTCAGATCTATATCACCGTTCATTATCAGATCTATATCACCGTTCCTTCTCAGATCTATATCACCGTTCCTTCTCAGATCTATATCACCGTTCCTTCTCAGATCTATATCACCGTTCCTTCTCAGATCTATATCACCGTTCCTTCTCAGATCTATAAAGCCGTTCCTTCTCAGAACTATATCACCGTACCTTCTCAGAACTATATCACCGTTCCTTCTCAGATCTATATCACCGTTCCTTCTCAGATCTATATCACCGTTCCTTCTCAGAACTATATCACCGTTCCTTCTCAGAACTATAACACCGTTCCTTCTCAGATCTATATCACCGTTCCTTCTCAGATCTATATCACCGTTCCTTCTCAGAACTATATCACCGTTCCTTCTCAGATCTATATCACCGTACCTACTCAGATCTATATCACCGTACCTTCTCAGATCTATATCACCGTACCTTCTCAGATCTATATCACCGTACCTTCTCAGAACGATATCACCGTTCCTTCTCAGATCTATATCACCGTTCCTTCTCAGATCTATATCACCGTTCCTTCTCAGATCTATATCACCGTTCCTTCTCAGATCTATATCACCGTTCCTTCTCAGATCTATATCACCGTTCCTTCTCAGATCTATAAAGCCGTTCCTTCTCAGAACTATATCACCGTTCCTTCTCAGATCTATATCACCGTTCCTTCTCAGATCTATATCACCGTTCCTTCTCAGATCTATATCACCGTTCCTTCTCAGAACTATATCACCGTTCCTTCTCAGATCTATATCACCGTTCCTTCTCAGAACTATATCACCGTTCCTTCTCAGATCTATATCACCGTTCTTCTCAGATCTATATCACCTTTCCTTCTCAGATCTATATCACCGTTCCTTCTCAGATCTATATCACCGTTCATTATCAGATCTATATCACCGTTCCTTGTCAGATCTATATCACCGTTCCTTCTCAGATCTATATCACCGTTCCTTCTCAGATCTATATCACCGTTCCTTCTCAGATCTATAAAGCCGTTCCTTCTCAGAACTATATCACCGTACCTTCTCAGAACTATATCACCGTTCCTTCTCAGATCTATATCACCGTTCCTTCTCAGATCTATATCACCGTTCCTTCTCAGAACTATATCACCGTTCCTTCTCAGAACTATAACACCGTTCCTTCTCAGATCTATATCACCGTTCCTTCTCAGATCTATATCACCGTTCCTTCTCAGAACTATATCACCGTTCCTTCTCAGATCTATATCACCGTACCTTCTCAGATCTATATCACCGTACCTTCTCAGATCTATATCACCGTACCTTCTCAGATCTATAAAGCCGTTCCTTCTCAGATCTATATCACCGTTCCTTCTCAGATCTTTATCACCGTACCTTCTCAGATCTATATCACCGTTCCTTCTCAGATCTATATCACCGTTCCGTCTCAGGTCTATATCACCGTACCTTCTCAGATCTATATCACCGTACCTTCTCAGATCTATATCACCGTACCTTCTCAGATCTATATCACCGTTCCTTCTCAGATCTATATCACCGTTCCTTCTCAGATCTATATCACCGTTCCTTCTCAGAACTATATCACCGTTCCTTCTCAGATCTATATCACTGTTCCTTCTCAGATCTATATCACCGTACCTTCTCAGATCTATATCACCGTTCCTTCTCAGATCTATATCACCGTACCTTCTCAGATCTATATCACCGTTCCTTCTCAGATCTATATCACCGTTCCTTCTCAGATCTATATCACCGTTCCGTCTCAGGTCTATATCACCGTACCTTCTCAGATCTATATCACCGTTCCTTCTCAGAACTATATCACCGTTCCTTCTCAGATCTATATCACCGTTCCTTCTCAGATCTATATCACCGTACCTTCTCAGAACTATATCACCGTTCCTTCTCAGATCTATATCACCGTACCTTCTCAGATCTATATCACCGTACCTTCTCAGAACTATATCACCGTTCCTTCTCAGATCTATATCACCGTTCCTTCTCAGATCTATATCACCGTACCTTCTCAGAACTATATCACCGTTCCTTCTCAGATCTATATCACCGTACCTTCTCAGATCTATAAAGCCGTTCCTTCTCAGATCTATATCACCGTTCCTTCTCAGATCTATATCACCGTACCTTCTCAGATCTATATCACCGTTCCTTCTCAGATCTATATCACCGTACCTTCTCAGATCTATATCACCGTTCCTTCTCAGATCTATATCACCGTTCCTTCTCAGATCTATATCACCGTACCTTCTCAGATCTATATCACCGTTCCTTCTCAGAACTATATCACCGTTCCTTCTCAGATCTATATCACCGTTCCTTCTCAGATCTATATCACCGTTCCTTCTCAGATCTATATCACCGTACCTTCTCAGATCTATATCACCGTTCCTTCTCAGAACTATATCACCGTTCCTTCTCAGATCTATATCACCGTTCCTTCTCAGATCTATATCACCGTACCTTCTCAGATCTATAAAGCCGTTCCTTCTCAGCTCTATATCACCGTTCCTTCTCAGATCTATATCACCGTTCCTTCTCAGATCTATATCACCGTACCTTCTCAGATCTATATCACCGTACCTTCTCAGAACTATATCACCGTTCCTTCTCAGATCTATATCACCGTACCTTCTCAGAACTATATGACCGTTCCTTCTCAGATCTATATCACCGTTCCTTCTCAGATCTATATCACCGTACCTTCTCAGATCTATATCACCGTTCCTTCTCAGATCTATATCACCGTACCTTCTCAGATCTATATCACCGTTCCTTCTCAGATCTATATCACCGTTCCTTCTCAGATCTATATCACCGTTCCTTCTCAGATCTATATCACCGTTCCTTCTCAGATCTATATTACCGTTCCTTCTCAGATCTATATCACCGTTCCTTCTCAGAACTATATCACCGTTTCTTTTCAGAACTATATCACCGTTTCTTTTCAGAACGTAGGTTAGGTGGATTAGCCATGATAAATTGCACTCAGTGGCCAAAAAGGTTAGTAGGGGTTATTGGGTTACGGGGATAGGGTGGAAGTTAGGGCTTAAGTGGGTTGGTGCAGACGCAATGGGCCAAATAGCCTCCTTCTGCACTGTATGTTCTATGTTCTATCTATATCACCGTTCCTTCTCAGCTCTATATCACTGTTCCTCCTCAGAACTATAGCACCGTTCCTTCTCAGAACGATAGCACCGTTCCTTCTCAGAACTACAGCACCGTTCCTTCTCAGAACTATATAGCCATTCCTTCTCAGATCTATAAAGCCGTTCCTTCTCTGAACTATGTTTCCGTTCCTTTTCAGCACTATATCGCTGTTCTTTTTTTTACCAATGTTTTTTATTGGGTTTTTGAACAAAGTATATTTGCCATTATGTACACAAAATAGAGTACATATATATGTATATATACATAGAAGAGAAGGGAACACGCACAAAAAACAAAACAATCAACAACAAAATAAAAGTTAGAATAAAATAACTGGTCGGGTATTGTGCGATAGCTCAACAACAGAATCTCTGTGCAATTGGCAATATTGTTTTTTGCACATAAGTAGGCATCTGTTGTGCGGTGAGGGGGGGGGGGGGGAACTGGGGAGGGGGGGGGGGGGTTACATATACATTTGGGCGCCGGGGAAACAATTACAGAACAATTAATACGCGAATGGGTCTGGTGCCGGTGTTGTCGCTTGCTTTTCCCGGATGGTTTTCGCCGCCGTTGTTGTCTCGCGATCTCCTCTGCTTCAGCCGTTCATCCCATCTTTCACCCAGATTTTCCTTGTTCTCTGCTCCTGTAGATGCCAAGCTTGTTATTGTTTCCCGTGCCCTCCATCCGGCTGTCATTCCCTTGCCTCTCCCCCACCTCACTGGTTCCCCTCTATTGTTCCCTGTCTCCTCCCTCTTCCCCCCCCCCCCCCTTCCTCCCCCCCCCCCCCTCCCCCCCGGTCTATCTCTCCCTCCCCCGCCTCGGCTACTTTCCCCTGATTCTCGGCTACCTGGCTATTTTTCTGCTTGTTCATTGGCCACAGACAGGTCCTGGAACAATTGGGTGAATGGCTCCCACGTTCTGTGGAAGCTGTCGTCTGACCCTCGGATGGCGAATTTGTTTTTCTCCATTTGTGGAGATTCTGAGAGGTCGGACAGTCAGTCTGCAGCTCTGGGCGGTGCTTCTGACCACCAGACGAACTGGATTCTACAGCAGGCAGTCAGGGAGGCAAAGGCAAGGGCGTCCGCCCTCCTCCTCAGGAATAGATCTGGCTGGTCTGAAACCCTGAAGACCGCCATTTTTGGGCATGGCTCCACCCTCATCCCCACTACTTTGGACATTGCCTCGTCCAGTACCCTGCAAGTCTTGGGCAAGACCAGAACATATGGGCATGGTTGGCTGGGCCTTCTTGGCACCGTTCACATCTATCCTCCACCTCCAGGAAGAACCTACTCATATGAGTTCTTGTTAAGTGGGTTCTGTGTACCACTTTTACTTGCATCAGGCTGAGCCTTGCGCACGTGGAGGTGGAGTTGACCCTATGCGTGCTTCGCTCCAGAGTCCCCACCCTATCTCAATCCCCAGGTCTTCCTCCCATTTCTTTCTTGTTGCATCCAGTGAGGTGTCGGCCCTTTCTCCCAGTCGGTCACACATGCCACTACAGTTCCCTTTGTCTAGGATGCTTGTGTCCAGTAACTCTTCCAGTAATGTCTGTCGTGGTGATTGTGGATATGTCCTTGTCTCCTTTCGGAGGAAGTTTTTGAGTTGCAGGCACCTTAGCTCATTCCCCCTGGCGAGCTGGAATTTCTCTGTCAGTTTGTCCATTGTTGCGATCCTGCCGTCGGTGTATAGGTCCCTGACTGTCAGCGTCCCTCTGTCCTGTCCCCACTTTTTAAAGGTGGTGTCAGTCAGCGCTGGTGTGTACCTATGGTTGTTGCAGATGGGGGCTTTGTCCGACATTTTGGTCAGGCCAAATTGCTGCCGTAGTTGGTTCCAGGACTGGAGGGTGGCTATCACCACCGGGCTGCTGGAGTGTTTTTTGGGTGGGTTTCTTGTCAGAACTATATCGCCGGTCCTTCTTAGAACTATATTGCCATTCCTTCTTCGAACTATATCACCATTCCTTCTTGGAACTATAGTTCCCTTTCTTCTTCGAAATATATTATTATCACCGTTCCTTCACTGTCGCTGGGTCAAAATTCTGGAACCACCTCCCTCACAGTGCTGTGAGTGTACCACACCACTAGAAATGCAGCGATTCAAAAAGACAGCTCACCACTCGTTGCAGAAGCAAACAGGGATGGGCATTAAATGCTGCCCTCGCCAGGGTTGCTCACATTAAGTGAACAAATAAAAAAAATTCAATATCTCTGGGAAAGTGGACCTCACTGTTTTTCTGCAGTATTTACTTTTTGGGGCTGATTTGTCTGCCAAAAATGGACTGAGCTGGTACACTGTACAGTCAGCTCTGCATGTAGGTGCTCGAAATTTCCCTCCTCATTTAAATAGCTGCTGGCAGATAAGAAACTTGGACTCGGAGATTGACCTGTGATACACATGACTCAGGAACAGAAAATCAAACACGACAGCAGTTCTTAAGTGTTGCAACCCTAAAGGGTAAGTTGCAGCAGTGGCTGTAATGTTGACTCATTGATCACCATGCTACTCTAAAGATATCAAGACAGCACTGCATCATTAGGTTGGCGGGTCTGCTGGATGAGAAGCACCAAATAAGGGTGGTTCATTTTCATGATGAAGGCATTCCTCCAATAAAAACATAAGGGCTAGCTGCATGGAGATAGGTGTATAGGTACTGCCAACTCCTCAGGCAGTTGGCCAGAGCAGCATTTCCAGATCCCACATCTAGCTAGTGTCAGTGCTGCACCCATAGTGGTGCAGTCACTGGGTATTTTAGTGCATCGAGGGATAGAGGTCACAGGCGGGCACTCTCAGTGCCTACAGTGGCAGGGTGGCCCCGTGGACTTTCAGTGCCTGTATTTTTAAGTGCAGTTGGCTCATTTGTCCATGAAGAGGATGTTGTGACATAAACAGGGAACGGTATTCTCTGGTTGATTGCATAACCATTTTTATTTGTATTAATAGTTCATGCCCAAGCAGGCACTTTATATTAGTAGAACATGATATCCATGAAACCATGTTGAACAAATATTTTTGTGAAGGAAGAGCTCTGTGTAATTCTTGGCATGTGTCAATGTCCTTTAATTTCTCAATTTTTATAGCCGAGCTATTACTCCATTCTCTGTTCACTGAAATGCCTGTCAGCTGCGTGTTCTGCTGTATGACTGGAAATATGAATATGTGTGTGTTTGGATAATAAATCCTATTTTGATAAATTTGGCCCCACTGTTCTTTCCTGATTCAAAAGGTCAGGCTTTATTTATTAGTTAACGTTTAGTATACAGTTTGGAATTATAAAGCCACGCATTTTATTGTGTTTAACCTAAAAAGTGATCATGGGAAACAAAACAGAAAGGTGTAGGAGGGCGGACGGGAAATGTGTTTGCACATGTTACCTCAAGTCCCATGGGGCCTGTAGCGCAAGACATGGCTGGTGCAGTGTTTGTCAATCATAGAAACAGTACAATGTGAACTAATTTCTCCAACTAAGTGCTTGGAAGAGAGGATTTGGTGGAGTGAGAAAAACAAGAAAAGAAAGAACTTCACAACTGTCAGCATTGGCTCAATCATAGCACACTCACCTCTGAGTCAGATGATCATTAGTTCAAGACTCACTCCTTTTACTTGGGCCTGTAATTGCGGCTAACATTCAGTGTAATACCGAAGGGTTGCTTTACTGTCAGGGGTACCACCTTTCCAATGAGAAGTTAAAACCGAGGCTGCCATGTCAGGTAGAAGTAAAAGATTCCATGGTACCATTGGATGTAAAGCAGGGTGGATGTCCTGGCCATCACTGTCCCTGAACTAACATCCCTAAAAGGGAGTTGATGGTCATTTACCTCAATGCAGATGCAGAATGCTGCTATGCACAAACTTACTGGCAGGCTTACCTACATAATAACAGTGGTTCCACTTCAAAAATGCTTCAATGACTGTGCAGCATTTTGGGACATGCTGAGAATGTGAAAGATGGCATATAGAAAATGGAAAGAGGAGGGGGCCGATAAACTCCTTAATCCTGTTATTCCATTCAATCAGATCATGCCTTCTTCCATTCACCAGTCTTTTTTCCATATTCCTTGATATCATTGCCTAACAAAAATCTATCAACCTCAGCCTTGAAAATTTCAATTGATCCAGTACACAAAGCCTTCTGGGGAAGCAAGTTTCAAATTCCCACCACAGTATGTTTCAAGAGGTACTTCCTGATTTCACTCCTAAATAGCCTAAATTTAATCTTATGTTTTCCACTCCCAATGGTACCCCTCATCACCCCCAGAAAAATATTCTCTTTATCCACTCAGTCAAATCCCTAAAGGTGTTTACAATTATAGATTAGTTCATCCTTCAATCTTTTAAACTCAGATGATCAGAAACCTAGTTTATGCCATCTATCCTTATATCTTAATCCTTTAAATGGTGATATAAATGAAAGTTCTTTCTTACCTCCTTTGTACCTTCTAAGGTGCTTCATAGCAAATTAATTCTTTTGAGATGTAGTCATTTTTATATAGACAAACACAGCATGATCTCTGCACATGCACCTGAAAACGTTAAATGAGTTGAATCAGTGATAAATGTTGATTACGGAAAACTTGCTGCTCTTCAAATAGTGCAATGAGATCTTTAGTGTCCCCTTCATCAGGCAGACGGGAGTTCAGTGTAATGGCTTAGCAAGAGGCAGCACCGCCAACAATGCAGGACCCCTGAAATATTTACTGAATTTCTATGCAGCTTGATTATGGGGCAGCACGGTGGCACAGTGGTTAGCACTGCTGCCTTGCAGTGCCCGGGCCCCGGGTTTGTTTCCCGCCTTGGGTGACTGTGTGGAGTTTGCACGTTCTCCCCGTGTCTGCGTGGATTTCCTCCGGGTGCTCTGGTTTCCTCCCACTGTCCAAAGATATGCAGGTGAATTGGACGTGCTTAATTGCCCCTTAGGGTGAGGATATAGAGGTGGTCTTTCAAAGGAATGGTGCAAACTTGATGGACCGCATGGCCTCTTTCTGTACTGTAGGGATTCTATGTGACCAAGTTGTGAACTAAACCGAGAAACTTACAATCAGGGTTCAAGTCCCACTGCGGGATTTGATGGGCAATGAAGGTACATTCATCATATGGCCAAACAAGTTCAGTATCAACTTGTAAGACTTTGCAACGGATGTCAATGGCAGGCGAGCGGGGAGATTTCTGGTCAACCATGTGATGGAAAGAACATTAGAGTCTTGATCACTATTCATAGCTGAGGGCCAGAAGACGCATGTAAAAGTGTATGTTGTCACAGCAACTTGGGCCCCTCGGATTAGCTGGGTGTCTAGTATGGATGTCAACAGCAGAGAGTTCAATTCCCATTCTAGTTTGGGTAGATTCGGGACTGGTGGTGGAGATCACAGTGCTTAGGTCAGACCTGCCTTTGGTTATTCAACTGATAGATTGATGGTTTTCACTTAAATCCAACAAATTATGTAACAATACGATTGTGCTCTCTTGTAACACTGTCAATTCAAATATCTATTACTTTGTTACATGATTTCCTTTTTGGAAATGATGTTTCCAAAAAGACTTCTAAGGTGAATGTAAATTAATTTCACATTAACTGCAGTTTATAAGATACGTCCTGGCTAGTTAAATCTTCTATATTATAATATACTGTTTTGATTTTGCTAAGTTACAGATATTCACGCAGAAAGGAACCGCCAGTTAGCATGCAAAAGTTGCTTAGTTTTGGCTATGCGGATGATTGGTTTTCGGAACGTAAGGATGTAAAGAACAACAAAGAACAAAGTATTGGTACTGTAATATTTTTATTTTATTCATTCACAGGATGAGGGCCTTTCTGGCTAGGGCAGCATTTATTTCTTATCCCTAATTGCCCTTGAGAGGGTTGATAGCTCAGTCCATATGGTGTAGCTACACTCACTTGCTGCTGGGAGGGAGTTCCAGGGAGTTTGACCCAGCGACAGTGAGGGAACAGTGATATAGTTTGAAGTCAGAATGGTGAGTTACTTTGGGGAGTTCTTTCAGGTGGTGGTGTTTCCATGTATCTGCTGCCCTTATCCTCCTCGGTGGTCGGAGGTTTGGAAGCTGCTGTCTAACGAGTCTTGATGAGTTCCTGCAGTGCCCTTGTAGATGGTACACACTGCTGCCACTGTGCGCAGGTGATGGGTAGTAGAGGGAATGAATACTTAAGGTGGTGGATGGGATAGGGAGCAGATCAAGTGGGCTGCTTTGGCTTTGATGGTTTCAAGCTTCTTAAGTGTTGTTGGAGCTGCGCTTATTCAGGCAAGTGGAGAGTATTCTGTCACACTCCTGACTTGTGCCTTGTAGATGGTGGACAGAGTTTGGGGAGTCAGGATTGAATTACTTGCTGCGGAATTCCGAGCGTCTGATCAGCTCTTGAAGCCATCGTAGTTATATGGCTGTGTCCAGTTCAGTTTCTGGTCAGGAAGTGTTGATAGTGGGGAATTCAGTGCTGGTAACAGTGTCGGTCATATGGTCATAATAATAACAATAACAGTTTTTATTAGTGTCACAAGTAAGCTGACATTAACACTGCAATGAGGTTACGATGAAAATGGACTGCATAGATCACCAATTTAGCACGAGGCAAGCTCTTTTGTCAATAAAACCAATAAATAACATTTGAAGCCCTTCATAGAATCATAGAATTTACAGTGCAGAAGGAGGCCATTCGGCCCATGAAGTCTGCACCGGCTCTTGGAAAGAGCACCCTACCCAAGCCTACACCTCTACCCTATCCCCATAACCCAGTAACCCCACCCAAGACTAAGGGCAATTTTGGACACTAAGAGCAATTTAGCATGGCCAGTCCACCTAACCTGCACATCTTTGGACTGTGGGAGGAAACCGGCGCAGCCGGAGGAAACCCACGCAGACACGGAGAGAACGTGCAGACTCTGCACAGACAGTGACCCAAGCCGGGAATCGAACCTGGGATCCTGGAGCTGTGAAGCAATTATGCTAACCACTATGCTACCATGCTGCCCTAATGCTTCTGTACATCATGCATTGCCACCTTGTAATATTGAGCCTGGATGCCCAAGGCCAGAGAAATGGTGCAATGGGAAAATAAAGATGGTGTTGTAGGTCATCATTGCAATGTCTTGGGATCCACAAGGTGGGCCCTCCTTAGAATCCTGGGTGAGCAATGTCCCACCACAGCCTGTAATTCTGCTTCCTCACTTCCAAGTTAACGAAGGATAGAGGAATTACAAGTGACACATCTATACTGTAGAAGCAAATGGGGATACCAGCCACTAATAGCCAGAAAAAAGCAAGAATCACTGAATTGTTATGAGGTAGTTGCCCTTATCTATGACTTGAGTAATTTTAATGTCTGCATCTCCTCCTGTCACTAGGAAATTCAGCACTTTATAATAATAGCTTTGGGGCCAATGCAATTGGGGTGTGAACCTGTCCTAATGGACTCTAGCCATTTTGCTTCCATGTTGAACCTACAATTTTGGCACAATTCAGGCACAGGAAACGAAAATCATTTAAAGAGCGCAATTCTCCCAAAACGTTTCGAAGTGTGGTCTCCGTCAGGAATCGAGGTGTGATTCCAGTCAGGTGGTTCGATGCGATCCAGATCGCAATCCACCCACACTTAGAAAGTGTTCCTGAGGTTGGGGTGATCTGTGCCCTGAATGAGATATGCAGGCCTGAAGATTTCAGCAGGTCCAGCTCCTCAGAGATCGGAAAAGGGCGCCCCATTCTCAGACTAACGCACTGCCCCCCCCCCCCGTCTTGCCAGCAGAGACCCCATCTCTATCTCCGGCATCTGACCAACCCCCAATCGCCAGTACTAGTGCCTCCCCCAGGTGAGTGATACCCCAATTTGGTTTGCCAAATGTTTACTCCCAGTTCAGGCCCACACCCCCCTTCAGGCCCACCCTCCCCTTCAGGCCCCCTCCTTCAGGCCCAGCCCATCACAGTGCCTGGCACAGCCAAGGTGTCAGGGGGCAGTGCCCATCCATGTCCCCAATCACACAGGGGCTGCAATAGCCTCCAAGCCCCCCCCCCCTCCACACCCCCGGCGTGCTCATCGCATCTGTTCTCTGTTTGCGGAAACCAGTAGTGATTTGTGATGGCTTCACGTTGCGCCAGCTAGTGGGAGAATTTCAGGAGCCAGGAGAATCTGGCTTAAAACAGATTCTGCATATTTAAATGAAGATTTAAATATGCTAATGTGGTTCATGCCGATGAAGGTGTGGAGCAGATCATGCCAGCTGGAGTGGGAAACTGTTTGATGGCAAGTGCAAATCCCATTTTGGGGCTCTCCTGGAATTCTCTCGACAGTGAGATTTGCATCAGGCGCAACATGTACGAGAATCGTCCCCAATATTTACTTGTCTCAATATCTTGAATCAGTCAGAAATACAACCACAAACTCCTGAGGAAGAAAACCACCTTTTATAATAAGTGGTTAAGAACATCCTGAGTTGGTATTTGAAAACCGACATATTCATTACAATTGCATGTGTTGGAACATTTATAAAAGTATAGTTTTTCACAAAGATGGTACTTTTTAAGATAGTCAGTTGTCACTGCTAAAACAACAATGATCTGAAATATATTTGGCAATTTCTTAATTGACCAAATGGGTCTTGCAGCACATTCAGGGGCCGGCAGACCCAAATAGAATAACCATCCTTCCATACACTTCCTGATGCACAAGTTTCATGGTACAGATGCCTGGTCAGCTCTCAACAGTGGCTCAGAGGCTGAACCAGAGCCATCACTTTTTAAAGTTTTAAGACGGTGCGGAAAGATCGATTCATTCCAAGAGTGATAATATAACAAATAGGGCTTGGTTATTTTATAAACCAACCTTATTGAAACAAAAGAAAAGATAACACTATTTAAACTTCAAACCTAACAGTAACATATTACATGTGGATTCTTAACCTTAAAGCACTAGTTCCCATTAAACACTATAACAGAACATGCAGCTTTTGTGCCATTTTAACAGGCAGGCAAAGGCAATACTTGCATTTACGAAGCAATGTTTCTTCTGGTACAGACAGTTCTTCAGAACCCTTTTCCAAAGCCTGTCTCAGTGGCAACTTTCATGGCCTTCTCGGTCGATTTCCAAAGCTTTCTTTCTTGTAACTGTTCAGGAAAGCATTCCTTCTCTCTCTCTCTCTCTCTCTCTCTAAGCTCTGCCCAACCCCAAAACAATGGTTCTCTGCTGGGGTTTCCAGGCTTGAACCCATCAGCGCTATCTTGGCTGTTTGATTGCCGACTCCCATAGAGCCATGCTATTGATATGCAACTAACCTCCTATTGACGGACAGAAAGGCCACCAGACTCTAAAATGGGCTAATAGCTGGTCAAACAGGAGTGGCCTGAAGAACAGTGGTCTGTTTAACCACTAAATTGCCTGTTACATTGGAGTCTCATTCCTGGACCCAACTTCCTAATATCTCCCTCACGTGACATTCATCTGTGAAGCATGTTGCTGTTGTCTCCTGCTGCTTCATATTTTGACAATATTCAAACATTGTTGAACCTTTGGCACTGAAAAGAGCATCAAAACGTCCCTTAAAATGTCTCTTACCACCCCTGTAAATATTTCAATCATTCCATCCTACACCATGCAACACGGTTCCAGTAAAATGTCCAATATGGACTGTGCCCTCAAGCAAACCAAAGCTGAAAAAGGATAATTGGAAAGTCTGCTCGATAGTCACGCTCTATCTGCCTTGTCTCAGAAACAGAAATGTTCTATTTTTAAAGTTATATTCTTTTCTCAGCTAAATTTAAAAGTCTCCGCTCTGCAAATGTTCCTGACCTGCCCGCAATTTTAGCGGCACTAAATAATCTCGGCCAGGTATTCCTCGTTGTGTTCGTTTAACAGATATTGATTGTAAAATACACAGTTTGAACAATTCACCATGTCCCCCCTAATCTCCACATTTGGTTTCTTTAGAAAAGCATTCAGTTGCTGTGAAAGATGAGGTTTTGCCTGAGGAAAATCAGCCCTTGTATAGAGGAAAGAGAATGACTGGCATCAGAGGAAATGGAAAAAATAAAGTTACTGCAGAAAATGATTCTTTCTTCAAAATCTTTGGCGAACACAGGCAAGATGTATATTCATACATAAAAGTCCTTTGAGTGACAAACAACTTCCTTGCAAATCTACAGCCTTTACGTGGCAGCAAGGTGGTGAAAGTTAACAAAATAGTTTCTTTTTGTTTCTGTAGGTCTGCACAATATGTACCATTTCCTAATTGCTGCTCTTATTCATGATATATAATTAGCTCTTCAAAACATGGGATTAGCATGTAGTGACTAACTGGCCAATTTTAACCTTCCTGTGGAGGAACACACCTGTCCTTTGTTTGGCTTCTCCCTCATGCTGGTGGGACAGCATCATGTACACAATGGTGCATCTTGTGAAAGCCTGTATTATGACCTTTTCTATGTGGAAATTCTCAGTGGAAAATAATTGTGCCGTCTCAACAAAACCAACCAACTTCTTTTGGCTTTGATAACATTACGGTTTATCAATGAACACTATTTAATGGGAAAGTCTATGGGGACCTTGGGCATGATTCTCCGGAAAGATTTCCAAGTGTGGTAGCGAGCGGGAACTGCCGCAAGCTCCCGCCACTTGGCCCGGCAAGTCCGACAATGCAATACAATGTTAATTGGTCCACTTAACGAGGCCCCACGAACTTCACGCTGCAAATGAAGGCTCGGCAGCCGATTTGCTGGGACCGCCCCCGCCACCTCCCCGCTAACAAAGTTGAGCAGCACCTAAACATCACTTGCCAACCGCAATCTGCTCACAACCATGGCACCAAGACGACCAGCCCCAAGGTTTGGAGACGCAGATCTGGGGCGGCTCTGAGATGCAGTTGAGGCCAGGAGGGATGTCCTGTTCCCTTGAGGGCCATGGAGGGTGAGCCACAGGGCAGCCAGTGCCGCCTGGGATGAAGTGACAATGCCCATCAGCTTGGCAAGAGTTGTTTTTTAAAAATGTTTTTATTGAGTTTTTGACATGCAAAACAAATATAAATATGTACAAGAGAAAATAAAAAGTAAAACTTAAACTATTTACACATCGCTCGGCTTCAACTATTTACATACATGCATCGTAGTTTTTTTACATTATTTGCAGTGGTGGTTGCGGTTTCCTCCATTTCGTTTCCTCCCAGTTTTCTCTTTTGCTTTGTCCCTTTAGTTCAGGTTGTTGCCTCTGCCACCCCCTCGTGTCTCATACTTATTTTATTGGACATGGTTGGGTTACATGTTTCCCTGCCCTCCCCCTCCCTTGCTATATCGTGGCTACCCCCTCCTGTTCTTTGGCTTCATAGTTGTTGGTTACAAGCAGGTCTTGGAACATCTGAGTGAATGGTTCCCACATTTTGCAGAGCTTTCCTCCAGCCCTCGGAAGGCAAATTCAATTTTCTCCATCTGGAGAAATTCCGATATGTCAGACAGCCAGTCTACAGCTTTGGGTGGTGCTGCTGACCGCCAGGCATGCAGGATTCTCCGGCGGACGATCAGGGAGGCAACGGCAATGGTGTCCTCCCTCCTCCCCATGAAGAGATCTGGCTGCTCTGATACCCCAAAGACCTCCACTCTCGGGCATGGCTCCACCCTCATCCCCATCACCTTGGACATTGCCTCGAAGAACACTGTCCAGTACCCAGCAAGTCTGGGGAAAAAAGTGGGTGTGGTTGGCTTCCTTGGCACCGTTTGCATCTATCCTCTTCTTACAGGAACAACCTGCGCATTTGGGTTCTGGTTCAGTGGGCTCTGTGCACCACTTTAAATTGGATTAGGTTTAGCTTTGCGCATGTGTAGGTTGAATTGACCCTGTGCAGTGCTTCACTCCAGAGTCCCCACCTTATTTCAAATCCCAGGTCCTCCTCCCACTTCACCCTTGTCTCGTCCAGTTGGGTGTTGGCCTCCTCTTAGCAGTCGACCTTACATGTCACCACAGTTCTCTTTCCCTAGGATGTGCGCATCCAGCAGGTCCTCTAGCAGTGATCGTCGTGGTGGTCGTGGATACCTCCTTGTTTCCCTTCATAGGAATTTTTTGATTTGTAGGTGCCTAAGTTCGTTTCCCCCCCCCCCCCCCCCCCCCCCCCCCCCCACCCCCCTCTCCTTCAGCTGTAACCTTTCTGTTAGTTCTTCGAGCATTGTTAGTCTGCACTTGGTGTAAAAGTCCCTATCTGTCAGCATCCCCCCCATCCTGCCTCCACCTTTTAAAGGTGGCGTCCATAGTCGCTGGCGTGAACCTGTGGTTGTTGTAGATGTGGGCCTTGTCGGACATGCTGTCGCAATTGGTTCCATGGCCTGAGTGTTGCTACCACCACTATACCGAGGTACAGTGATACAGCCTATCCGAACAGGCACCGGAATGTGGCGACTAGGGGCTTTTCACAGTAACTTAATTGAAGCCTACTCGTGACAATAAGCAATTATTATTATTATTATTATTATTATCATTAAGTGTTGTTCTGCGTACAGTTCAGACAAATCATTCCATACAGGAAAGGAAAATACATAGGGCAAACATAAGAACATAGGAACTAGGAGCAGGAGTAGGCCATCTGGCCCTTCGAGCCTGCTCTGCCATTCAATGAGATCATGGCTGGTCTTTTGTGGACTCAGCTCCACTTTCCGGCCCGAACACCATAACCCTTTATTCTGCAAAAAAAAATCTATTTTTATCTTGAAAACATTTACTGAAGGAGCCTCAACTGTTTCACTGGGCAGGAAATTCCATAGATTTACAACCCTTTGGGTGAAGAAGTTCCTCCTAAACTCAGTCCTAAAGCAACTTCCCCTTATTTTGAGGCTATGACCCTAGTTCTGCTTTCACCCGCCAGTGGAAACAACCTGCCCGCATCTATCCTATCTATTCCCTTCATAATTTTATATGTTTTTATAAGATTCCCCGCATCCTCCTAAATTCCAACGAGTACAGTCCCAGTCTACTCAACCACTCCTCATAATCCAACCCCCTCAACTCTGGAATCCCCTCTGCATACCCTCCATGCGCCAGTACGTCCTTTCTCAGTAAGGAGACCAAAACTGAACACAATACTCCAGGTGCTGCCTCACTAACACCCTATACAATTGCAGCATAACCTCCCTAGTCTTAAACTCCATCCCTCTCGCAATAAAGGACAAAACTCGATTCGCCTTCTTAATCACCTGTTGCACCTGTAAACCAACTTTTTGCGACTCATGCACGAGGACACCCAGGTCCCTCTGCACAGCAGCATGTTTTAATATTTTATTTAAATAAAATGCCCATTTGCTGTTATTCCAACCAAAATGGATAACCTCACATTTGTCAACATTGTATTCCATCTGCCAGACCCCAGCCCATTCACTTAACCTATCCAAATCCCTCTACAGACTTCCAGTATCCTCTGCACTTTTTCCTTTACCACTCATCTGAGTGTCGTCTGCAAACTTGGACACATTGCACTTGGTCCCCAATTCCAAATCATCGCTGTAAATTGTGAACAATTGTGGGCCCAACACTGATCCCTGAGGGACACCACTAGCTACTGATTGCCAACCAGAGAAACACCTATTAATCCCCACTCTTTGCTTTCTATTAATTAACCAATCCTCTATCCATGCGACTACTTTACCCTTAACGCCGTGCATCTTTATCTTATGTAACAACCTTTTGTGTGACACCTTGTCAAAAGCTGTCTGGAAATCCAGATATACCACATCCATTGGCTCCTCCTTGTCTGCCACACTGGTAATGTCCTCAAATAATTCCACTAAATTAGGCACGACCTGCCCTTTATGAACTCATGCTGCGTCTGTCTAATGGGACAATTTCCATCCAGATGCCTCGCTATTTTTTCCTTGATGATAGATTCCAGCATCTTCCCTACTACCGAAGTTAAGCTCACTGGCCTATGATTACCTGTTTTCTGCCTACCTCGTTTTTTAAATAGTGGTATCACGTTTGCTAATTTCCAATCCCCCTGGACCACCCCAGAGTCGAGTGAATTTTGGTAAATTATCACGAGTGCATTTGCAACTTCCCTAGCCATCCCTTTAAGTACCTGGAATGCATTCCATCAGGGCCAGGAGACTTGTCTACCTTTAGCCCCATTAGCTTGCCCAACACTACCTCCTTAGTGATAACCATTGTCTCAAGGTCCTCACCTGTCATAGCCTCATTTCCATCAGTCACTGGCATGTTATTTGTGTCTTACACTGTGAAGACCGACCCAAAAACCCTGATCAGTTCCTCAGCTATTTCCTCATCTCCCATTATTAAATCTCCCTTCTCATCCTCTAAACAATCAACATTTACCTTAGCCACTCTTTTTTGTTTTATATATTTGTAGAAACGTTTACTATGTGTTTTTAAATTCTGAGCAAGTTTACTCTCATAATCTATCTTTCTCTTCTTTATAGCTTTTTTAGTAGCTTTCTGTTGCCCCTAAAGATTTCCCAAACCTCTTGTCTCCCACTAATCTTTGCCACTTTGTATGCTTTTTCCTTCAATTTGATATTCTCCCTTATTTCATTAGATATCCACGGCCGATTTTCCCTCTTTCTACCGTCCTTCCTTTTTGTTGGTATAAACTTTTGCTGAGCACTGTGAAAAATCGCTTGGAAGGTTCTCCACTGTTCCTCAACTGTTTCACCATAAAGTCTTTGCTCCCAGTCTACCTTAGCTAGCTCTTCTCTCATACAATTGTAATCTCCTTGGTTTAAGCACAAAACACGAGTATTTGATTTTACCTTCTCACCCTCCATCTGTATTTTAAATTCCACCATATTGTGATCACTCCTTCCGAAAAATATAAAATACTCAATGTAAATACATAGACACAGGCATAAGGTGAAGCATATGGGCATTCATGGCAGCAGGGTAGCATGGTGGTTAGCATAAATGCTTCACAGCTCCAAGGTCCCAGGTTCAATTCCCGGCTGGGTCACTGTCTGTGTGGAGTCTGCACCTCCTCCCCCTGTGTGCGTGGGTTTCCTCCGGGTGCTCCGGTTTCCTCCCACAGTCCAAAGATGTGCGGGTTAGGTGGATTGGCCATGCTAAATTGCCCGTAGTGTCCTAATAAAAGTAAGGTTAAGGGGGATGTTGTTGGGTTACGGGTATAGGGTGGATACGTGGGTTTGAGTAGGGTGATCATGGCTCGGCACAACATTGAGGGCCGAAGGGCCTGTTCTGTGCTGTACTGTTCTATGTTCTATGTTCATACAGGTGTGTAGTACTACTCAGTAGGGAAGTTGTGTGAAGAGGTCAGATCAGTCAGGCTCCAAACTCTTTCAAGAGCTCCACAATTCCTTCCATGCTGCTTTGCAGGTCCGAGATGCAGAGGAGCAGGTTATTTGCAGGTTATCTGTGCTCTCTGTCTCCTTTACGGATCCCTTTCCAATTCTTTACCGTCCTAAGCGTGATCATGAGTGGTTCGATCAGTAGGGCGAACAGCAGCCTTGTGCCTCTGTGCATCTGGAAGTACTTAGAGCTGGTGGTGTTTGTCCGTACGCTCGCTGTGGGAGCGCTATACAGGGGTTTCACCCAGGCGATGAACCCTGCTCCAAGCCCAAACTGCTCAAGTACCTCGATGAGGTACTTCCACTCGACTCTGCCAAAGGGTTTTAATGCGTTCAGAGAGATAATCATCTCAGGCGTTCTCTCCCCGGGTGGCGCATGATCACGTTCAGCAAGTGCTTGATGTTTGATATCAGCTGTCTACCTTTAACAAAGCTCAACTGGTCTTCTGCTACTACTTCTGGTACACAGTCCTCCAGCCTTTTGACTTGGATCTTGGCCAGTATTTTTGCATCTGCTTTTAGCAGTGAGATAGGTCTATTTCCCTCATGGCTGTCTGCTTTCTCAGCTGGTGAGCCAACAGGTGCTTGCTTTGTCTCGGTGTTCGTACAGGATCCCCCGTGCCTGGGAGAGGTGGTGCTCTGCTTTCCTCGTGGAGAGTGGGTCAAAGTCCATGTGTAGCTTTTTCCTCTCCACCAGGAGCTCTATGCTTCTACACCACTCCACCTCACTCCAATGTATGAAGACAAGTGGCGATTCAGCCCCTGGATCATGGGCAACCCATGGTGTAACTCATTCAAAACATTTTAATGGCAGAAATCAGTCAGAAATATGTTTCCAACACCATTTGTGCTGAGGCACTGAAAATGATGGGAAAATTCCCCCATTCTATTAAATTTGTAAATAGTGATATCCCTTTTTAAAATGCTGCCCTGATCTTTCAACCCCCCTCAGAGATCCCACTCAGCCTCCGGATAACCCCACTACACCCAATCTACCTCTTCTGCCGTCCTTGAGCCTCCCTCACCGCACCTCTTATGGGTAAGTCACACCAGGCCAACCCTTAGCATGGGCAACCTGGCACCTGAGCACCTTGGCAGTGGCCTGCCAGCCTGGCAGTGCTACCTGGCACCCTGGCAGTCCAGGGTGGCACTGACAGGGTGTCTGGTGGCAGTGCAAGGGTGCCTGGGTGCCAGTGTGAGTGAAAGGGTACCACCCTGTTCAGAGTCCAACCACCTGAGGACCTCTAATAGCCTGGGAGACCCCCCAAGTGCCGTTACACCTGATCCACGTTTGTTTGGATGAGTACTAAGCAGCGGCCTGGTGAGGTCTCCCAGGCACAGCCAAATGGCTCACTTAAATATGTTAATCTGGACAACACCCAATTCACAGATTACGTTCCGAGCGTCACAAATCTCATGAGAGGCCTCTCGCGGGATTCAACGGGCTCGTCACATCATCAAGTCAGCGTGATGAGGCAGGTAAATCGTGCCCTAAATATTTCAGCTGAGGTCTTGATCTAGGAGATTGATTTGATTGTCATGTAAAAAAAATGTAGTCACCATTAGCAGCAGACACTGAACCTGAGCCACCTGATATCAATGCATGAATTCAGGGCATGGTTTCACGTGGTGGCAAGCATGGGCTTCTCACTTTCTTAGTGACAGCTGCTGCTTTGAGTGGAGTCTAGGGCTGAGCTTTAGCTAGAGGCTGCAGTTAGAGGAATAAAGGTGTACTAAGTTGCTCTACTAAAGGAGCATGAGGCAAATCAGGAGCTCTGGAATGTTCTACAGGAGTTCTAACCTGGCCCAGGTCCATCCCTGAATTCTCCAATCACAGCTTCACCTTCACGACCCAACCCCCCCCCCCCCACCCCCCATTCACTGATCCTCCAGTCCTTTCTTTATTGCAGTTCAATTTGATTGATATGCACTGCCCTTGTGACCCCTGCCTAGTTGCCTATTACCTGACTCTAATCTTTGTTAAAACTCCTGAGTGTGCTGTGCATTAGTGGAGGCAGTGCATTGCAGCAAAGGGACAGTCACCAGTCCCATGGCCTTGGAGCTGTTGCAGCCTGTTCACCCCAGCATGATCCTAACCACTCTTTCCGTGACCCCATATGAGGTCATGACCCATAGTCGGAAACCACTGACCTCATGCATCGACACCCACCACCACAGTAGCGGCATCTTCAAGACGCAAATCAGCAACTTATCTAACCTCCTTCAACATCACCTTCCAAACCCGTGACCTCTGCCACCAAGAATAACAAGGGCAGCAAATGCATGGGAAGACCACCACCTGAAAATTCTCCTCCAAGCCACATACTATGTTCACGAGTTCCTTACGTTCCATAAGATTGGACACACAAATCAAGGATAACATGGCAGTGCAGTACAGATGGAGCATTGCTTTGTCTTTTGGATAAGTCATTAAATAGAGGCCCCAATCTGCCTGCTCAGGTGGATGTAAAATATCCTGTGGCTGTATTTGGAAGAAAAGCAGGGGAGCTAACCCTGGTGTTCTCGCCAATATTTATCCCTCAATCAACATCATCAAAATAGATTATCCGGTGATTATCACCTTGCTAAGGAGACCGACCATTTTAGAACACATTTCTCAAGTCAAAAACTATAGAAATTATCCCTAAAAGTATAGTTGCTGTGGGAATTTACAGAGCACAAATTAGCTGCTGTGTTTCCTAATCTAAAACAGTGTCTACGCTTCTGAAAGTACTTAATTGACTATAACGTGCTTGGAAATTTCCAATGACCATGAAAAGTGCTGTATAAATACAGGGCGCGATTCAGCGTCAAACTTGGTGTCGGGATGAGGCCATTGAATCTCGCGAGATTTGCAAAGCTCGACACGTCTCACAAGATACAGTGGAATACATTTAAATATGAATTTGCTGGAATTTCCCGGTGTCCGTCTTAATGGCCACACCTGCAGGATCTCGCCAGGGTGCCGAATAGTACTGGTCCACACAAACATGGATCAATCGTAATGGCGCCTGGGAGGGTCTCCCAGGACATTAGAGGCCCCCGGCTAGTTGGGGACAAGGCAAGGTGCTACTCTGGCTCACCCTCTGGCACCTGGGCACCTTGGTCCTGCCAGCCTGGTGCCATGGTGGTGCCACCCTGGCACTGCCAGGGTGCCAAGGTGACACTGTCAACCTGAAAAAGGCACTCACCAAGCCCAGGGGAGGAGGGAGTGTGGGGTGTTCCCGGATGCCTCCCCAAGGTTTGGGGAGTCAAAAATGAGGTGGGGGGAGGGGAGCCTGAAAGGGAAAGGGGAGGAAAAGATTGGGCAGCCTTCCAAAATGTCGCCCCAATCCAGGAGGAACCTTTCCTGTGGTGAGCCAAGGCCAAAGAAAAGGCACAGTGCCGTTAAATAACTAAGATTTTACTCGCCGCTGAGACATACCCCGCTAACCGCGCCTGAAACCGGATCTTGATGTTTTTTGGTTGAATCTTGCCCACAGTCTTTTTTTCTTTCGACCATCCGGACTTGGAACTGTATCACTGCAAAATCCCAATATTATCCCATAAATGTCCCGATACGCGATATACCCATTCACGCTGCTACTGCTGCAAAGCTCCTTTGCCTACATCCATTCTGCTACATGTCAGGGAGAGTTTGTGCTCCCCTTTGCCACGGTCATAAATGGCGATGAGGCACAAAATCTCAGGAGAACTACAAAACAGGATTTGCACCAGTGAGATCTCACAATGCGATCGCCCCACCCCCCATCAGTGATGTCATGGGGCTCCTCCTATGCAATAATGGGAACCCCATTTAAATACATTTTAATATCTTTGGTGGGCTTCCCCGCTGTATCGTCCTCACACATTCGGATTCCACCCCCATCAATGTTGACGTTACGTTGCAGGGTTTGGAACAGGTCTGGGCACTGTGATCCCAGTGAACAGAACCCACTGGAGGCACACAAATGCAGCCGCTGGAGGGAGAGGGACATGCCTGGGGCAGTGGTAGGGGGAAGTGCCAAGGGGCAGTGCGACGTAGAACTTCCTTTCGGTAGGTCCATGGGCAGGGGGGGGGGGGGGGGGGGGGGGAGAGATTCCCTCTGTTTATGGGTGCGGTGTTCCCAGTGTGTGTGGGAGGACACCTTCTCCATATACCTGGTGGGGGTCTCCGTGTCTGTGGAGGGATCATTGTTTTTCCAGTTTCTGAAAGCCCAACATTGTTGGTGGAGTGCCCTACCCACCTCCAGCATTTGTTTCAACTAAGTTTCAAAATATGACTGGAATGGCAGTCAGTGGAATGGGTCGGCCACTCACCGCTTTTCCTGCCCAAAATGTCACTTAGTTAAAAAAAAAACGAAGATTCCACCCACTGTGACACAACTTCCTGCTTATTAGAGGCTTTAAAAATGATAATCATTAGTCCACGAATATTCAAAAATAAAGGACACTCATATAATGCATAATATAGGCATAATAAACAATGATAAGAAGTCACAAAATACCATGTGGGTTGTCACTTATTCTATCATAACAATGGGCCATATTTACATTCCCCCGCCAGTGTGTTTTCAGACAGGGTGTGGGTCCATGAATTTCCACTGACCTCCTACCTGCCCTGACCTCTCTACAATTTTACGATGGCTAGGGCCGAGGCTGGCCAACTCACCCTGGCTCCAGTTGAGACCCTCGTTGCCCTTACAAGCCAATACTTACCTGGCCCTGGACTCCCGGGACTTGGGGGACAGCTTGCAGTCCCAACCTTGTCTGTTGCAGCTTCCGATGCTGCTGAGACTGAGGGACCAGCTAATTCACACACCTTTAAGTGGCCGGGATGCAGCCAGTATAGGTGGCAATGCGTTGGCCACTAACTATTCGGGTGTTGGGAAAGGAAACCTCGCCATCCTAAACACCCTGGCGCATACCCATTATTTTGCATTGTGTGGAACATGATGAAACAAACACCTTCATGTTGGTTTATTCAGCAGACTGAAAGCAACAAAATGGAAAATTTACTGAGACAGCTTTTAGATATTGACTTCAGATCGTACCACACTGCAGATATAACAGTCTTTTCCTAATTTCTGTTCCATATTTAAAACTTAACCTCGATTTACATTTCTTCCATCTAATTACCTTTTATGCAAATTCAATAATTGGAATTCAAACTGTAACTCAGCCATATGCAAATCGTTTAGGCTGCAAATGGTGAAGAAAAGCAAAGCAATTGAACTGCTTTAAATTATATTTGTAAAAACTATCATCTATCTTTTATTTCTCTCAGCACCCCCTCCCCCATCCGCTACCCTGCAGGAACCAGCTCCATTTCTAAGGTAGCTGAAATAAAAATGCAAAAAAAAACCCACAAGTGTTTTAGCTTCCCCATAAAAATGTTTGCCAGGAAAACTGACCAAAACTTTCAGCCTCTCAAAGCAAACTTGTGCTTGAGTTTACGGTCCATCTTAAACTGCCGCACTCTGTTCCTAGCCTGGTCTAACCATAACCGCCTCTTAATGCCCAATTTTTGCATGTTCTTCATCCCTCTGCTCCACCCCGATAGAAAATGAAAGATAAGCATGGTGACAATTCAAGGACAGGGCAACAGACGAGGATAGGTTAAGCAATGATTTTAAACCCAAAATCAGGGTTGTTTTGAGTCCATGACGCATTTCCAGTGTCCCCAGACAACACCTCACCCAGTACCACAACACCTGCCAGGTTTTGTGACCCATGCTGTTGAATGCCAGATCATTCCAGTGCTACCAGAACGCCTCCACAGCTGCTACGAACATGGACACTTCCCTCCTCTGGTGGCAAGGTCTGGGATCCCACCCCAGGAATCTCTTCACTGAGGCAAACCCCATATTCCAACACAGCTGGTCTCCCAAACGCCAGATTCCTCTCCAGCACTGCCTAATCCCAGTTTGATGGTAATTTGAGCAGCAGGGAATTATTTTTTGCGGTGATTGCTGTGAGGGTAGTGCCCATCCAAACCTAGGGGTCCGTGGAGTGCCAGGAATTTGACCTCTGGTCTCACCTATACATTGGGAGTAAGCTATTGGCACCTGTCAGAGGTCTTATGGTGCAGCGAGTCACGTCCCTGCCTCTGAGCCAAAAGCTTTGGGTTTCAGTCGCACCCAGGATTTGATGGCCAAGGAAGATGGATAACAGGTTGAGATGCCGACTCAGTTGAATGCGAACGATAGCAAGGGCAGTTACTTTCACCTCTTCTTCAATGGTCTAACTCTTTGTGTCTGGGGTAGGGTTCTGATGAGGTCTAGTTCTGAGTGGTTCTCTTCGAACATAAGAGCATAAGAACATAAGAACTAGGATCAGGAGTAGGCCATCTGGCCCCTCAAGCCTGCTCCACCATTCATAGCTGATCTTTTGTGGACTCAGCTCCACTTTCCGGCCCAAACACCATAACCCTTAATCCCTTTATTCTTCAAAATACTATCTACCTTTACCTTAAAAACATTTAATGAAGGAGCCTGAACTACTTCACTGGGCAATGAATTCCATAGATTCACAACTCTTTGGGTGAAGAAGTTCCTCCTAAACTCAGTCCTAAATCTACTTCCCCTTATTTTGAGGCTATGCCCCCTAGTTCTGCTTTCACCCGCCAGTGGAAACAACCTGCCCCCATCTATCCTATCTATTCCCTTCATAATTTTATATGTTTCTATAAGATCCCCCCTCATCCCTCATCCTTCTAAATTCCGAGTACAGTCCCAGTCTACTCAACCTCTCCTCGTAATCCAACCCCTTCAGCTCTGGGATTAACCTAGTGAATCTCCTCTGCACACCCTCCAGTGCCAGTACGTCCTTTCTCAAGTAAGGAGACCAAAAGTAAGGAGAGCACGGTAGCATGGTGGTTAGCATAAATGCTTCACAGCTCCAGGGTCCCAGGTTCGATTCCCGGCTGGGTCACTGTCTGTGTGGAGTCTGCACGTCCTCCCCGTGTGTGCGTGGGTTTCCTCCGGGTACTCCGGTTTCCTCCCACAGTCCAAAGATGTGCGGGTTAGGTGGATTGGCCATGCTAAATTGCCCGTAGTGTCCTAATAAGTAAGGTTAAGGGGGGGGTTGTTGGGGTTACGGGTATAGGGTGGATACGTGGGTTTGAGTAGGGTGATAGTTGCTCGGCACAACATCGAGGGCCGAAGGGCCTGTTCTGTGCTGTACTGTTCTATGTTCTATGTAAAACTGAACACAATACTCCAGGCGTGGCCTCACTAACACCGTATACAATTGCAGCATAACCTCCCTAGTCTTAAACTCCATCCCTCTAGCAATGAAGGACAAAATTCCATTTGCCTTCTTAATCACCTGTTGCACCTGTAAACCAACTTTCTGTGACTCATGCACTAGCACACGCAGGTCTCTGCACAGCAGCATGCTTTAATATTTTATCGTTTAAATAATAATCCCGTTTGCTGTTATTCCTACCAAAATGGATAACCTCACATTTGTCAACATTGTATTCCATCTGCCAGACCCTAGCCCATTCACTTAACCTATCCAAATCCCTCTGCAGACTTCCAGTATCCTCTGCACTTTTCGCTTTACCACTCATCTTAGTGTCATCTGCAAACTTGGACACATTGCCCTTGGTCCCCAACTCCAAATCATCTATGTAAATTGTGAACAATTGTGGGCCCGACACGGATCCCTGAGGGACACCACTAGCTACTGATTGCCAACCAGAGAAACACCCATTAATCCCCACTCTTTGCTTTCTATTAATTAACCAGTCCTCTATCCATGCTACTACTTTACCCTTAATGCCATGCATTTTTATCTTATACAGAACCCAGAGAGAGAGTTGGGTGTTCAGGGTTTTGATGAGTAAGTGTTATTTGGAGCTGATATCTCCTTTTATCATTTCAATAATGATTGGTAAGACCCTTGTTAGGAAGGTAATAGGTCTGTCTTTTATGGATAACACACACCTGAGCAATCTTCCTTATTGTTAGGTAGATTCCAGTGTTATAGCTGCACTGAAACAACTTGGGCCTGAAGGTTGCTAGCTTTGGTGTACATATCTTAGCACTTCAGACAGAATGTTGTCACTGTCCATAACCCTTCTCATATGACATGAATCGAATTGGCCAAACCTTAATTAAGTTGTGTAGGAGTCATTGTACTGGAATAGGAATCCTAAGCTTAGACCTTCTGATGTTAATAAAATTGAATTCAATTAATCTGGTAATTTACAAAAGTTTCTTCATTGACACAAAAATCCAACTGTTTCACTCTTGTATTTAAAGATGTCCACCAGGCCAAGTTATACATAACAGTATTCCCATACGGTTAGCCTTTCAAAGAATTGTAAATATTTTAAATATTTGCAATTTATAAGGGACGACACTGTGGCACAGTGGTTAGCACTGCTGCCTCACAGAGGCAGGGACCCAGGTTCAATTTCTACTGCTGAATCTCCTGCTGTAGATTTTGGTAAATAGCAATTGATTGGAAGGTAGGAGACAGAACTTTTTGGACACTGACAGAAGAACCAGAGACAAGATGAGGAGAATCTTGTTGCACCGAAAGTTATTACAACCTGGAATTCATTGCCTGGTGTGAAGATAGATTCAGTAATAACTTTTGGAACTGAATAGGATAGACATTTGGAAACAAAGCATTTGCAGGGATGTAGAGAAAGACCAGGAAAGTAGGACTAAGTGTGTAGCATTTCCAAAGAGTTGGTACTGACATGATGGGCCAAATGGCCTCCCTCTGTGCTATATCACTCTCTGATTCCATGGGGAGTGGCTGGGCATCCAAATAGTTTCAGGCACACTGAGACTGACAGCAGTTTTTGTAACTTCGGTGCAGGTCTCAGTAAAAAGTTTTGTTTAAATCGCAGAGAAAATTTCTATCAAACTCCAGAAATCTGAGATCAACAGAAATGCATAATTCATGTAAATCCAGAAAATACATGGAAGCTGATCCTCTGTGTGAGGTGAGCAGAGCTAATTAAGTTAGCTGATTTATCTCAAAAATGATGCAAATGATCAAAGAAACTCATGCTTAGTTACATTTTGTTGAAACACTGGCATAAAGGTATTACAGGAAGATTCTCTCAATGGAAGGATCACAACTCTACTAGCTCCCCCTTCAAAGGGGAAAGTAGTCTATGGCCTTCTGGGACTAGGCAGCTTTACCTTACCCTTATGAATATATCCAGGAACCTTTGGACCATCCATGAAATTTGAGCTACGGCTCAGATAGAGGGGGCGATTTTGAGCCCCTACAAGTCGTGCATGGGGTCAGCGATGCGGGCGGAAAATCCAGAGAGAATCAGGAAATGCAATTCTCTTCAGACAGGAGAGATCGCAATTCTCCAATTTTTGCTCCCCTCGTCAGCGATGTCATGAGGTTCACGCCCACTCACTTAAAAATATTTTAATGTATTTGAATATCATTAACAGGCCCCTGCCACATGATCCCCCCTCCCTAAATATTCATACTTCGTCGGCAAACTGTCACATTGACGACGTTTACATCGGGTTTGACCAAATGCAATTCAGTCGTGAGGACGCCTCAAGGGGGTGCCGGGGTAAGTTGAGCCCCTGGGGTTGCAGGGGGAGGGGTGGGGAGATATGCCTGGTTGGAACTGCCAGGCTGGCACTTCCAGTTTAACACATTGCCAACCTGACAGTGCCAACTAGTGTCGGGGGCAATGCCGGACAGGCCCAAGTGGGAGCCCATTTGGGTGGGGGTTCATTCAGGTATGGTGGGGGGCTAGATCAGACACTGAGGGGGTTGGGAGGGAAGTCTAGCATGGTGGTCTAACCCTTGGTGGTCGTCAGGGGTGGGGTATACCACCGGTGATTGCAGGGTGGGGGAGGAGGATGCTGGTGATGATTGTTGGTGGAGGAAGGGAGAACCCCGATATCTCCATGTGGGGACTATTATGTTGCAGTACTGATTGCAGCACACTTTAAAGATGGCTTCCCGATCTTTGTGGATCGATTACCGGCTCTTATCAGGCCCCGCCCCACCAGAGTATCGGTGTAAACCACGCCCACTCATTTTTTTACTTTAAAGAGGCTCAATATGGCAGAGACCTTGTGGAGGGTGAACACGTCCTCGACATGTGCGAGAATAAGCCTCATCCAGTTTAACGTGGTACATAGGGCTCATATGACGGTGGCGAGGATGGGTAGATTCTTTGCGGAGGTAGAGTTTAGGTGTGGTAGGTGTGTGAGAGGGGGCCCGTGAATCGCATCCAAATGTTCTGGCCGTGTCCAAGATGGAGAGGGTTCTGGCAGGTGTTCTCGGATGTGATATCCGAAGTGCTGAGTTTGGAGATGGTTCCAAGACCAGGGGTGGCGATATTTGGGGTGTTTTTGTCTTTGGCTCCCTCATAGCCCAGAGACGGATCTTGCTAGGATTTATGTGATTTATTTTTTGTTAAAATCATGGGGTGCAAAGGGCTTCCAGAATTGTATCATATGATTCCAATTTAAATACGTGCTTCTACTATCTCTGTAAAATACTTGGTTAAAATTGCAGCCCGTGGAAGCTTGTCAGACACGAAGTGTAAATGAGCAACCACTGTTTTAGCTCCCCATCCAACCTGTTCTCTTTCAGCAGGCATTGTTAATCCTGGGTCTGGTAAGTATGTGAGAACTGTACTAATTCCAGCAATTGGTTGGTTGGTTGTCTTATCAGGAAAAGTTGGAGATGCTAGATTTGTATGTACTGGAATTTAGAAAAGTAAGAGGCCACTTGATCAAAACCTTTTTAAAAAAAAAGATATTTTATTCCAAACATGCACAACATCAATAAAATACACAGTCCAGCAGAGCATAGTTAACAGTTTGCCAGCGGAGGTGGTAGAGGCGGGCACGATAGCATCATTTAAGATGCATCTGGACAGATATATGAATGGGCGGGAACAGAGGGAAGTAGACCTTGGAAAATAGGAGACAGGTTTAGATAAAGGATCTGGATTGGCGCAGGCTGGGAGGGCCGAAGGGCCTGTTCCTGTGCTGTAATTTTCTTTGTTCTTTGTTCCCCACCAGCAGCTCCGGCTCCTCTAACACCCCAAGGATCGCCACCATAGCGTCCCCAATATCCTGGTAACGTCCCAAAAATCACCTCCCAAAAGCTATCCAGCTTCTTGCAACCCCAGAGCATGTGATTTGCCGGTTCCGGTGTATAGCATTGCTTGCTAGCGTGGCTACTGGGAGCGTTGGGTGTGCATGAGGAGGGGGGGGGGGGGGGGGGGGGGGGGGACTCATATGAGCAGATTTGTAACTCAAAGTTACACACACCCCCACCTGTCCCCCCACCAACCCCATCTTAGCCTGCGCGACAGGCCCCCAACCACCCTAAATAATGACAAGACCAGCAACTCAACCCAAAGGGCCCCATCAACCACACCCCTTAGATGAAAAAACTCCAAAATTCATCAAATGACCACCTCCCAAAGAACAAAAGCGATTTCCCTCTTTATAGACACAACTTCTGAACACCCCCCCCCCCCTCCACCCCACACATACACACACATATCGGCAACCCAGAGCAACAGTAACACTTAACTTTTGTGGACTTCTCCATCCTGTACCACTCCTGAGTTCTCTTGAACTCCTTATCCAGGTCTCTCATTGCCTTCAGCCGGGTCTGATAGACAGTAAATATGCCAATCCAGGGGAGAACTTCTTCTCTAACACTTTCCTCTCCATTTTTCTGGTGACTCTACCCAATACACGGGTGAAAAATGCCTAAATCAATACCTTCGAGCCGGAGCTAACCTGTGTCCAACCACACACTCCATGGCTGTCACCGGAAATCTTGATCAAAACCTTTAAGATCCTGTGGGTTATTGACAGGTTGGATGTGGAGAGGATGTATCCTCTTGTCGGAGAATCTAGAATTAGTGGCCTCTGTTTAAAAATAAGGGGTCCCTCATTTAAGACGGAGATGAGGAGAAATCTGTTCTTTCAGAGGTTCGTGAGTTTCTGGAACTGTCTTCCTCAAAAGGTAATGGAAGCAGAGTCTTTGAATATTTTTAAGGAGAACTAGATAGATCCTTGATTTAAACAGAGGGTGAAATGTTATCAAGGACAGACAGGAATGTAGACTTGAAGTTACAATTAAATAAGCCAGGATCTGATTGAATGGTGGATCAGGGTCAAGTGGTCAAGTGGCCTACCCCTGCTCCTAATCCGTATGGTCATATGTACATGTACAGTAGGATTCCAAAAGGATTCATTGGTAGTAAACCATTACTTGTTGATGCCCAGTTTAATAAAGTGTTATTCTTGTACACTAGGCCAGCAGATATTCCTCAGAGCGTGGAGAGCCGTCTGCAGTCTGAAATTGCTCTTGCCTAAAACTGGAAGACGATGAGTGAAGATAGTAAATAGTTTAATGTAAAAATACTGATTGTTTATGCGGTACTGAAATTTTTATATTTGTCATCAAATTGAGATTTGAGTAAATGAATAATAAATTAACATGAATGAACAAATAAAATGCTATTCTTTCACACAAAAATACTGTTACAGTTTAGATCGCCTGCAATCTTTTGAACTGAACTGACATTCAGCCATGCAAATATGTATGATGTTTAAAGTTTAATTAAAAAATGAAGATGTGCTTTACCCTTTACTTTTCAAATTGTACAAATGTTGAATTTGATTCCAGTAGTGCAGATTAAATAAATGCTGTGTAAAGATGAAATATTGACTCGATCTTGAATTTGACTGGCCTTAAAAGGCAGAGAAGAAAAGAGACGGTGGAATTTTATGATTTTTTTCCCAACATGTTGTCTCAGTCGGGATAAGCAGAGAGCAACCCTTCAGCTGCCTTGCCGGCTATTCCCACCAGATTTTCACACACCTTGGCTGACTGTGTGGAGTTTGCACACTCTCCCCGTGTCTGTGAGGGGAGAGTGATGGCTGGGATGTGGGCCTACGATGAGTGCTCTTTCAGAGGGTTGGTGGACATGTGATGGGCTGAATGGCCTCCTTCAGCGTCGGGTGGCCAGGAGGGATGTGGGCCAGGGACCACACCCCACTGAGGAAAAAGCAGCTAGCAAGGTTCCCAGTGAAAGTAGGAGAGAAATTGAAATGAAATGAAATGAAAATCGCTTATTGTCACGAGTAGACTTCAAATGAAGTTACTGTGAAAAGCCCCTAGTCGCCACATTCCGGCGCCTGTTCGGGGAGGCTGTTACAGGAATCGAACCGTGCTGCTGGCCTGCTTGGTCTGCTTTCAAAGCCAGCGATTTAGCCCTGTGCTAAACAGCCCCTTTGAGGTCAAGTTTAACGTTTGTTTGTGATGTAATCCTGTAAAGACATAAATATTCTGATCATTTAGTTGCTTCCCCTTTTGTGTTTTCCTGTTTTTCCCATTTGCAGTTTCCCCAGCCATGCACCTCCTGTAGCCATAAATGAAAACAGCAGGATGTCTGCTACTCCTGAGTTAATGCTGGGAGCATTGGGTGGGGGGGGGGGGGGGGGGGGGGGAACCAAATGAGCAGATTTGTAACTCTAAGTTTGCTTGGTGGTTGTTTTTTTGAATGAAACGTCCTCCATATTTTGAACTCCAAACCTTTTCACAGTCTGTCAGGTGTCACTGTACAAAGTTATGCATTTATATTATATCAAGAGTGTATGCACATTTTGGGTGCTGTGGAGAATCATTGAAGCATGCACTCAAGGGAAACAACTTTACATATTCTGGTAGCGAGAACCACAGAGCAGCCATTTCAGTAACATCAAAGGGACTACATTGATTCCAGTAAGTAACTCCAGGCTTATGTTTGTGTAAAGAGGGTGAATCATTTAATCATAGAATCTATAATTTAGATACCTCTGCCAGCTCTTTAATCAAGCTGTCCAATCAGTCCGACTACTCCATCCTTTCCACACAGTCCTGTCATTTTATTCCCGTAAATAAATTATCCAATTCATTTGAAAGTTACTATTGCTTCTTCTTCCTTTATTCTTCCAAGCAGTACATTCCGAATCCTAACAACTAGTGAAATAAATCCTCATCTTGCCCCTGGATCTTTTGCCAATTATCTTAAATGTCTGAGCTCTGGTTATTGTCTCTCCTGCCAATTGAAGCAGTTTTTCTTTATTTACTTTGGAAAAACGCTTCATAATTTTGAAAACCTCTATTAAATAGCCTCATGACCACCTCTGCTCTCGGGTAAAGAATCCAGTTTCTTTTGTTTCTCCAGGTAACTGAAGTCCTGCATCTGTGACACCATTTTAATTAATCTTCTCCTTCCCTCTCTGTGGCCTTCCTAATTTACGGAAAAAGATACTTTAATCATTGAGGCAGTGAAGGGTAAGAGGTTTGTGTTCTTCCAGTTCACCCCACAAACCACAACTGCAGAAGCTGACCCCGTGGGTTATATCAGTGGTCACTCAGAGACATCACAGTGTTCAGTTAGGGCCCTTTGGCTAGAATTACCAGTGCTGCAGGAGTGGGAAGCCAGGGGCTGCACTGACTCAAAGCAGCGTTAATAGACATGGCTCTGATTTAAAACTCATTTTAATATATGTGGAAGGTATTGCAAAACAGCGAAGCTCTGAGAATTAACAGATACTGTTCCATCCTGCAGGTGGGCCTGCTGATCTCTCCAGTACTGCTGCCCAGTGTATTTTATATATCGAGCGGCTGTTCGGTAGTATAACACCATTTAACATAGGGACCATCAAATCATATAATGCAGCACAGTGAGCAGCATGGTAGCACAGTAGTTAGCACTGTTGCTTCACAGCTCCAGGTTCCCAGGCTTGGGTCACTGCCTATGTGGAATGTGCACGTTTTCTCTGTTCCTGCATGAGTTTCCTCCTGATGTTCCGGTTTCCTCCCACATGTCCCAAGAGACGCGCTGTTAGGTATTCTCCCTCCATGTACCCAAACAGGTGCTGGAATGTGGCGATTTGGGGATTTTCACAGTAACTTCATTGCAGTGTTAATGTGAATGAAATGAAATGAAAAATGAAAATCGCTTATTGTCACGAGTAGGCTTCAAATGAAGTTACTGTGAAAAGCCCCTAGTCGCCACATTCCGGTGCCTGTTCGGGGAGGCTGTTACGGGAATGTAAGCCTACTTGTGACAACAAAGATTATTATTAAGAATGGTTACAACACTGGAGGAGACCATGGCCGGGATTCTCCCCTACCCGGCGGGGTGGGGGGTCCCGGCATAGCGGAGTGGCGCCAACCTTTAGGGGCTAGGCCCGCGCCGGAGTGGTTGGCGTCACGCCGACTGGCACCAAAACCGGTGCCAACGGCCTTTGACGCCCGGCGTCGGGGCTGGCCGAAAGGCCTTTGCCGGTTCGCGCATGCGCCGGTGCGTCATGCGCGGTAGGGGGGCTCTCTTCCGCCTCCGCCATGGTGGAGGCCGTGGCGGCGGCAGAAGAAAAAGAGTGCCCCCACGGCACTGGCCCGCCCGCTGATCGGTGGGCCCCGAACGCGGGCCAGGCCACCGTGGGGGCACCCCCCGGGGTCCGATCGGCCCGCGCCACCCCCAGGACCCCGGTGGCCCGCTCGCGCCGCCAATCCCACCGGCACCAGAGGTGGTTGAAACAATGTCGGCGGGATTGGCCTCTCAGCGGTGGGACTTCGGCCCACCGCGGGCCGGAGAATCGCCGTGGGGGGGGCACGCCGATCGGCGCGGGGGGGCCGTCGATCGGCGCGGAGTGATTCCCTCCCCCACCAATTCCCGGGTGGCGGAGAATTCCGGCCATGGCGGGGGCGGGATTTACACCGGCCCCGGGCGATTCTCCGACCCTGCAGGGGGTCGGAGAATTCCGCCCCATTTGTCCCATCATGTCTATGCGGCTCTTTACAAGTACAACTCAGCTAGTCCCATTCCACTGTCCTTTCCCTGTAGTCCCACAAATACTTTCTCTTCAAGCACTTATGCAATTTCTTTTCGAAAGCCACTCAGGCAGTGCATTCCAAATCCCAACTACTTACAGTGAAAGATCTTCACATCAATGTTGGTTCTTTTGCCAATCACATTAATCCAGTGTCCTTGGGTTCTGTAAGGTACTTTTGGGCCCTTCACAGTTGGGATGCTTTTTAGGCGGATATGATGGAAAGGTCCAGATCACGAGATCAGTGTACCGTTTCCAGTAGTCGCAGCCAAATTTACATTGAGCGAGTGACAGCCCTTCCTCTTGCGTAAGGCTGATGCCTGGTCAATGGGAGGCTTGAAGTCTACATGTGTGCAGTTAATTACACCCTGAAATATGGGAGAATCCATCAACGGCCCCAAAACCTACTGTCCTCTCTGCCCGACTGGCTGAATTGGTGTGAAGCCACATATATTGTCCAATCATCAAATATGCCATCCACCACCTGCCTAATGCAGCAATATGCTGCAGAATGGGAAATCCCCCAGTGACCCCTGGAATGATCCTGAGATTTACAAGTTAAAAACCACTGTGGTTTTCTCAGCCACACTCAATGTGTACTCCCATTGGGTTCAGATCCTCCTCCATCATAGTGCACAGCTTCCTGACTGCCTCCCTGAAGAGGCACACTCTATGGTGACACTGCTGCTCTGACAGGAAGCAGAGTCTCTGTTGGTAAACTCTCCCTGGTGGGTGCCCATGTACACCCTCCTTGCCTACATCCCCCTTCCACCCTCATGAACCTCCTGCCCCTCTGGATGTTGCTACCCCACTCACTGTAGTTGAACCTCCCTCACTCATATGCTTCACCTCACTGGAAATCCCAAAGGCAGAGTGAATGGGACCCATTCTAATTTGCAGCGCTCACCTCTTGACGCTTTGTCTCCCTCTAGTCCCTCACTTATGCCTCCAGTGTGCTCACCACCTTTGTCCAACCTGTAGTTTGTTATCATGTGCTTCATTCATTCTTACGCTCGCTATTCTGCAGCACATATTGTAATGTCTGTAAACACCAGTCAGTACTGACGTGCCCCTCAGCTCCTGCCTCCTTTTAGATGGCAAGGCTCTGAAGCTCAATTCTTCACATGTGGCACAATCTGAAAACCTCTGGAAAAGAGCCATTAATTGGCTCCTTAACAAGCTCAATTGCCTGCTTGCCACCAGTAGCATAGTCTGTACCCAGCAGCCTAGCCACTTCCAGAAAACCTCCGCAGTGACAGGAATATGTTGGGTCCTGTGCCAGTGAATTGCCCAAGTTTTGTCAGCCTACATGCCTCCCAGCCAGTTACCTCAGGTGCAGGAAAATTCTTCCCAGTGACTCACAAATACAATGAGTAAAATGTTGCCCATAATTTATTATAGCTGTTCATGCCTGGGACTTCGTTGTCATTTATAAAACAGAGAAGTGGTTTTTGCTACTAAAATTGTGCAACATATCCCAAGGACAGAATGAACCTCTGACATGTGTTAAGAGACCTATAGGTCCTTGACATTGTCAGTAGAGTTCATGGTTTGACAAGTCACTGTTTACAATTTGACTGGAGTTCATTATATTCAACACTAGAGTCAAAACAGTGGAAAACAGTTCAAAGAAAGACATGCTTAAATTTTATAGTACATTACTCAGACCACATACTTAATTGGGGGTTCAGATCTGGTCATGGATCACAAAAAAGACATTTGAGCCCTCCAGGCTACAGCACAAAGAACCAAGAGTTTAAACCCATGCTAATCACAAACAAGTGGGGACTAAAACCCACTTAGGGGCAGCAGGGTAGCATGGTGGTTAGCATAAATGCTTCACAGCTCCAGGGTCCCAGGTTCGATTCCCGGCTGGGTCACTGTGTGGAGTCTGCACGTCCTCCCCCTGTGTGCGTGGGTTTCCTCCGGGTGCTCCGGTTTCCTCCCACAGTCCAAAGATGTGCGGGTTAGGTGGATTGGCCATGCTAAATTGCCCGTAGTGTGCTAATAAAAGTAAGGTTAAGGGGGGGTTGTTGGGTTACGGGTATAGGGTGGATACGTGGGTTTGAGTAGGGTGATCATGGCTCGGCACAACATTGAGGGCCGAAGGGCCTGTTCTGTGCTGTACTGTTCTATGTTCTATGTTCTAAACGTAGTATTTCCAAATTTGCTGATCACACAAAACAAGGTGAGAATGTGAGTTGTGAGGAGAATGCAAAGAGACTTCAAGGGGATTTAGACAGACTACGTGAATGGGTACAAACACAATAGATGGAATATAATGTGGAAAAAGATTAAGTTATCCACTTTGGCCGGCAAAACAGAAATGCAGAATCTTTCTTAAATAATGAGATATTAGGAAGTGTTGATAAGACCATAAGATATAAGAGCAGAATTAGGCCATTCGGCCTATTGAGTCTGTTCCGCCATTCAATCATGGCTGATATATTTCTCATCCCCCTTTTCCCCATAACCCCTGATCCCCTTATTAATCAAAAACTTATCTATCTCTGTTTTAAAGACACTCAGTGATTTGGCTCCACAGCCTTCTGTGGCAAAGTGTTCCACAGATTCACCACCCTCTGGCTGAAGAAATTCCTCCTCATCTCTGTTTTAAAGGATCGTCCCTTCAGTCTGAGGCTGTGCCCTTGGGTTCTAGTCTCTTCAACCAATGGAAACATCTTCTCCACGTCTACTCTATCTAGGCTCTCAGTATTCTCTAAGTTTCAATGAGATCCCCCCTCATCCTTCAAAACCCCATCGAGTACAGACCCAGAGTCCTCAACTACTCCTCACATGACAAGCCCTTCATTCCCGGGATCATTCTTGTGAACCTCCTCTGGTCCTCCTCCAAGGCCAGCACATCCTTCCTTAGATACAGGGCCTAAAACTGCTCACAATATTCCAAATGGGGTCTGACCAGAGCCTTATGCAGCCTCAGCAATATATCCCTGCTCTTGTATTCTTTTTAAAATTTAGAGTACCCAATTTACTTTTTTCCCAATTAAGGGGCAATTTAGTGTGGCCAATCCACCTACCCTGCACATTTTTGGGTTGTGGGGGTGAAACCCACGCAGACACGGGAGAATGAGCAAACTCCACTCAGACAGTGATCCAGAACCGGGATCGAACCTGGGACCTCAGTGCTGTGGGGCAACAGTGCTAACCACTGCGCCGCCATGCTGCCCCCCCTGCTCTTGTATTCTAGCCCTCTCAAAATTAATGTTAACATTGCATTTGCCATCCCAACTGCCAACTGAACCTGCACGTCAACCTTAAGAGAATCCTGAACCAGGACTCCAAAGACCATTTGTGCTTCAGATTCCCGAGACCGTTTCCCATTTAGAAAATAATCTATGACTCTATTCTTCCTACCAAAGTGCATAACCTCACACTTTTCCACATTGTATTCCATACAATGTCCAAAGCGACCTCAGTGTCCTCGTTCATGAGTCACTTAAAGCTAAATGCAAGTGCAGTTAAAATTTGGAAGGTAAATCTTATTGCAAGATGATTGCTGCAATTGTCTAGAGTCTTGGTGAGACTGCACCTGGAGTATCGTGTATGTACTATGTTCAGAAGGAAGTGTGCAACAAAGGTTCACCAGATTGATTCCTGGGTCAGCAGAGTTGTCCGACGAGGAGAGCTTGAGGAGGCTGGACCTGTATTCTCTAGAGTTTAGAAGAATGAGAGGTGATGTAACACACAAAATTCTTACAGTCCTCAAGACATTAGAAGTAGGAAGGAGGTATCCCCTAGATGAGGGTCCAGAAACAGCGGTAGTCCCAGAATTAGGGGTGGGCCATTTAACACTGAGATTAGGAATTTCTTCACTGAGAGGATGGTGACATTCTCCATGCCAGAGGGCTGGAGAGGCTCATCATTAAATTTTTGTGTCAGAGATGGAAACTGTGTTCTCAAACTTCTCCCTTTTAGTAATTGATGGTGAGAAACCATTCTGTAGTGGTGACGTTTAATAACTCAGAAGAGATAAAGGTCTTTGTTTTTCTTTTAATAAATCCTTAATTATTCTTACCTTCTCTTGGCCTCTCCACATGCGACGTGAACTGGCAGCATGAATGAAGCCACATTAGTTTGCGAAATTCTAGATTTACTCAGTTGCGAGGTGCAGCCCATTGTCAGACAATACAATGTTCGCAATGTCATGTGTTGAATAAATTCTTTTGAGAGATTGAATGACTGCTTTGCGTGACATTATGCAATCTGTTTCCTTCAAACCATAATGAGTAGTTATCAGTGACAATAAGGAACGGTTTCCCCTTAAATTCAAATAACTCAGGTGCCCCAGGCCTTGTACGTCCTGACCCAAGGCTGATACTTTCGCCCCCAACGCCTCCACTGCGGTCGCCATGCATGCGGTGTTGGCCTGGGTGGCACGCATGGCCAGCATCACCTCCTGCCCCTGCAGGCCGTTGGACTACTCCAACTGAACCTGGATGGTTGCCTGTGACTCAACTGGACAGAGGCTAGTCCCTGGGGTCAGGCCGCCCTCCGACCGTCCACCTCCTCGGGGGTTCCTACCTCAACGTGACGCACCATTCCACGTATGTGATGCGCACCAGATAGTGCCCCAGGAGCTTCTTCACTAACATGCCCAACCGAGGTGAATGCCTCTAGGATGGTGGAGGGTGTTGGTGACAGCTGTGACAGAAAGTCAGTGTCATCCCCTGGCTGATACTTCGGGGTGTCTCGGGCTGGCATTTGGAGCCCTGAATTGCTGTCCATTGCCAATGACTCGCTGGAATCCACTTCTGGTTGCGGTCAGGGGCAGAGGAGTCCAGAAGGGCCCGCCTAATCATCAGGTGATGCTGCAAGACACAAGACATGACGCAAGATTGAATCGTGGATTGGGGTGGTGGGTGGTTGGGGGAGGTGGGGCGGTGATGGGATGGTGTGGGGATGATGAGGGGGTATTGTGGGGATGGGGAGGGGGAGGTAGGATAGTGAAGGGGCATTGTGGGGCTGTGCCACGCGTTCAATAGGGACACCGTAACTCAGCTGGGGCTCACTTGGTTGCCCGATGCCGACCTCCGCTGAAGCAATTGCCCTCTCTCCAGGCCCGCCAACCAGGTCCAGTGCCCTCTGTTCTGAGACAGCGAAGGGCTGCAGTTCCAGCGGACCCCCTCCGGTCTTCTCTCTCTGAAGTTATGCGCCGCCTTCTCCTCGGCGAGGAGCATGCGGTAAGGGGTGACAGAAAGTACAGGTTAGGTAGGCTGACCCATGCAGTACAAGAGATGGGCAGCTTGGTGAACAGGGCACCCGGCCATGGCAGGCGGTATGGGTGCTGGCATGTGGTGCAGGATGGGGAGTGCGTACACTGCCAACAGGTGGGGCTCGGTCGCCCTCCGGGTGTGACGGGGGTGTTTACGAGTGTGGGGGACGTGGGTTGATGTACAGTACTACCTACTCACCCTGGCCGCATTGAGGAGTTGTGAAGCTTCTTCCTGCACTGCTATCTTGGCCTGGCAGTGGGGCCTTCGTCACTCACGGCCTCTGCCACCTGTGCCCAGGCCCGGTGTATTGCGGCAGGTGGCAGCCTCCTTCACACCCGGGGAACAGGCCCATGTCTACTCCAGGGCGTCCAGCAGGGTCTCGAGCTCTGCATCTGTGAACCAGCTTACAGCTCTTCATGCTACCATCGTATTGGCTGGGATGTGTGTGTGTATGTGTGGGAGGGGGGTGGGGGGGGGGGGGGGGGGGGGAGTGGGGGAATGGAGTGCTAATATGCGGCTGCAGCTTGTCAGCCTCTCGAGTGTCAATCCCGACGCTGCCGAATCGGACACCGTCTTTCATTGGAATTGATCAAATTCCACCTGGCATCAATGCTGGCCCATTAACAGATCATTAATTGCTCCAGGACGTAGTGGTCGTAGAAGTCCACTGATTCAGTCCCAGCATCAACACTTAGTTTCTGAAACGGAGAATCCCACCCCATGTTTTTAGACTTGAAATAGTACTGCTCCTAGATCTATTGATGGCGCATCTGCTGGTCTGGATCGTAATGTTCCAAGATTTCAGAAGAGATTAAAAGTTATCTAATCCCTTTGAAAGCATTTTGTTGGTCCACATTGCAGCACCACTGTTGACTCTGGCTCAAAAGCGGTCTCTTGTGCTCGGTGACCTCTGTTAAATTTAGTTGGTGCTTGGCTCATCGTCCTTAGGAGTCCTTGAAGCTCAGTTATGTTCCTGGGTTTCCCAACGTTTTGATAAATTTCAGTTTTGCAGATCAATTGTGATTCCAGTGGTTTATACTGTGTGACCAAGAAACTTAATCATGGGTTTGGCAAACTCGCATTAGGCTTGCATTCAAAAAGGGTCTCAGGGCTTCTCTGACCCTGTGGTCAGGCTCCTGTAGGAGTCTCTTGTGCATATGGTACATTACTACTTCCAAGCCTACTAATGTGTTTTTTTATAAATTTAGAGTACCCAATTATTTTTTCTCCAATTTAGGGGAAATGTAGCGTGGCCAATCCACCTATCCTGCACATCTTTGAGTTGTGGGGGTGAAACCCATGCAGACACGGGGAGAATGTGCAAACTCCACATGGAAAGTGACCCAGGGCCCGGATTCGAACCCGGGTCCTCAGCGCCGCAGAACCAGTGCTAACCACTGCCCACATTCCACCCTCAAGCCTGCTAATATGTTGGACATCATTCTCTGGAAAATTTCTGGAGCGGACAAGACTCCAAAGGGCAATCTATTAAAACAATAACAACCAAAAGGCATTATAAATGTGGTCAGCAATCTGGAATCATGTGAAGTGATATCATTATTAGACCAGTGTCATGTATGCTTCTGATGTTAACCATTTAGAACAAAGAACAAAGAAAATTACAACACAGGAACAGGCCCTTCGGCCCTCCCAGCCTGCGCCGATCCAGATCCTTTATTTAAACCTGTCTCCTATTTTCCAAGGTCTACTTCCCTCTGTTCCCGCCCATTCATATACCCGTCTAGATGCCTCTTAAATGATGCTATCATGCCCGCCTCTCCCACCTCCGCTGGTAAAGTGTTCCAGGCACCCACCACCCTCTGCGTAAAAAACTTTCCACGCACATCTCCCTTAAACTTTCCCCCTCTCACTTTGAAATCATGACCACTTGTAATTGACACCCCCACTCTTGGAAAAAGCTTGTTGCTATCCACCCTGTCCATACCTCTCATAATTTTGTAGACCTCAATCAGGTCTCCCCTCAACCTCCGTCTTTCCGATGAAAACAATCCTAATCTACTCAGCCTTTCTTCATAGCTAGCCCCCTCCATATCAGGCAACATCCTGGTGAACCTCCTCTGCACCCTCTCCATCATCCTTCTGGTGATGTGGCGACCAGAACTGCACGCAGTGTTCCAAATGTGGCCTAACCAAAGTCCTATACAACTGTAACATGACCTGCCAACTCTTGTACTCAATACCCCGTCCGATGAAGGCAAGCATGCTATATGCCTTCTTGACCACTCTATCAACCTGCGTTGCCACCTTCAGGGTACAATGGACCTGAACTCCCAGATCTCTCTGTACATCAATTTTTCCCAGGACCCTTCCATTGACCATATAGTCCGCTCTTGAATTTGATCTTCCAAAATGCATCACCTCGCATTTGCCTGGATTGAACTCCATCTGCCATTTCTCTGCCCAACTCTCCAATCTATCTATATTTTGTTGTATTCTCTGACAGTCCTCCTCGCTATCTGCAACTCCACCAATCTTTGTATCATCTGCAAACCTGCTAATCAGACCACCGATACCTTCCTCCAGGTCATTTATGTAGATCACAAACAACAGTGGTCCGAGCACGGATCCCTGTGGAACACCACTAGTCACCCTTCTCCATTTTGAGACACTCCCTTCCACCACTACTCTCTGTCTCCTGTTACCCAGCCAGTTCTTTATCCATCTAGCTAGCACACCCTGAACCCCATACGACTTCACTTTTTCCATCAACCTGCCATGGGAAACCTTATCAAACACCTTACTAAAGTCCATGTATATGACATCTACAGCCCTTCCCTCATAAATTAACTTTGTCACTTCCTCAAAGAATTCTATTAGGTTTGTAAGGCATGACCTTCCCTGCACAAAACCATGCTGCCTATCACTGATAAGTCTATTTTCTTCCATATGTGAATAGATCCTATCCCTCAGTATCTTCTCCAACAGTTTGCCTACCACTGACGTCAAGCTCACAGGTCTATAATTCCCTGGATTTTTCCTGCTACCTTTCTTAAACAAAGGGACAACATTAGCAATTATCCAGTCCTCCGGGACCTCACCCATGCACAAGGATGCTGTAAAGATATCTGTTAAGGCCCCAGCTGTTTCGACCCTCGCTTCCCTCAGGAACCTGGGATAGATCCCATCCGGTTCTGGGCACTTGTCCACCTTAATGTCTTTTAGAATATCCAAAATTTCCCTCTTCCGTATGACAACTTGACCTAGAGTATTTAAACATCCATCCCTAGCCTCAACATCCGTCATGTCCCTCTCCTTGGTGAATACCGATGCAAAGTACTCATTAAGAATCTCACCCATTTCCTCTGAGTCCACGCATAAATTCCCTCTTTTGTCTTTGAGTGGGCCAATCCTTTCTCTAGTTACCCTCTTGCTCCTTACATACGAATAAAAGGCTTTGGGATTTTCATTAACCCTGTTAGCCGAAGGTATTTCATGACCCCTTTTAGCCCTCTTTATTGCGCGTTTGAGATTCGTCCTCCTTTGCACTGACATCCTGAATGGACATCCTGTGGCTGTAGAGGTCCATCATGGCAGCAAGGGCCATTGATAGAAATCAGATTTTGTGGTTAGCTATAGATAGATAGATAGATAGAGAAGTACAGCACAGAACAGGCCCTTCGGCCCACGATGTTGTGCCGAACTTTTGTCCTAGGTTAATCATAGATCATAGAATTTTGGACACTAAGGGCAATTTATCATGGCCAATCCACCCAACCTGCACATCTTTGGACTGAGATTAGATAGATAAAGGTTTAATTGAGAAATCATTAAGAGTAATTGACTAAATCATATTAACCATGAGAGAGAGGAAAGCCGACTAGCTGGGAACTAATCAGATAAGCTCGAGACTGGGCAGAATCCAATGCCTGTGACAAAAGATTTCATTGTCTGCAGCTGTCTTCCCAAGCCTGGGTAGTTGCGTTTCCATGGTAACAGTCAGTCAGGGTCATAATGACTTTTCGAAAACTGTGTTAATCTAATTAATGTTCGAGACATAATTGGCAAGCCAGGGTATGAAAAATTACACCAAAACATTTATCTCTTGAATTGACAGACAGATAGTTTGATCAAATTGAGTGAATTATAAATTAGTTGAAGCCAATCACAGCTGTAAAGAAGGCAAAACTTTAAGAAAATGATCTTCTTAAAATCACTTGTCGGGATGGAAAATTCCATTCCGGAATCAATCTCTCACTGTCTGAAACCTATGTCTTGCTGCTGCCTTTGCTAGCGCCATTTTTCTTTTGTTTTAAATCAATCCGTAATTTTGTACTGCGTATTATGATTTGAAGAATTACCATGAGTTGTATTGTAAACTCAACCACTATATTCGCTAAAGGCAATCAATCTGACCTAAGTTTGTATTGTAACCAAAAATCTACCAGTGGACACTAAAGCTGACAATAAAGTTCGACATAGCTTTGCCAAGAAGCACAGCCTGAATTTCTGTTAGTTGGGATAACGCATATCCAGGGTTCCGAATAGACACAGAGATCCATCAACTAGCGCTGCGAGCAACTCCATGCCAACTGGCAACTGGTGCTGTGAGACGAAAGGAGGGAGAAGGTGGACCGAAGACCGTGCCGTAGACGATAGTACAAGATACCAAATCGTTAACGATGAGGCCCAAAGACAGAATCGCTGACCGGAATACCAAACTTTGACTTCGATCCGAAGATCAGCGGGACTGAGGTAAGAAATCACCCTTACCTCATTAAAAGTCTTAAGCCGCAACGGCTCAAGAAACTTCTCCCTACCAATAAAAGAAAAGACTGTGCAATTGGGTGAGGGTGCAAATCTATTATCAGACATCTTATATTGGTGTAATTTGGTATATGTTACGGCTCTACAGGTATACGAATTACGACCTACGACTCACAGAGTCCGTGATTTGCAGCCCGAGTGAGAAACCTTTTTGGAAGAGTTATGGGGGACGATAATCCAGAGTGCGACCAGAGTACCTCTCCTACAAATGTCCCCACTGCTTCCAAAGGTGGAGCATAGCTCCCCACAACCTCTAAGGGCAGCTGAGCTCCACCAGGCGTGTCTACTAATGATATGTTGGAGATCTTAAATCTTTTATTAATCGGCAGTTTGATTTGTCCAACGCAAATATGGAAATTGAATTAAAATACAACATTCCCAAAGGCCAATGGTCCCCTGAAAATATAAAGCGAGTTTGGGGGTGATGAGCCATCAATCGAATGCGAGACGAGTTGCTGTACAAAAGTTAGGCTTTAATAAGCTAGAAGTTAGCCCTGCGGTCGACTACAGTAAATGGACGACCGCCAGGCGTTCTGGGTATTTATACCTCGCTCTGAGGCGGGGTTAACTCAGCCTCTCGACCAATTGGGGAGCCGTCACATGACTGGTCTCAACCAATCGGTCGAGAGGCACATGACCGACCAGGGCCAATGGTAAGCCAGTGTTCTGCACAAATGGCAGACAGCTATGCAAATCATACCCCCACAGGGGGACAACTACCCGAATGGTCCTTCAGCGTGTTATATGGTTTCTTGCGGTAATGGGACAGCTCGGTAGGCGACAGGAGACAATTGCCAACACAAACCATGATCGCGAACTTAAAACTGCCAAAGATCAAGTCCAGGCTGTCTGTGGGCGATTGCAGAAATCAATTCCTAAGGTTGAACAATTAGAAACCCTATTGAGCGAACACAAAAAAACTAAAATTTCATTAACCGACTCGGGATCCAGAGTTCAACAATTACTATCACAATTCGCCAGCCCAAACAATTCCGCCACAGGCGGAGTCAGAATTAATTCAGACCCCGACTATACTTACACCTAGTCTGCCCATGCTGACCAAATTAACTCCGATGGCATTGCCGCCAGCCGCTGCTGCCATGGCAACTATAAATCCTCTGATACAGACTCCACAGGTGTGGTCCGGCCAACAAAACCCCATGTCCACTCCGGGATCAATAGCCCTTGTCCCTCTGCTAGTCTGCACACCCACCTACAATGCGAGTGTAGTCAGCCAAAACGCCCAGCTAACCCCGATTCAAAGGCCTCCCGGGGCAGCTTCAGCAGGCTCTGAGATTGTTATCATTACATGAGGTGCTGAACAAAGGATACTAGTTAGCTCGGCCGATGACAGTGATGCAAACAACGAACCTAGTGGCAGGACAGGAACATTATGACTCGCCCCATTACGCACCAAACGGGTTAAGGTTGAAGCGACCGAAACAATCGAAAGCGATGTTACAATCACTAAATCTCAATACGTCCGTCAATAAATCCATGATCCGGCAGACCCCAAAAAAATTGATCGATGGTCCAAAGAACTCCCACACGTGGGGGGGGGGGGGGGGGGGGGGGGTTCGCCACCTGGGAACAGCTACAGTGCTTACAGAATATTTACGGCCTCCATCCATTAGATGGTGTACAGGTTCTGTCTGTGATAGTGAATGCCCGCGATAGTCAAATACCCTCGAAAGAAGTTTGGACAGTAGGCGATTATTTTAAAAATCTCAAAAGAAGTTCGGACAATAGGTGATTATTTTAAAAATCTGGAAGTGCGATGGCAGGCAATTAAAGAGTGGCTATTAACTATGGAGGGGGGGCGCGGCTAGGAGGGGTCCTAGCCTGGGAGGGGGGGGGGAGGGGGGGTACCGGGTTGCTGCTGAAATGGCCGGGAAGGAGCTGGAGAATGCAGGGGGTGCTGGGGGGGGGGAGTTGCCGCCATGGGGAACAGGCCGAGCGGGGGGCGCTGGCCAGTGGCGGGCAAGGGATGAGTTATGGCTAGTCGGCAGGGGAGGGGGCAGGGAGCCCTCTGATCTGGCTGATAACTTGGAATGTGAGGGGGCTGAACGGGCCGGTCAAGCGGGCCCGGGTGTTTACGCACTTGAAGGGGCTGAAGGCGGATGTGGCCATGCTCCAAGAGACGCACCTGAAGGTGGCGGACCAGGTTCGACTGAGGAAGGGATGGGTGGGCCAAGTATTTCATTCAGGGCTGGTGAGAAGAATCGGGCGGTGGCGATCCTGGTGGGAAAGAGGGTGTCGTTTGAGGCGTCAAATGTGGTGGCTGACAGTGGCGGGAGGTATGTGATGGTGAGGGGTAAGCTGCAGGGGGAGCGGGTGGTGCTGGTGAAAGTTTACGCCCCGAACTGGGACGATGCGGGGTTTATGCGGCGCATGTTGGGCCGCATTCCGGATCTGGAGGCGGGGGCCTGATCATGTGGGGGGACTTCAACACGGTGCTGTGTCCCCCATTGGATCGATCCAGGTCCCGGACGGGTAGGAGGCTGGCGGCGGCTAAAGTGTTGAGGGGGTTTATGGATCAGATGGGAGGGGTGGATCCCTGGAGGTTTGCGAGGCCAAGGGCCAGGGAGTACTCGTTTTTCTCCCACATGCATAAGGCCTATTCCAGGATCTATTTTTTTGTCCTGAGCAGGGGGCTGGTTTCGATGGTGGAGGATGCCGAATACTCTGCCATAGCCATTTCGGATCATGCCCCGCACTGGGTGGACCTTGGGCTGGGGGAGGAGAGGGACCAGCGCCCGCTCTGGCGCTTGGAGGTAGGGCTGCTGGCAGACGAGGAGATGGGCGGGAGGGTTCGGGGGTATATCAAGAGGTACCTTGAGGCCAAGAATAACAGGGAGGTCCGAGTGGGGACGGTCTTGGAGGCATTGAAGGCGGTGATTAGAGGGGAGTTGATTTCCATCCGAACCCATAGGGAGAGGAGAGAGCAGAGAGAGAGGGAGAGATTGGTGGGGGAGATGGTGAGGGTGGACAGGAGATATGCGGAGGCTCCGGAGGAGGGATTGCTGGGGGAGCGGCGTAGCCTTCAGGCCAGGTTCGATCTACTGACCACCAGAAAGGCGGAAGCTCAGTGGAGGAAAGCACAGGGAGCGATGTATGAATACGGGGAGAAGGCGAGTAGGATGCTGGCACAGCAGCTCCGAAAGCGGGACGCGGCCAGGGAGATTGGGGGAGTGAAGGATAGAGATGGGAAGGTGGTGCGGAGGGGGGTAGACGTCAATGGGGTCTTTAGGGACTTTTATGGGGAACTGTACCGGTCTGAACCCCCGGTGGAATGGGGGGGGGGGGGGGGGGGGGGGGAATGGGGCGCTTCTTGGACAAGCTGTGATTTCCGAAGGTGGAGGCGGGGCAGGTGAAGGGACCTGGGGTGCCAATTGAGCTGGAGGAGCTGGTTAAAGGGATAGGGAGCATGCAGTCGGGGAAGGCGCCGGGGCCGGATGGGTTTCCGGTTGAATTTTATAAAATGTACACGGACCTGTTGGGCCCCCTGTTGGTTCGGACCTTTAACGAGGCAAGGGAGGGGGGGGGCTCAGCGGCGTGCAGAGGTCTGGTGATGCCCGGGGCAAATCTTGATTATATGCCCCCAAAGACTCAAGTATAAGGCCTAATATACTGAGAAATATTATGAGAAAGGAAAACATTTTGAATATATAAACACAGATGAAACATGAAATAAACGCTTTAAACATAGAACAGTACAGCACAGAACAGGCCCTTCGGCCCTCAATGTTGTGCTGAGCCATGATCACCCTACTCAAACCCACGTATCCACCCTATACCCGTAACCCAACAACCCCCCCCCCTTAACCTTACTTTTATTAGGACACTACGGGCAATTTAGCATGGCCAATCCACCTAACCCGCACATCTTTGGACTGTGGGAGGAAACCGGAGCACCCGGAGGAAACCCACGCACACAGGGGGAGGACGTGCAGACTCCACACAGACAGTGACCCAGCCGGAAATCGAACCTGGGACCCTGGAGCTGTGAAGCATTTATGCTAACCACCATGCTACCCTGATTTATTCGATTTTAATATTAATCAATCAAATTTATTAAGTTCTTTTCCCCAAATGATACCTCCTGTCACAAAACACCTGAACTACTTCATTTTTTACATCAGCTGTGAGAAATTCTTTTTCAATGCTTATTAAAGCCAGGTTGGTCAGTCGCTCCTGTGACATAGAAGACCTCAGATATGTTTTTATTAATTTCAGTTTTGAAAATGACCTTTCACAGCTTGCGACTGAAAATGCAATTGTAAGCAGTAATCTGTATGAAACACACAGCGTCGGAAAGACATCCCTCCCATACTGCAGTAAAGACTCCAGAGCATCTTTAGGATCAGGGGGAACTCTAGTCCCTCCAGCTCGAAGGAGCATCACAAAATCAATAATTTCGTCATATAACTGAATTGCAACCACATCATTGTCATAATAATTTGCAAAGTCTGAACATTCCTTTTTAAATTTCTCTCTTTCTTGTTCATCTCCACTGATAATTTTGTGCAATTTATATCATAGACTTGCAAATTAGTGGTATCTGTATTCAAATATTAGCATGTTAAGGAATAAATGTCTCCTATTCCGAGATTAAATGCCATAGCAGCCCTCTGATCATCCAGGCTTCACTCTTACTACATCCCACGTAAATATTTCATTAAATATCACCAAAAAACCTATAAAAAACGTAGTTGCACCCGTTCTAGAGCTATTCACTGACCTCTTTATCTTTGCCATCTCTAAGGTATAGGACGGCTGCCTGAGGTTAAATTGCGCTGTAAGTTAGTCAATTTCCCCTTAGCGCTGGAATTCTAGGGATATTGTTCTCTTCTTCAGTCATTTTGCTTTGCAACACGGTAGCATAGTGGTTAGCATCAATGCTTCACAGCTCCAGGGTCCCAGGTTTGGTTCCCAGCTGGGTCACTGTCTGTGCGGAGTCTGCACGTCCTCCTCGTGTGTGCGTGGGTTTCCTCCGGGTGCTCCGGTTTCCTCCCACAGTCCAAAGATGTGCGGGTTAGGTGGATTGGCCATACTAAATTGCCCGTAGTGTCCTAAAAAGTAAGGTTAAGGGGGAGTTGTTGGGTTACGGGTATAGGGTGGATACGTGAGTTTGAGTAGGGTGATCATTGCTCGGCACAACATCGAGGGCCGAAGGGCCTGCTCTGTGCTGTACTGTTCTAAATCTAAATCAATGGGTGAGATGTTATGTCTCAAAAGTTGCGCCTCCCTCCTCTGCAACCCCCATGGAGAAGGATATGAGCAGAACGTCATGGAAATACTGTTATGACCCTTGTGGAAACAACTACAAACAACCCAACTAAGACCAATATACAAGACTTCACTTTTATATTAGCAATCACACCAAAATCAACGTAAATTAAACATGAATTAACAGGAAAATTGCAATAATATGACCGATAAATTTCACATAGCAGATACAAAGACATATCTCACACATTTCGGTCAGCTCATTCAGCACGTATCGCTTTCATTTCAGCCACAATATCCTTCAAAACGTTGAACTTCTTCAAATCAAATTCCATCTTCATTTCTCTAAAGCTTTAGCACCAAGTCTCATCAAACTACTTCACCCAATTTCCACAAATATAATTTTCACAGTCAACACATTTCCAGATCCCTTCTTCTTCACAAAACCCTGGTCATGTGGGGCCTGTTTGTGCACTATGCCAGTGCATAAAGGGTCCCCAAATCCAGATATAAAAGCTCTGTTCAAGATCCGAGCTCCAGCAGCTTGCAGTCAAGTCTCTGAGAATCTCCCCTGCACCCTGCTGACCCTGGGCTTTAAGTATAAAGGGTAAGAGGGCAAAAGTTAAGAGGCCATGATGAATTTTTATAAAATACTGGTTCTGTCCCAAATGGGTGCCCCTGGCCCAAATGTCAAATTCTGGGCACGACAGTTTAAAAGTTGACAGCTACAGAGAGGGTGCAGAGAAGAGTTTTAAAATAGATCAAATAAATAAAATAAATAAATGAATAAATAAAACTCACCCATGGTGGCAATGCCGTCCATTCTGGAAAATTCGCGCCCTTTCTGCTCCCTCTCCAGCCTCTGCAGTGCGCAGGCGCGCTCGGGCCGACCGCGGTGCGCAGGCGCGCTAGGGCCGACCGCGGACCGCGGTGCGCAGGCGCGCTAGGGCCGACCGCGGTGCGCAGGCGCGCTCGGGCCGACCGCGGCGACCGCGGTGCGCAGATGCGCTCGGGCCGACCGCGGTGCGCAGGCGCGCTCGGGCCGACCGCGGTGCGCAGGCGCGCTCGGGCCGACCGCGGTGCGCAGGCGCGCTCGGGCCGACCGCGGTGCGCAGGCGCGCTCGGGCCGACCGCGGTGCTGCCCCCATCCAGTCGCTGCCCGGGGCCAGCGCCCCGTCGGCCCCCCCCTCTGCACGCCGCTGGGGGGGCTTTGCCCCCAACTAGGTCACGGGCGCTGATTTCCTTGATCCTTAAGCGGGACAAGGACCCCCTGCAGTGTGGGTCATATAGGCCGATCCCGCTGCTAAATGTAGACGCCAAGCTGTTGGCAAAGATCTTAGCTACAAGGATAGAGGATTGTGTGCCGGGGGTCATTCACGAGGACCAGACGGGGTTTGTGAAGGGAAGGCAGTTGAATACCAACATACGAAGGCTTCTGAATGTCATTATGATGCCAGCTGTGGAAGGGGAGGCGGAGATAGCGGTGGCATTAGACGCGGAGAAGGCCTTTGATAGAGTTGAGTGGGGGTATCTGTGGGAGGTGTTGGAAAGGTTTGGGTTTAGGGAGAGGTTTGTCCGTTGGGTGAGGCTGCTTTATGAGGCCCCAATGGCGAGTGTAGCCATGAATAGGAGGAGGTCGGAGTACTTTCGGCTGCACCGGGGGACGAGACAGGGGTGTCCCCTGTCCCCCTTGCTCTTTGTGTTGGCAATTGAGCCCCTGGCCATGGCGTTGAGGGAGTCAGGGAACTGGAGGGGTCTGGTGCAGGGTGGGGAGGAGCATCGGGTGTCGCTTTCTGCGGACGACCTGTTGCTGTATGTGGCGGACCTGGTGGGGGGAATGCCGGAGGTGATGAGGATTCTCCGTGAATTTGGGGGCTTTTCGGGGTATAAGCTCAACCTGGGTAAGAGCGAGCTATTCGTTGTGCACCCGGGAGATCAGGAGGAGGGGATTGGTAGGCTCCCGCTGAAGCAGGCAGGGAGGAGCTTTAGGTACCTGGGAGTCCAGGTGGCTAGGAGCTGGGGGGCCCTGCACGAGCTTAACCCCACAAGGTTGGTGGAGCAAATGGAGGAGGAGTTTAAAAGGTGGGATATGTTACCGCTGTCGCTGGCGGGTAGGGTGCAGTCCGTCAAGATGACGGTGCTCCCGAGGTTCCTGTTCCTGTTCCAGTGCCTTCCCATCCTTATCCCGAAGGCCTTTTTTAGGAGAGTTAACAGGAGTATTACGGGATTTGTATGGGCGCATGGGACTCCGAGGGTGAGAAGGGTGTTTTTGGAGCGGGGCAGGGATAGGGGGGGGCTAGCGCTGCCCAACCTCTGTGGGTAGTATTGGGCTGCCAACGCAGCGATGGTGCGTAAGTGGGTAATGGACGGGGACGGGGCAGCATGGAAGAGGATGGAGATGGCGTCCTGTGTGGACACGAGGCTGGAGGCGCTGGTAACGGCGCCATTGCCGCTCCCTCCAACGAGGTATACCATGAGCCCGGTGGTGGCGGCTACCCTCAAAATTTGGGGGCAATGGAGACGATATGGGGGAGAAGTGGGGGGCCCGATGGAGTCCCCGATACTGGGGAACCAGCGGTTTGTTCCAGGGAGTATCGATGGCGGGTTTCTGGGCTGGCACAGGGTAGGTATTAGGAGGTTGAGGGACCTGTTTGTAGATGGGATGTTCGCGAGCCTGGGTGAGTTAGAGGGGAAGTTTGAGCTCCCCCCGGGGAATATGTTTAGGTACATGCAGGTTAGGGCGTTTGCCAGGCAGCAGGTTGAGGGGTTCCCTCTGTTGCCCCCACGTGGGGTACGGGACACGGTGCTCTCGGGGGTATGGGTTGGAGGAGGGAGGATTTCGGACGTATACCGCGTAATGCAGGAGGTAGACGAGGCCTCGGTGGAGGAGCTGAAGGGTAAATGGGAAGGGGAGCTGGGTGAGGAGATTGAGGAGGGGACGTGGGCGGATGCCCTGGAAAGGGTGAATTCCTCCTCTTCTTGTGCGAGGCTTAGCCTCATACAGTTCAAGATGCTACATAGGGCTCATATGACCGGGACGAGGATGAGCAGGTTCTTCGGGGGCGAAGACAGGTGTGCTAGGTGCTCGGGGAGCCCAGCGAACCATGCCCAGATGTTCTGGGCATGCCCAGCGTTGGGGGACTTTTGGAAGGGGGTAGCAAGCACGGTGTCGAGGGTGGTAGGATCCAGGGTTGAACCAGGCTGGGGACTCGCGATATTTTGGGTAGCAGCGGAGCCGGGAGTGCAGGAGGCGAAAGAGGCCGGTGTTCTGTCCTTTGCGTCCCGAGTAGCCCGGCGTAGGATTTTGCTTCAGTGGAAGGATGCGAGGCCCCCAAGCGTGGAGGCCTGGATCAATGACATGCGGGGTTCATTAAGTTGGAGAGGGTGAAATTCACCCTGAGAGGGTCAGTGTAAGGGTTCTTTAGGCGGTGGCAGCCTTTCCTGGACTTCCTGGTGGAACGGTAGGGAAATAGGCCGGCAGCAGCAGCAACCCGGGTTGGGGGGGGTTTGGTTCGGTGGGAGTGAGAATTGTGTACATGGGTTTATTGGATGTGGAGGGTGTTATCTCTTTCCTTTTTGTTGTTTGCTTTTTGTTTTTGTTTTTGTAGTTGCCGGGGGCCCGGGGGGGGGGGGGGGGGGGGGGGGGGGTGTTGGTTGATGTTCTTTGGTTTTTACTATGGTTGTTTTGTTAATATTGTTTTGTTCTTTATATTTTGTGAAAATCTTAATAAAAATTATTTTTAAAAAAAAGAGTGGCTATTAAGATGACAACCACCTGAAACTGACTGGGGTAAAATAACATCCTGTGTTCAAAACCATTTGGAGGATCTCACAGACTATGAGGAAAGGTTTTGAACAGTTTGGAAGGAGCATTCTGGAATGGAACTCCAGGAAGGAGAGAGGATTTGGGATACAAGTAACCTAGGACCATTCAAAACCACTTTTGTCGCTGGTTTGAGACCTGAAGGGCGCAATTCTCCACACTCACGACGGTGCGGAGAATAGCGGGGGTCGTAAATTTTTACGGCCACGCTAGTCCGACGCCCTCCCGCTATTCTCCCCCCCCCCCCACGCCCGACTCCCGACACGAATCGCTGCCGCCGTTTTTTTATGGCGAGCAGCGATTCTCAGCTGGCCGATGGGCCGAATTCCAAGCCCTTTACGGCCGTTTTTACGAACGGCAAACACACCTGGTCTGGCCGTTCGTAAAAACGGCCGTAAAGTCCCGATCTTGGCAACCATGGCACCGATTGGCACGGCAGTACCACGGCCGTGCCAAGGGTGCCATGGGCCCGCGATTGGTGGGCACCGATCACGGGCAGCGGGTCCGATTCCCGCGCACTCTTTGTCCTTCCGCCGCCCCGCTGTATCAATTTGCGGGACGGCTGAGGGGCATCCCGGCCCGCGCATGCGCGGGTTTCGCGCAAATGCGCGATGACGTCATCCGCGCATGCGCGGGTTGGAGTCTTCCAATCCGCGCATGCGCGGCTGACGTCATGCGACGCGTCAGCCGTCGCAAACTCTGGCAAGCGGGCTTAACGAAATTCGTTAAGCCCGCGATGCCGGAGTTCACGGCCGCGGCATACTAGCCCCGACCGGGGACCAGAATCGGTTCCCGGTCGGGGAGGGGGAGGCTGGCGTCAAACCCACCCAGTTTTGACGCCAGCCTTACGATTTCTCCCTGTCTGGGAGAATCGCGCCCAAAGTGTCTAATACCCTAAACATTTGTCCTGAATGGGAGCAAGTGGGTACTACTTTCAGGACCTTCAGAGAACGATGCATTCAACTGGACTGTGGTTTGGAAGTTAAAGTCCGAGCTCTCCATCCTAGCCCTCAGCCCCAGTCCAAAGCAGCAGCCCCTGCAAGTAACGCAAAAACCCCAGCAGAAATTACTATTCCTTCTCCTCCTCTGGTAACACCAACCCCAGACCCTGTTCTTGCTCTGCTAAAGGATTCCAGGAAAACAGGAAAATGTCATTTTTGTGGTAAAGATGGTCATTGGGCAAAATCATGCCGTTCCAGAATACAGGTGGACAAAGGACATGATTACAATCATGACTCATACTACCGAGACTTGCCCCCTGACTCATACGACTGAGACCCGCCCCGTGACTCACACTACAGAGATTCGCCCCAAAACACGTCTCACCAAGATTCGTACAGAGACCAACATAAGCGGGGCGCCCACTTACACCACGTAGAGACAAACCTGATGACGATGACACTTTTGTCGACTGGATCACCAGATTAGCCCCACGACACAAGAGGGCATTGTTCGACGCAGCAAATAACTAACTGATCCCACTCTCAGTGAGTCTATTCACGTAGCGTTACACGCTTTACTTGAGAACAGAAAGGATCGACTGTATATATCATTGAGAGTGGGAGGACAACAAATAGAATTTCTTTTTGAACTGGAGCTGAATTAACCTTTCTTCCCCAAAAATTGGCTCACTTGTTTCTCTCAAAAAGACAAGTGATTGAAGCTTATGCAACAGAAGGTGATCCATTAACCCTTCAAGAAACGGAGCCCATGTTGCTTCAATTCGGCCCACATAAACTAACGGCCTCCATCTGGATAGACCCAGTAACCCAGGTCCTTCTGGGCATGGCTTTACGAGCCCAATTAAATTCTTCTCTTAATTTTGAGAATGGAAAAGTAACATGGTCCATCAGACATCTCAAAAAGAGCCAACTGGAGCATCACCCAATTTGGGCAAAGGGCAAAAATGACTGGCCTATTAAACATGGAACCAACATCAGCAGTTTTGGAAGCACCTAATCTTTACTTCCACTGTGCAAGCCCTGTAAATCCATCATAGAACATAGAACATAGAACATAGAACAGTACAGCACAGAACAGGCCCTTCGGCCCTCGATGTTGTGCCGAGCAATGATCACCCCACTCAAACCCACGTATCCCCCTTAACCTTACATTTTAGGACACTACGGGCAATTTAGCATGGCCAATCCAACTAACCCGCACATCTTTGGACTGTGGGAGGAAACCGGAGAACCCGGAGGAAACCCACGCACACACGGGGAGGACGTGCAGACTCCGCACAGACAGTGACCCAGCCGGGAATCGAACCTGGGACCCTGGAGCTGTGAAGCATTTATGCTAACCACCATGCTACCGTGCTGCCCAATCATCTTTTCTCCCACTTCCCGAGGAGCAAAAGGGGATGAAGAAGAAGAACATGACTGTGTGGAAGTAACACAGGCTGCTCCAGCCAAGAGGGGTATGGCCACCCATACAGCCAAAGTCCTATGCAAAGACTATATTCCCAGATGGGGATTATCAGCTACATTGCCTCAGACAATGGAACCCACTTTACAGGTGCTGTTTTCCAGGATGTGCGCAGGTTACTGAATATCGATGGGAATCGACACTGCCCTTATCATCCAGAATCATCAGGACAAGTGGAGCACATGAACCGGACTTTAAAAGAACGATTGTCCAAATACAACCAAGAAGGTAGGGATTGGATTCAAACCTTGCCACTGGTTTTGTGCCATATCAGAGCAACCCCAAACAGAATCACAGGCCTAAGCCCATTTGAGGTCATCACTGGTGGATCCATGTCCCTGCCAGGAACTATTGACTTAAGAAAGGCAGACTGTCATCTGATGAGTGATGCTTTACTCAGTTATTGTCAAAACTCAACAAATGCTGTCAGTTCTGCTTTCCAACAAGTGTTGGAAACTACAGCGCGAGCCATTAGGGGCCAAGTGGTGCTTCTTACAACCCAATCGGCCGTGAAACTCCAAGGAAAGAAAACCTGGATTCACGCGTCAGATGTAAAGCGTGCGTACCAAAATCAGGATCTGTAAAAATGTTTGCCATAATATTGATTATCAGCTCCATGTTTGGCCCAGCAGGCCTTACCCAGGAGTTCAATGTTAACATGTTCCTTTACATGTCCTATACCTATTCCAGAGACTTTAATGGCTCTAAGTGCTGGGTGTGTTCTTCTATCCCTACCAATTCCCAACCAGGTATTCCTGTCCCTGTCCCTTTCACTTTATCCCAAATGGCGGAACGGTACATTTTCCAAAATCACGACCGTACCCTTCCAGAATGTGGTGATACCAGAATTTTAAAAATGATAAACGATGAGGTTAAGAGATGGCAATCTGCAGGCCACCCATTAAACACTTTCAAGGGATGGTACTAACATATCTATAAGCGAAGGCTGACACCACCCCAAGTAACCCTCCCAACTGGTCACAATCGTACTGGGACTATATGCTTAATTAACTATAATTATAGCAGAATGAATGCGGGATACAGTAAATGTAAATATTAATTGGGTGTGAGTGCCAGTAAAAGGTGCACTCATGACGCAAAAAAATGGTAATGGTCTATGGACATGAAGGGGATCCCATCAGCTTTAAAGAGCTACCTAATTACACCGATGGGACAACTTTTACAGAACGTTGGTACCCACAAGTGGTTGCTCAATATTCTACCTGTAATGGTACCTATTACATCTGAGGTAATACTGCCTACCCTTGGCTCCCAATGGGATGGAGAGGAGCGTGCTATTTAGGATTCATTGACCCCTTCATCCGCCATTCCCCTTCCCTTTCCCTGGCTGACATTGTGAACGCAAACTCAAAATATGGACATCTCATCCCACAGTTTGACAGATATCCACCTACCAATATCATCAAAAGGTTGAAACATACGATCACAGGGGCTGAGAAATTCTTCTCTGCTCTCATCCCTGCCTATGGCGTCACCGTATTGACCAGAGAACACATTAAATTGGCCGTAGCCTTAGAGAAAATAGCCAATGACACTGCCCGAGCCCTAAGTAGCCATTTGAACTGTGGCTTTACAGAATCGATGGCACTGACTATTTGCTAGCCAAAAAAATGGTACCTGTGCCGTGATTGGTGCAGTGTTGCACCTACATCCCAGATAATTCAGAAGAAATCAAAAGCTTGGCAACACATATTCAAGAAGAAGTTAAGAAACTTTACCAACCCTCTGACAACACTCTTTGGGGATAGCTCTCTGGATGGTTGGGAGGCACAGGAATTTCCATCATTCAGGGACTTCTCTTATTTTGCATATTTGGACTTGACATTTACGTAGTGATCTCACTGATTAGATGCGTTGGCCAAAGTACGGCTACCCATAATGCCCCACCAATCAAACTGGTTCATAGTAGTCCAACTGCACCACCAGCCCATGACATTGAACAAGGCTCATTCTATTGAACTGTTATTTACTACATTATTATTGCATTATTAACCAATTATTACTGAATCATATAATCAACTTCAATTATTACTGAATTGTTATTCTACTATATAATCACTTTTTTGAATAAAATAATTCCAGAATATTTGTAACACTTGCAAAGCTTTGCCCGCGCCATTGTTGAAGGCTGTTCTCAACCATTAAAGACAATGTGAATGAGTTCCTTCCTGCGCTTACTTCTATCCTGTCGCATTTCTTCCTTAATTTCTATTCATTATTTTGATTCATCTTATTAATCTTTAGAAGAATCAAAGGAGGGACTGATAGAAATCAGATTTTGTGGTTAGCTATAGATGAGATAGATAAAGGTTTAATTGAGAAATCATTAAGTGTAATTGACTAAATCATATTAACCATGAGAGTGAGGAAAGCCAACTAGCTGGGAACTAATCAGATAAGCTCGAGACTGGCCAGAGACCAAGGCCAATGACACAAGACTCCATTGTATGCAGCTGTCTTCCCAAGCCTGGGCAGTTGCGTTTCCATGGTAAAAGTCAGTCAGGGTTATAATGGCTTTTCGAAAACTGTGTTAATCTAATTAATATTAGAGGCATAATTGGCAAGCCTGGGTATGGAAAATTACACCAAAACATTTATCTCTTGAATTGACAGACAGTTTGGTCGAATTGAGTGAATTATAAATTAGTTAAAGCCAACCACAGCTGTAAAGAAGGCAAAGCTTTCAGATCATCTTAAAAATCACTTGTCGGGATGGAAAATTCCATTCCGGAATCAATTTCTCACTGTCTGAAACCTATGTCTTGCTGCTGCCTTTGCTATCACCATTTTTCTTTTGTTTTAAATCAATCCATAATGTTGTACTGTGTATTATGATTTGAAGAGTTACCACGAGGTGTATGTTAAACTCAACCATTGTATTCGCTAAAGACAATCAATCTGACCTAAGTTTGTATTGTAACCAAAAATTTACCAGTGGACACTAAAGCTGACAATAAAGTTCAACATAGATTTGCCAAGAAGCACAGCCTGAATTTCTGTTATTAGGGAACTAAGAAGCGAAAATGCATATCCAGGGTTCCGAATAGACGCAGAGATCCATCAGCCACCTTCTCAGAAACACTACCCTCGCCCTCACCAATAAACTATTTTCTTTGTCCAAGGGATCGCCTATCTTAGGGTTTTTCAAAGTGTGGGTCGGGACCCGTAGGTGTATCACGGGCAGGTGTCTGGTGGATCACAAAATGATCAGTCGCGCCATCGATCGACAAGTGCCTAATGGCTGTTATTGGCTTTTGCATTGAAAATGGTGGCTGTTGCCACCGTTTAAATGAAAAGAAATGAGGCTGTGCAGTCTTCTGGCCAGAAGCTACAGCAGAGAGGTCAAATGCTCTGCACATACACTGGACATCAACCGCCCTCCATGTACGTGCTTTTGGAGCCAAACCACAGAGCAGAAATGCTTCCTTGTTCCAGACCGTGAAGATGATCGTTTTCTTAAAAGTAAGAGATGGGCAGAAACTCAAATCAGGAATGTACTGGCAAGGATCTCACAACAGAATCCGTGGCAGAGAGCTGCGCGTGAGAGTCCATGGCTGGACAAAGCAGTGCTAGTGTTAGCTCTGTACAGACCTCTTGGGCTTCTGGTTAACACCCTACAAAGAAGAAACTTAACTCAGGAACAAAGAGGTATAAAGATGATTTCTTAAGGTATGATTTTGTCAATTGTGCTTATGCAAATAAGGAGGCAAAACCCATGTGTGTTATATGCAGGGAAGTACTGGCAAATGAGAGGGGAAGTTTTAAATTTTGAAAGAAATGAAAAAAAAAGAACATCGCTTATTGTCACGAGTAGGCTTCAATGAAGTTACTGTGAAAAGCCCCTAGTCGCCACATTCCGGCGCCTGTTCGGGAAGGCTGTTAGGGGAATTGAACCGTGCTGCTGGCCTGCCTTAGTCTGCTTTCATAGCCAGTGATTTAGCCCAGTGTGCTAAACAGCCCCTGTTTGCCCCTGTTATGGGTGAAAAATTCCTTTTGAGATTGAGACCCCAGAGTCAGTTATCAACTGACTATGAATCTACTGCTGTACCTGACCTGTGACCCAATTTAAAATCAGACCAAAATCCCTCGAGGCTGTCAACATTCTGGAGTAGCATCTCCCAGGGGCAACCAGTGCTGAGTATTGCTCTTGCCCTCATGACAACCTACATGTACGAGGTTGCATTTTTCATTTGCATAAAGATGAAGACAGCACAAACGGACTAGCTGAAGCCTGTACCTGATATGAGATTGTGAGAACCAAGCAGGCTCCCCTTTTGCATTAAAGGTAATTAAAGGTGCATTAAAGGATGGGAGTCCTGATGACAGGCAAGTAATTACCTGATCATAGAATTTACAGTGCAGAAGGAGGCTATTCAGCCCATCGTGTCTGAACCGGCCCTTGGAAAGAGCACCCTACCCAAGCCCATGCCTCCATGCTATCCCTGTAACCCAGAAACCCCACCTAACCTTTTTGGACGCTAAGGGCAAATTAACATGGCCAATCCACTTAGCCTGTAATTCTTTGGACTGTGGGAGGAAACCGGAGCACCCGGAGGAAACCCAGGCAGACATGGGGAGAACGTGCAGACTCCACACATACAGTGACCCAAGCCGGGAATCGAACCTGGGACTCTGGAGCTGTGAAGCACCTGTGCTAACCACCGTGCTACCATGTTGATATACATAAGATTGGGTCAATGCTTCCAGAAATGACCGAGGTGGAGTTGCCCCTTACTTCCGGCCAGTACGCCCTTGCCACAAACTTTAAAAGAATTTAAAAATGTGGACAGTAGTATGCAATTAGAAACCCAATTACATCTCATTCAACAAACACTGGATTTTTACAGTGAGGTTTTTCTTTATTCATGGGTGTGAGTGGCTCTGGAAATACCTGCTTTTGATGCTCATCACTAATTGCCCCTGAGAAGGCGAGCTGCCTCCCTACAATCCACCTGTGCAGATATACCCACAGTCTGCTGGATAGAGAATTCCAGGATTTTGATCCCACAACAGCAAAGGAACAGTGATATAGTTCCATGTCAGGATGTTGTGTGGCTTGGAGGGAAAACTGCAGGTGGTGGTGTTTTCTTGTGTGTGATGCACATGCCCTTCCCAGTGTCAGAGGTTGCTGCTTTAGAAGGTGCTGTCAAAGGGGCTTTTATGAGTTGCTGTATTGTATCCTGTAAATGGTGCACAATGCTGCCACTGTGTCAGTGGTGGAGGGGGTGAATGTTTTTGTGGCATATTCAATTGCCGTTCCAGTGAACTGCTTAGCCTTGGGTAGTGCTGAACAGCTTGAATTTTGTTGGAGCTTCACTCATTCAGGCAAGGGGAGAGTATTCCATCACAATCCTGACTTGTGCCTTGTAGATAGTGGACAGACTATGGGGGAGTCATGAAGTGAGCTACTCGCCATATAATTCCCTTCTTTTGTAGACAGATGGCTAGTCCAGTTCAGTTTCTGGTTAATGTTGACCCCTAAGATGTTCATGGTGGAGGATTCAGCAATGGTAATGCCATTGAATGTCAAGGGGAGATGGTTAGATTCTCTGTTGGGCGAGATGGTCATTGCCTGGCACATACCTGACGCAAATTGGCCATGCTAAATTGTCACTTAATTGGAAATAAAAAAGAAAAATACAAAAAAAAGAAAAATGCAGCTCGATCTCACTAGCCTTCTCCTCAAGGAGTCAACCAGAGGCCCTCGAGTACCCATTGAGAGGAGGGTCAGCAGCTGGACACTCTGCGGCCATCCACCCAGGTGACAACAGGAGTGTCCAATTGATCCCAATCTCCTCTTCCTGTGACCCCATCATCTCCAGTTCCAGAGGCCAAGGAGGTTCACCTGTCCCACAGCTGAACACCCAAAGCAGGCCAGGGCCCTCCAGGTCTTGGGCCACCAGTGGATCATCACAGACAACAGGACGTAATAGTCAGGAGGCTGCCTCGTCCTCTGCTGCAGATGTCCGAGGAGCACCAAGATAGAGTAGGCTTAGGAAAGCTAGGATTTATTAGAATAATGGTGGCATGGGTGTTCACAAAATGTATATAATGTACACAAATATAAATGGAATCGCACCCATTTCACATATCCTCTTGTGTTTGTCTCCTTTTTATGATATGTTACCCAAGTATCTTCCTTTAAGGTGAAATTGACAGAAGATGATGGGATGTCTGTAGCCAAGAGCTTGTCAACTGCTCGAGTCCTTGTACACCTTGGAAACGTGTAGAATAAATATAGAATTCCAGTAGAATACAAGTAGTTTTTTTAAGATAAATAATGCAATTGCTTCTGTTCTTAATTCATCTATTTACAATATAAAGCAAATTCAGAGATTACTGGCAAATTGAAAGAATGGCATATGGAAAATATTTATATATTGTCAATTGCTTAAAAGTTGCCAATTGATTTATGATTCTGACTGTGGACCACTGACACGTTAAACAAAGTATGTTTATTTTCTATTACGTTGTTGATGTGCTTTGGTCTGTTAAGAATTGGGAATTTTAGCAAATGGTTAGTTACATCTCTTAACATTTAAACCGTTGCAAATTTGGCAACAACATCAAGAAAAAAGGATGTATGCCACGACAGACTGATTGTCTTCTTAACTTTAGCTTCATCATAATTCTTCAGGTGGCTCAAAGTGCTGCTTCCACTGCTATTAAAGTGTACTTCAAGGTTAATTAGATTTCTCATTGCTAATGTTCATTAAATGCATTTAAATAGGCTACTCAATTTTCAAGCAACGTGAGACTGCACATAAACTAGGGGATGCTTTAGCTAAACGATTATATCAATACATTTTTAAATCACAATCAGATCACCTTCAATAGAAAAAAGTATGTTGGTATTTTTAACGTGGATCATTTATTAATAGAATAACTCAATGCCAATCAGATTTTTCTTTACCACCTAACCCTCCTGTGAAAGGTTAATGGCAACCATGACAGGATAATTACCACACAGCAATCCCCTTGCTGTGTTTCCTGAATTATTCAGACCATTAATGACAGCTCTGAACTCAACATGTAGTCAACATGGGTATGGAACACTTAAATATTCAGAAACTACAGTGGGACTCCAATTAATTGGATTGCCCCATCCAATAATGGCCTTAATTGCTGTTGTGCTTTCTGATGAACAGCTTGTTACAATTCAAGCTTTCCTCCAATTCTCTTTGTTCACACTCACCATGCTTTGTAATTTAATATATATGCGCAGGTCCTTTCTAATCTGAAATTTACAACAATAACTTACACTAATAAAATAAGTTGAGAAGAGGGCATAAGGAGGCTACAAAGGGGTAGAGATAGCTTAAGTGAGTGGGCAAAGATCTGGTAAATTGAGTATACCATGGGAAAATGTCAAGTTGTTCATTTTTGCAGGAAGAATAAAACAAGAAGCATATTACCTAAATCCCGAGAGACTGCAGAGCACTGAGATGCAGAAGGTTCCGATCTGGGTGTCCGTGTGCATGAATCACAAAAGGCTAGAACGCAGGTACAGCAAGTAATTAGGAAAGCTAATAGAATTTTATCACTTATTGCGAGTGGAACTGAATACAAGCATAGAGAGTTTATGCTTCAGTTATACAGGGCATTGGTGGGACCGCATCTGGAGTAATTTATACATTATTGGGCTCCTTTTTTAAGGAAGAATGTAAATGCAGAGACGGTTCGCTAGACTAATAGCTGGAATGGAAGGATTGTGTTATGAGGAAAGATCCAACAGGTTAGGCTTGTTTCTGCTGGACTTTGGAAGAGTAAGTGCGATTTGATTGAAACATAAGATCCTGAGAGATCTTGACGGGGTGAAGGTGGATCCCCCACTACCCGAGTCCACGCCCTAGCATCCAACAGACCTAGGTTCGTGTACTATGTTCCCATAGGTTCCAGGCAGGTCACGTGACAGCGAAGGATTGGCCCTTATTGGGGCCTTACCATCACACTTCTCCCTCTTAAGTTCCCTTACAATTACGCAAAAAGAACTTTAAAAAAAATATTTTTATTGAGGCATTTATACATATACATCAAACACAACCATAAAAAGAAGCAAGCAAACAGGAATGCAAATAACCAAAGAAAATAAATATCTAACACCCCACCGTCTCTCCTCCCACTCTCCACCTCCCCTCCTTCCAGCTTCGAACAGGCTCAAAACATGTAGACATGGTTTGCCTGCCCACCCGCACACCACTCACACCTATCCTCCACCCCTTCAAAAAAACTACTCATCCTGGCCACAGTCCTATGTGCCATGTGGACCACCTTAAACTGGATAAGGCTTGCACATGAAGAGGATACATTCACCCTCCTCAGAGCCTCCTCCCATAACCCAGCATCCAACTCCCTTCCCAGTTCTTCCTCCCACTTACGCTTCACTACCCCTATCGGGGCTCCCTCCCAATCCATTAGCTCTTTATAGATTTCCGACACTCTGCCCTCACCCACCCCTGTTTTTGACACCACCTTGTCCTGTAGCCCCTGTAGCGGCAGGTGGGGAAAGGTCAGTACCTGCTTCTTAACAAAATCCCTCACCTGCAAATACCGGAACCCATTCCCACTGGGCAGCTCAAATTCCTCCACCAACCTCTCCAAGCTCGAAATGCTGCCGCCAATGAACAGTTCCCCAGACCGCTCAATCCCCACCCATCCCAACCCCTGAAACACCCCTCCCCCCCCAGCTACCCCTAGAGCAAACCTATGATTCCCGCAGATCGGGGCCCAAACCATGGCCCCCTCCAGCCTCAGGTGCTGCCACCACTGTCCACACACCTTCAAGGCCATCAACACTACTGGTCTTGTGGTGTACCTGGGCAGCGCGAACGACAGAGCCGCCGTCAACAGTGCCCCAAAGCTCAAGTCCTCACAAGAGGCTGCCTCCATCCGCTCCTCTACCGACCCCTCCCCTGTTACCCACTTCCTGACCATGGCTATATTCATCGCCCAGTAATAATTCATCGTTTGGAAGCGCCAACCTGCCCTGTCCTCATCCCCGCACCACAGCACCATCTTGATCCGCAATGCTTTACCCTCCCAAACCCCAAAATCAGTGCATTCACCCACCTAAGAAAAGCCTCAGGGATAAAGATCGGCAGATTCTGGAACACTAATAAGAACCTAGGGAAAACCGGCACCTTCACCGACTGCACCTGTTCCAACGATAGTGGGAGTACATCCCACCTCCTAACATTTCCCTTAATTTGCTCCATCAACCGAGCCAAATTCAGCTTGTGCAGCTGGTCCCACCCCCATGCCACCTCAATGCCAAAATACCTGAAGCTTGCCCCCACGACTATAAACGGCAACTCCCCGACCTCCTCTCCTGCCCCCTCACTTGGATCAGGAAAATCTCACTCTTCCCCATATTCAATTTGTACCCCGAGAACCGGCCGACTTCCAAAATATGCCCATAACGCCCCCAAAACCTTCCAAAAGGTTCCAAAAGGTTTGATACATAGAGCAATAGATTATCCGCTTACAGCGAGACCCTATGTTCCACCCCCACCCCTGCCAATCGCTTGACACGCTAAGCGCCATCACTAGTGGCTCTATCACCAAGGCAATGAGCAATGGGGAGAGTGGACATCCCCCGGTACAACCTGAAATATTCTGAATTCACCCGGTTCGTCCGGGTCGATAGGCACATGAACAGACGGGGTAAAGAAGGATACAGGCGATTGGTCGAGATAGGACATGTGATTGGTGCAGGCTTGGAGGACCAAAGGGCCTGTTCCTGTACTGTATTATTGTTTGTTCTTTGTCTGCCATGTGAAAGGCCATTGCGAGAATCTTCCTCAACCTAAGGGCCCTTTCTGGCCCAGCCTCAATTTTTAGGTGGGCGGATGAAAACTTGTGGAGGGGATGTGTGCCTCCATCAGAATCCTTAATCCATCTAATTGGCTTGCTCCAAGAACCAGTTCAAAGTCAAATTTCACAAGAGAGCCGTGCAAGATCCAAGCTGACAACAAAAGGCAATACACCTCATCTTCGGCTTGATCTGACGTTTGATCTTAGCCAAAAGGCCAAGAAGCAATGGACTTCTGGTAGCTTTTTTTCCCCAGGTCCCGATCCTTAGGCAGCTCTCTGCAGTGCCACTTATGGCCACAGCAGCCCTGTTGCTGGATGGACTGGAAAGCCGCCACCCAATCTGGTTGACTGGCTGCTCTCCAAAGACAGGACTTCTTCTCAAGTGAGGGACAGAAGACCTGCTTTATACCTATCAAGCTCGTTAGAGCATAAAATAGCAGCAGGCTGTTGCCCGCTGACTAAAAATTCAGGCCATGTGGGGTTTTTTTTAGTGATGCTTTGCATGCCAATCTTCTGAGTGGGTGTCTTGGTATTTGACTACAAATAAGTTATCATTTTCTTGGATGAAATGGAAAATGTGTAGGTTAGGTGGGGTTACGGGGATAGAGTGGGGGCCTAAGTAGGGAACTAATTCAGAGGAACAGGGTAGACCCGATGGGCCAAATGGCCTACTCCTGTGCTGTAGGAATTCTATGATTCAATGCCTGGGATATTTCATAGTACAGAAGAATTTGCCCACTATTTCAGCCAAATACTGTTTACAATTTATATGTTCTTATGCATCCCAGCACTTTTTATAAAACAGCCTGGGATTATCGCACTAATGGTTTTAGTGACCCGTCCATTAAAATTTCAAGATCTCTCTTTTCTGTTCCAAGCCTTAGGTACCTTCCCATTCAGCACATAATTCATATCAACCTACCTGCTGCCAAATCTCATAAGCTTTTATTCCCCTGTATTAAATTGCATCTGCCATTTCTCCACTCCGAGTTTGTAAAGATCTGTTTGCATTTGTGCGCTTTAATATTCTTCATTTGCTCTGCTTTATAGAAGGCAGGGAAGTGATAGACACACGTAAAATTCTGCATCTCTTGGGAAATTATGTAGCTCTGCATTTTGGGAGAATAAATGGAGCTCTGCCAAGTGTAAATCTATGATTTCATCGATACATAGATTCTATGTATCTCTGTATCTATGAAATCATAGATTTTCCTCTTGAGGTTCTATTGTACCTATGCTTTGAGGAGGAAGATGAAAAGGGCATTGAGGAAGAAAGAAAGCTAGGCGAGGGTGGCAGGAATGTGCTGGTAACACCTGACTACAGATCCCACAAGCCCAACAGACCAGAGAGGACCTGCTTGGATTTTTCCTGTGGACAATGCCGGAGAAGGTTGTGCTTTCTCCCTCAAACCATGACAAACCAGATGTTGGAAGCTGACTTAAAGTAGTAACTCTGGAAGAAAGAGGCTGAAAAGATAACAATACTTAGATGCTTCAATTTTCTTCTGCTGATATTAATTAAATTAAACATCAGTACAGTACTGCAAAATTCACAGATGCATTGTCCAGGCACATTTGTGAGTTTATTCAGCTTCACATGGATCCAGCAAAGCACAGAGTATAGTATTCAAGGAATATAGGGCATAACAATGCTCACCTGGTGACAATGAATATTTATATTATTGCGATTATATGTGTTTCTTCAAAAGATTTGAAGAGTCCAGGTTCAGATCTTCATTCGATCTGAGCTAACCTGTCTCAGCTGTGGTAGCAATGGAGACACAAAATAGCTTGATCACCCTTGACTCTGGATAAGACCATCAGACCATAAGACACAGGAGTGGAAGTAAGGCCATTCGGCCCATCGAGTCCACTCCACCATTCAATCATGGTTGATTTCAACTCCATTTACCCGCTCTCTCCCCATAGCCCTTAATTCCTCAAGAAATCAAGAATTTATCAATTTCTGTCTTAAAGACACTCAATGTCCCAGCCTCCACCGCCCTCTGTGGCAATGAATTCCACAGACCTACCACTCTCTGGCTGAAGAAATTTCTCCTCATCTCTGTTCTAAAGTGACTCCCTTTTATTCTAAGGCTGTGCCCCCGCGTCCTAGTCTCCCCTGCTAATGGAAACAACTTCCCTACGTCCATCCTATCCAAGCCATTCATTATCTTGTACGTTTCTATTAGATCTCCCCTCAACCTCCTAAACTCCAATGAATATAATCCCACGATCCTCAGACGTTCATCGTATGTTAGGCCTACCATTCCTGGGATCATCCGTGTGAATCTCCGCTGGACCCGCTCCAGTGCCAGTATGTCCTTCCTGAGGTATGGAGCCCAAAATTGCTCACAGTATTCTAAATGGGGCCTAACTAGTGCTTTATAAAGCCTCAGAAGTACATCCCTGCTTTTATATTCCAAGCCTCTTGAGATAAATGACAACATTACATTTGCTTTCTTAATTACGGACTCAACCTGCAAGTTTACCTTTAGAGAATCCTGGACTAGGACTCCCAAGTCCCTTTGCACTTTAGCATTATGAATTTTGTCACCGTTTAGAAAATAGTCCATGCCTCTATTCTTTTTTCCAAAGTGCAAGACCTCGCACTTGCCCACGTTGAATTTCATCAGCCACTTCTTGGACCATTCTCCTAAACTGTCTAAATCGTTCTGCAGCCTCCCCACCTCCTCAATACTACCTGCCCCTCCACCTATCTTTGTATCATCGGCAAACTTGGCCAGAATGCCCCCAGTCCCGTCATCTAGATCGTTAATATATAAAGAGAACAGCTGTGGCCCCAACACTGAACCCTGCGGGACACCACTTGTCACCGGTTGCCATTCCGAAAAAGAACCTTTTATCCCAACTCTCTGCCTTCTGTCTGACAGCCAATCGTCAATCCATGTTAGTACCTTGCCTCGAATATTTTACTCAGCAGTCTCCCGTGAGGCACCTTGTCAAAGGCCGTTTGGAAGTCAAGATAGATAACATCCATTGGCTCTCCTTGGTCTAACCTATTTGTTATCTCTTCAAAGAACTCTAACAGGTTTGTCAGGCACGACCTCCCCTTACTAAATCCATGCTGACTTGTCCTAATCCGACCCTGCACTTCCAAGAATTTAGAAATCTCATCCTTAACGATGGATTCTAGAATTTTGCCAAAAACCGAGGTTAGGCTAATTGGCCTATAATTTTCCATCTTTTTTCTTGTTCCCTTCTTGAACAGGGGGGTTACAACAGCGATTTTCCAATCCACTGGGACTTTCCCTGATTCCAGTGACTTTTGAAAGATCATAACTAACGCCTCCACTATTTCTTCAGCTATCTCCTTTAGAACTCTAGGATGTAGCCCATCTGGGCCCGGAGATTTATCAATTTTCAGACCTTTTAGTTTCTCTAGCACCTTGTCCTTTGTGATGGCAACCATATTCAACTCTGTCCCCTGACTTTCCTGAATTGTTGGGATATTACTCATGTCTTCTACTGTGAAGACTGACGCAAAGTACTTATTAAGTTCCTCAGCTATTTCCTTGTCTCCCATCACTAGATTACCAGCGTCATTTTGGAGCGGCCCAATGTCTAATTTTGCCTCCCGTTTGTTTTTAATGTATTTAAAGAAACTTTTACTATCATTCCTAATGTTACTGGCTAGCCTACCTTCATATTTGATCCTCTCCTTCCTTATTTCTCTCTTTGTTATCCTCTGTTTGTTTTTGTAGCCTTCCCAATCTTCTGACTTCCCACTACTCTTTGCCACATTATAGGCTCTCTCTTTTGCCTTGATGCATTCCCTGACTTCCTTTGTCAGCCATGGCTGCCTAATCCTCCCTCTGATAACCTTTCTTTTCTTTGGGATGAACCTCTGCACTGTGTCCTCAATTACTCCCAGAAACTCCTGCCATTGCTGTTCTACTGTCTTTCCCACTAGGCTCTGCTTCCAGTCGATTTTCGTCAGTTCCTCCCTCATGCACCTGTAATTACCTTTATTTAACTGTAAAACCTTTACATCTGATTCTACCTTCTCTTTCAAATTGCAGACTGAATTCTACCATATTATGATCACTGCTTCCTAAGTGTTCCCTTACTTTAAGATCTTTTATCAATTCTGGCTCATTACATAACACTAAGTCCAGAATAGCCTGTTCCCTCGTGGGCTCCATCACAAGCTGTTCCAAAAAGCCATCCTGTAAACATTCAATGAATTCCCTTTCTTTGGGTTCACTGGCAACATTATTTACCCAGTCCACCTGCATATTGAAGTCCCCTAAGAAACCTAATCAGGCTTTTCCTTTAAGACTGCTGCAAGTGCTTTCAGATGAAGGCAAGGTCAGGAATCGGTCTCATAATCCACATAATTGAGTAATTATTTATTCACCACCAAAGCTTGGGCAACAAATGTCCATTTGATCAAATAATAATCACTGAATGATACCCCTCATGACTTTGCAACTTCAGGAGATGTCACATGCTGACAAACATTCCTGGGTACAAGGTGTTCAGAAAAGATAGGAAAGGAAGGAAGGAGAGGACTGGCATTATTGGTTAAGGAGAGCATTGCAATTGTCAAGTGGATGTACCTTTAAGAAATGGGTGTTTATCAAATAGCTGCAGTGATGTTAGTGTGTGGGTGGAGCTGGGCTGTCTTTCTGTCTTTCACTCTCATTTTGAGCTGTAAAGCTGCTTTGTGGCTCTGCTTTTGGTTTAGTTTTCAGAGTTGGAGAGCTGTAGTCAAAGCAAGCAGATGTGTAATGATCTCTCTCTCTACAGGCTAAAGAATGTCTTCAGCTCACTTGATGATTTCAAAGTAATACCTGTTTCTGTAGAGAATTTAAACCTGCTGTCTTTGTTAAAAAGGGTTTAACTTCTGGATGTTGCTAGGAAAGGTATTAAGGATTACCTGTAGAGTATTGTATCTGTCGGATTACGTGTGTTGGTGGTTGATAAGATGTTTACTGTGTGTTTGTAAAATGTTAACTGGGTTCATAGAATAAACATTGTTTGTTTTAAAAATAATTAAGGTCTCTGTTGCATAACACCTGGAGAGTGGATTCTTGTGTTCCCCATAACCAAAATCTATTAAAAGTCGTGAGTCAGGTGAACTCCATGATATACTTTGGAGTTTTCTAAACCCCTGGCCCATGACAAATTGGGGGCTCATGGAGTAAAAGTCGATCTTTAATGATTGGGTTGGCTTAGTGAACTTAACGACAGTGAGGGGTGAGCATATTTGTGTTTGCTTTTCAGGTGTGGTATTTCAGTTTGGTCGGCAGTGTGTTGTGGACAATGGCTCTTTCAGAGGCTGGGACGTTTTTGGGGACGGAGAACGTCACGTGCAGTACCTTACGAACAGAGACTAACAATAGGATTTAGATTTGGCAAAGGCATTGCAGTTAATGTTACCTGACAGCATACACAAAGATGAGGTACTTATGGCGGTAGCTGAGCATTTATAATTGCCTAAGATACAGTCTGACGCATTAGAACTGGCAAAAATTCAGTTATAAATTAAACAACTGGAACATGAGAAGCAATTAAAGCAGTTTGAATACGAAATGAGGGACAAAGAAAAAGAGAGAGAAAGAGATAGAGAGGAAAAAGGAAAAGAGAGATAAAGAGAGAGACAGGAAAGGGAAAGAGATAGAGAGGAAAGTGGAGGGGGAGAGAGGGAGTAGTGGAGGGGGAGAGGGAGTAGTGGAGGGGGAGAGGGAGTAGTGGAGGGGGAGAGGGAGTAGTGGAGGGGGGAGAGAGGGAGTAGTGGAGGGGGGAGAGAGCGAGTAGTGGAGGGGGAAAGGGAGTAGTAGGAGGGGGAGAGGGAATAGTCGGGGGGGAGAGGGAGTTGTGGGAGGGGGGAGAGGGAGTAGTGGCATGGGGGGAGAGGGAGTAGTGGGGGAGGGGAGATGGAGTGAGTGGAGTGGGTCGTCCACCCCCGGATGCAACATCTCAGCCGCCCTGCCATGGCAGGACGGTGACGAGGACACGGCCGCTGGTTGCCCTGTGGCTGATGGGCACAACCCACTGATGCACTGGTGAGGAGGACGTTGTTAACTGACCGTTGGACGCAGAAAGTGACCAGGGGTTAGACTGGCCGCGTGTCAGCAGCGCGACCAGGCCACCGGGACACACAGGTATCCCGTGGCAGGCGGCTGCCAAGGTGTCGAGTAAACTCCGTCTAACATGTCGTTTCTCTGCCCCCCACCACCCTTCTGTAGGTGACCATAATGTATTCGAACCGAACGGCGATGTTCACCGCAGTGGTTGGGGCCGCTGCACTGCAGTTGGACATCCAGCAGAGTCCACAGCGACATCCCACAGTGGATGCAGAGGCAGCTGCAGCAGCTGCAGCAGAGGGAATGGCCGCGGAGTGGCCCGTCGTCGCCGTACAGGCCGCAGGCACTCTTGGCCGGTATGTCCAGGGGGATGCCGAGGGGAACATTGACCCCCAAACGCTGAGGATGGCACAGGATGCGGGCACTGATGTCGAGCAGCATGGGGGGGGGGGGGGGGGGGGGGGGAGGAGGAGGAGGAGGAGACATTGATGGTGGAGCCAGGGCACCATAGGCGGCAATCGAGGCCTAGGGTGTACCGTGCCTGGATCTCTTTCGTGGCACTGACGGACATCACCTGCAGGAGGTGACTCCGGTTCAGCAGGGAGACGGTCGCACATATCTGCCACCTCGTGGCACACCTTGCCCCACATGGAACGGGAGGAGGACACGCAATACCGGTTGCCGTCAAGGTGACGGTGGCACTTAACTTCTATGCTACCGGTTCCTTCCAATCTCCAAGCGGGGACCTATCCGGGATATCGCAGGCATCGGTCTTTTAGGTGCATTCGGGACGTGACCGACGCCCTGTTTGCCATCGCCGACCGCTACATCACGTTTCCCGAGGACCGAGCAAATCAAGAAGCGCAAGCCCGTGGATTTGCCAACGTGGCCGGGATACCGATGGTCCAGGGAGTAATTGATGGTGTTCACGTCCCCATGCGCCTGCCTGCAGGCAACAGGGAAGTGTTCACTAACAGGAAAGGGACATACTCCATGAACATCCAGGTGGTATGCGACCCCCACATGAAGACCATGCACGTGTGCGCAAGGTTCCCTAGGAGTGTGCATGATGCCTACATTCTTGCACAGTCGTTCATCCCTGCAATGTTTGAGGGACGGCCCCCCCAGCTGAGGGGCTGGTTGCTGGGCGACAGGGGTTATCCACTGAGGTCTTGGCTGATGACGCCCATACGGAGGCCTCAGACCAATGCGGAGACCCTTTACAATGAGGCCCATGCAGCAACCAGGGGTGTGGTGGAGCGCTGCTTTGGTCTGCTGAAAATGAGATTCAGGTGCCTGGACCGCTCCGGAGGGGCCCTGCAGTACCAGCCCGAAGGGTCGCTCGCATTGGCGTGGTCTGCTGTGCGCTGCACAACATCGCAATGCAGAGAGGAGATGCCCTGGGGGAGGAGTCAGAGGGAGAAGCCACTGGCAGTGGTGCCAATGCTGAGGAGGAGGAGGAGGTGGAGGAGGAGGAGGTAGAGAAGGAGGAGGTGGAGGATGTTGGCGTGCAGCAGGGTGGTGCGTCGGGCGCAGCAGACAGACACGACCCGGGTGCTGGTAATGTCCAGGAGGCTGCACGACCGCACCGGCGAGGACAGCGGGCACGCGACGTGTTGGTGGCTGCAAGATTCAAGCATCGCGTGCGACGGCATCGCTGAACACTACCACTACCACCTGCATCCAGACGGACAGCACAAAACTCCCACCACCACCCCTCCCCTCCCCCCGCATCCCTGCTCCGCGTACACTGCTCCACTTCGAGATCATCCTTACCACTGCGGCACAACGGTATGGCACGACATTAATGGCTGTGTCAGCGGGTGTGATCAGTGCCATGTTGAATGATGACAGCCTGATCTGCGATGAGCTGTGAGTTCAGAATCGTTAGACAAAGTCTGACTCAAGGCAATAGCTGAACCATCCATCTCGGTGGTTGCTGAGATCGTCAGGGACTCCATCACGTTCCCGCGTGGCGAAGCTGGCGTCGGAGTGCCGAGGACTACGGTGTCCGACTGTGGGATTGGGGGGGAGGAAGGGACTGCACACCCGGCACCGATGTTTCACCGCTCGTCAACCCCAGCGACACTCGGTCACCATCACGATCCCCGTGGCAACGGAAAAATCACACAGTTTTACAAGTTAGGTGCAACAATGAGTTTAATGGTGAATATTAAATACAGATGCCCTAGCCCCTACAACTAATCTGTGCCCTTCACCCGTGCCAACTTACTCTGTGTCCCTCTTCATTGCCTTACGGGCCCTACCACTACGTCTAAGTGAATCCCCAGATGGTACAGCAGGAGTGGAGGCGGACTGCTGAGAATCACGCCCTGCGACATGTCTCCCCGTCGGCACTCGTTTCCTGGGGCGACCCGGCCTTGATGCGCCAGGCTGCTCCGCGGGCATTTCGGATGACGTGGTGCCACCCTGCTCTGCCCGCTGCCCACCCGATGCACCAGGGATGGGACGGGGGAAGGCCGAGCGTTCTGGGACGTCCCGTGACGGGAGTTAATGGGACGGGCCCCAGAACCACCACCTCCCTTGGGGAGCCCGGTGGCCCCCGGGCCTCACTGTGGGATGGAGGTGCGAGTGGGGAGGTGCCCCGTCGCCCCACCGACACCTGGCGCTGCCAGTCCTGGAGGCCTGCAACGGTATCGACCAGGGTTCAAATGTTCGCAGAGACGGAGTCCAGGGAGTGAGACATTCCCGCCAGGGACTGTGCGACCTCAACCTGTGAGTGCGCGACACCATCCAGCACGTGCGTCAGGCGGTCGATGCTCTCCGCGACTGACTGCTGGGACTGGGCCATGGCCTGCTGGTACTGTGCCATAGCCTGCTGGGTCTGTGCCATGGTCTGCTGGGACTGGGCCATGGCCTGGTGAGACTCGGCCAGGGCCTGTAGCACGCCGGCACTGTCATGTTGGTTCTGGTGCATTGCTGCCTGTGAGAGGGCAGCCCTCTCCTGGGCCATGGATGACGCGTGCACGTGAAGCCCAACGCCTTGCAGAACCTGACCCATGGCCAATACCCTTTCACCCATTGCCTCAACCGTGAACGCCACCCGTGCGGTGTCGGCCTGGGTGGCTGCCATGAGCGGCACCACTCCCTGCTCCTGGACACGGTTTAACTCCTCTAACTGCGTCTGCAGCTGCTGGAAGATGGCCCTCATCCCGTCATTGTGTCCCTGGGTTTCAAAATGCATCGGCTGTCCAGGTGGGTCGAGTAAATCCAGGAACCTGGGAAACGTCTGGGCGGCAGCTGGATGCTGGGCCTGGGCTGCCCTCCGACCGTCCAACCCCTCGGCTGCTCCGACCTCCACCTGCTGTACCAGCTCAGCTGTGTGGTGCACACCAGACTGTGACCCAGGAGCCTCATCACTTAATTGCCCAACCGAGGTGAGTGTCTCTGGGATGGTGGATGGTGTGGGAGACAGCAGTGCCGCAAGCTCTAGGTCCTCGTCCATCAGAAATTCAGGAGTGTCCTGGTCCCAGTCATGTCCCAGCGCAGGGCGCACGTGGCCCATGTACGGTTCAGTGTCAGGTGAGTCCGTTGACTGCGTCTCCGTCCTCTGTGCGTCTGGGTCCACTGACCCCGTCCTGTCCTGTCTCACGGCCCGACCTTCGGGCACCGCACAGCCATGAAAGTCGTCACTGTCCGTCCTCTGTACGTCCCGCTCAAAAGTCCCGGATTTGGAGGATGGCACTCCTGGCCGACCTCCTGCCACCCTCTGGAGTGCGACCCTGGGTGCGGTGGTCATCGTGGATGGTCGCTTGTGTGTGGCACCAGACGGCCCTGGACGTTCCTCAGCTGGTCCTAGGGAACAGAATGATAGTGAGACACGCTCGGCCGGGCGTAGGATGGTCCAGTGGGTAGAGTGTGAGGGGACAGAGGATGGGGGGTCCAGTGGGTAGAGTGTGAGGGGACAGAGGATGGGGGGTCCAGTGGGTAGAGTGTGAGGGGACAGAGGATGGGGGGTCCAGTGGGTAGAGTGTGAGGGGACAGAGGATGGGGGGGTCCAGTGGGTAGAGTGTGAGGGGACAGAGGATGGGGGGTCTAGTGGGTAGAGTGTGAGGGGACAGAGGATGAGGGGTCCAGTGGGCAGAGTGTGAGGGGACAGAGGATGGGGGAGTCCAGTGGGCAGAGTGTGAGGGGACAGAGGATGGGGGGTCCAGTGGCAAGAGTGTGAGGGGACAGAGGATGGGGGGGTCCAGTGGGTAGAGTGTGAGGGGACAGAGGATGGGGGGTCCAGTGGGTAGAGTGTGAGGGGACAGAGGATGGGGGGTCCAGTGGGTAGAGTGTGAGGGGACAGAGGATGGGCTGGGTGGGGGTTGTCATGCAGGGTTGTCTCACTTGGTTCTGCACCTCCAACCTCGCTTTGCGCGACCTCCCGGGTGGCAGATCCCCCAGTGTGGTGAATGTAATATATATATGATAAGTCACACTGTCTTTGTAAGCGTAGTAGCGTTATCCAACCACTAGGGGGAGTAGCTCTGGGAGTACTCAGGAACTTGTACTGGGCTCCACCCTTGGCTCCGCCCACAACTCCTCCCCCTAGTGCAGCTGTATAAATACCCTTGTCCAGAGTCAGCCTGAGTTCACTATGAGTTCGTCAACGGGTAACAGGCTGGCTCTGAAGTAAGTCGATTAAAGCCTAGATTCATATCGGAAACACGTGTCTGGTGAATTGATGGTTCCATCACCCAGCAAGGTCCAGTGCCCTCTGCTCGAACGCTGTCAGGGGGTGCATAACGGGTGAACCCCCTCCGGTTTTGTTGCGCTCCCGGCTGTTGTGAGCAGTCTTGTCCTGTTAGGGGGGGACATAGATAGAGCATCACAATTAAGCAGGTATCATCAGGGCGTTCAGATATTGGCACAGGGTGGGGGAAAGTTGCAGCCACACCATGGCATCTCTCCAGGGGGTTGCAGCGCTCATGTGGGTCTGTGACAACTTTGTTAACCACCCTCCACTCACTCTCACCCCCCCCCCCCCATGCCCGCGGCGGGATTGGGGGGGTGGGTGTTGAGGGACATGGTTGTGACCCGGGGGCACCCTCATGGCACTTACCCTGGCAGCCCTGGTGAGGTCGTGGAGCTACTTGCGGCATTTCTCCCCAGACCGAGGGGTCTGCCCCACAGCACTGACTGTTGTGCCCCACAGCACTGACTGCCGTGCCCACCTCTCGACAGGCCCATCGCACGACGCTGGAAGGGTGGTGATGCCATTGTATTGGGCAGAGGATGCCCCTGTGCTGCTCCACCTCATCGAGGAGGGTCTCCAGGTCCGTATCACGGAACCTCGGGGCGGTCCTCCGTGGCTCCGACATTTGCCTCCCTCCTTTCCGTGCGTGGATCGCGCCCTTTTACGACGTGGGGCGGCGTCATTCGGGCGTCGTGTGCTGATGATGCACAGTCGACATCACGCCCCCCCGTGTTCCGCGCGGCCCAGATGCTAGCCCATTCCCGGGGCCAGAATTGATCGTGACCGGGGCCGTTTAGCGCCGTCGTTGAACTCAACCCAGTTCACGACGGCTTTCTCGATGCGGCGCGACATCGGAGAATCGCGCCCACAGTGTTGGTGGTTGAAGGAAAGCACTGGGCAGGCTGATGTGGTAAAACAGGATAAGACAGTAGGGTTTGTTAAAGTGGTAAAGGAAAGCCCAAGTTAAGCGAAGGTGGTGCAGATAATTGTACAGCCTGATCAAGAGGTGATTGATAAGAAGGTGCCAGATCTCTTTAAAGAATTTACTTGTGTGGGTAAAGTTTACTCATGTGTACCAGGAGGAGCAGGTAAAGAAGTCACAATTTTAAGAGATATGGGAGCTAGTCAATCTTTTTAAAAAAAATAATTTTTATTTAAAAATTTTGAATTTATACAATACCAAACCATACTAAAATATCAACGATAACAGTAATGACAACAATCATGAACCTTCGCCCCTCCTCAATGAACAACCCAACATATTAACAACAACTTAAGTTTACACAGTGTTAAGTTACATAACCGTAGCGAAAAAATATAGAATCTATAATAAGGAACACCCCCCCCCCCCCCCCCCCCCCCCCCCCCCCGGTTGCTGCTGCTATTGACCAAGATACCTATCTTTGAGCCAAGAAGTCCAGAAAAGGCTGCCACCATTTATAGAACCCTTGTACTGATCCTCTCAGGGCAAATTTGACCCTTTCCAACTTTATAAATCCCGCCATGTCATTGACCCAGGTCTCCACACCTGGGGGCTTCGCATCCTTCCACTGCATCAAGATCCTCCGTCGGGCTACTAGAGACGCAAAGGCCAGGACACTGGCCTCTTTCGCCTCCTGCACTCCCGGCTCCACCCCAACCCCAAATATTGCGAGTCCCCACCCTGGATTGACCCTGGATCCAAACACCCTCGACACTGTCCTCGCCACCCCCTTCCAGAATTCCTCCAGTGCCGGGCATGCCCAGAACATATGGGCATGGTTCGCTGGACTCCCCGAACACATGGTCCACCTGTTCTCACCCCCAAAGAACCTACTCATCCTAGTCCCGGACATGTGGGCCCGGTGCAGCACCTTAAATTGGATGAGACTAAGCCTTGCATATGAAGAGGAAGAGTTGACTCTCTCCAAGGCATCCGCCCAAGTCCCGTCCTCTATCTGCTCCCCAAGTTCCCCCTCCCATTTAGCCTTCAGCTCCTCCACTGACGACTCCTCCACCTCCTGCATTACCTTATAGATGTCAGACACCTTCCCCTCTCCGATCCACACCCCCGAAAGCACTCTGTCCATCGTCCCCCGCGAGGGCAGCAAAGGGAATCCCTCTACCTGTCGCCTAGTAAACGCCTTTACCTGCAAGTATCTGAACATGTTCCCTTGGGGAAGCCCAAATTTATCTTCCAGTTCCCCCAGGCCCGCAAACCTCCCGCCAATAAACAGGTCCCTCAATTTACTGATGCCCACCCTTTGCCACCCCCTAAATCCCCCATCCTTGTTCCCCGGAATGAACCGATGATTGCCACCCAGTGGAGCCTCCATTGAGCCCCCTGTTTCCCCCCGATGCCGTCTCCACTGCCCCCAGATTCTTAGGGTCACCGCCACCACTGGGCTCGTGGTAAACCTCTTAGGGGAGAGCGGCAACGGCGCCGTTACCATGGCACCCAGGCTCGTACCTCTACATGATGCCATCTCCATTCTTTTCCACACCGCCCCTCCCCCCTCCATCACCCATTTATGCACCATTGACACATTGGCCGCCCAATAGTAACCCAAAAGATTGGGCAGCGCCAGCCCGCCTCTATCCCTCCCTCGCTCCAGGAAAACCCTCTTCATTCTCGGAGTCCCATGTGCCCACACAAAGCTCAAGATACTGCTAGTCACTCTCCTAAAGAAGGCCCTGGGGATGAAGATGGGCAGGCACTGAAAGAGGAACAAGAACCTCGGAAGCACCATCATTGTGAAGGACTGCACCCTCCCCGCCAACGACAATGGCAGCATGTCTCACCTCTTGAACTCCTCCTCCATCTGATCTACAAATCTGGTGAAATTATGCTTGTGAAGAGTCCCCCAGTCCCTGGCCACCTGCACCCCCAGGTACATAAAACTCTCCCCTGCCCGCCTAAGCGGGAGCCTACCAATTCCTTCCTCCTGGTCTCCAGGGTGCACCACAAACACCTCACTCTTGCCTAGATTTAGTTTATAGCATGAAAAGGTCCCAAACTCAGCTAGCAGCTCCATCACCCCCGGCATCCCTCCCACCGGGTCCGCCACATACAGTAACAGGTCATCGGCATACAACGACACCCTATGTTCCTCCCCACCTCGCACCACACCTCTCCACCTCTCTGAATCCCTCAACGCCATCGCCAGTGGCTCGATTGCCAATGCAAATAACAGGGGGGCAGGGGGCAACCCTGCCTGGTCCCTCGGTAAAGGCGGAAGTATTCCGACCTCCTCCCATTCGTGGCCACGCACGCCATCGGGGCCTCATATAGCAGTCTCACCCATCTAATAAACCCTTCACCAAATCCAAACCTCCCCAACACCTCCCATAAGTCCACTCCACTCCACTCCACTCTATCAAAGGCCTTCTCCGCATCCAGCGCCACCACTATCTCTGCCTCCCCCTCAATCGCTGGCATCATGATGACATTCAACAATCTCCACACATTCGTGTTCAGCTGCCTTCCCCTCACAACCCCTGGCACACAGTCCTCTATCCTGGTAGCCAGGATTTTTGTCAGCACCTTGGCATCCACATTGAGAAGAGATATGGGCCTGTATGAACCACACTGCTGGGGGTCTTTGTCCCTCTTTAAGATTAATGAGATCAGCACCCGCGACATCGTCGAGGGCAAAGTCCCCCCTTCCCACGCCTCATTAAGTGTCCGCACCAGCAAGGGGCCCACTAGGTCCACAAACGTTTTATAAAATTCCACCGGGAACCCATCCGGCCCCGGTGCCTTCCCTGACTGCATCTGCCCGATCCCCTTAACTAGCTCCTCCAGCTCAATCGGCTCACCCAACTCCTCCACCTGCTCCTCCTGCACCTTCGGGAAAGAAAGCCCGTCGAGGAACATCTTCATTCCCCCCCTCTCCCCCGTTGGTTCCGACCGGTACAGTTCCTCGTAAAAGTCCTTGAAGACCTCATTCACCTCTACCCCCTTCCGCACCACATTCCCACTCTTGTCTCTCACTCCAGCAATTTCCTTTGCCGCATCTCGCTTGCGGAGCTGATGAGCCAGCATCCTACTCGCCTTTTCACCATGTTCGTACACTGCCCCTTGTGCCTTCCTCCACTGTGCCTCCGCCTTTCTAGTGGTCAGCAAATCAAATTTAGCCTGCAGGCTGCGCCTCTCCCCCAACAGTCCCTCCTCTGGTGCCTCTGCGTACCTCCTGTCTACCTCCAGCATCCTTCCCACCAGTCTATCCCTCTCACTCCTCCCGCTCCTCTCCCTGTGTGCCCGGATGGATATCAGCTCCCAACGAATCACTGCTTTCAGGGCTTCCCAGACCACCCCCACCTGAACATCCCCAGTATCATTCACCTCGAGGTACCCCTCAATACTTGCCCGGACCCACCTACACACCTCCTCCTCCGCCAACAACCCCACATCCAACCGCCACAACAGGCACTGGTCCCGCACCTCCCCCATCTCCAACTCTATCCAATGCGGAGCGTGGTCGGAGATTGCAATGGCCAAATACTCGGCCTCCTCCACTCTCGGAATCAGTCCCCTACTCACCACGAAGAAGTCTATCCAAGAGTAGACCCTATGTACGTGGGAGAACAAAGAGTACTCCCGTGCCCTCGGCCTCACAAACCTCCATGGATCCACCCCACCCATCTTGTCCATAAACCCTCTCAGTACCTTGGCTGCCGCTGGCCTCCTACCCGTCCTAGAGCTGGACCGATCCAGTGAAGGATCCAACACCGTATTGAAGTCCCCCCCCATGATCAGACCTCCCGCCTCTAGATCCGGGACCCGTCCCAACATACGCCTCATAAAGCCCGCATCGTCCCAATTTGGGGCATACACACTAGCGAGTACCACCTTCTCTCCTTGTAGCCTGCCCCTAACCATAACATCCCTACCCCCCTTATCCGCCACCACCTCCGATGCCTCAAACGACACATTTTTCCCCACCAGAATCGCCACTCCCCGGTTCTTCACATCCAACCCAGAGTGGAAAACCTGCCCCACCCATCCCTTCCTCAGACGGACCTGGTCCGCCACCTTCAGGTGGGTCTCCTGAAGCATTGCCACGTCTGCCTTTAGCCCCCTCAGATGAGCAAGTATCCTCGACCGCTTCACCAGCCCATTCAATCCTCTCGCATTTCTGGTGACCAACCGGATCAGAGGGCGTCCCGCCCCCCTCTCCCGTCAACTAGCCATAGCCCGTCGACTGCCCGCCCCAGGCCAGCACCCCCTGCCCGACCCAGTCCCCACAGCGGCAACACCTCACCTCTGTCCCCCCGACCCCCACCAGCTCCTTCCTGACCCTGCCAGCAGCAACCCGGTATTCCCCTTTCCCCCCCTCTCTCCCCTCCCAGGCTAGGAACCCTCCTAGCCGCGAACCGTCCTCCATTGTACTTCCAAGGGTCAGCTAACGTCTGCTGACCTCGGAAACTCCCGCCAATAACCCGACCCCCCCCCCCCCCCCCAAAGTGGGATCATCCCCTATCCTATCCTTCCTCCAGGCACCGCTCCAGCGCGGGGAAGAACCAGTTAAGGCCCCGCCTCCCCCCGTCACCGTCTCCGCCCCCCAGCCCCGCAGCGTGGGAAACCAGAGGAAAGCCCGCGCTTTCGCACTGCCCCACCACACCCTTCTGACGCAGCTCCCAAATACCAACCCCACTCCATACCCCCAACCCGACATAGAATACAACAAACCCCCCCAACCCTCCCCGCAAGATATAAAACTCAAACAATGCCCCACAGCAAAAAACGTAACGGAACAACACCCCCATAAATAACCATATCAAAATTGCAAAAGTACAGAAAAAGAGAACACAGCAACAGCAGAATCCAGCAATAATAAAGTATTACAACCGACCCCGCAACCCCCAACCCCTAGTTCAAGTCCAGTTTCTCCGTCCGCACGAAGGCCCACGCCTCCTCCGGGGAATCGAAATAATAATGCCGATCCGAATAAGTTACCCACAGGCGCGCAGGCTGCAACATTCTGAACTTGATCTTCTTCTTGTAAAGCACCTCTTTCGTCCGATTAAACCCGGACCGCCGCTTAGCCACCTCCGCACTCCAATCCTGGTAGATCCGTACTACCCCATTCTCCCAGTTGCTGCTCTTCACCTTCTTGGCCCAGCGCAGCACACACACCCGATCACTGAACCGGTGGAACCTCACCAGCACCGCACGCGGGGGTTCATTCTCCTTAGGCCTCCTGGCCAGTACTCTGTGTGCTCTCTCCAGCTCCAAGGGCAGATGGAAAGACCCGGTCCCCACTAGCGAGTTCAGCATCGTAGCCACGTAGGTTGTCAGGTCCGACACCTCCAGCCCCTCCGCAAGGCCCAAGATCCGCAGATTCTTCCGCCTCATGTGGTGATCAAGCTCCTCGAAGCGGTCCTGCCACTTCTTGTGCAGTGCCTCATGTCCCTCCACCTTACTCACGAGGATCACGGCCTCCTCCTCTCATTCAGTGGCTTGCGTCTGCAACTCCTTGATGGCAGCACCCTGGGTCGTCTGTATCTCTGAGAGCCTTTTGGTCGTTTCCTGCAGAGAGCTCAGTACCTCAGCCTTGAAATGTGCTCCCAAATGTGCGGCTTCCTACGTCATCGCCGCCACCGGAAGTTCCGGAGCTAGTCAATCTTTGATGGCAAGAGATGAGGAGTTATGTAGTTTAGGAGGAATATTGCCAGAAAAGGTGGTAATATGTGGAATCCAGGGTGAGAAGAGTAGTGTTCCATTATAGAGGGTAATGTTGGAAAGTCGAGTGAAGAGTGGTGAAGTGGTAGTATGGCTAATAGAGAAACTATCTTGTCTAGGAATACAGTTTATCTTGGGTAATGATATAGCTGGATCACAGGTGGGAGTGATGCCTACTGAGTTGATAAGGCAATGGAAAATCAGACAACTGAAGTGTTGAAGGACGAATATCCTGGGATTTTTACGGATTGTGTAGTAACAAGGTGGCAAAGTCACAGATTAAGACAAGAGGAGAAATCAGAGAGTGAAGATAAAGTTGAAGTGCAATTATCAGAAATGATTTTTGATCAGATGGTTGGAAAAGAACAGGTGGAGGATGAGGCAGATATTTTCAGTTCAGGAAAATTGGCGGAATTGAAACAGAAAGATATTGAAATAAAACGGATGTATCAGAAAGCACACACGGAAGAGGAATCTGAGTGTATACCAGAGTGTTATTACCGTAAAAATGATGTCTTGATGAGGAAATGGAGACCTTTACATACGCTGGCGGATGAAAAGTGGGCAGAAGTTCATCAAGTGGTATTGCCAGTAGGGTATAGGTTTCCTAGATTGTGTTCAGAAAAATTGTATGCAGCAGTGTGTGTCCAGTCGAACAAGAAAGGATCGAACTGTTGAACATGGTTCTTGAAAATGAGTTGGGTCAAGTAGATAAAGTGTCAGTGGAGGAATACTTAGGAGACAGTGATCCTTGTATCATAACGTTTAGGATGATGATACAAAAGTTTAATAGGCAATCCCGAGTAAAAATTATTGAGAGCCAACTTTTCTAGAGCAAGAATGGAACTGGGCCGGTTGAAGAGGAACAACAGGTTGGTGGGAAATACTGTAGCTGAACAATGTGTTCACCTCAAAATCGAAATGATCTGGACACAGTCAAGGTATGTTTCCTTAAAATGAAAAGGTAGGACAAACAAATCCAGAGCTTCCTCAGCTTAACCTCACCGCCCATCCAGTCTGTGAGAAGCTGCAACTTGGAGAAAAATGGCCGCAACTTGCCTGGGAGCTGTCTATGCTGCCCACCATATAAGATCATATAAGACCACGTGCTGAACCTCAGATAGGACCGGGTCTGTCTGGGTCCACTCACGGATCTGCAATGCCGTGACAGGTAAGGAGTCCAGAAAATTCAGGGTCATGACTACCTCGCCCGTCGTGTGGATCGACAAGGGGGGCTGGTCGTCAAAGGCAATTGGCTCAGTTCATCAGCATTCACAATTTGCGTCCCTGGCTTAGGCTCCAAAGAATACCTGAAGGTAGCGAGCAGCAAAGCACAGCACCGGATCCGTGTAGAAAAGTTGGGCGGAATTGCATTCTTCTCTCTAAAAGGTCCAAGGAGGTGGCTTCAGCAGCATAGACAGCTATCCTATTTTAACCCTCATCACCAGTTTTGTGAGGGCCATGAGGAATCCAGCACTAGTTTGTAGAGTCAAACAGAAAGTAACTTTATTCACTACAATATGTACAAAGTACCAGCAGTTCACTACTGGTTTCCTCTGTAGCCGGTACCACACTGACCAGCTCTATTTATACAGCTGCACTGCTAATGATTGCTTCTCCACCGCCTCATTGGGGGAGCACAGATTCCCCAATAAACATGGGGTAACCAATGGTGCCAGTCAATATGTTCCGGGCAAGTTATAACACAACATTTTAAACGTATTCTGCAAAGTGCGCAGTTTAGTTTCTGATCTGTGTCAGATGCAACAGTTCCGATTCTGATTGAAGCTGGACAGCAGGGTAGCACAGTGGGTAGGTAGCACTGTTGCTTCACAGCTCCAGGGTCCCAGGTTCAATTCCCAGCTTGGGTCACTGTCTGTGTGGAGTCTGCACGTTCTGCCCGTGTCTGCGTGGGTTTCCTCCGGATGCTCTGGTTTCCTCCCAAAAGATGTGCTGTTAGGTAATTTGGACATACTGAATTCTCCCTCTGTGTACCCGAACAGGCGCCGGAATGTGGTGACTAGCAGCTTTTCACAGAAACTTCATTGCAGTGTAAGCCTACTTGTGACAATAAAGATTATTATTTTTTTTTAATTAAAAGATTTGGGCAGCTAATTACTTTATTTACTGGTGCTGTGTAATGCATCGATGACATCAACAATCTATCCACCTGACTCAAGAATTTCCCTGTGTCATGTCCTGCAGATTAATGCCTCTTAGTTTACATTGTCATTGTTTATTATCCTTTCCCAATTGCACGACTTATACCTTTATCCAAGTTAAGTGATTGCTCGCATTTACCTCCCAGTCAAATTTCCCAATCTATTCAGAACTTTCTGCATTTCATCTGTTTGTTCCTCCTTTTGCTGGTCTGCTCAGTTTATTTGAAACCTGGAGAGACTTATTATTTTCCTCCCTTTTAAGTTATACATGTACAGTGTAACAGTTTAGCACTGATCTCTGAGGCAACCTCCCTGTTATGTCTGAAGAAGAATCATATAGACTTGAAACACTAACTCTCCACAGATGCTGCCAGAATTGCTGAGTTCTTCTAGCATTTTCTGTTTTCATTACCCCCAGTTATGTCTCTGTGTGATGACCTAGCTCCACTTAACATCACCCTTTGCTACAATAATATATCTGAAATACCGGAGAATATACCAGTCATTGTGAAATAATGAACCTGCCACCAGCTACGTCAGGAACTTTTGGGTAAATGAACTGTAAAGCTGTGTGTTTATTTTGAATTTGTTCATATTGATGTGTCACTGTGTACCAGGACAGATCAAGTACTGTAAGTGACCAATGGGAAGAAAAACAACACTGCTATACCCACTGTTTATCAAAGGAAAGTTCAATGCACATAAAATAGTGAATATTGCATTGTGACTAAGGGAGGATTAGTACGAAAACTGGAAACCAAGAAGAACCTCCGCCAAGTCCAAATGCCTGCAGTTTCTTGTACTTTACAGGATATCTTAACACTTTATTTTTAACCGTAAGTTAACAGCTATTCTATATTCCTATCTGATAACTAGTCATTATTGTAAATATTTTTGAATATTGAATTTTTCTCTTTAGAAATGATTTACTTCAACCTATTATTTTTTATAAACTTTTATTTGAACTTCTACAGATTGACTACATAGAGAAAGCAATCAGCATGGCGCCAATTTTAACCAATAGTGCAGAAGCGATTGTAAGCGAACAGAGAGACTATCTAGAGTGAGTACGTCCTGTTTTTTCTCAGAACTCATCATAGTCAAAGGGGAAACTTTTCCTTGGAATTTTACGCTGAACTATAAGGGGTTATAAATGTGTTCTTCTCACAAGTAAAGTGGTGGTTGTGCAATGTGAAACACTAGAATTGGTCACTGACAATCACTTGCTGAGGAAACTGAAGTGAAAAGCTTTTTCAATGATTCCAGAAATGGCATTGTGCGAGTAAAGAACCCTCACTTGGCCTCGATGACTGAAGACTTTCTGTATCATTTTGACCTGGGAACAAAAACGCACAATCTTCAAGCAATGTTTGGAGACGTAAAGGTAAGCTGTGATTTGGGGTCGGGCATAGTAGAATAACAGCAGAAAGCAGTAAAAATAAATCTTTACCTTAACATTCTTTATTCTGTTGGAGAAGGAAATGAACAATAATAGTAGGGTTAAATTAATTTAATTGAGTGAGCAAATGTGTTTGTTCGGCAAGCAGCAGATGATAATTGATGGCCACTATCCAATCAGCAAGAATCTATAATACCGCAGTGATTTCCATAACTATTACTCCAGTATCTCAACCGGGCTTTATTGCATTCCTCAATTTTTGAAATAGAACTAAAAAACTACATGTAAGTTTGAAATATCAGAACTTCACCTTCTTCAGGTATTATTTAATTAAATGAATATCAATTTAGATTGCTCAAATAGGCTCATTGTTTACTTTCTGTTAATGCAGTTTATTTCTCTCAGTTCAAAGTTGCTTAATTCAAATTACCTGGCAATCGGGGAGGCACAGTGGTGCAGTGGCTAGCACTGCTGCCTCACAGCATTGAGGACCCGGGTTCGATACCGGCCCCGGGTCACCATCCGTGTGGAGTTTGCACATTCTTCCCGTGTTTGTGAGGGTCTCACTCCCACAGCCCAAAGATGTGCAGGGTAGGTGAATTGGCCACGCTAATTCCCAGCCTGAAGGCAAAAAAATCCCGTAACTACACACGTGTGGCCACTTCCCAGTCGGCGCGAACACCAAAGGTCCTAAGCTTCGATTGGCAATTTAAAAGTAATTTTTATGTTTCATCACAGTAGTGACTACTTGTCATTGGGTTAAATCTTGTGGAGGTATGTTTGGCCTCTAGTACTTTCCGGATCACCTCATTCCTTTTGTTGAATCAATTTTGATGTTCACAAGAGATATGGCCAAGGCTTCTAAAGCAGTAAAGTAAGTAAACTGTAGGCGGAAGGTCCCCGAGTTATCCTCGATGCAATGGGCATCTATTTTCAGTCTACACAAGTGACTCCTGAGCTTTTCTGCGGGAGTTCCTTCATGGCTATCTGCTTGTGCCTTGAGACATTGAGGTGCTTCTGCACTTTCATGCCCTGAGGTCACCGAGGGGGATAGATCTTGATGCTTAGCTTTGAGACTTTGACAAGATGATGTTCAGTCCAGCAGTCAGCACTGCACATGGCTTTTGCTACCAGCGCATCCTACCTGGTCCTCTGCTTTGTCATGACATAGATTGATCCCTGTTCTATGCAAAGGCATATAATTGACTAAGACATCTTGTGATTAGGGACGATAAAAGCTTTGGCATAGCAGCAATTAATTGAATCAATTTCTCTCTTTCTCCCCTGATAAAAGATGTGATTTGTTCTTGCATATAGTTCTACATCAGTGACAACCCTCTGGTAACTCATCTAAACTCCTGACATTATAAAATAAAGCCCAGAAATACAGGGCACGATGTCACTGCTGGTACTCATGAATGGACTTAAATCAAAGATGAGTGCCTGTGGAAAGTTGTGAAAAGCTAGTCATAATTCAGTAGAGTAAGAAGTCTTACAACACCAGGTTAAAGTCCAACATGTTTGTTTCAAACATTAGCTTTCGGAGCACTGCTGCTTCCTCAGGTGAATCTGAGGAAGGAGCAGTGCTCTGAAAGCTAGTGTTCGAAATAAACATGTTGGACTTTAACCTGGTGTTGTAAGACTTCTTACTGTGCTCACCCCAGTCCAACGCCGGCATCTCCACATCATAATTCAGTAGGAGAGATTTTCCTCAATTTGCATTTTTTAGTACTGACAACCAATCATGGTAAATCTGACTGGTTTATGGCGGGAATGACAATGGATGCATGAAGCATATGGAAGCTGATCAGCCAAACACCGATCTAAAGAGGGAATATTTGGAAGTAATGCATAGTGTAAATGTGAACTGCTAATGAAATTTTAAGTAGGATTAAAGCCCAATACTGCATATCTGCCTTAATTTAAAATCTGAAAATTTGTCTTGTATTTTTCAGTTTGTTTGTGTGGGAGGAAGTGCAAACCGGATGAAAGCTTTTGCACAGTTCATTCATATGGAACTTGGACTAAATGGAAGTGACAGTGACATAATGGATATTTGTGCAGGAACTGACAGATACAACATGTACAAAGCTGGTCCTGTGTTATCCATAAGTGTAAGTACACAAGGTTTTACAGAGGAGATTGTGTGGTTGAATTCCCTTGTCATTTGGGTACACAATCCTAATGGAACAGTTTAGGAATTTCCTTTTTTTTGTGAGGAAATTCAGGTAGTAGCCTTTTCTGCCCAACTTCGCATTTAAACGACTTCTCCCCATGTATCTGATCTTCCCGTAACCTGTTCACAAAATTTCTGCTGGCCCTATTTGAATGTGTCCAAGTAAAAGCCAAGAGATGAAGCAATTCCACATTTTCTCAAGCTGGGTCCAGGATAAATTAGACACAGTTCAGTGATGTGCAACGGTTGTCATGGCCACCTGCTGATGACAGTATTCAGGAGCTCTTGAAATACAAGACGGTGGAGATCTTTAAATTTATATTCCTGCAGAAAGGAAATTATTCTAAAAAGGTTTTTTAACCATTCGACCTACAGAAAAATTCACTTGCTTCAGATTGTTTCTCACAGAGTTAGGTGATCAGCAGGTTTTCTGATTCCCCATACCCCAACCCATTGCGAGAGTTCACACTTTACAAGATCACATGTGATTCCCTCTTGGAAACATTTTTTGTTTTTTTTTCAAGATGGCAGTATCATGTTGTTGCAACTCCTAGTGGTGTAATCCTCATCATCATCTTTCCCCTTTGCTGCCTTTGCTATGGTGAAGTTGCAGGATAAGAGACGAAAAGCTAAGATAGGTTGAGTATCACTCCCATAGAATTTTGGATACAAGGAAGGTTGTGGAAGGTAGTGGCAGTGTAGTGCTTCATAAAGGTGCTAGGGTATGGTGTTGGTACTCGGTAACCAAAGGTGACCAGGTTAAAGATCGGGATCCTTCATATAGTGGCCAATTGTTATCTGAAGTGAGTGATATCTGAATGAGGTGAGCCATTGAAGAGCCTGTGGCAAGTAGCAGGCCAAAGACTAAGTAAGAGGTGTTGGATTAAGGGTGGAATCTTGTGATGCTCGCAAGAGCGGGAAACAAAGCAGGTGGAGGCACTTAATTGCGCAGGAAGTCAAAAGTCAGTTTCCCAATGGCAGTATGAAAGTACAGAACTACGTTGGTAGAGAATTGACGGCAGATCGAACTTCCCAAAATCAAGCATCAGGAACCTCTTTTTAGTACATTTGCATGTCATGCATGCTCATTAAAAGGCATCTTTGCCAGAATTAAGTATACCTATCCAATGAAACATGAGCCTTCAGGTTCATGATTGCTTAAATGTGACGGGCAGCAGGGAAGGTTGTCCTTCTGATGTATCTGGAGTAAATAGGAGCTGTGTTTTCTTCTACCCAGAGCTTTGCTCAACCGTTGGACAGGAAGCATTGATGATTGAGATGTGGTAGTGCAGTGAAAGTGGAACAAGGCATGGCTGACTGAGGGAGGGTGGTGGCAGCCCTGTGAAATCTCGTGGGAATCAGAGGGAGGAAGCTGGACTATATAGGAAAGGTCAATCACAAAAGTAGATCAAACAGGATTGTGAGGTAATCAAGGGTTATACAGGGAATGCCAATGGTGAAGTCCTAAGAGTCAAGGGTAAGAGATAAGGTCAAGGATAATGAAGACATGGTCAAGGATGTTGGATGATAGGTAGAAGGTCCATTGTGTCAGGGGAAGCTCAAGGGTCGATCGGGTGGAATGAATGTCACCAAAGGCAAGGAGGGCAAAGGTGATGGAGTGAGGCCAAGGGTGATGGACAGAAGTATTCACAGAAAGTAAATGGTAATGGTTTCCATTTCCAGAGTCACTGTGCAAGAGACCAGAGACATAGCTGCATCAACAAGAAAGTTCTCTGCAGTGAACCTTGAGGGCAGCATGGTGGCGCAGTGGTTAGCATTGCTACCTCACGGTGCCAGGGACCCAGGTTCAATTCCAGCCTTGGATCAGTGTCTGTGTGGAGAATGCATGTTCTCCCTTTGTCTGCGTGGGTTTCCTCTGGGTGCTCCAGTTTCCTTCACAGTCCAAAGATGTACAGGTTAGGTGGATTGGGCATGTTAAATTGCCCCTTAGTGTCCAAAAAGGGTGGGGGTGTGTTACTGGTTTACGGGGATAGGGTGGGGGCTTGGGCCTAGTAGGGTGCTCTTTCAGGTCAGTGCAGGCTCGATGGGCCAAATGGCGTCCTTCTGCCTGTAGTGATTCTATACTGGAGTTGACCACAGTGGGTAGGTGGAGACTAGATTCTGGTTGGTGCTAAGAAAAGGGCTCTCCGTTGGTCAAAAGGGGCCAGGACAGGTGGGAGGGCCTCCTATCGACATCCTTGGGAATCAGGACCTCCTGCTGTTCCCACACAGGCTTTGACATTTTACTTTAAAAATTTCAAACTTTTTTGTTAGCTTCGTCCTCTTGCCTCACCTTCATTTTTCTGCATGCTTGACTGCCAGATTGATAATGTCATTTCATATTAACTGATCCTTCTTGATTTTAATGATTATGAATTTTCTGAAAGAGCAGGCTTTTTGTTACCCTCCTCAGCCCTGGGGGGGTCATGTCAGGTTCCCAGTACCTCCCGATGGCAGCTCAACGACAGCTACCCAGAGTCTCGACCAGCTGGCTGGCTCACTCACCTCGTGGCTTTTGTTTTGCCAATTCATCCAGCCCCAGTGGTGCCTTTAAACTTACCTCGACAACCTAGCTTCACTGGATTTGTTTATTGTCACGCGTACCAAGGTACAATGAAAAGTATTTTTCTGCGAGCAGCTCAAACAGATTATTTAGTACATGAAAATAAAAAAAAATTAAAAATACAGAATAAGGCAACACAAAGGGTTGCACGGTAGCATTGTGGATAGCACAATCGCTTCACAGCTCCAGGGTCCCAGGTTCGATTCCGGCTTGGGTCACTGTCTGTGCGGAGTCTTCACATCCTCCCCGTGTGTGCGTGGGTTTCCTCCGGGTGCTCCGGTTTCCTCCCACAGTCCAAAGATATGCAGGTTAGGTGGATTGGCAATGATAAATTGCCCTTAGTGTCCAAAATTGCCCTTAGTGTTGGGTGGGGTTACTGGGTTATGGGGATAGGGTGGAGGTGTTAACCTTGGATAGGGTACTCTTTCCAGGAGCCGGTGCCGACTCGATGGGCCGAATGGCCCCCTTCTGCAGTGTAAATTCTATGATAAAGTACACAATGTGAATACATAGACACTGATATTGGGTGAAGCATACAGGAGTGTAGTATTTTTTTTTAGAAAACATTTTATTGAGGCATTTATAATTTTAACATTTTAACATATTCACATTCAAAATAACAGAACGGTCCGACACACGCAAAAACCCCACAGTAACATACCCAACTTACCCCCGTCCTAACTCCTAGCTACCCATATATTAGATTGCCTGCCCTTATTCCCCACTTCCATGCCTCCCCTTCCCCCCCTCCCCATTGCCTTCCCCGCATCTGCTGACGGTCAGTTTTCCTTAAAGCAGTCAATGAACGGCTGCCACCTCCGATCAAACCCCTGTATTGAAACCCTTATGTCTAACTTAATCTTCTCTAGCCTGAGAAACACTGTCATGTCACTGACCCACACCCCTGACTTTGGAGGCTCCGAGTGCCTCCATCCAAGCGAAACCTGTCTCCGGGCCACCAGGGAGGCAAAGGCCAAAACATCCGCCTTTCACCCCCACTGGGCTCCCGGATCCTCCGACACTCCAAATACTGCCATCTCTGGACCCGGAGTCACCCTTCCTTCCAGAACCTCTGACATGACATCTGTGAATCCCTGCCAAAATCCCCTCAGCTTTGGACACACCTAAACATATGTACATGGTTTGCCGGACTTCCCCCACACTTCCCACACCTGTCCTGCACCTCCTCAAAAAACATACTCATCCGGGCCAGAGTCATATGAGCCCTGTGGACCACCTTGAACTGAATCAGGCTGAGCCTGGCACACGACGATGATGCATTGACTCTTTTCAGGGTCTTCTCCCATAGCCCGACTTCCAACTCCCCCCTCCCCCAATTCGTCTTTCCACTTCCTCTTCACCTCCCCAATTGGGACTCCCTTCCCACTCCATCAATTCCTTATATATTTCTGAGACCCTCCCTACCCCTACCCCTGCTTTTGACACCACCTTATCCTGTAGTCCCCTGAGAGAGAGGTGAGGGAATTTTGAAACCTGCCTCTGGACAAAGTCCCGTACCTGCAGGTACCGAAATCCGTTCGCACCCAGCAACTCAAACTCCTCCTCGAGCTCCTCCAGGCTCGAGAAACCCTCCTCAGTGAAGAGATCCCCAAATCTCTCAATCCCTACCCGCTGCCACCTCCTAAAGCCCCCATCCAGCCCCCCGCCCCCCTCCCCGGAGCGAACTGGTGGTTGTCACAGATCGGTGACAATCCACACCGATGCCCCCTCCAGTCTCATGCCTCCATTGCCCCCACACTCTCAGGGCTGCCGCTACCACTGCGCTTGCGGAGTACTGAGTCAGCGAGAACGGCAGAGCTGCCGTTAACAGAGCCTCCAGACTCGTGCCCTTACAAGATGCCGCCTCTACCTGCTCCCACACCAACCCCTCCCCCACTATCCACTTCCTAACCATCGAAATATTAGCCGCCCCTAGTAATTAATAAAATTCGGAAGGACCAAACTTCCCCTCCCGCGTGCTTCACTCAAGAATGGACCTTCTTCACCCTCGGGGCATTCCAACCCATATAAAACCCGAGATTGCCACGTTCATTTTCCAAACAAATGCCTTGGGGATAAAGCTTGGGAGACACTGAAACAAGAACAGCAATCTCGGGAGTACTGCCATTTTCATAGTCTGTACCCTCCCTGTCAATGACAGCGGGAGCACGTCCCACCTGCGGAAGTCACCTTTCAGTTGCTCAATCACCCTGCCCAAATTTAGTTTATGAAGCTGACCACAGTCCCTTGCCACCTGAATCCCCAGATACCTAAAACTCCTTCCCACCACTTTGAACGGCTTCTCCCCCAGTTTCCTCTCCTGCCCCCTTGCCTGGATCGCGAAGACCCTGCTCTTGCTCATGTTTAGTTTGTAGCCTGAGAACCGGCCAAATTCCTCCAGTATTCCCTTAATCCCTGCAATCCCCCCCCCTCCCAAAAGGGTCTGTTATGTACGGAGCAAATCGTCCGCATAGAGCAAGACCCTATGCTCCACCCCCACTCTATCCCCCGCCAAATGTTCGATGCCCTCAGCGCGATTGCCAAAGGCTCTCTGGCCAGGGCAAACAGTAGTAGGGAGAGTGGGCACCCCTGCCTTGTCCCCCTGCACAGGCTAAAATACTCTGACCAGTCCCGGTTGGTCCTTACATTCGCCACCTGTGTCTGATATAACAACCGGACCCACTCCACGAATCCCTGCCCGATTGCAAACCTTCCGAGAACATCCCACAGGTACCTCCACTCCATCCGATCAAAGGCCTTCTCTGCATCCATGGCCACCATCACCTCAACCTCGTGCCCTCTGCACGCATATTATCACATATAGGAGCTGTCTAATATTGGACATCAGGTGTCGGCCCTTCACAAATCCTGTTTGGTCCTCCCCTATTACTTCCGGGACACAATTCTCTATGTGCATGACCAAGATCTTTGCCAGCAATTTAGCATCCACATTCAACAGGGAGATCGGTCTATACGACTCATAACTCTCCGGATCCTTATCCCGCTTCAAAATAAGAGAGATCGATGCCTGCGATAATGTTGGGGGGATCATTCCTAGCTCCTTGGACTCATTCAAAGCCTTTACCAGGAACGGCCTGGCAACACGGAAAACTCAACCGGGTATCCGTCAGGTCCCGGGGCCATACCCGATTGCATTGCCCCTAACCTCTCTATAACCTCCCCAAGCCCAATTGGGTTGACCCAATCCCTCTGCCAACTCATCTATCCTCGGGAACTCCAGCCCCCCCAGGAATCGCTTCATACCCTCCTCCCCGGCTGGGGGTTATGGTTTGTATAATCTAATGTAAAACCCCCAAAACACATCATTCACCCCCGCTGGATCCACAACCAACTTCCCCCCGTATCTTTTACTTTCCCAATCTCTCTCGCCTCCTGCTTCCTCAGCTGATGCGCCAACATCCTGCTGGCTTTTTCCCCATATTAATACACTGCACCCTTCACCATCCTCAGCTGTCCCTCCGCCTTACCTGTGGATAAGAGCCCAAATTCCAGCTTCAGTCTCTGACGCACCTTCAGAAGCATGTCATCCAGAAACTCCACATACCTCCTGTCCACCTGTAAAATTTCACCTACCAGCCTGTCCAACTCTGCCGGCTCAGTCTTCTCCTGATGTGCCCAAATTGAGATGAGTGCCCCTCCTAATAACCGCTTTCAGTGCCTCCCACACCACCCCCGCTGAAACCTCACCTGTGCCATTGATCTTTAAATACCCCAAATGGCCTCCCTCACCCGCTCGCACACCTCCTCCTCTGCTAACAGCCCCACATCCAACCTCCATTGCGGCCGCTGGGCATTTCCTTTGTTGACTTGCAGGTCTACCCAATGCAGGGCGTGTTCTGACACCACAATTACTGAATATTCAGCATCGACCACCTCAGCCAGCAGCGTTTTGTCCAACACAAAGAGGTCTATCCAGGAATATACCTTATGTACATGGGAGTAGAATTAGAGCTCATTCCTCCTTGGCCTCCCAAATCTCCACAAATACACCCCCCCCACATGCGCTCTATAATGTTCCTTTGCCATAGCTGATACCTTCCCAGACCTGGAACTCGAGCGATCCAGCCTCGGATCCAGAACCGTGTTCAAATCTCCCCCATAATCAGTTGATATGAATCCAGGTCCAGGATCTTCCTCAGGACCCGTTTGACAAATTCAACATCATCCCAGTTTGGGGCATATATATTTACCAATACCACAGCCATTCCCTCCAACTTCCCAGTAACCATACCATATCTACCCTCCGGGTCCTCCTCTATCTTCCCCACCTCGAACACCACCTGTTTGTTGACCAGGATTGCCACCTCCCTCGTTTTAAAGTCTAATCCTGAATGAAACACCTGCCCAACCCATCCCTTCCTTAACCTAATCTGATCCCTCACCTTCAGATGTGTCTCCTGCAATATGGCCAGGTCCGCCTTCAGTTGCCTCAAATGCATGAACACACGGGCCCTTTTGACTGGCCCATTCAGTCCCCGAATGTTCCACGTGACCAGCCTGGTCGGGGGACATCCCCCCGCCCGCCCTCGGGCAACCACCATCATCAACCCTCTTCCTCCTCCACTTTGAAAGTCCACTCCCCGTCAGCAGTCTAGTCTCACCCCCCTCAACGCACCTTGGTTACAGGACTGTAGTATTAATCAGGTCAGTTCATAACAGGATCGTTCAGGAATCTGGTAACAGCGGGGAAGAAGATGCTTTTGAATCTGTTTGTGCATGTCCTCAGACTTTTGTATGGAAGAGTGAGTTAGCCGGGTGGGAGGGGTCTTTGATTATGCTGCCCGCTTTACCCAGGCAGCGGGAGGTATAGATAGAGTCAATGGACGGGAGGCAGGTTTGTGTGATGGACTGGGCTGTGTTCGCGACTCTGAAGTTTCTTGCGGTCTGCTGGCTGCCTGGCTATGAATACCAGCCCTCCTCAGCCCTGGCCTGAGAATGCGTTCGCCCCTGCTCCCCTCGAAGGCTGCTTGCGTCCAAGGCCAAATTGGTTGGCTGGCTGACCCCTTACCTCCCTCGTGGCTTTTTGTTTTGCCAATCGGCAAAAATGTTGGTTAAGTAAACACAGATCTTTGCCTTGACGGCTGCCTCTCTCCCTTCTAGTCGCCTCAAAGTTCACCAGTGTCTTCTTGCTGCAAGGGTACATGACCAATCAGAGTCTGATGTCGCTCTGCATTGCCTGCTGTTGGGCTCATTTTGTGCCAATCATCAAATGCAGAGCTATCAGGTTCTGACTGGTGTCCACAGACACCGACCGGCACAGGGCCCACCCCATTGGCTTGGGCCCTCTGCCTAGGCACGGTGTCTTTCCTGGCAGTCAGCCTCGGCCTATGTGGGGAAATTTAATTGCAAAATGTTCACACTGGCAGTCTCAATGATAAATATTGGCAAAATAATATCAAAAATCACGATAGGAAATAAGGTTTGCTCTGTACTTCCTTTCCCTCTGACTTCTAATTGTGAGGCTAAAATGAACAGAAGACTGATTCAAATCTCATTACTGTTTGCAGCATGGAATGGGTGTGCCATCTATATCAATCATGCTTCATGAACTCATCAAGTTACTTCACCATGCTAAGTGCTGTGATGTAACTATCATACGTCTGGGGACATCAGGTGGTATAGGTATGTCAAAAATAATTTATTGGTAAAGCCCGCTCCTTCAAAAATGAGGTGCAAGGGGTTCAGATAGAATAAACTTTATCAAGCAGGAAGGATGGAGTGCCACCATTAGAGCATTGGTATAGCCTAGTCTGGGAGTGAGCATGGACAAAAGTTTCAGGAACAGTGAGCTGAGATAAGTGTTGTGGTAGGTTTTATTAAGATGCTTTCTGACATGATTCCAGGTATAGGACCTACAGGTTTGGAAGCCCAAGGGGCATAATCAGTAAGTAGGGGGAAGAAAAATTAAATATAGTTCTGCAACTGAAAAGTCTGGGCATGGAGGTGGCCAAAGCACAGGGTTTCAGAAGCTAAGTCTATCTTTGTAGGGCCCATGTTCCATCTGACACCAAAAATAAGTTACTACTGGGGCCATTGCTGAGGTATAGCAGGTTTCAATGGTCCAAGGAACTATAGTAATCACTCTGATCGCACTGATTAGTATATATTTAATGAGAAATAAAGACAAGGACATTTTTGGATTTTATCTGGGATGCTTAAAATCCACCATCATCACCCACCCCTTCAGACATCACCCACCCTCTCAGAAAACCCACCCTTAATACTTCTGTTCTTGTATGCTATTGTCCCATCTTTAACAAGCTTTCTTCTCCCATGCCCATGAACGTCTGTACCAATCTTACCCATTACTCCATGTTTGAACCCCTCCATTCAGGTTTCTGTGCCTGTCAGAGCACTGGAATGTAGCTATCAAAACCACATATTACACTGCGACTGTGACCATGGTAAACTGTTCCTTTACACACTTCTTGACCTGTCTGCAGCCTTTTGACATGGTCACACTATCCTCCTCCAATGCAATGCCCCCACTGTTGTTAGTGGACCCTTCCCTTTCTTGGGTTTCCTTTCTAATTCATCTCAACACAGCCAGAGAAACACCTACAATGACTTTTCTTCCCAGTCCAATAGCATTAGCCTTTGTATCCCCAAGAATGTATGCTTGGCATCCCTCCTATTTCACATCCACAAGCTGTCCCTTAACAGCACCATCACAGAATGTGGCAGAGAGGTTCCACATCCCCATTGACAACACACTGTTCTAGCTCATCACCACACCTCTTGACCCTTCATTGTGATGCTGTTTGTCTGACATCCAGTCCTAGATGAGTATAAATTTACTCCAACTAAATACTGAGAAAACCCAAAGCCATTATCTTCACCAGTGATGCAGTGAATGGTATTATAAAGGATGGCCATAAATAGACTGTTCCAAGCATTTCTGAAAATATTGCATTGCACCTTTCATGTTGCATTTGACTCATGCAATTTCCTGACCATTTTGAGTCATGAGTTATCTGTAGGGGTCATGACTGTGGGTGGTGTGTAACGTCATGACCTTTGACATGAACAGAGAAACTTAAAATGTGGGGCGCGATTCACCCAAAAAGTGTCTAGGGGCGGGATTTTCCTGCCGCACTCGCCCAACGGCCGGAGAATCCCACCTGAGGTCAATGGACTTTTCCATTGTCCATGTCTCACCCATGGCGATCTTGCGGCGGGCGTGGTGGAAGAATCCAGCTCTAAGTGTAATTTTGGCCGAGTTTGACCGGGTGATTTGCGCTGGCATTTTTGGTGAGATCCAGACCAGTATTCACTCACATTTAGTCATTTTTTTGGCGTTGGGGAGTTTCTTACCTGCAAATCTGACACTTTGAATTTCTTTCTGTAATGGGGAACAGAATTCGCCAGCAAGACCAGCTCTTCAGAGATCGGGGCGCTGTTTTGAAAGGGTGCACCGATCTCAAAGTGAGATTAAGGGTTCCTCCCACCCCCGCCCATAGACAAAACGATCCCCTGGAGACATTGGCAACACCCCCACCCTCGATCCCCACCACTAAATGTTGACATGAGCCCCCCACCATCACCCATTCATGAGGGTGACCCTTCCCCATACTAAGCCATCCTTGTGGCATCGGGGCATTGCACCCCCCCCCTCCGCCAAGTGAGCATACCCCCCTATGGGGTCACTGAGGGCCCTGCTTTCAGCCCCCCTGCCTTTATGACCCTCTTCATATGCCCCTTTTTCATGGGCATGACCCAGCTCAGGCCCTGCCCTTGGCAGTGTCAACCTATCAAATAGGCACTGCCTCTGGCATCCTGGCAGTGCCTACCTGGCCCTGCCAGGGTGCCATTTTGGCATTGCCAGGGTGCGAGGGACAGTTCCTCTGTTCGCAATCACCTGGAGGGCACCAATGACCTCTGATCCCCCCACCCGCGTGGCCATCATGCCTGGTCTCCATTTGTGAAGACCAAATCTGCGCCAACTTTTGCAATCTTTAAAAACACAAATATCCATAAACTAATAGAAATTATCCCAGAAGTTCATTGTTTACACAATTTCTAGGTTTTAAGAAAATTCCTTCTGCATTCAAAATAGTGCAAAGGAGAGCTTTGTTTCAGTGAATTTTCAACAACATTAAACAGTAACCCATTATCTGCAACCAATATTCCACATCATGAAAGACACCACAATAATGGTCATTACTGATCACACAATGAATGGCTTCTTAGTTCTGGTTGTGGAAATTTGTAATAGAAAAGCAAAACTAATTACATATGCACTATATGCCATCACCAAACACAAATGCAAAATTTTAAATTAAACTTTCAGTTCTTTTTCAAAGACTTTTGTGAAAGATAAATCAGATCTTTGCTTTACATATTTTTCCCTCCATCTCCTATTAGCACACAGGTTAAATGTGGAAACTTCTGCAAACAACAAATGCTCCAAGTGCACAGATGATTGAAAGCAATATACAGTTAAAGCCTAAATGTTTGAGAGGCAGTGGCCTTAAAGTAAACCCAAAAATACATTGATAAAATAAAAATGAAAAAATATTTAATTGGTAAATTTAATTATCCTGTGATGTATGTTTTTAAGATTGATTTAAAATCTTACTTTGAACATTATAAATTTTAGTTAATGAGAAGAAAATAATTTTTTTGAGTGTTTTCAATGATTCAATTTCTTTGTCAGCAATGATAGACAACTATCCACACAAATTTTAAAATAAATATTTAGATAAACAATTTCAGTATTAAAAATTGACATAAAGGTGCAATGTATAAATGGTGACAACTGGAGTGTAAACTGCATGCATATGCAAGGCTTTAAAACAGACAAAGGTAGGTCTGAATTTTACCTTGATAAACAGAAAAGGATACATTTTGCAGGGCAAAGCTCCAGGCATGATGACTCACTAGACTGGAGTATGGTCACAGAATATATCAAGCTGTGCCCTTATTTCAAGGTTTCATGCTGAGAGCTTCATCTGGAAAATTTTATCTGAAAAAGTGATCATGTGTGACACCTTAAAATATTCTTAAAATACTGTATTAAGCGTCTTAATTGGCATATTATTATTGAACTGGTGCTTATTCTGCAGGTTTGGAACCTGGGACTGTGGTTATTACAGGTACAGCAGTAGATTCATTTTTCCAACCTCAATTTGAACAAGTGGTTCTGGGAAAAATAATTAGTCGAAGCACTGAACTGGACAAGGATCTAGCGCAAGCATTATTGAACTGCGGCAATGAAATTGCTGATTGTCCGACTATCATTGGAAACACAATGTGCACCGACGATTTCTATGAAGGTAATTTTTGTTTAAACCACAAGACATACTCTACAAACCTAAACTAAACAAGCAACCATTTTTTCTGAACAAAATATAGCAATAAAACACTTTAAACCTCCATGAACAATGTAGTATGTTATTTTTGGGGATATCACAGCCGCTAAGTATGTAACCCAGTCTTGATCCCACGGACAACATAATCATTTTAATTGAATTTTTAAAGAATTCATTGCTCACTCGTTCACAAATTAATTCATAACACTTGACAAAATCATATTGTTCTTTGTTGCAGGGCAAGGACGTTTAGATGGTGCTTTATGCTCATTTTCAAATGAAGAGAAACTGGAGTATTTGAAAAAGGCATATAAAGCTGGTGTCAGAAACATAGAAATGGAGTGTACCGTCTTTGCTGCTATGTGTCATAGCTGTGATCTAAAAGGCAAGCAATGCTTCAAAATTTATAAGTGCAGGATTAGCTGTCAAATTCTAATTTATTACCTTGAGAAATTGGAAAACTCTGATCCTCGTTACTTAAATTCCTGAAGCCCTATAAGTTTAATTATTTTAGTACATTTTGGCTCTTCCTTTCTTCTCGATTGGATATCAATTAGTTCTCCCAAAATTACTATTAAATCAAGGCATTAAATTGACTGACTTAAGAACAAAACGTTATTCTTTTATTCTTATCGAATTTCTCACATTGGTCGCAGACACAAACTTGCCTGTGCAAATTATTATTGTGGCCAATCGAAGTAGAAAAAGTGTGGTTCCAAATACCAGCAACTGTAATATGAAAACATTCATTGGATAAGAGGCAGAAAGAAACTTTACACACCTAAATTTCAAGCAATTTGACTTTTGAAAACGATAGAGGGCAGGATTCGCCAATAATGGGGCTATATCCCCACGCCCGCGAAAAAACGCGCGAGAATCTCTCTGGACTTACCTGGAGAAAGTCCAGGGTGATTCTCCGATTTGCAGGGGGCTAGCCGGGCCCCGGGATGCTCCTCGCAGCTCCGGCTGCCGATACGGGACCCTGCACTTCCGGTTGGGGGTCTGTGCATGCGCACAGCGGCGGCCTGCGTCGATCGCCCCGCGAGACATGGCCGGCCTACACCGCGGACCGGCACCAAGAACATAGGCACCCCCCAGATCACATGTGCCCGCGAATCAGTGGCAGCCGATCGGTAGCCTGGCCATCCTGGATGCCTCCCCCCCCCCCCCCCCCCCCCCGGTGAATGATCCCCCTCCCCCACCAGGGCGGCCGCGGACTGGGTTCTCGCTGGGTGGAACCATGAGAGAACCACGCCGTCGGGAACAAGGCCAGTTGCACTCGGTGAATCGCTGCCGGGGCCTCTTTCAATAGCCCCGACTGGCGCCGCGTCGACCGCGCACGCCTGACTGGCGACGATTCTCCGGAGAATCGCAGGAGCGGCGTCAGACCCGATCTCAGGTATGATGCCCATAGGGGCTGGTTTAGCTCACTGGGCTAAATCGCTGGCTTTTAAAGCACACCAAGCAGGCCTGCAGCACGGTTCGATTCCCGTACCAGCCTCCCAGGACAGGCGCCGGAATGTGGCGACTAGGGGCTTTTCAGAAGCCTACTCGTGACAATAAGCGATTTTCATTTCAGTTCATTTCATTCTCTGCGCCGAGCACAATTTCGGCGCAGAGAATCCTGCCCAGCGTTTTTCATCAACTAATATCACCCGAGCCTTTTATTTGAGCATTTTGGCATTACTCTAATGGTAGATATTAAGAGGTAGGTTTTAAGTTGTGCTCCAGGAGAGCTTTGGCACTCCAGCTGTTGCGGGATCCGAGAGCTGCATGTGCTGACTGTGCACCTGTTTCCTACTGAACTCCAGTTCTATGGTCTGTTGCATTTTGTTTCCGAGAGCTTGTACCTATTTCATGCCACAGCCTCTCTAAGGTACCAGGTTTCATCCAAAACAAAAAATGATCAAATGTGGTACACACATGGGGTTTTCTCCCTTTTTCTTGTGTGGCCCTTTGAAGTAGGAGTAAGATGTGGGCAGCACAGTAGCATTGTGGATAGCACAATTGCTTCACAGCTCCAGGGTCCCAGGTTCGAATCCAGCTTGGGTCACTGTCTGTGCGGAGTCTGCACATCCTCCCTGTGTGTGCGTGGGTTTCCTCCGGGTGCTCCGGTTTCCTCCCGCAGTCCAAAGATGTGCAGGTTAGGTGGACTGGCCATGCTAAATTGTCCATAGTGTCCAAAATTGCCCTTAGAGTTGGGTGGGGTTATTGGGTTATGGGGATAGGGTGGAGGTGTTGACCTTGGGTAGGGTGCTCTTTCCAAGAGCCGGTGCAGACTCGATGGGCCGAATGGCCTCCTTCTGCACTGTAAATTCTATGATGTGGCCCACAGAACAAGTGGGAACTTTGCATCTGGTTTTATTTGCAATTTATAAAGCTTTGTTTCTGGGAAGTGATTTTTGGACAGTTTTCCTATCTTTCCAATTTTTTTTAAGCTAAAATATTACGATCTTAACCCTATGGGGCAGATCTTGTGTTGACAGGAGTGGATACCACTCTTTGTTTTGTATAATCAGCTAATTAGCATACCTGTCTCCCATTGTCTGCAGAAATCAGGCATGCACAGGGAATGTGTTTATCATAGGCATGGCATGCGTGGCCTAGTGGCAAATTAAAGAACTGGAATTTTGGTTAAAAACATTTCACCCTAAATACTGAAACAACTGAGGAAGTGGCAGTGAAGACTGCTTGCTTCAGATGCATGTATTAAATCATTTGAAGGTTCCTTTTGCACTCACCAGGTTACTACAGCTTTGTTGGCTGGAGAAAATAACTTTTTAGTACTTTTCCAATAAAAACTGGTAGGATCAAGCAAAATGTCTGTTCTCTCAGGTTCTGCTCATGTGGTGCTGAACAGGCAAAGCCAAAGGCTGTTGACATCTGTGCTCAAGGTTTAATGCACTTTGAATTCAGATAGTTCAATAACCTCCACTGCAAAAGAGCAAACATCTGAAAGCATTTAAATATTTTATCTACAATACAAAACAACTAGTATTAAGTATTCAAGTTCTAATTATTTGGGAAATTACATAAAATTAAAATATTTTAAATGTGAGACAATTATTAAATGTATTTTTTTCCTCTCAGCTGCTGTTGTCTGTGTGGCTTTATTAAATCGATTTGATGGTGACCAAATCACAACTCCTCATGAAGTTCTGCTTGAGTACCAAATGCGTCCACAGAAACTGGTGTCGATGTTCATAAAAAAACAGCTTGGGTTGTTAAAATGTAATTGAAATGGTATCAGTGCAAACAAAAGTGTCTCAGACTGTAAATAATAGAAAGGATAAAATTCATGGTTCATAAGAATCTGGTCAAATATATAAACTTAATTGAGCAGATAATTTGACATTCACTTAGTTTCATCCAAAATTTGAAATGTTTCCAAGGACAGCATACATGGGCCTTAATATTTTTGCCATTTGTGGTGCACAGTTAGTAGACTCGGAGTTGGGTACAAAACGCTCCAGGCCACGGCTGACCCTAAAGCGTAATGTCACACTGTCTGGTCAATCAACCAGCAGCCAGGGTGAAACTTATGCTGTGAAAGGCTGTTGGGGAGGATGAGAAGAGGGAGGCACTGAGAAAAGGGAGGGTGCAGGCTGGGGCTTCCAATGTGCTTCATTAACGGGCCAGCCACTGTGCTGCTGTGTCATGGATCTGCTGACGCATGAAATATAAATATCAACGGAAATACAATGCCACGAGTGTCTAAGCAGCGCAGCAGCGCAATCATACACAGATCTCAGTTCCTAGACATACTGGTTAATGTTATTTGAGCCCTGACTTTTCATCCCAATCAAGGTTGAGGCTTAAACATAATGGCTGCCTTGCCAATTGGCCTGCCCAGCAACCACAAAGGCAGATAGGCAACATAAAATTCCAGCCAATTGTTGTTTAATTCATTTAAATAGGCTTTTTGATTGTCAGTGGGAGCACTTCCGACCCTTGTGCACACCTGCCAACCAAAATATTGCAAGAGTGCATAATGGCTTTGGGATGTACACCCAACATCTTCTCGTACAATTTCACACACTTTCGGGTTGTGCGTGTACCCAAACTTTGGGCGTGAAATTTTGGCCATAATTTCATAAAAATGCCACGGATTGCAGTGTATTAAGTTGACCTTTGAAGCCTCCAAAAATCTTTCCAAAAATGGATCAATTTATATGTCAAACATAAAATGCAAACCACCGTTGTGGATGGCGGCCATTTAGAAATTACAAAACTTCCCCACAGTACTTCATATTAATGTGGCACAGTTTATTTAATTAATTAATTGTACAAATATACCTTTAAACACAATTAAGCATTTCATAAGTCAAGTTCATTTCCTTCAGCATCCAATGCAGAGTTCATCTAATTCACTCTGAGTCACTTTGGCTATGGTATCAGTGGAAGGATCCCACTCTGAATCAGATTTGGCACTTTTAGAATCATCCCTCCATAACAAATCACCTTCCTCTCCATCCATGGAATTGGATAGTCTACATTTTTTCTACAATCTGATGACACTCTGTGCACTAATAGCATCTCATGGTTTGATGATGAAACTTATTAGGAACGAGAGATAATTTTAAGTTTAAGCTTTAAGTTTAATTTAAATTTTCCTATTATGTTAAGAAAGGGGGATCTTGAGTTTTGCTTTCACTTTTGAAAATCTGCCTGTAAGTCTGAAGCTTTCTTTGTGCACCTACATTTTTAATAAGGTTTTAGAACTCATAAAGTAGAAAAAACTGGGCTGTTATCGAGCAATAAGATACACACACAAGACATGGAGAAACAGCAAAGTAGCTTTAATTCAGTTGGAAGTGGGTTCCAGGAGAAGTCGGACAGGAGAGAAAATTGCAGAAAGCATTTCTCAAAAGAACAGAAAAAGGGGACCTGCGAGTCAAAGGAAAAGAACAGGAATCCGAAAATAGGTCCTGTTCAGTGAAACTAAAGTAAGGAGCAGAGGAGAAGGCTCCAAATTAAAGGGAGAAAGCTGCAGGAAGCAGACTTAAATAGAAAAATAGAATACGAGAGGCGAGAGATCCAAGGAGGCAGCCACAGGTCTATAACTCTTTACCACAGGCCTGTGAAGCAGTAGCGTTCTATTACCATGGATGAGTATCTGAGACCGAGCACGAAAGGTGAAGCTTTAATACATGTGGGAGGATGAATATTGGAGAGATCAAAATCCTGGAGGTGGATCCTTTTTGAAGACGATCAAGAGGAAAAAGTGTCATTTGGGAGAAGATTCCAGTGAGTTCTTTAGGTGTTGAGATTGGAAATCCTTAGGAGAAAGATGGAGTTCGGTGAGACTGGTTGGCTAGCAATGTGACAAGCATCTGGGGGGGATTGATGAGAGTTTGAGGTGGCATCTGTCACTTAGGTTTGGAGTATGGTGTGTCCCATCACAGGTCCGTCTATGGGTTCACATTGACTGTGTACTTACTATGAACATCAGAGTATAAGTTAGACTTTATAACTTTTGTTATCCTTTCAAATTTGTATATATTTTTTAAGGTTATTGGACTGAATGTGCCATGTAATATAGTTAATCTTTCCTTGTTTAATAAATGTATTATTCTTTTGTTAACAGTTCATCAGCTGACTCCTGTGACTCTGTTTAGAAGCTGCCCTCCATGTTTCTAAACAAAAAATAAATAAACGGATCTATTATGACCCCGTGCCCCAGGGTGCGGTCAATTCTAGGCCCTTGACCTGGAGTTGCAACATAATTGAATAAACCAATAATTCTTAGAAAAATACCCAACGTCTTTGGCCCTTAGCTGTCCAATAATTAGTCACCAGGTTTGTAAATTTAAACACAATTACTTTTTATTTATAAGAATTATAATGAAATACGCAGCCAATACAATTGGTTAACAAAGAACTAATTCCTAACCCCCCGCCCACACTTTAACTTGTCCCCATTCTCTATACACACTCACACACACAAGACAAACAAACACATAGGGGAAGAGGGGGGTGAAAATAATAAGTAAAGTTTGTTTCAGATGCTTTCAAACAAAGAAACAGCTTTGTTTCAGATGGGTTTTTTTTCTAGCACACCTTCCCACAAGGCTTTCAGTTCGAGATTTCTGTTTCCAGTCTGTAATGATTTTCACTGTAGATTTGTTCATTCGCGTTCTCTGTTGGTTCAGAAATACAACAGCTCACAGCATTTCTGGAGAGAGAAAAAGAGAAAAGAGAGAGCAGGCACTCCTTCTTCCTTGAGAGTCCAGGTCTCCGCTCGGCTTTCTTTAGGTCTCTAGAAAGCATCACACGCAGGCAGGGCCCAATCACCACCTTTTACCGGGCAGAATACTGCCTTTTGGCAAACTCATTGACCACCAGCCAACCAATCAAACCAAGTCCCACCTCATCTCTCGGGTGCCACAAAGTCTGAGTTCTGTTGTTCAAAAACTAACACCATATGCTATGTTGCAACTTCTTGAATTCCTCATTCTCTCTGCTAGTTAACGTAAAGATACATGTCCATTAAGCATCCATGGATAAAAATGATAACAGCATAAAAAATAAAGAAAGGGGAAATAAAGGAATCAACAGGGAAGACCAAGGCTATGGGCCAAGTACTGGCAAATGGGATTAGGTCGGCAGGTCAGATGTTTTTCATGTGTTGGTGTAGACCCGATGGGCCGAAGGGCCTGTTTGATGCTGTGATTCTGTAAAGGACTCTTACAAACCTTCCTCCTTAAAAGAAATGAAATGTCAGGGCACGGATGTTTCATTTTGAGGTATGCAAGACATAAATCACAAAAACATATCCATCCATACCCGTTATGTAAGTTCCCTTCCCAGTCTCTACATTGGTAACTAGTCAGTCCTTAAACATGTGACAAAGCATCCGCAATCACATTATCCTTTCTGGCATTATGAACAATTTTAACATTGAACTGTTGTAATAATAAACTCCATTAGAATAATCCTGCATTCTGTGTTTTAAACTTTTCTATAACCGCAAGTGGGTTATGGTCGATATAAGCTTTGTTTATTGTCATGCAGGACATATACTTCAAAATGCTGAAGCGCTAGTAGCACTGCCCTACCCCCAGCTAACTGGCATTTGTGGACATTTTAAATATTCTCAACAGTCCGGAGTGGCCAGCACCAGCTCGCTAACTAACGTGGCCTCAAACGCCCAAACTCTACTTGGTGCTCTGTCAACCTCGGAGTTTTCCTTTGTTTCCACAACACATCCAACATGCGCTATATTTAGTCTCTAACTGAGCCAGTCTCCATGGTTTTAGTTGAGATGGATATGACTTTATTGATTCAGAGTTTCTCATGTCTACTTCATGACTAGTTAACAGAATGCACCCTGGTGTTTCCCGACAACTCTGTCCATATTTTTCAAGAATCTTCATTATATTGTCTCGCTGTAATTTAATATTTTGTTTTTTATGAGTACCCAATTCATTTTTCCAATTAAAGGACAATTTTACGTGGCCAATCCATCTACCCTGCACATCTTTGGGTTTTGGGGCGAAACCCACGCAAACACGGGGAGAACGTACAAACTCCACACGGACAGTGACCCAGAGCCGGGATCAAACCTGGGGCCTCGGCGCCCTGAGGCAGCAATGCTAACCACTGTACCACCGTGTTGCCCTTTCTCTATTCTCCTTCGGTTGATAGGTTTGCATCTTTGGTTTTAGGACTCCCTCTGATATCTTCAAACAGTGCCTTGTTTTCACGCTCTTCTTCAAAATCAAAGACAACGTGCTTCCCTTGGGCAGGTTTCTGATTGTGCAAATTATAGAGGGCCCCTGAATGAGTTTCTTCTGCATTCCTGCTTCTTTCTGTCTCTCGTGTTTTGTGGCCAATCTTTTCTGATCATCCAATGAATGTTTACCAAAATTTTGAGGATTACTGTTTTTTCTAAACAGATCTGGTTGCAGAAACACTGCACGGTTCTTCATCCACATTCCTCCTCATTTTCAAAAGGAATTGATCACTGATTATTTAATCTCTTTTGCGATTCTTCCTTTACCTTGAAGTGGCACTGTGGGCTTTTAAAAGGATGTGGGTTAATTAACCGTTTGCTTGGTGTCACTTCACAGTCATTGCTATCTTCATCCTGAATATCTGATGCCATGCTACTATGTATATTTTCCTTCAAAACAGGCATGCTCTGGGAAATGTTTGCACCTGCAGTGAATGGAAATAGGCTTACTGCAACAGTCTGTTCAGAAATACAGCAGCTCACAGCATTTCTGGAGAGAGAGAGAGAGTCACAAACCCACAACATCTATGGCAGGGCATACATGAAATTACAGGCTACAAAGCAAGGCCAGGCAAAATTTCTGGGGTTGAAGCATCCCTCTCCGATGAACTGAACAAGTTCTATGCCCGCTTCGAACCGTCAGCCAATACATCAGTGCCACCCGCCACAACAGCTCTGATTGATTGATTTGATTTATTGCCACATGTACCGAAGTACAATGAGAAGTATTTTTCTGCGGCCGAGGGAACGTACACAGTACGTACACAGTAGACAAAGAGAGTAATAGAACATAGAACATTACAGCGCAGTACAAGCCCTTCGGCCCTCGATGTTGCGCCGACCTGTGAAACCACTCTAAAGCCAATCCACGCTATTCCCTTATCATCCATATGTTTATCCAATGACCATTTAAATGCCCTTAATGATGGCGAATCCACTACTGTTGCAGGCAGGGCATTCCACGCCCTTACTACTCTCTGAGTAAAGAACCTACCTCTGACATCTGTCCTATATCTATCTCCCCTCAATTTAAAGCTATGTCCCCTCGTGCTAGACATCACCATCTGAGGAAAAAGGCTCTCACTGTCCACCCTATCTAATCCTCTGATCATCTTGTATGCCTCAATTAAGTCACCTCTTAACCTTCTTCTCTCTAAAGAAAACAGCCTTAAGTCCCTCAGCCTTTCCTCATAAGATCTTCCCTCCATACCAGGCAACATCCTGGTAAATCTCCTCTGCACCCTTTCCAATGCTTCCACATCCTTCCTATAATGCGGCGACCAGAACTGCATGCAATACTCCAAATGAGGCCGCACCAGAGTTTTCTACAGCTGCAACATGACCTCATGGCTCCGAAACTCAATCCCTCTACCAATAAGAGCTAACACACCGTACGCATTCTTAACAACCCTATCACCTTGGGTGGCAACTTTCAGGGATCTATGTACATGGACACCGAGATCTCTCTGCTCATCCACACTACCAAGAATCTTACCATCAGCCCAGTACTCTGTCTTCCTGTTGCTCCTTCCAAAATGAATCACCTCACGCTTTTCTTCATTAAACTCCATTCACCACCTCTCAGCCCGGCTCTGCAGCTTATCTATGTCCCTCTGTAACCTGCAACATCCTTGCGCACTCTCCACAACTCCACCAACTTTAGTGTCATCTGCAAATTTACTCACCCATCCTTCTACGCCCTCCTCCAGGTCATTTATAAAAATGACAAACAGCAGTGGCCCCAAAACAGATCCTTATGGTACACCATTAGTAACTGAACTCCAGGCTGAACATTTCCCATAAACCACCACCCTCTGTCTTCTTACAGCGAGCCAATTTCTGATCCAAACTGCTAAATCACCCTGAATCCCATGCCTCCGTATTTTCTGCAGTAGCCTACCGTGGGGAACCTCATCAAACGCTTTACTGTAATCCATATCATAGATTATCATAGAATTTACAGTGCAGAAGGAGGCCATTCGGCCGATCGAGTCGGCACCGGCTCTTGGAAAGAGCACCCTACCCAAGGTGAACACCCCCACCCTATCCCCATAACCCAGTAACCCCACCCAACACTAAGGGCAATTTTGGACACTAAGGGCAATTTATCATGGCCAATCCACCTAACCTGCACATCTTTGGACTGTGGGAGGAAACCGGAGAACCCGGAGGAAACCCACGCACACACGGGGAGGATGTGCAGACTCCGCACAGACAGTGACCCAAGCCGGAATCGAACCTGGGACCCTGGAGCTGTGAAGCAATTGTGCTATCCACAATGCTACCGTGCTGCCCCTGCTTTACCCTCGTCCACCTGTTTGGTCACCTTCTCAAAGAACTCAATAAGGTTTGTGAGGCACAACCTACCCTTCACAAAACCGTGTTGACTATCCCTAATCAAATTATTCCTTTCTAGGTGATTATAAATCCTATTTGTTATAAACCTTTCCAAGACTTTGCCCACAGCAGAAGTAAGGCTCACTGGTCTATAGTTAACGGGGTTGTCTCTACTCCCCTTCTTGAACAAGGAGACAACATTTGCTATCCACCAGTCTTGTGGCACTATTCCTGTAGACAATGACGACATAAAGATCAAAGCCAATTGATCAAAGATCAATGTCCTCCCTAGCTTCCCAGAGAATCCTAGGATAAATCCCATTTGGCCGAGGGGACTTATCTATTTTCACACTTTCCAGAATTGCTAACACCTCCTCCTTATGAACTCAAGCCCTCTAGTCTAGTAGCCTGTATCTCAGTATTCTCCTTGACAACATTTTCTTTTTCCTGTGTGAATACTGACGAAAAATATTCATTTAGCACCTCTCCTATCTCCTCGGACTCCACACACAACTAATCAACAGAGAACATTGACAAATGGTACATCGACAAACAGTGATTGGTTACAGTGTGGAACCAGGGGCCAAACAAAGCAAATACATGAGCAAGAGCAGCATAGGGCATTGTGAATAGTGTTCTTACAGGGAACAGATCAGTCCGAGGTGGAGTCATTGGACACACCCATACCCACTATTACAGCCTCGGAGGTAAGAGCTGCCTTTTTGAAAATAAACCTGCGGAAAGCAACGGGCCCCAACGGAGTCCCTGGGCGAGCACTCAAAGAGCCTGTATTCGCAGATATCTTCAACACCTCACTTCTCCACTCTGAGGTCCCCACCTGCTTCAAGAAGACCACCATACTACCAGTAACAAAGAACAACAAGGTAGCGTGTCTCAATGACCACCGACCGGTGGCCTTGACATCTGTTATCATGAGATGCTTTGAGAGGCTCGTCATGAGACCGATCAACTCCAGCCTCCCAGATGGTCTCGAACCATTGCAGTTCGCCTACCGTGGCAACCGATCCACAGCAGATGCTATCTCTCTGGCCCGACAATCAATAAAATGTCAGACTGCTGTTCATAGATTACAGCTCCGCCTTCAACACCATCATCCCGACAAGACTAATAACCAAACTCTGCAACCTTGGACTTGACCCCTCCTTGTGCAGCTGGGTCCTTCACATCCTCACCAACAGACCACAATCGGTCAGGATAGGTAACAGCACCTCCTCCACAATAGTCCTTAACACCAGGGTCCTGTAAGGTTGTGTGCTCAGCCCTCTGCTGTACTCCCTCCACACATGACTGCGGCAAAATTCAACTCCAATTCAATCTATAAGTTTGCAGATGATATGACTGTGGTGGGTCGTACCTCAAACAACACTGATTCAGACTACAGAAGGGAGGTAGATCACTTGGTTGCATGGTGCACTAAAATCAACCTCTCCCTAAATGTCAGAAACAACAAGGAACTGATCATCGACTTCAGGAAACGTAGTATGACACACACTCCCATCAATGGCTCCGGAGTGGAGATGGTGGATAGCTTTATGTTCCTGGGGGTCACCATCACCAATATTCTGTCCTGGTCCACTTGTGTTGATGCAACAGTCAGGAAAGCCCAACAACGCCTCTACTTCCTATGGAGGCTAAAGAAATTTGGCATGTCTGCATCGACCCTCACAAACTTTTACAGATGTGCGATAGAGAACATCCTATCCAGCTGCATCACAGCCTGGTCTGGCAACTGTTCGGCCCAAGATCGCAAGAAACTGCAGAGCGTGGTGAACTCAGCCCAATGCATCACACAAGCTTGCCACCCCCACATTGATTCTGTATAGACCTCCCGCTGCTTCAGGAAGGCAGACAGCATTGTCAGAGCCCCTCATACCCAGGCTTTGCCCTCTTCCAGACCCTTTTATCAGGCAGGAGATACAGAAGTCTGAAGACCTGCACATCCAGACATAGGAACAGTTTCTTCCCCACAGCTACCAGACTCCTCAACGACTCTCCCTTGGACTGGTCTGTTCCCTGTAAGAACATATTCATGACACCCTATGCTGCTCTTGTTTGATCCTTGTTCTGCACTGTAATTAATCACTATTGGTTGATGTACTATTTGGCAATGTACTCTGTCGATTATTCTTTTGTCTACTATGTACGTACTGTGTATGCTCATTTGGTCGCAGAAAAATACTTTTCATTGTACTTCGGTACATGTGACAATAAATATCAATCAATCAATCGAGGGAGAGAGACAGAGCGAAAGAGAGAGAGAAGAGCAGGCACTCACAGCTCCTTCTTCCTTGAGTGTCCAGCTCTCTACTCTGCTTTCCTTACGTTCTGGAAAACATTCCACTGAGGCCGGACCCAATCACCACTTTTTACCATGCAGAAAACTGCCTTTTGGCAAATTCATTGGCCACCAGCGAACCAATCAAACCAAGTCCCGCACCATTTCTCAGGTGCCACAAAGTCTGAGTTCTGTTGCTCGAAAAATAATACCATATATAGTGTTGCAACCTTTTGAAGCTGTTTGACTTAAAGATACATGTCCATTAAGCACGTATGGATCGAAATGATAACAGCAAAAAACATAAAGGGCAAATAAGGGCTTTAATGTGAAGAACCCTAATAGATCTATCAGGCCATTTTCCACCCTGGAATTTGATTTGTCCCATAGCAACATCAGCTAGCATCATAACAAAGCACACAAAATATCAAGTGGGGCATTGTATATATTTCCACTCTTTGTAAAGTTTTTTGTCTGTCAGCCATCTACCTACTCCATATGGTGCAAATGTGGGCCAGGATTCTCTGTTGGCTGATGTTGAAAGTGGGAAATGTGATTGGTTCAGACGCCTAAATCGAGGCAGGCGTTGATTTGACGGCAAATCAAAATTCTCCGTCACTTCGACAGCAGCATCAATGTGGTCTGGAACGCATGTACAGTAAACACCCTTTGCATATCATTAATGGGCCGGAGCCGGTATTCTCCGGGGCTTCCGCGATTCTCCGCCTCCGGTGAGCCAAGTTCCCAACAGCGCAGTTCACTTGTGCTTTTAAAAATCATGAAACCAGCATCGTGGCCGCTGAGGGGGAGAGAGAGGGTACAGAAAGTGGTCAACATCACCATATTTTGCTGGCAGTTGTGCCGCTGGCTAGCGGTCTTCTGCCAGGGCCAGTGGGGAGTAGCAGGGGGTGGCCAGCAGGTGGCCTGTGTGGTCAGGGTGGACGGGCACGGAACACCATTGCCACAGCCGGAAAGGCAGCCATGCAGTTGCGCACACTGCTGACAGCCCATTGTGATCTTAGGGCCACGGAACGTATGGGTCCCGCCATCAAGCCACTCCCCTAGGTGCCCTCTGGCCCCAGCCAACCAATCACTGTATGGGCACGCTCCAGCAGAGCCAGTGCTATCTTGTTGGGATGAGTATGTGTGGGGATTGTAATGTGCATATGCGGCTACAGTTTGCCAGCCGCCCAACTGTCAATCATGGACCTGGTGAATCCCGCACCGTTTTTCATTGGAATCGATAGTGTTCCACGTGCCACTGGTGCTAGCCCCTCCACAGTCGCTGAATTGATCCAAGTTCGGTGCCAGTTTTGTTGTCGTGAAAGTTCACAAATTCTGCGCCGGCGTCAACACTTTGTCTCACAAATGGAGAAACCCGCTCATGATCTTTAAATGACTTGTTGAACTATGCATCCAATGACTGAACCACGGATGTTAGACCCCTGGTATAATTGCAAGGTTGATATTATTTCTTCATGGGTACCTCTTTATCTCATCAGTTATATGGGATTTGAATAGTCTCCACACTAATTCTTAGACGGATTCCACGCATCATAAGAAGACCATAAGAAATAGGGGGCAGGGTTCTCCGTTGTGAGGTGTCCTTGCTACCACTGCCAGCGAGGACAAAGAATTTGGCATTCAGCCAAATCTCCATTCACTGCAACGAGAATGGAGCATCCGCCGGCGTGATGGAACACGGAATCAAAGTCAGAAACAGGAGCAGAATATTCAGCACTTCTTGCTTGCTCCGCCATTTAATAAGATAGTTATATTTATTTTTTGCTCCACACTCTGAATTCTTGTAAAACACGATGAGAGGTTTATTAAGGGTGTTGCTCATACAATCAAGATGGTGAACTGCTCAAAACCTGCGCACTCTACTGATGTCACTACACATCACATGATGCAGGATCAGCATAAATGTATTCCCAGATGCTCAACAAAGGTCATTGCTGATCTAACACTTACTAAGTCCACTTTCCTGCCTTCTTTCATAACCCTTAATTCCCCTACTGACTAAAAAGCTATTGCTGTCAGCCGTGAAAATGTTCAGGGACTCGGCATCCACAGCTTCCTGGTATAAAGAATTCCAAAGATTCACCACTCTTTGAGAGAAGAAATTCTTCCTCAAATCTGCCTTAAATGAGCACCCCCTTATTCTGTGACTATGCCCTCTAGTCTTCCACTCTTCCACAAATGGAAATATCTTCCTAACATTTACCCTGTCTAGCCCCTTAAGAATCTTATATGCCTCAATTATATCACCTCTCTTTCTTCTAAACTCGAAGGAATACAGACCCAACCTGTTAATTTTTCCTCAAATGGCAGTCGCTCCATATCTGTGATCTGGTAATCCTCCTCTGTAATGTCTCCAATAATAATGCAACTTTCCTTAAATAAGGGGACCAAAACTATACACAGTATTCTAAATGTGGCCTCACTAGGACCTCGCAATTGCAGCAACATTTCATTACTTTTATAATCTTTATTGTCACAAGTAGGCTTACATTAACACTGCAATGAAGATACTGTGAAAAGCCCCTGGTCGCCATATTCTGGCACCTGTTCGGGTACACAGAGGGAGAATAAAGAATGTCCAAATTACCTAACAGCATGGGCTGGATTCTCCGTTTCAGGGACCATGTCCCCACGCTGTCGTGAAAAGTGTGGTCTTATACACCAGAAAAACTGGTGTCAAAAGGCCACTGCTTCAGAGCCTTGCAGGGGGCCAGGAAGCAGCTGTTGTGGAGCTCGCACCTCCAGCTGCCAATACGGTCCCCCGCACTTCCAGGTCATAGGCTGTGCATGCACTTGGCGGCGGCCTCCAGCTGCTGCGCATGCTCCATGGTGGAAACAGACCGCGGACCTGGACTGCGGAAATAGTGTCCCCGATCGGCCGCGTGCCCGACGCGAACCGCTCGCTCAAAAATACCCCAGTCCCGAATAAGGCCCACCTGCCCTCTGATGGTGGTGATCGCGGACTGAGTCCACAGCCCCCTCGCAAGTATCGCGAACGGCAGGACCATGGGTTGTCCACGCCGTCGGGTATTTGGCCGGTCGCGAGCCTCAGGGAATGGCCTCAGGCGGTAGATAATTGGCGCGGCATACTCCCCGAGTACGCCACTTTTCGGGGGCAGAGAATCGCTGAACAGGCGCCGGTCCCGATTTCATGCGGGAAACTGGATTCTCCGCCGAACGTGATTTCGCTATCGGGGTACGGAGAATCCAGCCCCACATCCTTCGGGACTTTGCGGGAGGGAACCGGAGTACCCGGAGGAAACCCACGCAGAAACGGGGAGAACATGCAGATGCCGCACAGACAGTGACCCAAGCCGGGATTCGAACCTGGGACCCTGGCGCTGTGAAGCAATAGTGCTACCCACTGAGCCTCCGTGCTGCCTTCTTGAAATAAAAGCTAGCAATTCAGTCGCCTTTCCTATGACCTTCTGCACCTGAATGCTAACTTTCTGGGTTTCATGAACAAGGCGCGCACCCAACTCTCTTCGTGCTACAGCTTTCTGCAGTCTCTCTCCATTTAAATAACAATCCGCCTTTTTGTTCTTTGTTCCAAAATGAACAATCTCACATTTTCCCACATTGAATTCCATTTGTCAATTTTCTGTCTACTCATTTAACCTATCAATATTTCTCTGTAACCTATTTATATCTTCCTTGCAATATCTGCCTTCCCTCCACATTTGTATCTGCAAATATGGTCCCAATACACTCTGTTCTTTCCATCAAATCATTAGTAGATATTGTGAAGAACTGTGGTACCAATACTGATCCCTGTGACACTCCACTAGCTACTGCCCTCCAACTTGAGAAAGAAAGACGCCTTATTGATGCGCGCTTCTTCCTGTTAGTTATTGATCCCTATCTTCACTCCATCCTCATCTACCCAAACACTGTCAAGGACATTCACAAAAACTGCTGCAGAAAACCTGCAGTGAAATTCTCCATCTGTGGGATCCTCCAGTCCGCCGACAGAGCACTCACGCCTATGGGTTTCCCGACGGCGTGGGGTGGCCACAATGGGAAACTCCATTGGCCGGCTGTGGGAAAGGAGAATGCCGCTGCCAGTGGGGGTGAGCAGCACCGGAAAACGCATCTGACAGACCGGAGAATCCCTCTCATGATTTTCAGCATGGCATGCATTTGAAAATTACCAAAGGCTTTTTCATTTCATTCAGCCAACCATGCAGACTAATACCACTGAGAATTTTGTCTTCTCATGTCCTGACTTTTTCACTCGAACTGTTTTCAAACTTTTCCACTCCACGGTTTGGCTGTTGGGTATATAGAAATTCATGGTTACGTCATCCATGTTGTCGATGTGACTTAACAGTTACTTGTGTTTTTGTCGCTATCTAATGATGCATCACTGGAAACTGGTCATTTTGGCATCAAGGTCTCGTGGTAGTCTCTGGGCAATCTCGGTCTTCTGTTGCAATACCAGCCTTTTTGTTTCATAAAGCTAACTAGCTACTGGCGTGAAATCTTTGCTGGACTCGAGGTCATTGCATTTTTTGTGACAATGGAATCATTCCAACAATTTCCAAGGACCCATTCCAATCCATGATTCTTGGATTGAATTGGATTGGATTTGATTTATTGTCACATGTACCGAGGTACACTAAAAAGTATTGCTCTGCTTCTTATTCTCAAGATCAGTCCAGTGGTTGGTCCCTCTTCTGATGGCACATTAGGTTTTGCCATTTTGTTCTTCTTCCATTCTCACACCAGTTTTTCACTGACACTGAACTCTCTCATTTGTAGCACAGTTATTTGAAAAGTTAGCAAATGTTTCAACTTTTAGCTTCAAAGCAGCTTAATACATTTTTTGTTGCTGGAGGTACCATTCCAGTGCATCACACATCTTGCCATGAATAGTTTTCTCTGTGTGGGCATGTCTTAAACTGTAACACATCATCTTCACAATGCAGGAAAGTTTCAGTGCCTTACAGAGTTATATAAATTGTACATGAAAATGGATCTTGTGCCTGTGATATGATTATCAATGACATGCAAATGCCTTACTAATCTCAATTTATTTCTGCTGCATTAATGACAAAACCCAATTTTTAAATATAGCAGGTCCCATTTGGCAGTTGAAAAGTAGCATATTTTCACAATTGCTGCTAAATATCTGGCATAATTAATATTTTTAATTACGTGTAAATGTATGTTCTTTTGTTCATGTAAAATAAAGTATGTTTCACTCTAAAATATGGGAGATATATTATGCACCATTGCATACAAAATATGCTATCAGCTAATGAAATCCTGAAGGTCATACATAATACAATAGTTCTACTAAATATTTGAAAATGAAAACAAATATGTAATAATATTCACAGTATTCATTACCCTTTCATATTCAAATCCTGCTGAAACAAGATTCAAACATTTACACACAAGATAAAAAAATCCAAATACAAAATACTGCAGATGCTGGAAATATGACAAAGAATGGGAGGAAATCCTGAGTGGGCTGGCAGCATCTGTGGAGAGAGAAATAAGGTTAACAGGTGCAATCTTGAGTCTCCCCATGGTGAGTTTGGTGACGGGGTGCATTTAATCACATGGGAGGGTGGCAGATGGGGACTCTACCACCTTCCCACCCGCCCCGATTAAGTGCATGGTGTGAAAGCTTTCCAACTCAATTGAGGACTCAATGCCCAATTAAGGGGCTCATCCTGCTGCTGGTATTAACCCAGTGGCAAGGGGGGTCTCACCATTTGGAGAGCGTAACGAAAAGACCCTGGCATGTTTATTTACATACGCCCAGGTGAGCCTCGTTCAAAGACACTCAGTGACTGAAGGACCCGGATTCAGGAAGGAGGGCCCACTGAGAGCCATACTTGCCTTGCCTGCTGTACCCTCTGTCCCCTTCCTCTGTAACCCATACTCCATGATTCCTTTCCGCCATCACTCACCTGTACCTTGTCCCTCCAAAGCCTCAGGTGAATGTAGTGCCAGCAGCAGCCGACATTTCCCAAGTACAGAAAAGCTGCCAGCCTCTGATTGCCAGTTTCCAACAGGAGGCATTTCCAGTTCTGGTGGCCCTTGATGCTGGGAGTAGGCCCCAGCACTGGCTTGCCTGAATGGCACAACATGTAATTGGCCTTCGTGAGAGGAGGTACACAGGAGTCTCGCCAACTTCAGCCAGCAGCCGAAACCCCAAACGTCTCCACAAGATTCTGCCCACTATTTCAGGTTGTGACCTTTCTTCAAAATGGTAATGGGATGAAACGTTAACCCAGTTTCCCTCTCCACAGACAGCTTCCGTTCTGATGCAATGCCATTGACCTGAAACATTAACTCTGGCAAGATCTTTTCCTCATTCTAAGCTGTCCTGCTGCTAGCACTGTAATTTCGTCCTTAGCCCTCGAAATTTTTTACTGTCTACTATGTACATACTGTGTACATTACATTAGCCGCAGAAAAATACTTTTCACTGTATTTCGGTACATTTGGCAATGTATCAAATCAAATCAAATCAGGATCCTGAATGGAACATTATGGCCACAACTTGACCTGCCATCCAATTGAAGATGGTGGTGGGCCTTTCAGAGCTGCTTGCCCAATCAGGTGGTAGGCGGCTTGGCAGCAGTGCCAATAGAGAAAACAAAGTTGTCTCCATATCGATGCACCGTCAAAAATCAGGTAGGATTTTAATTCAATATGTTGGTGCCAGCAAAGCAGGCCCAAGTAAATGGAGGGATGAACCCTCCAGCAATGTCGTCAGAATCAATAGAAGTGGCCATTACCACTGGGGGGCGGCTCCATAGGCTGTGGTGCTGAAGCAATAGAACGCTTCATCCATGCACCCTTCCTGCCCATTCTGCCATAATCTGTCCACAAATCTCAGATTTTGACATCCTACTTGCATTCCTATATCCAGAACCACTCTCCTGGTTTCTACATCATCCATTTAGGATTTTTTAAGTCTTACCTAGTGGTACTGCCATTTTAATAATCCTCATATAAACCTGCAAGTTCCCTCTGTTTCTGCACTTTTCTACAATTGACCTTCATCAGCCAGGTTGTTCACCTGTCTATATTCCTCTGTGGTCTTTCCTAACCTTTGTCAAGATTTGCCATCATCCTTCAATTTTATGCCATCAGCAATTTTTTATATTATTCCATAAATTCCTAAATCCAGATTATTCATACAGCAAACTAGACCAGCCTACTTTTAATGTTATTTTATCATTAATAAGAGCAGCACTTATACATTTCTATTCCAATGAACTCCTTTTATTCCCTGCCCTTGGATCTCTTTCCACGTAACTACATTTCCCTTAATTCAACATGTTTTGCCATGTGATGCCTCTTAAGTGATGCCACATCAAATAATTTTGAAAATATACATAAACTGCATTTTAATTTTTTTTGTTACTTTTTCAAATAATTCAGTAAAGTTGGCGAGCTTGAGTAATTAATTAGATCTGTATTACCCCATACTGTGTAGCCTTGGCGAATTGCCTCGACACCCCTTCCAGTGCAATCACATACTTCCGACTACAATTTTCTCTACCCCATTCCATTGGTCCTAATTTCAGTTCTCAGTAAAAGATCCTGAATACATTCTACATGAAAAGTAGATAATCACAGAATAATACAGTGCAGAAGAGGCCCTTTGGCCCATGAGTATGCACTGATGCATGAAAGACACCTGACCAGCCTACCTAATCCCATTTGCCCGCAGTTGGCCCATAGCCTTGAATGTTATGACGTGCCAAGTGCTCATCCAGGTACTTTTTAATGGATGAGCGGCAACCCGCCTCTACGAGGCAGTGGATTCCAGACCGTCACCACCCTCTGGGTAAAAATGTTTTCCTCAAATCCTTACAAACCTAAGGCAGCACGGTGGCACAGTGGTTAGCACTGCTGTCTCACGGCACCAAAGTCCCAGGTTCGATCCTGGTCCTGGGTTACTGTCCATGTGGAGTTTGCACATTCTCCCCATGTTTGCGTGGGTTTCACCCCACAACACAAAGATTTGGAGGCTAGGTGGATTGGCCACGCTAAATTGTCCCTTAATTGGAAAAAATAAATTAGGTACTCTAAATTTATATTAAAAAAATCCCCCAAACCTCCTGACCTCTTGTCCCCTTGTAACTGGCCCGTTAACCAACAGGAACAGCTGCTCCCCAATACCCCCCGGCCATGACCCCCCCCGACTTCTCTGCTCCAGCAAAAACAATACAAGCCTATCCGACTTACCTTCATAACTTATATGTTCCATCCCAGGCAACATCCTGGTGAATCGCCTATGCACCCCTTCCAACGCAATCACATCCTTCCTATAATGTGGTGACCAGAAATGCATGCAGTACTCCAACTGTGGCCTCACCAAAGTTCTGTACAACTCGAACATGACCTCCCTGCTTTTGTAATCTATTCCCCGATTGGTAAAGACAAGTGTCCCATATACCTTTTTGACCACCCTATTAACCTGCCCTTCTGTCTTCAGAGATCTGTGGACAAACATGCCAAGGCTCCTTTGTTCCTCGAACATCCCAGTGTCAGGCCATTCATTGAATACTTCCTTGTCAATTTGTTCCTTTCAAAGTATATACCTCACATTTTTCACAGTTAAATTCCATCTGCCACTTTTCTGACCATTTGACTATCCCATCTATATCTTCCTGTAACCCAGGTGACTCAACTTCACTGTTAACCACCTGGCCAATCTTTGTGTCATCCGCAAACTACCTGATCCTACTCCCCAACAGGCGCCGGAATGTGGCGACTAGGGGCTTTTCACAGTAACTTCATTTGAAGCCTCCTTGTGACAATAAGCGATTTTCATTTCATTTCATTTTTTTACACATAGTCATCTATGTCATTTACATAAATGAGAATCAAACCCGGGTCCTGGCGCAGTGAAGCAACAGTGCTAACCAATGTGCTACCGTGCTGTCATCACCCTTTGTCTCCTACAGCTAAGCCAATTTTGAATCCACCTTATCAAGTTACTCTGTATTCCATGTGCATTTGCCTTCTTTATAAGTTACTCATGTGGGACCTTGTCAAAAAGACTTTGCTGATATCCATGTAAAACTACATCAACTGCACTACTGTCATCTACCCACCTGGTTACATGCTCAATAAAATTCAAATTTGTTAGGCATGACCTCCCTCTGACAAAGCCATGCTGACTATTCCTGGTAAAACCTTGCATCTCCAAGTGGAGATAGATTCTCTCCTTCAGAATTTTCTCCAATAGTTTCCTTACCACTGACGCGAGACTCACTGGTCTGTAGTTCCCTGGCTTATCTTTACAGCCTTTCTTAAGTAGTGAGACCACATTAGCTGTTCTCCAGTCCTCTGGTGCCTCCCCCGTGGTCAAAGAGGAATTAAAAAATTTGGGTCAGAGCCCCTGCAATCTTCTCCCTCGCCTCCCACAACATTCTGGGACACTTTCATCTGGACCTGGAGACTTGTCCACTTTTAAGCCTGCCAGCACCTCCAATACCTTGTCACTCCCTGTGACAATTTGTGCAAGAACCTCACAGTCTCTCTCCTCGAGTTTCAAAGCTATCTCCACATTCTTTTGGTGAAGACAGATGTTAAATATTAATTCAACACCCTACTTATATCTTCTGTCTCCACCCACAGATTACCCCTTGGTCCCTAATGGGCCCTACTCTTTTCCTGGTTATCCACTTCCCATTGATATACTTATAGAATATCTTGGGATTTTCCCTACTTGTGCCAGCCCAGCTTCCTCATATCCCTCTTTACTCTCATGGTTGCTTTCTTAATCTCCATCCTGCACTTTCTGTACTCCATTAATGCTTCCATTGATTTGCTCCCCTTGTACGTGCTAAAAGCTTCGCTTTTCCTTCTCATCTTTTCTTGAATGTCTCTGGTCATCCATAGTTCTCTGGGCTTGTTATTCTTTCCCAATACCCTAGAGGGAACATATTGGCCTGTACCCTCGCCATTTCCTTTTTCCATTTCCACTGCTCTTCTGTACATTTTCCCACAAGTACCTATTTCCAGTCTACCTTGCCCAGATATTTTACTAAAATCTATCTCCCCCGCAATCCAAAAGCTTTTTTTGCAACTTGTCTATTTCTTTGTCCATAACAAACGTAAATTGTATCATGTTGTGATCACAATCCTAAAGTGCTCCCCCACCAACACATCAACCACCTGTCTGGTTTAATTCACCAGAATTAGGTCCAACACTGCACTGTCCCTTGTTGGACCCTCTACATATTGAGCTCAGAGCTCTCCTGCATACGTTTTAAGAACGCCACTTCATCTAAGTCTTTAACACGATGACTATCCCAATTAATGTTGGTAAAGTTCAAATCATCTAATATAATGACCATATTATTATTTTTACATACCTCTGCGAATTGCGCACATATTTGCTCCTCAATTTCCCGCTGACTCTCTGGGGGGCTCTACAAAAAACACCTAGCAATGAGGCTGTCAATTTTTTATTCCTAAACTTTGATGCCCCCTTCATGATATCATCTCTCCTACTGCAGTAACTGACTCCTTAACTAACAATGCAACGCCTCCTCCGCTTTAACCCCCTCCTCTGTATCGCCTGAAGATTCCATATGCCGGGATGTTTAACTACCAATCCTGCTACCTCCCTCAACCACATCTCCATGATGGCTGCTATGTCACAATTCCATGTGTCAATCCTTACCCTTACCTCGCCCGTTTTACCTGTTGCAGATAACTGGAAGACATAAACTAGGCGCTACTTTACATGATAAAATAACTGTGTTAAAAAATATTGCAAACCTTGAGTAAAGTCAGTCCTTAAAAAGAGTAGATTCCATATCTCTCCTTGGCGGTCTCGCTGGAGGTATCTTTGATAAAACCTCTCTTGCATAAAACGTATTGTGCAGTCCTGCTTCTCGTAATGCTTGTTCAATTCGAACACGAGGGTCAGCTACTACCTGCTCAGAAAGAAATGTGTGTACAGTTTTTTATGTTCAAAAGTTAAATATGATTGTTCGAACTTTAGTGACAAAACTTTATTTGAGTCAGAAATCCATGGGATGAGATACTGGCAGTATCTGAGGTGTCAGTATGAGAGCAGCTCACTCAGACAAAATTATCGGTGCTTGTTCTGGTACAGGCATTTCTGGGTGCTTTATAATAAAGAAGGCTGTTTAGGCAGGTATCAGAGGGTGCATGTTGAGTGATAATAATATGGTCTGCATAATGTAGGAAGCTGTTAGATTCTAATAATATTTTTGCAAGTATCAGGTGACAATTATGTGATTATATGCATATCTCGACCTCCGGTGGCGGCCATGGAGTGAGTGATCGCACATTAGGTGGCTCCTGCCCGAAGTTGGACTTTTTGGTCCTTTACCCCATTTTGCTGGGTGTTACGCAGGTGGGAAATGTAGGAACAGTGAGAGCCAGTGAGTCTCCTGCAGGGAATGTCTAAGCCCTACCAATTGACGAGTGCAATAAGGGCAACGATCAGACCAGGAGTGCTCTCGTGGTGCGACAGAGGAAAAGATGGCGGAGAGCTCTGTGGCGTCGCTGCCTGCACAATGGCCAACTAGAGGAGTTTTTGATGGCTACATTTCAGCAGCAGAGGAAGGAGGCCTCTGAGACTTGACTAAGGTAGCAGAGCCAACCCGGACTGCCCTACAGCATGTAGAGCAGAGGCTGGAGGCGCAGAATACGTCACTCTAGAAGGTGGAGGAGTCGGTGTTCGACCATGAGGGTCGGTTGGCCTCATTGGAGGCTGAAATGTTGATTATGGCGGAGGACCAGAAGAAGTTGCGGAGGAAGCTGGACAACTTGGAGAATTGCTCAAGGCGGCAGAATCTCAGGATCATGGGGCTGCCTAAAGGGATCGAGGGAATGTAGACCACAAAATACGCAGCTCAGATATTCAAGAAGCTGGTTGGGGGGGGGGGGGGGGGGGAAATCTTTGACCGGCTTCCTGAAGTGGATCCGGCGCACAGGTCGCAGAGGAGGTCAAAAGCAGGAGAGCTGTCAAAGTCGATCGTTGTAGGCTACACTGCTACTTGGATATGGTCAAGGAGACGAGAGAGTATACCTGGGAAGGGCATGCAGTTCGCATCTAACAGGACGTGGGAGCAGAGCTGGCCAAGCGGTGGGTTGGGTTCAGTAGGGTCAAGGCGGCCCTATTCAGCAATAAAGTCTGGTCTGGGGTGCTGTATCCTGTTCGATTCTGGGTCACATATGAGCGACAGGAACATTATTTTGATACACCAGAGGTGAGTAAGTTCCTAAGTGACCATGAATTGGAGTACTTATGAGAATGTTGCAACTTGGGTGGATACATCTGTGAAGCGGATAGGATGTTCTGCACTCAGGGAGGTAAGGGAACTATTATGTTTGTGCCTGTTTATTATGTTTGGCTTTGTTTATATCATCTATTGGGTTTAGTTAGTTACCTGCGTTAAGGTAGAACTGTTGTAACTTCTTATCCCCTCAGCTTTGGGAACAATGTTTGATGTATATTAATTGGTGGGAGCGTTGGGGGGGAGGGGGGTATGGGGAGGGGGCAATGAAGGAGGTGAAGGAGGACAAGAGGGCACAGAGGTTGGGTGGAGCAGAGGGGATGCATGGAGGGTTTGGGAGGGAAGAGGCTGTTGCCTTGGGTTGGGGGTCACTCTGCTAGTAGGTAGGCTAGTTCGCGAAAGTGAAGTGGGTAGAGTGGTGGAGAGAGGCGGGGGAGTGGGTTGGGAGGCTATGGTTTTCTTTGTATGTGACTGGGGGAGATCGTAGAGTTGGGTTGGTGGGACATTTGGTGTTTGAGTTGGGGAGGGCATGGAAGGTGTTGGTGTGGCACAGTTGGTTAAGGGGGCGTGGCGGCTATGGAGGTGGGTGGGGCGTGGGCCTGGAGGAGCTCATTAAACAGCAGATACAGCTGATCGGGATGGGGTGGGAGCCATGAGTCCTCCAACAAGGCTGATCACCTGGAACACTGGGGGACTGAATGGGCCAGTCAAGAGCTTTGATCACTCTTTGCGCACTTTAAGAGCTTGAAGGCAGACATGGTGTTCATGCAAGGGACTCATTTAAAAGTTGCAGATCAAACAAAGTTGAGCAAGGGTCGGATGGGGCAGGTGTTTCATTCAGAGTTGGATATGAAGATGAGGGGGTAGTGGTGCTGGTTAGTAAGAAGGTGCCGTCTTCAGCTGGTAGCATTGTGGAGCAGCCTGGAGGCAGATTTGTCATGGTGAGCAGGAAGTTGGAGGAGGCACCCATGATGTTGGTGAATATATGTGGCCCCAACTGGGACGATGTACAATTTGTGAAGAAGATGTTGGTGAAGGCTCCGGACCGGTTGATTATGCGGAGGGATTTCAATACGCGTTTTGATTCAACGGTAGATTGGTTGTGTCCTAGGTCCCTTAAGGTGTCGGCGATGGTGAGGGAACTGCTAGGATTTATGGGACAAATGTGAAACCACCCCCCCACCTCTCTCCACCACTCTATCCACTTCACTTTCTTTGTTCTTTCTTTTGAATGGGATGGGTGGACCCGCGGCGGTTTGAGAGGGCAAAGGAATTCTCGTTCTTTTCGCATGTTCACTGGGTGTATTCTCAGATCAAATTTTTGTGCTGGATAAGAGGTTGCTGGCAGGGGTGGTTGGGACAGAATATTCGGCTATCCTGGTCTCAGACCACACACTGCACCTGGTGGACTTGTGCATGGAAAGAGAGGGTTCCCAGTGGCCGCAGTGGAGGTTAGATGTTGGGTTGTTTGCTGATAAGGGGGTCTGCAAAAGGATAGGGGTGGCTATACGAAATTGTGTGGAGCTAAATAGGATGGTTTCCGCCTCCGTAGTGTGGGAAGCGCAGAAGGCGGTGATCAGGGGTGAGTTTATTTCGAGTGCGCATACAGAGAAGGGGGAAGCAGCTAAAAAGGCAATGATTAGTGTTTGTTCTCTTTGGGACTGCCATTAGCACTCTTTCCCCTTGGTTTCTGTGGCCATTTGTACCCGGTTTCCCTGGGTTTCTGTGTCTATGACACATCTTTCATTCTCACTCCACAGTATAAATATTTCCCACTTTCTCTGTCTGTTAGCTTTGACAGAGTCATCGGACTCAAAACGTTCGCTTTTTTCTCTCCCTACATATGCTGCCAGACCTGCTGAGATTTTCCAGCATTTTCTCTTTGTTTCAGATTCCAGCATCCACAGTAATTTGCTTTTATCCTGGTAAACATGTACGTGCCCAACTGGGACGACATGGAATTCATAAAGAAGACCATGGTGGAAATCCCCGACATGGTCAGAACGGAATACTCTGCGATCGTAATATCCGACCGCGCTCCACATTACATGGATGTGAGGTTGGAGATGGGCTATGCCCAACGCCCACACATGGAGGTTGGACAAGGTCTTCTGCCAGAAAACATCACAGGTCATAGGCCAGTGTGTCCCGAACAACCGGAATATGGATCTCACCTTCTGCGTTCTAGGAGGCACTGAAGGCTATGATTAGGGGAGAAATTATAACTAAAAGGCTCTTTGAGATATGGAAGAGAGGGTGACAAGGCAACAACTGCTCGACTCCATACTGGAGGTGGACGGAAGATACTCTGAGGTCCCGAATGTAGAGCTTCTAGTGGACAGGAAAAAGCCACAAATGGACTTTAACCTGCTATCCACCAGGAAAGCAATGTACAGCTCCGCCAGACACGGGGGACCTTTTATGAGCGCGGAGAGCAGACTAGCCGCCTGCTGGCTCACCAGCTGAGAAAGCAGGCAGCGACAAGAGAAATAGCCCAGGTGAAGGTTAGCAGAGATGGACAGGTAGCTGAACCAAAAAAGGTCAACAAAACGTTCAAAGCCTTCTACCAGATACTGTACACCTCCAAGCCCCCCGATGGGGACTCATGGATGAATCAATTCCTCGACGGACTGGACATGCCAGTCGTAGGAGACGAAACGGGGGAGCTGGAAGCACCGATAGAACTGGGAGAGCTCATGGAGGGCATCAACTTCATGCAGGCAGGGAAGCCTTTGGGACCCGATGGGTTCCTGTCGCACTTCTACAAACAGTTTGCGCTGGCTCTCGCCTCACTGCTCGATGTGGTCGCAAAATACTCACAAAAGTCCTGGCCGAGAGACTGGAGAACCACACAGGTGGTCGCAGAGGACCAGACAGGCAAATGCACATGGGATACAGGGTTATTTGATGAGGTGGATTCATGATTGGCTTAGAGGTAGGAGATAGAGGGTGATGATAGACAGCTGCTTTAGTGTCTGGAAGCCAGTGACTAGTGTCGTACCACAGGGATCCATGCTGGGCTCCCTATTGTTTGTCAATTATATAAATGACATAGATGACTATCTGGAGGGGGGCGGTAGGATCAGTAAGTTTGCAGATGACACAAAGATTGGTCAGGTGATTAATGGACGGATAAGTGACAGATAGAAAAGTGTGAGGTGATATACTCTGGAAGGAATATTTTGACAAGGAAAGGTCTGACACTGGGAAGTTCCGAAGAAAAAGGACCTTGATGTTTGTCCGTAGATCTCTGAAGGCAGAAGGGCAGGTTAATAGGGCGGACAAAAAAGCATATGGGACATTCGCTTTTATCATAAATTACAAAAGCAGGGAGGTCATGATGGAGCTATACAGAACTTTGGTGAGGCCACAGCTGGAGTACTGTGTGCAATTCTGGCCGCCACATTGGTTTTCCTGCCACAGGCATTTTTTAGAGAGATTGAAGGAATGATTACCTCGTTCATGTGGGGAGGGAAGGTGGAAAGGTACTGCTACAAAGGGGAAGGCAGGCAGAGGGTTTGGGTCTTATGAACCTGATGTATTATTACTGGACGGCGAATGTGGAGAAGGTGCGGAGCTGGGTCACAGGGGTTGATTCCGAGTGGGTCAGCATGGAGGACAGTTTGTGTAGGGGGTCGGGATTGAAGGCGCTCGCAACAGCTCTGCTCCCGATGGCCCTGGGGAAATTCTCAGGGAGTCCGGTAATAATAGCTTCAGTGAGAATTTGGAGGCAGTTTTGCCAACATTACGGGTTGGGGGTAGGGTCCAGGGAAATGCCGATTCGGGGGAACCACAGATTTGAGCCAGGGAAGTGGGACGGAAATTTTCGGAAATGGGAGGAGAAGGGGATTAAGACACTAAAAGATTTGTTTCTTGGCGGTCGGTCTGTAGGATCGAAGGAGCTGGGTGCGAAGTATGGACTGGAGCAGGGGGAAATATTTAGATACATGCAGGTTCGAGATTTTGTCAGGAAGGAGATACAGAGCTTCCCGGTGGAGCCGGCCTCCACATTGCTGGAGGAGATGCTGACGACTGGGGAACTGGAGAAGGGGGTAGTGTCGGCGGTTTACGGGGCAATTTTGGAAGAGGAGAAGGCACCACTGGAAGGGATCAAAGCAAAGTGGGAGGAAGAGTTGGGAGAGAGGTAGGGCAGCATGTTAGCACAGTGGTTAGCACAATTGCCTCACTACTCCAGGGTCCCAGGTTCCATTCCTGGCTGGGTCACTGTTTGTGCTGAGTCTGCACGTTCTCCCCGTGTCTGCGTGGGTTTTCTCCGGGTGCTGCGGTTTCCTCCTACAGTCCAAAGATGTGCGGGTTAGGTGAATTGGCCGTGCTAAATTGCCCTTAGTGTCCAAAAAACGTTAAGTGGGGGTTACTGAGTTACGGGGATAGGGTAGATTTGTGGGCTTCTGTAGGGTGCTCTGTGTAAGGGCCGGTGCAGACTCGATCGGCCGAATGACCTCCTTCTGCACTGTAAATTAAATAATGATTTATTTTATAGGTATGGAGGAGGGGTTCTGGTGTGAGGTGCACCGGAGAGTGAACACCTCCACCTCGTGCGTGAGGTTGGGGCTGATACAGCTGAAGGTGATTATATAGAGCACACCTCACAAGGCCGAGGATGAGCGGCTCTTTGAGGGGGTAGAAGATGTGTGTGAACATTGTGGGGAGGTTTTGGGGGGGGGGGGTGGAGAGGAGGAGGGGGAGGAAACAAACAAGTCACGTTCATATGTTTTGGTCCTGTCCAAAGCTGGAGGATTACTGGAAGGAGGTTTTTAGTGTTTGTGTGTGTGGGGGTAGCAACACTAAGAACCTGGAACCTGATGAGGCAGCAATTCAGTCTGACTAAGGTGTCCACCATGACCCCCATCTACGGCAACCACAGGTTTCCACCAGCCATGCTAGACGCCACCTTTAAGAGGTGGAAACAGGATGAGGAAGGGGGAGACACTGAAGGTTAGGGACTTTACACAGGGGACAGACTGCTGACCCTAAAAGAGCTGACGGAGAGACTGGAACTACCGAACAGACAGACACAAATAACATGCCAGCGACTGATAGAAATGAGGCTATGACAGGTGAGGACCTTGAGAGGATTGCTATCACTAAGGAGGTAGTGATGGGCAAGCTAATGGGGCTAAAGGTAGACAAGTCTCCTGGCCCTGATGGAATGCATCCCAGAGTGCTAAAAGAGATGGCTAGGGAAATTGCAGATGCACTAGTGATAATTTACCGAAATTCACTAGACTCTGGGGTGGTCCCGGTGGATTGGAAATTAGCAAACGTGACGCCACTGTTTAAAAAAGGAGGTAGGCAGAAAGCAGGAAATTATAGGCCAGTGAGTTTAACTTCGGTAATAGGGAAGATGCTGGAATCTATCATCAAGGAAGAAATTGCGAGGCATCTGGATCGAAATTGTCCCATTGGGCAGACACAGCATGGGTTCGTAAAAGGCAGGTCATGCCTAACTAATTTAGTGGAATTTTTTGAGGACATTACCAGTGCAGTAGATAATGGGGAGCCGATGGATGTGGTATATCTGGATTTCCAGAAAGCCTTTGACAAGGTGCCACACAAAAGGTTGCTGCATAAGATAAAGATGCATGGCATTAAGGGTAAAGTAGTAGCATGGATAGAGGATTGGTTAATTAATAGAAAGCAAAGAGTTGGGATAAATGGGTGTTTCTCTGGTTGGCAATCAGTAGCTAGTGGTGTCCCTCAGGGATCCGTGTTGGGCCCACAATTGTTCACAATTTACATTGATGATTTGGAGTTGGGGACCAAGGGCAATGTGTCCAAGTTTGCAGATGACACTAAGATGAGTGGTAAAGCGAAATGTGCAGAGGATACTGGAAGTCTGCAGAGGGATTTGGATAGGTTAAGTGAATGGGCTCGGGTCTGGCAGATGGAATACAATGTTGACAAATGTGAGGTTATCCATTTTGGTAGGAATAACAGCAAACGGGATTATTATTTAAACGATAAAATATTAAAGCATGCCGCTGTGCAGAGAGACTTGGGTGTGCTAGTGCATGAGTCACAGAAGGTTGGTTTACAAGTGCAACAGGTGATTAAGAAGGCAAATGGAATTTTGTCCTTCATTGCTAGAGGGATGGAGTTTAAGACTAGGGAGGTTATGTTGCAATTGTATAAGGTGTTGGTGCGGCCACACCTGGAGTATTGTGTTCAGTTTTGGTCTCCTTACTTGAGAAAGGACGTACTGGCGCTGGAGGGTGTGCAGAGGAGATTCACTAGGTTAATCCCAGAGCTGAAGGGGTTGGATTATGAGGAGAGGTTGAGTAGACTGGGACTGTACTCGTTGGAATATAGAAGGATGAGGGGGGATCTTATAGAAACATTTAAAATTATGAAGGGAATAGATAGGATAAATGCGGGCAGGTTGTTTCCACTGGCGGGTGACAGCAGAACTAGGGGGCATAGCCTCAAAATAAGGGGAAGTAGATTTAGGACTGAGTTTAGGAGGAACTTCTTCACCCAAAGGGTTGTGAATCTATGGAATTCTTTGCCCAGTGAAGCAGTTGAGGCTCCTTCATTACATGTTTTTAAGGTAAAGATAGATAGTTTTTTGAAGAATAAAGGGATTAAGGGTTATGGTGTTCGGGCCGGAAAGTGGAGCTGAGTCCACAAAAGATCAGCCATGATCTAATTGAATGGCGGAGCAGGCTCGAGGGGCCAGATGGCCTACTCCTGCTCCTAGTTCTTATGTTCTAACTCCGACATCTGCAAATCAAAACCTTTCTCTGCAAGGAGATGGCCAGGTATCCAAGGGTCCTGAGAGAGAAAATGTTGGAGGAATTACTGGATGCAGACAGTCTGGAAAAGGAGATCTGGGGGGATATATATGGACAACTTTGGAGAAAGGACACAGTCCACTGGACGAAACAGGGAAAAAATGGGAGAAAGAGCTGGGGATGGGAGTAGGCTGGGGACTCTGAAGCAAAGCACAGAACAGGGCCAACTCCACCTCCCCCTGCGCAGGGCTAAGCCTCATGCAGATAAAAGTGGTGCACAGAGCACATCTGACAAGAACCCAATGAGCAGGTTCTTCGCAAAGGTGGAGGACAAATGTGAACGGTACCAGGGAGGCCCGACCAACCACGCACACATGTTCTGGGCATGCCCAGACTTGTTGGATTCTGGCCAGCCTTCTTTGAGGCAATGTCCAAGGTTGTGGGGGTGAATGTGGAGCCATGCCCGAGAGTGGCACTCTTTGGGGTATCGGACCAGCCAGAAGATAATATGGGGAAGAGGGCTAACACCCTTATTTTTGCTTCCCTAATCGCCCGCCGGAGAATCCTGCTCGGCTGGCGATCAGCAGCACCACCCACAGATGCAAACTGGCTGGCAGACTTATCGGAATTTCTCCACCTGGAGAAGTTCAGGTATACCATCCGAGAATCTGGAGATGGCTTCCATAAAGCATGGGGGCCATTCACCAAGCTGTTCCAAGACCTGTTCAGAGCCAACAACTGACTGAGTGGGGGAGGGCATGCACAGGAGCCACCAGGACAACAGAAAGCAGATAGGAACAAGAGGACGGTTAACAATGGGGGAGAGACCGGAGGAAACACCAAGGGGGAGTCCAGAGAGAGACCGACACAGGGACCAGAGGGTCGAACACGAAAAAAGAACCCCCAAAAGATAACAGGAGGGGAAGAGCGGAAAAGAAGGGAGGGGAGACCAAAGGACAGAGAGGGGAGAAGGAGGGCACTGCCCACAGTCAAACAACCAACAACTATCCACTGTGAAAGAATGGACCGAGGATAAGACCCGGAAACAACAAAAGAGGGGAATTGGGGGTAGAGGAGCAAAGTGGGGGTGGAGGGGGGTGCCGAAAATAATAATAATAATAATCTTTATTAGTGTCCCAAGTAGGCTTACATTAACACTGCAATGAAATTACTGTGAAAATTCCCTAGTCGCTACACTCCGACGCCTGTTCAGGTACACTGAGGGAGAATTCAGAATGTCACAATTCACCTAACAGCACGCCTTTTGGGACTTGTGGGAGAAAACTGGAGCACCCGGAGGAAACCCACGCAGACACAGGGAGAACATGCAGACTTGGCACAGACAGTGACACAAGCTGGGAATCAAACCTGGGACCCTGGCGCTGTGAAGGAACATGCCAATCACTGTGGTACCGTTGAACAACATGTAAACTATAACCTTCTCACCTATTTTTATGAACAGCGTAAAAATGTAAACTTTAGTTCTGCCGGTGGTGGCTATGAAGGAGTAGGTTGCACATTTGGTGGCTCCCGTTCGGGTCGGACCTTTGGACCTTTACCCCGATTGTTTTTCAGATTTTACTTGGAAAATTGATGGTGGACGTAATTGTGAGGAGGAATCCTACATCAGTGCATGGAGAGGCGGACCAGGAGTGTTCGGAAAAGAAAGGAATAGGCAAACAGAGAAGACCTGGTTTGAAGCTGCAGCGGGAGAAAGCATGGCGGAGGACCGGAGTCCTGGCTCGACGACCCAGCAGTCGACGGAGCAGATAGTGCAGTTCGTACAAGAGGGCATCGACAAGCAGAAACAGGAATGCTTGGACCCGATTAAGGAATCAATCGCTCGGCTGTAATATAGGCTGGATGCTCAAGATCAGGCGATCCAGAAAGTTGGGAAGGCACTGACTGAGCAGGAGGAACACCAAACAGCAATGGAGGTGGGGATGCTGAGAGACCAGCAGAAAAGGCTCCCGGAGAAGGTGAAGGACCTAGAGAATAGATCCCGCCGGCAGAGCTTGAGAATCGTTGGTCTCCCGGAGGGGTCCGTAGGTGCGGATGCAGGGGCATATATAGCGGGCATGTTTGAGAAGCTAACGGGGGATGGGACATTCACCCGACCCTTGGAGGTGGACAGGGCTTATAGAGCACTAGCGAGGAAGCCGCGTGTAGGGGACCCCTCCCCTGAGGACGATGGTGGTGAGATTCCACAGGTACCTGGACAAGGAGTGTATCTTACGGTGGGCCAGGCAGACACGGAGCTGTAGGTGGGAGAACAGCAAGCTGCGTATATACCAAGATCTGAGCACAGACGTAACCAGGAGAAGAGCAGGGTGCAACCAAATAAAGTTAACCCTTTTCAAGAAGAAGGTGAAGGTTGGACTGCCCGTCTTTGGGTCACTTATGAGGAGCAACATTTCTACTTTGAGTCGCCCGAGGAAGCGATGAACTTCGCCAGAAGGAAAGGGCTGGCAGTGGACTGAGGTGTTTGAACTTTGCAGCAACGTTCATGTTAAAAAACTTTTCGTTTTTGGACTATATCTGTAATGACTTCTGTATTGATCCTGGGGCTGCCGCATATTTATGTCAGTTAAAGTTTGCATTTGCAATGATGGGGGATGGAGGTGTGAATTTTTGATGTGGGATTTTTGATTTCCTTTGTGTTTCTTTAGGCCAACTGAGCTAGGATTGTTTTCCTTTGCATATGTGTGGTCTAGGTGGGGAGGGGGGGGGGGGGGGGGGGGGGAACAATAGGTGGGAAAATGTCTGGTACCATGGGCGGCGGCTTCCAAGCTAGCTGGGAGGGCTGGCTCACGGAAGCGCAGTGGGGGGTGAGCAGATGTTATGCTTGTTGAAGGGGGCGGTTTGCATAGTGCTGTCATTGGTGGGAGGGAGGGGGGAATTGTTCTACTGACGGGGGAAGGACTTTTTCTGGGGGACAAAAGGGAGGTTGGGTTGGAGGCTGCCTGGGGGCAGGCCTGCGGATGCGTGGGGCGCAAGCTGGGGTCTGGCCCAAGAAAGGTGATGGTTGATTGGCGTAGAGGGGGGGGGGGGGGGGTAGAAGCCCCCAACCAGGCTGATCACATGGAACATTAGAGGGCTAAATAGGCCGGTTAAGAGGGCACGCTTGTTCACACATTTGAGGGGATTGAAGGCGGACGTGGCAATGTTGCAGGAGATGCACCTTAGGGTAACCGATCAGATTAGGTTAAGGACGGAATGGGTCAGACAGGTATTTCATTCGGGGCTGGACTCTAAGACTAGAGGGGTCGCGATCCTGATTAATAAGTGAGTGTCATTCGAGGCGGTATGCTGGAGCGTAGCCGGGGGAGGGCGGGCTGGCGATGCCAAACTTTAGTAATTATTATTGGGTGCCAAATATAGCCATGATTAGGAAGTGGGTGGTGGGGAAGGGGGGAGTCGATGTGGGAGCGAGTAGAGGCGGCATCATGGAAGGGAACGAGCTTCGGGCCATTAGTAACGGCGCCTCTGCTGTTCCCGCTGGCACGGTACTCCACCAGCCCCGAGGTGGTGGAGGTCCTGAGAGTCGAGGGGCAATGGAGGAAACATGTGGGAGCAGAGGGAGCATCGGTCTGGTCTCCAATCTGCAATAACCATTGGATTGCCCCAGGGAGGCTGGATGGAGGGTTTCGGAGATGGCAAAGTGCAGGGATTGAGAGGATGGGCGATCTGTTTATAGAGGGGAGCTTTCCCAGCCTGAGGGAGCTGGAGGAGAAATTTGATTTGACCCGTGGAAATAAGTTTATATACCTGCAGGCACGAGATTTCCTACGCAGGCAGGTCTCAACCTTCCCGCTTTTACTACCAAGGGGGATACAGGACAGGGTAGTTTCCAGAAAGTGGGTGGGAGAAGGTAGGGTTTCGAACATTTATAAAGAACTCATGGGGTCAGAGGAAACGCAGACTGAGGAGCTGAAACATAAATGGGAAGAGGAATTAGAAGGACAGATAGAGGATAGTCTCTGGGCAGATGCGTTGAGTAGAGTCAACGTGTCCACAACATGTGCCAGGCTCAGCCTGATACAGTTTAAGGTCGTTCATCGGGCTCACATGACAGTGGCCCGGATGAGTAGGTTTTTTGGGATAGAAGACAGGTGCGCAAGTTGTGCAGGAGGACCAGCCAACCATGTTCATATGTTCTGGGCATGCCCGAAGCTTAGGGGATTCTGGCAGGGGTTTGCGGATGTCATGTCCAAGGTGGTAAAAACAAGGTACCGAGTCCAGAGGTGGCAATTTTCGAAGTGTCGAAAGATCCGGGAATCCAGGAGGAGAAAGAGGCAGACGTTCTGGCCTTTGCCTCCCTGGTAGCTCGGAGACGGGTACTATTAGCTTGGAGGGACTCAAAGCCCCCGAAGTCAGAGACCTGGCTTACTGACATGTCTAGCTTTCTCTGTCTGGAGAAAATCAAAGTTCGCCCTGAGAGGGTCAATGTTAGGGTTCATCCGGAGGAGGCAGCCGTTTGTCGACTTCTTTGGGGAAAATTAACCTTCAGCAGAGAGTGGGGGGGGGTTTAATTTAGTTTAGATTAGTGCGTAAGAAAGGTGGGACCTGTGAGGGAGGAAGACGGCCTTTGCATTATGTTTATATTTGTATGTACACTGTTTCTTCTGTTATTGTTATAAAATCCTAAATACCTCAATAAAATGTTTATTAAAAAAATGTAAACTTTAATAAAAATATTTTTTTTTAAAGAATTATATTCATTGGAGTTTAGAAGAGTGAGAGGGGATCTCCCAGAAACTTCTAAAATTCTAATAGGATTAGACAGGGTAGATTCAGAAAGAATGTTCCCGATGGTGGGGGAGTCCAGAACTAGGGTTCGTCGTTTGAGGATAAGGGATAAATCTTTTAGGACTGAGGCAAGGAGAAATGTCTTCACATAGACAGTGGTGAATCTATTATTATTATTATCTGTGGAATTCGCTTCCACGTAGACCTGGGGAGAACATTCAGACTCCACACAGACAGTGATTGACCCAAGCCGGGAATTGAACCTGGGTCCCAGGTGCTATTAAGCAACAGTACTAATCACTGTGCTAGACGGGATGTGTGAAAACAAAACTTGCATGATTTTTACTCAGTTAGCGGACCACGCCACATGCCACTACCAGCGTAGCACCAGCTGAAGTATTGATGGCTCAGGATCCGCATTAGCCTCATGTTCCCCGATATTGGCAGGAGAGTACAACACAGTCAGGACCTGCAGAAGCAAGTTTGGCGGAGGCGGACATTGACCACTGGACATTGCTGTGGGGACGCAGTGTATGCCCAAAACGTTGGGGAGGGAGCCTGTTGGATTCCAGGGACAGTGGTCTACAGACCGGACCAGTCTCCTACCAAGCAAAAACGAGCAAAAGGACATTGCGGTAGCACCTTGATCTCCTCGGGAGCAGGGAGCCAATGTTAGAACACCCCCTACCAGAGGAACTGCCTTTCAGCCACCTCAGCATGGCACATGGGGGCCTGGGGTGATTTGCATAGGAGTAGGAGATGAGAAATACATTTAAAGTATTTTCATTCGAGGCATTTTAGATTTGATACAGAAAAAAAGACACATACATTAGAAAAAACCTTCACAAATCACACTCCAAACACCCAAACCCCTCCATTCCCGCCCCAGCCCCATTTTCCAACTGTAATAACAAAAGAACCTTGCCCAGAAAACCACACCCCTCCCCTTTATCCACCCTCCCCATTAACATTTCCTCACTTTTTCAAGAAGTCTATGAACAACCTCCACCACGAGAAGAACCCCTTATCTGCATCTCTGGTCAGAAACTTTGTTCCAGGTGCAGAAACTCCGCCAAGTTGCTCTGCCACACCATCAGTTAGGTGGCTCCGAGTTTCCTCCGGGTGCTCCGATTTACTCCCACAAGTCCCGAAAGACATGGGGCTGGATTCTCCACACCCCGAAGGCGAAATTGCGGCTGGCGGAGGCGAAATCGCTGGGGCGGAGAATCCATTACACCGCATGGAACCGGGACCGGCACTGATTCCCCGATTCTGCGGGCCCTGAAAAGCGGCGTACTCAGAGAGGTGCAGGTTAGATGGATTGACCATGCTAAATTGCCCCTTGGTATCTAAGGATGCACAAGTTAGGTAACAGGTTTACACTAGGGCAGGGTGGCCTCAGTCCGGTGCTTTTTCAGAGGGTCAGTGCAGACACGATGGGCCGAATGGCCTCCTTCTGCATTGTAGGGATTCTATGATCCTTCTCCTATAAGACCATCCTTAAATGACAAGTTTTTGAGCAGCTTTTCATCACCCTTTCTTCTTTAGCGTAGCTTTTTTTTAATAATGCGCCTGCGAAGTACCTTGGGGCATATTTCTAAGTTAAATACCTGTGTTTATATATTCTATGGAACTGCAAATTATTATTGCTAATCTAAAGCGCAAAAGCTAGCAGGACAACACTGCAAGGAAGTAGTACAAAGATTTTGAGAACAAGTCCAGTTGTTTAATTTTAAATAGTTGCCACTGGAGCAAATCTACCACACGTATAGCCTTAACAAGCAATATTTTATATCATGGAAATGTGATTGTACTATACCTGTTTATCAGTGTATGTAGACAAATAAAATAGTGGCTTTTGGGGGGAAAATTCTTCTTGTGTCCCAATTCCAATTCGAGCTTTTGATGCTTCTGTGTCACTCATCATCCTGACAGGATCAAATTGAGCAGTGACAGCAAACTGTGAAAACAATTTACCTATGAGTTTAAATTCAGTGAGTATGATATGTACTTGCTATGTGCTCTATAAATATAGAATTTCAAAGGTTTATTAGAATCAGAAGTCACAGAGTCATAATAGTCTACAGCACAGAAACGGCCCTTCCGTCCATCGCATCTTCGCCAGTCTGGAACAACAACCTAACTATATTAATTCCATTTTCTAGAACTTGGCCCATAGCCTTGTATGCCTTGGCATTGCAAGTGCACAGCTAAATACTTCCTAAATGTTATGGGGTCTCTGCCCCCACCGCCCTTTCAGGCAGCGAGTTCCAGACTCCCCCCACCCTCTGGCTGAAAAAGATGTTCTTCACATCCCCTCTAAACCCCCTACCCCTTACCTTAAATCAATGCCCCCTGTCATTGATCCCTCCACTCAGGGGAAATGTTTCTCCCTGTCTACTCCACCCATGCCCCTCATAATTTTATACATCTCAATCATGTCCCCCTTCAGTCTCATCTGCTCCAAGGAAAACAACCTCAGTCTATCCAATCTCTCTTCAGAGCTAAAACTCTCCAGCCCAGGCAACATCCTGGTAAATCTCCTCTGCTCTGCACCCTTTCAAGTGCTAGCACATCCCTTCTATAATATGGATTCCAGAACTACACAAACAATACTGTACCTGTGGTCTAACCAACATTTTATATAGTTCTAGCATAACCTCCCTGCTCTTAAAATATATGCCTCAGTTAATAAAGGAAAGTATACTATATGCCTTCTTAACCACTGTATCCACCTGCTCTACTACCTTAAGGGACCAGTGTATACACACACAACAAACTCCCTCTGATGGTCACTGCTGCCTAGGGTCCTGCCGTTCATCATGTATGTAATTGCCTTGTTTGTTCTGTAACGTATGTCACCGGACACATATCCAGATTGAATTCTATTGGCCACTGATCAGCCTATCTGACCAGCTCGTCTATATCCTGTTTTATACGAAGGCTATCATCCTCACAATTTACCACACCACCAATTTTTGTATCATCCGCAAACTTATTGATCACCCTTCCTGCATTCATGTCTAAATTATTGATAGAAACCACAAATAGGAAGGGCCCCAACACTGATCCCTGCGACACCCCACTGGACACAGGCTTCCAGAGGGAAAAACACCCCTCGACCATCACCAACTGCTTCCTGCCACTCAGCCAATTCTGGATCCAATTTGTTACATTTCCTTAGATTCCATGGACCTTCACTATCAGTCTCCTATGTGGGACCTTATCAAAAGCCTTGCTGAGTTCCAAGTAGACTGCATCAGATACATTCCCCTCATCTAAATACTGGTCACCTCTTTGAAAAATTCAATCAAATTGGTCAGATATGATCTCCCCTTAACAAAACCATGCTGACTGTTATCGATTAATTCCTGCTTCTCTAAATGCAGGTTAATTCCGTTTTTCAGAATTGCTTCCAATAGTTTCCCCACCACTGAGTTAGACTGACTGGCCTGTAGTTTCCTGGTTTATTCCTTCTGCCCTTCTTGAATAATGGTCCCACGTTGGCTATCCTCCAGTCCTCTTGTACCTCTCCTGTGGCCAGAGAGGAATTCAAAATTATTGCCAGCCCCCTGTTATTTCCTCTCTTGCCTCACTTAACAGCCTGGGACACATTTCATCTGGCCCTGGACATTTCTTTATTTTTAAGCCTGCCAGATCACTCAGAATCTCCTATCTGTCTACGTTAATCTCTTTAATCTTATCATAGTCCTTCTCCTTGATTTCTATACCGGCACCTTCCCTCTCAAGAGTGAACACTGACACAAAGTATTCGTTTAGAACCCTACCTACATCCTCCGGCTCGACCCACAAATTATCATTGCGGTCCTTAATGGGCTCGACTCTTTCCCTAGCTTTCCTTTTAACATTAATGCACTTGTAAAATAATTTAGCATTTTCCTTTGTTTTACCTGCCAGAATCCTTTCATGTCCCCCTTTAGCTCTCCTAATTTCCTCTTTGTCATCTTGATGGTAAATATTTTTCAACTCTGAAATACCATAGGGCGCGATTCTTCGCCCCCCATGCCGGGTGGGAGAATAGCGGGAGGGCCTCCCGACATTTTTCACGCCCTCCTGCTATTCTCCCCCCCCGCCCCACGCCCGACCCACGCCATGAATCGCCGCTCGCCGTTTCTTACGGCGAGCGGCGATTCTCCGAGGCCGATGGGCCGAGCGGCCAGGCCTTCACGCCCGTTTCAATACGGCAGCAAACCTACCCGCTCGCTGCCGTCGTTAAACGGGTGCCAGATGCCCGTTTGGGGCATCTGGGGGCCCGATTGGCACGGCAGTACCACGGCCGTGCCAAGGGTGGCATAGTCCCGCAATCGGTGCCCAACGATCGCGGGCCATGCGTCCGTAACGGGCGGACTCTTTTCCCTCCGCCGCCCTGCAAGATCAAGCCGCCAAGTCTTGCGGGGCGGCTGAGGGAAAAGACGGCAACTGCGCGTGCGCAGGTTGGCGTTGTCCAACCTGTGCATGCGCGGACGACGTCATCGGCCGTGACAGCCGGCGTGACGCTCGGGGCCGCGCTCCTAGCCCCGCCCGGGGGGGAGAATCGGCTCTGGAATTGGGCGTGAAGGCTGCCGTGGGTCACGGCCTGTCCCACGGCAGCCTTTACAATTCTCCGCATTTGCGGAGAATCTCGCCCATATTTTATTTAAATTATTAAATATTTAAGTTCTTGAAATACTCGCAAAAACAAGTAGTACACTGTAGAACAAATCTATTCAAAATAGAAAGGCTGAAAAATAGATTGCTCAGCACTGTTTATCAGATGAGAAATGGGGGCTGAAGGGTTCAATATTGCATGCAGCACCATATGCTTTACTGGTTAAAGTGCATGTGCTTATCCAGGGTGACCAACAGAACACATGTTCAGTCCACTGCTTATGCAAACTGGAGGCTTACTGCCTGTTTCAGGGCTCTTTGGCAAATTGTACTGCAACTAAGTCAACTGCTACTGCCTTCTAAGGTATGTGCCATGTGTGTGCCAGTCAGATTTCTTGGGTGTACTAGTTAGATTTCCTGGATGCACTGCAGCAAAACCACTGTTAAGAACAAAATTATACATTTACCTGAATGTGGAGCAAAGAGAAGCAAGAATGCATTTCCTGGTTCCACATTAAATCTGTAAGCAGCTGCTGGTTCATGCGCATTCTCCTCTCCGATCATCTCAACCTCACCCCCCTGCCCCAAGGTTTACTTGCTGCCCTCGGCCATTTGTCAATCTTGGTCCCCTTTGGCAATCTGTCGCTGGTGTTGCAACTCTGGTTGCTATGAATGTGATTTGCATATTAAACGGAGATTACTTCCTGAAATAGGCAAGCACTTTGGCTGGTCAGTGGCAGGTCCTTGTAGAACTGACAGTGAGCAAAGTATCAGTGTTAACAGGGCATTGAGTCTTCAACCCCATTTTGAAGACATTACCGCTGTTTTGGCAAGTTGGCAAAATTAACTTAGAGATCGTCAGGATTCCATTATTTTAATCTGTGTACATTCACCTGGTCTCAGCTGCTTAGTGATAAGATCACGGCAATGGGCGATTTCCTTTCCCCTCCTTAGTTTATGACGGGAAGTGAGAACAGATTGGCTTTGATGTCCACATAAATTGGTTTGCTTGGCCCCAGCACTTCCTAGACCCCACCCCTGGCAGTGCCCAAACAATGTTCTTGGCACTACCCCGGGGTCCTGCTTGGGCACTGCCCCCTGGCAATTCTAGGGGACAATGCAAGGAGTATTTCTGGGATTTGTGCCCAGGCACTGTTGGGGTACTACCTGGGCATGACCCTCGCCCCCAGACGGTTGTACTCGGTGGGGACCATTTGTCAGGTCCTCATTTGGGAAAAGCCATTGTAAATACCGGCAATATGACATCATGCCAGCAGGGGGGAAACGTGGCAGGATGATACGGCAAGTAAGCCCTCTAATGATTCATTAATATATAGCGGTGGGGTTCCTGACCTTTCATGACGGGAAAACCATTATATCATTGGTGGGTGGGAGGTGGGGGGGGGGGGGGGGGAAGGGGGGGGGGGGGGGGGGGGAATAAGAGAATGAAAAATCCCACCAGCATAAAAGCCGTTTGTGGTATATTCCATCCCCACTTTCCTGCTCGCCAAAATCATGGATGGAGAATCCCAGCTCCATTGAAAAAAGAAAATCAAATTACGCATCTTAATGTCTGTGTGAGGCACTGATTTGTTGTCTTCATACACAAATTCAATTCAGCATCTTAGTTGGCTGACTGGTTAATGTACATGTTTCACCATCATGCATTTATTTGAAATAAAATTAATTAAACAGAAATAAGAAAGCCCCAGACTTTATGACGAGTTCAAGATTTTGAAGTTGAAAAATAAATCAATACCTTTTGCCAGTAAGCATCAAGATGTTTTTGTCGTTCTTCTTCCTCTTGCATTTGTTGCAAAATTAATGCTTTCTTTTCTAGACGACGTTCCTGCAACAATTCCTGTCTGTGTTTCACTCTATCATTAACAATACAATATATAGTCAGCACTTATGCAATCTCCTGCTAATAAATTCAATGATGATAAGTCAGTTATGTTGCCAGCCAGTGAAATAGATGTCAGCCATTCAAACAGTTATTTACCTCCCGCCCAGGAAATAGACATTTGTATTTGGTATGGTTCTCTTGTCAGTAATCAACTTTTCTTTATATTCCTTCTGTGTGGATGATAGTGTTTAATGGAGAAGTTGTTTTGAAGGCAATCCCAAGGATTTTTTCCATCATCTGATTTAATGATTTTGGTTACATTGGAGTAGGGCATCTCAATAAACCTCATTTCAATTTCACACATGATTACACATTTCTCCAATATATTAAGTGGCCCTTGAATCACTGATCTCGCCAGATCCTAAATGCATGCTCAATGCTATCCACACATAATTTTTTGACTAAACAAATTTTTTCCCATTTGAAAAAGCCAATCACAATATGGTGGAATTTAAAATACAGATGGAGGGTGAGAAGGTAAAATCAAACATTAGCGTCTTGTGCTTAAACAAAGGAGATTACAATGGGATGAGAGAAGAGCTGGCTAAGGTAGACTGGGAGTAAAGACTTTATGGTGAAACAGTTGAGGAACAGTGGAGAACCTTCCAAGCAATTTTTCATAGTGCTCAGCAAAAGTTTATACCAACAAAAAGGAAGGACAGTAGAAAGAGGGAAACTCGACCATGGATATCTAAGGAAATAAGGGAGAGTATCAAATTGAAGGAAAATGGCAAAGATTAGCGGGAGACTGGAGGATTGGCAAATCTTTAGGAGGCAACAGAAAGCTACTAAAAAAACTATAAAGAAGAGTAAGATAGATTATGAGAGTAAACCTGCTCAGAATATAAAAACAGATAGTAAAAGTTTCTGCAAATATATAAAACAAAAAAGAGTGGCTAAGGCAAATATTGGCCTTTAGAGGATGAGAAGGGAGATTTAATAATGGGAGATGAGGAAATGGCTGAGGAACTGATCGGGTTTTTTGGGGCGGTCTTCACAGTGGAAGACGCAAATAACATGCCGGTGACTGATGGAAATGAGGCTATGACAGGTGAGGACCTTGAGACGATTGTTATCACTAAGGAGGTCATGTTGGGCAAGCTAATGGGGCTAAAGGTAGACAAATCTCCTGGCCCAGATGGAATGTATCCCCGAGTAATAAAAGATATGGCTAGGGAAATCTATCATCAAAGAAGAAATAGCGAGGCATCTGGATGGAAATTGTCCCATTGGACAGACGCAGTATGGGTTCATAAAGGGCAGGTCATGCCTAACTAATTTAATGGAATTTTTTGAGGACATTACCAGTGCGATAGACAATGGAGAGCCAATGGTTGTGCTAAATCTGGATTTCCAGAAAGCTTTTGACAAGGTGCAACGCAAAAGGTTGTTGCATAAGATAAAGATGCATGGCATTAAGGGTAAAGTAGTAGCATGGATAGAGGACTGGTTAATTAATAGAAAGCAAAGAGTGGGGATGAATGGGTGTTTCTCTGGTTGGCAATCAGTAGCAGTGGTGTCCCTCAGGGATCAGTGTTGGGCCCACAATTGTTTACAATTTTCATAGATGATTTGGAGTTGGGGACCAAGTACAATATGTCCAAGTTTGCAGACTACACGAAGATGAGTGGTAAAGCAAAAAGTGCAGAAGATACTGGAAGTCTGCAGAGGTATTTGGATAGGTTAAGTGAATGGGTTAGGGTCTGGCAGATGGAATACAATGTTGACAAATGTGAGTTTATCCATTTTGGTAGGAATAACAGCAAAAGGGCATTTTATTTAAATGATAAAATATTAAAACATGCTGCTGTGCAGAGGGACCTGGGTGTGCTAGTGCATGAGTCGCAAAAAGTAGGTTTACAGGTGTAACAGGTGATTAAGAGGGCAAATGGAGTTTTGTCCTTCATTGCTGGAGGGATGGAGTTTAAGACTAGGGAAATTATGCTGCAATTGTATAAGGTGTTAGTGAGGCCACATCTGGAGTATTGTGTTTAGTTTTGGTCTCCTTACCTAAGAAAGGACGTACTGGCGCTGGAGGGTTCCCTGCCCAGTGAAGCAGTTGAGGCTCATTCATTAAATGTTTTCAAGATAAAGATAGATAGTTTTTTTGGAGAATGAAGGAATAAAGGGTTATGGTGTTCAGGCCGGAAAGTGGAGCTGAGTCCACAAAAGATCAGCCATGATCTCATTGAATGGCGGAGCAGGCTCGAGGGACAAGATGGTCTACCCCTGCTCCTAGTTCTTATGTTCCACACTGGGAAACAAACTGCATTGAAAATTGATTAGAAAAATAAAGAACACACGATTCAGCGGACAAAAGTTAAAGTCTGCTTTGAGGCGCGCTTGGCGAGGTGCTTCTCGGCAGCGTTTCAATTGTACTTTGCTGTGTTTTTTCGCCTTGGGGAATTTCTCCCCATCGAAGACACACTTTATGCTATTTTAGCTGCGATCACCAGCAGGAGCAGCTTCTCGCCGTTCAGCCCGCCATTTTGAACGGCAGCTCCAATCTTTCCCTCCCGCTCTAGGCTTCCCCCCACACTCCATGCTTTATTGACCTTGTCGAGGCCCCTGGAGCCCCCTCCAATGGGCTATCCCCCCCCCCCTCCCCCCCGGTCTAACCACTGGTAGTGCCAACTTGGCAGCTGGGCAGTGCTACCCAGGCACTCTGGCATTGGCAGGTTAACAGGGTGCCAGGCTGGAGTGTCAAGGTGCCCAGGTGCCAGGGTACTACCCTGCCCTGTCCCCAACTACCTAGGGGGTCTCCAATGGCCTGCAAGATCCCCCGAGGTGCCATCACACCTGGTTCACATTTGTGGAGACCTGTGCTAAACGGCACCCTGTCGAGGACTCGCATAAGCGGCCACTGACTCCTGGGTACCACGTGAAAGTGGCTTTGGGGTATTTAAATGAGCCTAATGGCTGATTTAAATATGCAGCTGTGGATATTACCCAATGAGGATGAGATCCCGGTTGCGCCGGTAGAGCAAGTCGGGTGAGACGTGATTGGCCAGTCTCCCGGCGCGCAGACCGATTTGGGGTGCTCCCGGGATTTACCTGGCGCGCCAGATCCATGCCGGGCAAATATCCCAAAATCTTTTACTCCATTGATTACTTAAGAGGAAAAAGGCCAATCACATTCCCATTGAGAAACTTGGTCTATGTGCATCTCTATAGTGCTCCAGATATATTTGAATTTTGGTATGTTGTTGTTCACAACAGAGGTATAAGCAATAGCCTTGAAAAACAAAGACAGTAGAGAAGGGAGCATTTAACTCAAGATCTACCAAATCATCCTTACCTCTCTCTGTCCCTTTCAGCTTGCTCTGCCATTTCATTTTTCAATTCTCCGAGTCTCTGCTTGTGCCTTTGTTCCAACTCTTCCCTTTTCCATTGCTTCTCAGCATAGTGTTGCTTTATCTAAAGACAAACAGATGAACCTTTTAGGTTTAGTGAAGTAAAATAGAACTTCAGTGTCACAGTGACCTTGGCGACTACAAGTAGGAGGCAGCCATGGAGGCAACAGGTCATTGTGAGACAAAATGCAAATGTCCAAGACCAAGTGCCTGAATACAGCCCCAGCTCTTTATCATTTGTGGGTAGCTGACTCTTGGGAAATACAATTGATGTCTTAGGCAGTGTCTTCTTCCATTGCACCCACTCAAAGTACTCCTCTGGCCTCCTCTTGACCAAGAGCAGAAACTCCTCCTCACTACTCTGCCCAATGTCAAAGTATCCTGCTCTCACCATCCCTCCTCTCTATCACTTACTGGTTCACCAGAGTTGCCTTCTGCCCACCTCCAATGCCCTGGTGAATCCTTCTACAGTGCCCAACCAATCACTGTTTACATATGTAAGCCTCTCAGTACAACCAATGGCAACTCTGAGTCACTGGTTGTGCAGCTAAGATTAAATTCCCATTTCTTACAAATAGTGATTGCTGCATCCATAACACCCATGGAGAGAGCTATCTACTGGCAGAAACAGAAAGGGTTAATTGGTTAAGACAATCAGCTCGAACTGGTCTCTGCCGTGCGCCTAGCACTGAGTGCAGCTTTGGACAGAGTGTGGAGGTTTGGTTTGAAGAGGGAGTTTGGCGAGGATGGGAGGGCCGTACTCCTTTACTTTTCAAACTTTTTTCACCCTGCAGGAATTGGTTTCTGCTGTTCTACAGGAGAGGAGGTAAGATGTTGGTGAGTAACTGATGAATATCCAGTATGTGGTCACGGTCTAATTTCCGGAGATTTAAATTTGTCCTGCAGTCTGCGATGAGATTAATTTATATTCAAAAGAAAATAAATAATTGAATAGAATAATTGAGTAATTAGTTAAAGATCATAAGTATGGCAGAACAAGTGATATGTCAAGGCTGCAGCACAAGAGGGCTTATGGATACTAGTGTTATACAGGGCAAGAACATCTGCAGTATATGCGGTTTGAGGTGCTTCGACTCAGAGTCATTGAGCTGGAGGCTGGGCTGAGGACAATGCCACACATCAGGGAGGGAGAGAGTTACCAGGATGCTTTGTTTCAGGAGGCAGTCACACCCCTTAGGAAAGAACTTTCCAGTTTGGAAAGTGGTCAGGGATGGGGAGCGAAGAGCAGCACGGTGTCACAGTGGTTAGCACTGTTGCCTTACGGCGCTCAGGACCCAGGTTCGATCCTGGCCCCAGGTCACTGTACATGTGGAGTTTTCCCATTCTCCCCATGTCTGCATGGATCTCACCCTCACAACCAAAAGATGTGCAGGATAGGTGGATTGGCCATGCTAAATTGCCCCTTAATTGGAAAAAAATAATTGGGTACTCTTGAATTTATTTTTAAAAAAAAGAACAGAGAATGTGACTACAGCTGAGGCAGTAGATTTTCATCTGTATGTAAATAATAATATATGCATAACTGTTGTAGTTCCAGCATCCGATCAGCAGGTGGTGCGAGTATGCAGGCACATGACCTGGACGCACCATGTCTTGCAGGACAAGGTGTTAGTAAGGAGTTTGTAGCACTCAATATTAGAGTAGCTCTGTAGTATCTTAGTGTAAATTGGTATTAGACCATTATTTCCAACTGTATTGATCTTAGATATTTTGGTAATTCGTTAGTGTAGTGTTAGTAATAAATAACTTTGTTTATAAAACAAAGTCTAATGTTCTTTGTTCACACTACAATATCAAGATTCAACATCAGCCCAATCAAAGAACATTACATCTAGCTCAAGGGGCCATATAGTTAATTTTAACTTAAATTTAATAAGTATTTATTTTAATGTAATTAATTCATACTAAATTTAATTTAATGCAGCTTGCAGAAAGTGTCATCGGCAGGAGTTATAGAGATATGGTCACACCCAAGGTGCAGGCAGACAGATGGGTGACCGTTAAAAAGGGCAGGCAATCAGTGCAGGAATCCCCCGTGGCTGTCCCCCTCTCTCACAAGTATACCATTTTGGATATTGTTGGGGGGATAGCCCATGGGGGAAAACAACAGCAGTGGCCAGAGTAGTGGCACCAAGGCTGCTCTGTTGTTCAGCAGGAAGAGACAAAAGCATAGAAGAGCAAAAGAGATAGGGGACTCATAGTCAGACGCACAGATAGGCACTTGTGTGGTATGAAAAAGACTCCAGGATGGTGCGTTGCCTCCCTGGTGCCAGGATCTGTGATGACACTGAACGGCTGCAGGGCATCCTGAAGGGGTAGGGTGATAAGGCAGTGGTCATGGTATATGTTGGTTCCAATGACATAGGTAAAAAGAGGGATGAGGTCTTACATCAAGAATTTAGGGAGTTAGGCAATAGACTAATCTCTGGATTACTCCCAATGGCACATGCCAGTGAGGACAGAAATAGCAGAATAGTACAGATGCGCGGCTTAAGGATAATTGCAGGAATAAGGTTTTTGATTCCTGGACCATTGGGACCGTTTTTGGGGAAGGTGGGATTTGTATAAGTGGGGCTGTCTACATCAAAACCAGAGCGGGACTAACATCCTTGCTAGTTTTGCAAACCAGGTTTGCTAGTGCTGTTGGGAAGAGTTTAAACTAGTTTGCCAGGGTGAGAGGACACAGACTGATAACAGAATAGGGACACAGTATAACATAGAAAAGCAATCAGGTCAGAGGGAATACAGTGGTAGTAAGTTTCAAGGGAGTAAGACAAGGCTTGATGGCCTCTACTTTAATGTCAGGAGTATTAAAGGTAAAACTGATGAGTTAAGGGCGATGACTGACACATGTAATTTTGATATAATAGCTATCACAGAGACATGGTTGAATGAGGGATAGGATTGGCAACTCAACATCCCGGGATATAGAATCTTCAGGCAAAACATAGGAGGGGGTAGAAGAGGAGGAGCATTGCATTATTAGTTAAGGAGGCAGTTACTGCAGTAAGGAGAGATGATATCTTGGAGGGGGCATCAAGGAAAGCGTTGTAGGTAGAGTTTAGGAATTAACAACAGACAGCAACATTGTTAGGTGTTTATTATAAATCCCCAGATAATCAGCGGGAAATTGAGGAGCAAATATGTGCGCAATTCGCGGAAGGTGTACAAATAATGAGGGTAATTATATTAGGTTTCAACTGTCCCCAAATTAACTGGGATAGCCATCATGTTAAGGGCTTAGATGGAGTAGAGATCTTAAAATGTATACAGGAGAACCTTTTAGCTCAATATGGAGAGGATTCAACAAGGGATGGTGCAGTGCCAGACAGAAGTTTGATATGTTGGTGGGGGAGCATTTTAGTGATAGCAACCACAACATGCTTCAATTTAAATTTATTATGGACAAAGAAATAGACAAGTTGCAAAAAAAGGTTTAGGATTGGGGGAGAGAAGATTTTAACAAAATAAAGCAGGATCTGGTCAAGGTAGACTGGAAAGAGTTACTTGTAGGGAAAACTACAGGAGAGAAGTGGGGGCGTTTAAAGATGGGGAGCGTATAGGCCCAATATGTTCCCTCTAGAGTAATAGGAAGGTGTAACAAACCCAGAGAATCATTCAGGATACAATGAGAAGGAAAAAAGAGACTTTTAACAAGTTTAAGGGGAGCAAGTCTGCAGAGGCAATAGTGGAGTACAGAAATTGCAGGATGGAGCTTAAGAAATAAAGTAGGAGAGCAAAGAAGGGATATGAGAAAGTTCTAGCTGGTAAAAGTAGGGAAAATCCAAAGATATTCTATAAGTATACCAATGGGAAGAGGATAACCAGGGAAAGTGTAGAGCCCATTAAGGACCAAGGGGAAAATCTGTGGGTGGAGCCAGAGGACATTGTTAGGGTGTTGAACAAATATTTCACATCTATCTTCACCCAAGAGAATGAGGAGGTAGTTATGAGGAGGGAGAGAGATTGTGAGGTCTTGCCTAACAAATTTGAATTTTTTGAGGATGTAACCATGTGTATAGATGAGGGTAGTGCAGTTGGTGTAGTTTACATGGATTTCAGCAAAGCCTTTGACAAGGTCCCACATGGGAGATTTATTAAGAAGGCAAATGCACATAGGATACAGGATGATTTGATAGGTGGATTCATAATTGGCTTAGAGGTAGGAGACAGAGGGTCATGATACAATGAGGGATAGGTATATACCGCAAGGCAAGAATTATAGCTGGGGGAAAGGCAATTATGATGCTATTCGGCAAGATTTAGGATGTATAGGATGGGGAAGGAAACTGCAGGGGATGGGTACAATCGAAATGTGGAGCTTTTTCAAGGAACAGCTACTGCATGTCCTTGATAAGTATGTACCTGTCAGGCAGGGAGGAAGTTGTCGAGCAAGGGAACCGTGGTTTACTAAGGAAGTTGAAGCACTTGTCAAGAGGAAGAAGAAGGCTTATGTTAGGATGAGACATGAAGGCTCAGTTAGGGCACTTGAGAGTTACAAGTTAGCCAGGAAGGACCTAAAGGGAGAGTTAAGAAGAGCGAGGAGAGGACACAAAAAGTCGTTGGCGGATAGGATCAAGGAAAACCCTAAGGCTTTCTATAGGTATATCAAGATCAAAAGAATGACTAGAGTAAGATTAGGGCCAATCAAGGATAGTAGTGGAAAGTTGTGTGTGGAATCAGAGGAGATAGGGGAAGCGTTAAATGGATATTTTTCGTCAGTGTTTACACTGGAGAAAGACAATGTTGTCGAGGAGAATACTCAGGTTCAGTTGACCAGGCTAGATGGAATTGGGGTTCAAAAGGAGGAGGTGTTAGCAATTTTGGAAAATGTCAAAATAGATAAGTCCCCTGGGCCAGATGGGATTTATCCTAGGATTCTCTGGGAAGCCAGGGAGGAGATTGCAGAGCCTTTGTCCTTGATCTTTATGTCGTCTTTGTCGACAGGAATAGTGCCGGAAGACTGGAGGATAGCAAATGTTGTCCCCTTGTTCAAGAAGGGGAGTAGAGACAACCCTGGTAATTATAGACCTGTGAGCCTTACTTTGGTTGTGGGTAAAATGTTGGAAAAGGTTATAAGAGATAGGGTTTATAATCATCTTGAAAAGAACAAGTTGATTAGCGATAGTCAACATGGTTTTGTGAAGGGTAGGTCATGCCTCACAAACCTTATTGAGCTTTTTGAGAAGGTGACCAAACAGGTGGATCAGGGTAAAGCGGTTGATGTGGTGTATATGGATTTCAGTAAGGCGTTTGATAAGGTTCCCCACGGTAGGCTATTGCAGAAAATAAGGAAGTATGGGATTGAAGGTGATTTAGCGGTTTGGATCAGTAATTGGCTAGCTGAAAGAAGACAGAAGGTGGTGGTTGATGGCAAATGTTCATCCTGGAGTTCAGTTACTAGTGGTGTACCGCAAGGATCTGTTTTGGGGCCACTGCTGTTTGTCATTTTTATAAATGACCTGGAAGAGGGTGTAGAAGGATGGTTAGTAAATTTGCAGATGACACGAAGGTCGGTGGAGTTGTGGATAGTGCTGAAGGATGTTATAGGATACAGAGGGACATAGATAAGCTGCAGAGCTGGGCTGAGAGGCGGCAGATGGAGTTTAATGCGGAAAAGTGTGAGGTGGTTCACTTTGGAAGGAGTAACAGGAATGCAGAGTACTGGGCTAATGGCAAGATTCTTGGTAGTGTAGATGAACAGAGAGATCTCGGCATCCAGGTACATAAATCCCTGAAAGTTGCCACCCAGGTTAATAGGGCTGTTAAGAAGGCATATGGTGTGCTAGCCTTTATCAGCAGGGGGATTGAGTTTCGGAGCCACAAGGTCATGCTGCAGCTGTATATAACTCTGGTGCGGCCGCACCTGGAGTACTGCGTGCAGTTCTGGTCACCACATTATAGGAAGGATGTGGAAGCTTTGGAAAAGGTTCAGAGGAGATTTACTAGGATGTTGCCTGGTATGGAGGGAAGGTCTTACAAGGAAAGGCTCAGGGACTTGAAGTTGTTTTCGTTAGAGAGGAGAAGGCTGAGAGGTGACTTAATAGAGACATATAAGATAGTCAGAGGGTTAGATAGGGTGGACAGTGAGAGTCTTTTTCCTCGGATGGTGATGACCAACACGAGGGGACATAGCTTTAAATTGAGGGGTGGTAGATATAGGACAGATGTCAGAGGCAGTTTCTTTACTCAGAGAGTAGTAGGGGTGTGGAACGCCCTGCCTGCAACAGTAGTAGACTCGCCAACTTTAAGTGGCATTTAAGTGGTCACTGGATAGACATATGGATGAAAATGGAATAGTGTAGGTCAGATAGGCTTCAGATGGTTTCACAGGTCGGCGCAACATCGAGGGCCGAAGGGCCCATACTGCGCTGTAATGTTCTATTTTCTATGATAGGCGGCTGCTTTAGTGTCTGGAAGCAAGTGACCAGTGGTGTACCACAGGGATCCATGCTGGGCTTCCTATTTTTTGTCATTTATCTAACTTTTTTGGGGGGGAGGGGCGGTTGTGTTTTTTGTATCCTTTGCTTTTTTTTCTATTTTTGGTAATGTTGGCACTTATTGATTTTCCTGTATTTGGTATTTTTGTACTGGAGTTTAATTGCTGCTTGTTTCGGAGGGGGGCCCTTCCGTGTTGGAGGTACAGTGTTTAATAATGTTTAGTTTTAATGTTGGTTATGTTCTGTGCAGTGCATGAGGGGTTGATGTGGGTCAGGTGGGCAGTTCCAGAATGCTCTGCAGGGGGCTATGTTTGGATGATGTTTCTCGTTGTGCGTTAGGTGCGGGGTATGGGGGAAGGGCCGAGGCTGAGGTTTGGAGAGAAGGAGCAGGGAGGTTCAGGTCGGATGAGTAGAGCGGGATGGTGAGTTTTCGTGGGGCCTTTGGGTGGGAATCGCCACATGAGCAAGGAATGCAAGTGAACGGAAGTGAAGTGGGCGTGGCTGCCGTGGTTAGCCAGTGTGACCCGATGGAGGGGGGGTGAGGCGATGTGGCAGTTATGGAGGATGAGTTTGGTTATGGACAGGGCGAGTGAGCCATTTTGGGTGGGCTTGATTCAGAGTGGGGATGGGAGGGTGGAGCCTAAAGGTGATGATGGCGGACTCGAGGGGAGAGGGGATGCGGAAGCCTCCAATGAGAACCGTGAAATTAAATATCCACGGTACAAAATGAGCTGGTTAAATGGTGCTGGGTGTTCGTGCGCTTGAAGTGTTTAAGAGCAGAGGTGATTTTCTTGCAGAAGATTCAGGAGGCGAGCAGGGCGGCATGGTAGCACAGTGATTATCACTGTTGCTTCACAGCGCCAAGGTGCCAGGTTCGATTCCCGGCCCCAGGTTCGGTTCCCGGTTTGGGGTCACTGTCTGCGCGGAGTCTGCATGTTCTCTCCGTGTCTGCGTGGGTTTGCTTCAGTTGCTCCGGTTTCCTCCCACAAGTCCCAAAAGATGTGCTCGTTAGGTCAATTGAACATTCTGAATTCTCCCTCAGTGTACCAGAACAGGTGCCGTAGTGTGGCGAGTAGGGGATTTTCACAGTAACTTCGTTGCAGTGTTAATGAAAGCCTACTTGTGACAATAGTAAAGATTATTATTATGTCCGGGTGAAAGATCAGATGAGGTTGAGGAAGGGGTGTGTGGGTGAGTGTTCTTCTCAGGATTTGACCCGAAGTCGAGGGTGGTTCCCATATTGTTGAACAAGAAAACGGGATTTACGGGGGCCAGGAGAGTGTGGGACCTGGAGGACATGTCTGTGATAGTGATTGGGGTCCTCGTGAGGACTCCGGAGGTGTTGGTGAATGTATATGCACCAAAATGGGATGATGCCAGATTTGTAAAGAGCCTATTGGGGGCATGGATACGTTGAACCCTAAATCGATGGGGTTGTCGAGAATGGCACGAGAGCTGGGAGGGTTTATGGAGGTGATGGGGATGGTGGATCCGTGGAAGTTTGGGCATCCATGGGAGAAGAAGTATTCCTTCTTCTCGCATGTGTATAGGGCTTATTCCAGGATTGACTTTTATGTGGTGAACCAGGCAGTGCTGATGGGGTTGGAAGGTATGGAGTACGCAGGAACAGTGATTTCGGACCACAGTCCACACTTTCCTTGTTTTTAATTCATTCATGGGATGTGGGCGTCATTGGGTGGGCCAACATTTATTGCCCATCCCTGAGGGTACTTAAGTGTCAACCATATTGCTATGGATCTGGTTCAGTTGTTGAATGCTTCACCCGATGGCAAGTGTGCAAACGAATGAGACAAACCCTGGGTATTTTGGGTTGTTTAGGGGGACAAGACAGGGGTGCCCGCTGTTGCAGCTGTTGTTTGCATTGGCAATGGCACTTTGGGCCTCGGTTGAGTGACGGGAGAGTGTGAGGGGGGGCAGGGAGCATCGGGTGCCGTTGCACACCGTTGAACTGTTCTTCGTGTCGGACCCATTGGAAAGCATGGGCAGAATCATTGGTTTACTGGAGAGGTTTGGAGCTTTTATGGATTATAAATTGAATGTAGGGAAAGTGAGGTGTTTCCCGTACATGCTGCAGGGCAGGGGGGGTGAACCTGGGTGCTCTGTCATTTAAGCTGGCAATGGAGCCACAATGCATAGCTGGAACCAGATGGAATTGCTGGAGAAGATTAAGGGGGACTTTAAAAGGTGGAATACGTGCACCTGACATTGGCGGGGTGGGTACAGGTGGGTGAAGATGAACATGCTGCCAAGATTCCTGTTTGTGTTTCAATCCCTCCTGATTAGTGTTGGCAGCGAAGGTGCCGAGGCTGAAGAGGGCTTTGCTGCAAAGGCAGAGGCAAGAAGTGGGGTTGGCGCTCCAGAACCTGTTGCATTATTATTTGCTAGTGAATGTGGAGAAGGTGAGACGGTGGTTGGAGGGGGACGAGGTGGACTGAGTCAGGTTAGAGGAAGAGTCGTGTCAGGGTACGAGCCTGAGGGCTCTGGGACAGCCTCATTGCCGCTCGCTATGAGGAAGTATGTGGAGAGTCCGGTGGTGGGCTCGTCTATAAAAATGAGCGGAACCAGCTGAGGAGGCACTTTAATTTCGGTCACATGTTGGTGTTAATGCCATTATGCGGGACCCATAGGTTCATGCCAGGGGGCGACACAGCGATAGATTTGATGTATAGACAGTGGAGGAAGGAGGGGCTGCAGCAGGTTAGGGAAATGTTTTCGGAGGGGCTGTTCGCTGGGCTAGAGGAGCTGCGGGAGAGGTTTGAGTTACCAAGGGGCACTGACATGTGTGGGACTTTGCGCGTAAGGAGCTGCCTTTGTTCCCTCAGGTGCCGGAGTATACACATCTGGAGAAAATGCTGCTGCTGGATGAGGTGGGGGTTGCAGGATTGGGGATATACATGGGTGGTTGGGAGAGCAGGACAAGGCATTAGTGAAAAGTATCAAGCAGAAGTGGGAAGAGGAGTTGGGGAGGGAGATAGGATGGGGACTTTAATGTGTGGTAATGTGGCAAGTGAACTCAACCTCCTCCTGCACAAGAATGAGTTTGATACAATTTAAGATAGTGCACAGGGTCCACATGACTCAGGCTCGGATGAGCGGGTTTATTCCGAGGGTAGCAGACGGGTGTGAGAAGTGTGGGAGGTGATCAGTGAATCATGCTCATATGTTCTGGGGGTGTGAGGAGTTGGAGACCTTTTGGGGTGCAGTGTTTGGGACCCTATTGAGGATTGTAGGGGTTAAAGTGAAGCTGGACCCTATGGAAGCAATCTTTGGGGGTGTCAGTGTTATCGGAGCTGCTGGAGGGGAAGGCTGCTGATGTCGTGGTCTTTGCCTCTCTGATTGCCCGGTGACGGATACTTTTGAATTGGGTGTCGGCTACACCACCGAATCGGGGGTCGCAGCATGGCTGGGGTATCGGTATAAATTTCTCAGGTTGGAGAATATCAAATTTGCCTTCAGGGGGTCAGAGGAGGGCTTTGAGATACGTTGGAGGCCGTTCATGGCTATATTTGTGGAGCTGTTTGTCGCAGGGGGAGGGGGGATTAAAAGAGGAAAATGTACAAACTGTACACTTTCATTGGATGTTAAGCTTGTGTTTTATTGCTGAATGTGTTTAGAATAAAATATCCTTTAAAACAAAATCAATTAATCACACTGTTGCAATTGATATGCCAGTGAAAGAAAGCTTCAATAAAGGTACATCGCTAGTACCATTCTTTTAAATTTAACAACCCATAGCAGCAGATTATGTGATGTCATTGTGCTCAACAAGCTACTAAAATGGGACTAATTTAAAGTTATGCTGCAGCCATTTGAATTTTTGCAGCATAATTGTATTCAATGTTCGTCTTCAAAGGCTAATAAATGCTGTAATAGTGAGTCATTTGGAGATCGTACACCAAGAGCTATGAACAGAATCATCTTTCAATCAGACTTTTTAAAAAGTAAATTGACTGCCATTAATTACAATACAAGGAGGAATGGATGGGCCGCCAAACTCAACTTTCTGCATTTTAGAGATCTTACTTTTTCTTTATCGGTAGCTCTGCGGCACATTTCCTTTTCCCTTTTCTTTCTCTCTTGCTCTATTTCTCTTTCCCTTTTCTGTGCAGCAATAGCTGCTTCCAGTCGAGCCATTTCCTCTTGTTGTGCACGCATTTGCTGAACCTAGCGAAAAGTACAGTTCTGTTATATATATTATAAAGTAAACCCAATCTCTTGGACAACACAATAGGCACCCTATGGAACAATATTGAACAGCTAAACAAATCTATGAATTTCCATAATAGTAAACTTTTTTAAATTTTGTTAAATCCAGAGCCCAGTAAACCTAAAACCATCACATCACAGGTACATAACCACGTGAAAGAAATGCAGGAAACACAGCCTGGATCATGGCAACAATCAGTAGAATTGGCTAAAGTGAAACAATTGGAAATGTAGCAAAAAGAAAAATAAATGGGGCTAGGCAGAAAGACAAGAGCAAAAGAATTGTAGATGGAAATGAGGAGGCTGGAATTACAGATAGAGATGAAAAGGAAAAACAGAGGAAAAAGAAAAAGGGGAGAGAAAAAAGAGAGGAAAGGAAAAATGGAGGGGAAAAAGAACAAGACAAGGAGGAAAAAGAAAAAGAGACGGCAGATTCTCCGTTCCTGAGATTAAGTATTGAAGCCAGGGCAGGATTTGTGAACTTCCACGACAGCAAAACTGGTGCCGCACCGAGACCGATTCAGCGACGGTTAAGGGGCTAGCACTGGCCCAAAATGGAACACAATCAATTCCAATGAGAAATGGTGCCAGATTCACGATTGACACCCAGGATGCTGACAAGCTGCAGCCGCATGTACACACTTTACTCCATACACACATCCCAACCAACAAGATGGCAGCAAGACACCGGCGGCGAGCTTCAGATCCTCCTCGACGCAGTGGTGGAGAGGCAGGCCACCCTGTATCCCAGGCCTGGAAGGAAACTGCCAGCCGTCGTTCACCGTGCCTGGGTCCAGGTGCCAGAGGCGGTCAGCACCACCAGCAACACCATCTGCCCCCCCCCCCCCCCCCCACATACAGCAGGAGGGTGGTAGAACTCCCACCCTGCACCACATGCAAGCCATGGCCGGGTTCCCTGGTTACTGAAACCACCAGCTACCCATCCCCTGGGCTGCATGCGTCAGTCTGTCTAACATTGTGCATTTTATGTTCCCCCCAGGGTGAAGGTCACTCATAAGCGCAGGGAGCGGGAGAAAACTGGAGGGAGACCACCTGCGGCCCCTCACCGCAGCAGAGCAGAGGGTCCTGGGTGTGGTCGGCGGGCTCAAGGAAAGGGCAGTCACTGGGGTGGATCATAGAATTTACAGTGCAGAAGGAGGTAATTTGGCCCATTGAGTCTGCCCCACCCCATGGACAGATCACCCTACCGAAGCCCACACCTCCACCCTACCCCCTTTTTAAAAAAAACATTTTTATTAAGGTATTAGATAGCTTTTACAATAATAACAATGACATAAACATGGTATAATAAACATTTCCACCCACACCCCAACCTTCACTCACCCCAACCTTCAAACAACAATCCGACCCTCTCCTCCACCCCCCCCCCCCCCCCCCACCCCCCCCCCCCCCCCCCCCCCCCCACCCCCCCCGGAATACTGCATCTGCTGACATTTTAATTTTCTTCGAGAAAGTCAACGAAAGGCTGCCACCATCGGGTGAACCCAACCACTGACCCTCTTTAGGCGAACTTTATCTTCTCGAGACTGAGAAACCCAGCCATTCACTCACCCAGCTCTCTCCGCTTGGGGGCTTCGAGTCCCTCCACATTAACAAGATCCGTCTTTCGCCCCTGAACTCTCGGCTCTTCTGACACTCCAAAGATCGCCACCTCCGGACCCGGCACCACCCGTGTTTTCAGTACCGTAGACATTGCCTCAGCAAAACCCTGCCAAAACCCTCTAAGCTTCGGGCATGCCCAAAACATGTGGACATGATTTGCTTGGCTTCCCGCACACCTCGCACACCTGTCCTCTACCCCGAAAACTTGCTCACCCTAGCCACTGTCATGTGTGCCCGGCAGACTACCTTAAATTGTATGAGGCTAAGCCTGGCACATGATGAGGATGTATTAACCTGCTTAGGGCATCCGCCCACAGACCCGCCTCAATCTCTCCTCCGAGCTCGTCCTCCCACTTGCCCCTAAGCTCCTCAAACGGAGTTTTCTTCGCCTCCGAGAGCTCCTGGTAAATATCCAATACCTTCCCCTCTCCCACCCAGGTATTGGAGACTATCCTGTATCCCCCGTGGCAGCAGCAGAAAGGCCAGAACCTGCTTTCTCAGGAAGTCTCGCCCATGCAGTTACCTAAACCTAATCCCTGCTGGTTTTATCCTCCAAGGCTTTCAAACTGGGGAAGCTCCTGTCTACAAATAGATCCCCCATCCTTCTAATTCCTGCCCGTTGCCATCCCTGGAACCCACCATCTAGCCTACCCGGTACAAACCGATGATTATTATAAGTCGGAGTCCAAACCGATGCTCCCTCCACTCTCTTATATCTCCTCCATTGCCCCCAGATTCGCAGAGCCGCCACCACCACCGGACTTGTGGAGTATCGGGCCGGCGAGAACGGGAAAGGTGCCGTTATCAGTGCCCCCAAACGTATGTCTTTGCATGATGCCGCCTCCATCCGGTCCCATACCAGTGATAGCGGGTGCATGTCCCATCTCTTAAAGTCCCCTTTCATTTGTTCTACCAGCCGGGATTGGTTTAACTTGTGCAGTTCCTCCCATTCCCGGGCCACCTGGATTCCCAGATATTGAAAGCTCTTTCCTACCATTCTAAGCGGCAGCTCTCCCAATCTCTTCTCCTGTCCTCTTGCCTGGATCGCAAGCATCATGCTTTTTGCCATGTTCAATTTATACCCCGAAAAATTACCAAATTCTCCCAGGATTCACATTATTTCCCCATCCCCTCCAACGGGTCCGAAATATACAAGAGCAGGTCATCTGCTGAAAGCGAAACCTGGTGCTCCAACCACCCCCCCCCCCCCCCCCCCCCCCGGAACCAGCCCTTTCCAGTTCCTAGAGGCTCTTTACGCCATGGCCAATGGCTCTATGGCCAGAGCAAACATTAACGGGGAGGGAGGCACCCTTGCCTCATCCTTCGGTGTAGTTTAAAATACCCCGACCTCAGCCGGTTCGTACGCACATTCGCTACTGGTGCCTGATAGAGCAACCACACCCAGTCAATAAAGCCCTCACCAAACCCAAACCTTCCCAGCATCTCCCACAGGTAATTCCACTCCACCCGATCAAAAGCCTTCTCCGCATCCATCGCTAGCACCACCTCCACCTCCTCTCCACCTGAGGGCATCAGAATAACATTTAAAAGCCTTCGAACATTGGCCTTGAGTTGCCTGCCCTTTACAAATCCCGTCTGGTCTTCCCCATCACCCCTGGGACACAGTCCTCTATTCATGTGGCCAGTATCTTAGCTAGCAGTTTCGGCATCCACATTCAGTAGAGAAATTGGCCTGTATGACCCGCATTGCTCCGGATCCCTCTCCCGTTTCAAGATCAATGAAACCGAGGCTTGCGACATTGTTGGGGGGAGGACGCCCTTCTCTCTTGCTTCATTAAATGTCCTTACCAGCAGTGGGCTCAATATCTCTGAAGACTTCTTCTAGAATTCCACCGGGTAGCCGTCAGGCCCCGGGGCCTTGCCCAACTGTATGCCCCCCAGTCCCTCGATTATTTCCTCAATCTCAATTGGGGCTCCCAGCCCTTCCAACAGATCCTCATCTACCCTTGGAAACCTCAACTGATCCAAATACTGCCCCATCCCCTCCACTCCAGCCGGAGGTTCCGACTCATATAATTTACTATAAAAGTCCTTAAACACCTCATTCACCCCCACTGGGAGCAGGACAGTATTCCCGCCTCTACTCTTTACTTTCCCTATCTCCCTGGCCGCCTCCCTTTTCCTGAGCTGGTACGCCAACATTCTGCTTACCTTTTCCCCGTACTCATAAATCGCCCCCCTTGCTTTCCTCAACTGTTCCACCGCTTTCCCTGTAGTCAACAGCCCACACTCCGCCGCTCCCTCAGTAGCCCCACGTCTAGGGCCTCCGAGTATCTCCTGTCCACCTGGTGTATCTCCTCCACTAACCTATCCCTCTCAGCCCGTTCCGCCTTTTCTCTGTGGGACCGAATCAAGATTAATTCCCCTCTGACCACTGCCTTCAAAGCTTCCCAAACTGTCGCTGTGGAGACCTCACCCGTATCATTTGTTTCCAGGTAGTTCTGGATGGACTTGTTAACCCGCCCACAGATCACTTCGTCCGCTAGCAACCCCGCATCCAGTCTCCACAGCGGGCTTTGCCCTCTCTCGACACTAACCCATAGATCCACCCAATGTGGGGCATGATCCAACACTGCGATTGCTGAGTACTCAGTATCTACCACTCCCGGTATTAGCGCCCTGCTCAGAACAAAAAAGTCGATGCGAGAGTATACCTTGTGGACATTTGAGACAAAAGAAAATTCCTTCGCCCTTGGCCGTGCAAACCTCCATGGGTCTATACCCCCCATCTGTTCCATAAACCCCTTCAATTCCTTTGCCGCGGCTGGCACCCTCCCGGTCCTGGATTTTGACCAGTCCAATTCCAGATCAATGACGGTGTTAAAATCTCCTCCCATAATCAGGTTATGTGACTCTAAGTCTGGGATCTTACCTAACACCCGCCTCATAAATTCGACATCGTCCCAATTCGGAGCATATATGTTCACGAGTACCACCCGCATACCCTCCAGCTTCCCACTCACCATTATGTACCTACCCCCTTTGTCTGACACGATTCTCCCTGCCTCGAATGCCACTCATTTATTGATCAAGATCAGTACCCCCCTGGTCTTTGAGTCCAGCCCTGAATGGAATAACTGGCCAACCCACCCATTCCTCAATCGAATCTGATCTATAACTTTTAGGTGTGTCTCTTGTAGCATTGCCACGTCCGCCTTCAGATGCGCGAACACACGAGTCCTCTTGACCGGCCCATTTAGCCCTCTGACGTTCCAAGTAATCAGCCTAGTCAGGGGGCTACCTGCACCCCCTCCCGCCCCGACTAGCCATTACCCTTCTTAGGCCAGCCTCGCGCTTGCATCCCTCACCTCCTCGAGCCCGCTCTTGGGCATCTGCCATTTGCGACCTCCCATTTGTCCCCTAGTAACAGTTCCTCCCCTGTCAGCAGAGCAGCTCTCCCCCACCCTCCCCACTCCTTAGTAACAGCACCAAAAACCTAACCCCACATATTCAACTTATCACCTGCTCGACGCCCACTGTGCTTCCATGAGTCAGCTAACCTAGCTGACCTGGCAGCTCCCGCCCATGGCACCAGACATCCTATCTCTCCATTGTTCCCCCCCCCACCCCCTCCAACACCCGGCTTGGACATACATATTCAAACCATCACAGTCCCCACATACAGTGCAAAAGCGAGAATAACTTTAACAAATTCGATATAGCATTACCCATTTCGAGAGTTCAGTGATCTCAGTCACTTGCCACTTTTAACAAAGTGCATCGCCTCATCTGGCGTCTCAAAATAAAGTTGCTGCTCTTCATAGGTGACCCATAAACTAGCTGGGTAAAGCAGTCCAAACTTCACATTCTTCTTGAAAACGGCCAATTTTACTTGGCTGAATACCGCTCTTCTCTTGGCCAGATCCGCACCCAGGTCCTGGTAGATGCGCAGCATGCTGTTCTCCCACTTGCAGTTCCGTGTCTGCTTGGCCTACCGTAAAATCTGTTGATCAAGTTGTGCAGAATCAAGAGACCCATGGAAGAGCGATCCAGGAGGTGGAGAAAAAGGTGTCCGAGCACGAGGCATACATAACCGTGCTGAAGGTCAAGCTGGAGATGATGAACGACCGCCAGAAAAGAATGCAGGAGAAGCTGGAGGGGGTGAAGGTCGGGATGTTGTACCCAGCCCGTCTGTGGATCACACATGAGGAACGGGACTTCTATTTCGAAACACCAGATGAAGTATGGACCTTTATTAAAGAAAAAAGGCTAGAGGCGAACTAAAAGACTCTGAAGCCTTGGAGAGTACTGTGGTGGCGATTTGTTGTGCTGGGCTACATAAGGAAAAGTAGTGTTATGTGTAAGAAGGGGCTGTTTTGATAGCTAAAGTTAACTTTGTCTTGCAGGGAGCTGGTTAGAGGGGATGTGGTCATTAGGGCTGGTTCTGGTTTTGGGTGTTTTTTTTTCTAAAGTAGCTGTTTCTTCACTGTTTTTTCTGATGTTTGTTTACTGGGGAATGTGAAGCTTTTAATATGTTTGTCCAAGTGGGGGGAGAAGAGAAAGAACGATGGGGAGACAGACTGCTTGGTGCCATGGGCGGGCGCTATCAAGTCAGCATGGGTCAGCTGACTCACGAAAGCACAGTGGGGGTGAGCAGGTGTTAAGCTGGAGCTTGATTTGGGGGGTTGGATTTCTAGTGCTGTTGCTAAGGGGGGAGGAAGAGGAGGGCAGCTTTGCTGACAGGTGAGGAACTGTTACTGGGGGACAAATGGGAGATCGGGAACGGCGAATGCCCGACCAGGCTGATAACATGGAATGTCAGAGGGTTGAATGGGCCGGTCAAGACGGCTTGCGTGTTTGCGCATTTGGGGGGCGGCTGAAGACGGACGTGGCAATGCTACAAGAGACACATCGAAAGGTTATGGACCAGACGAGATTGAGAAAGGGGTGGGTTGGCCAAGTATTCCACTCGGGGGGGGGGTTGCGATCCCGATTAACAAATGCATGGCATTTGAAACAAAGAAACAAAGAAAATTACAGCACAGGAACAGGCCCTTCGGCCCTCCCAGCCTGCACCGATCCAGATCCTTTATCTAAACCTGTCGCCTATTTTCCAAGGATCTACTTCCCTCTGTTCCCTGCCCGTTCATATATCTGTCCAGATGCATCTTAAATGATGCTATAGTGCCCGCCACTACCACCTCCGCTG